>NC_141158.1:4912500-5595000 GCF_053477565.2 Lygodium microphyllum | reverse complement strand
ATGATCCAAGATGTTGTGCCGAAAAACTTGTTGGCACAACTCTCTCATACGAGCCATTACCCTCCTCCCCTCATCATTCATGATGATGGCTCCTATCCTATCATCTACAAGGTATCCATACCCCTCTGGGTATGCCTAAGATGTGTCATCTCCCACCTACGACCACCCTCCTGGGCATATCCAGGAGACCCCTATACATCTGGTGTACCTACGGAGGTAGTATCTCTCGGAGTAGCACCCATAGAGGTGCCACCTGTGGACGGTTGAGCAAAAGTTGGAGTAGACGTCCCCACAGGTGTGAAAAATCCTATGGGTGACGCAACTCTAGCAGAACGACGAGATGGAGACATTGCGTCGGTACCTCCACAACAACCACATGAGCCACACTCTCTCGAACCGCCACAAGAGCGAGGAGTAGCTCCTGTATCCCGAGCCGACCACGGGCTCACTACATCCAGGTCTCTGCATCATCCCCCTAAACCACTCCCTCCATTTGATCCAAGTCTGGAGCATCGACCTCGTCTGCTAGAAATTGAAGCATCAAAGCGCACCGGAGTAGATCTAATAGAACGGACTGATGGTGTCTGAGACAGCTCCTGGTTCGCAATATCTTTGAATCGAGCCATCTGATCTGGAGACATATGTGTGAAGATCTCCTGTAGCTCCTCGTCGCTCATCCCTCGACTCATCGTGATGATCTAAATATCCACAAAGGTCATCTGCACAAACAAAAATTGATGTTAGCATAATCAATATAAATCATACAAAGCACGATAATATAAATCTTTAAAAAATGATCTTACTTAAAATGCATATCTTATGTACTCTTATAAGCGATTCGTCAACAAATTGAGTAGGTGGATACTCTAAGTATGAAGTACCCTATGGTCCCATGTCAATCTCCTGACAAAACTCTGCATACACTGGAAGGTCGATAGACATGTCACCACAAAAGGATGAGTCCACCTCATTCTCAAAGAATTCTTGGACTCATGTATTTCCATCATTGTTACGCGATGCTGGCTCTTCTACATGCTCCAAGCTTTCGGTGGTCTTCACTCCTTGCAATATCGACCCCTCTATTTGCATACTGTCCTCATCTATGCTTGGAACATTGCTTTGATCATATACTCTTGCACTTTGGGAAGCTGAAGATATAATGTACCACCATCGAGGTTGTCAGGGGTTTAGATAGAAAATTACTTGCTCAAAATCATGTACAATAGAGATTTAACTATTGTGACATGTACCATGTCGTAATAAAATTTAAAAAAGCATGAGTTCATGCACCATTTCACAATGGGCCGGCAACACAAAAATGTCCCGCAAATCCGTCCATTTTTTTTCAGAATCTATTTTGAGAAATCCAGATGGACCTCGTCAAATTGTTGCTCCAGCTCCTTCAAGTACCACTTTGAACCACTGCACATCGAATAGGATCATGGAGAAGCTATGGTAATCCACCGTGACAATACTTTGCAAGTTTCCAAAATACTCTATCTCATCTATAACATCGTTTGGATCCATTGCTCATCGTTGGCTCTTTTGCTCAAACTTTGCCATGATACCACAATCTATTGTGGAGCGCATTTTGTCAATATGCTCCACGCGAAAATGTCATCCGAGAGACCAAGCTGCACTATATATTTTTGTACTGTACATTGAAACACTCAATTAGTTGTCACATATAAAATATAGATACGACAAACCCTAAACACATCATCACCTTTGGAATACATCCCCTCCAGAATTCCCACTCCTCGATTGAGACCTCCATCCCTTCGCGAGACACTGCGGTCAAAGCTCCATGCAACCATCGCGTTGACATAAACCGTGGCATCTCCTCCATGCCCTCGAGATATTGAATCAGTTGATGGCACGTACTACGTTGAAATTCAGATCATGCTTCCTCCCAATCTTTCCTAGCTTGCTGGTACCTAGCGAGCCACGTCTCCATGGAGCCATGGTGCAACATACAAAAGCGATTCAGTTTCTCCTCCATTGTAGCATCCATTCCTTTTTCTACCCCATTTCCAACCACCACATCTCTGGTCAGTCTATCATCGTCCTTCAGTGACCATAGCACACTGTTGTCTAAATCCACCATTGGTAGCCATTGTGAAATATGCACTAACGCCTCAGATACCAACCAACCTTCAGCCATGCTACCTTTTGGCCGAGCTCATTGTCACACAAAGCCTTTCAGGGTTTTTATGAAGCACTCCAAGAAGAACATCCATCGCGTATGGACAGGTCTAGCAATCTCCACTTCATCTACAAGATGCACAAGAAGGTGGATTTGTATCGTTGTCAAGTGTTTTTCTGAAAACTGAAAAGCCCTAGTGAAACTGTAGTTAGGTTTGATTTTTGCTAGCTTAGTTGTTTGCGTGATAGTTTGTTTCATAATTGGATTTCTTGTGTTTGTCTAGCTTAGGATTTGCTTCTGTCATTTTGTTTGATTTGTTGAGTGTGAAACTTGATAGCCTTGGTCGAACTTGGTATTTTTTTGAACAGGATGAAGCTTGTATTTGTCAATAGTTACTGAACAGTGAGGAGCTAGGTATGTTTTCTTGTCGAGACTTTTGCACATCATAGGGATTATGCTTCACGAGCACTTCACGTTGCACTTGTTGATGCACTGCACTCGGGGGGGTCGTCTCCTGTTCCTATCAAATATTTCCATGCCGTGGGTTTGGATTATGCACGTTTTGCACCATCGTTGAGCACTAGCACGGCATGAGGTCCGCTACAGCTATATGCAGTAAGTTTTAGATGCACACGCACATGAGAGAGCACCTGTCATTGAGCACACACATTTCTTACACGCACCATTTGGGATGTTCATCACAAAGTTAGGAACCTTTGGTTGAGTGTGTAAGGAGGTTGGGTGAGTTAGAGGGTCGTGAAGGACACCACCAATTGTGAGATGGGTTGTTCTTATCTGGTCAACATCTTGAGGATCATCATTTTCTAGAGTGATTGTGAGATTTTGGATGGGTGGAGCGGAGATTGATATTTTATTGAAGAGCATTGAGAGGTGAGGATAATGATCTAAATAATCAAGGAATTTTGTTTGCATTTTGCATGACGCACGATCACATGTAGATAGACTAGGCACAACTTCTTTAGTGCATCCATATTTTTGTGTAAAGCATCGGTTGAATGGTTGTATAGCATTGATTTTATATTGCATGTTTTTTCAAATCATGTATGGTTGAGCACGGAGCTCATTTCAAAAAACCATATTCTTGCTAGGGCACACTGCATAAAAAAACAGCTTTATATCTGGAGAATATTTATTTTGAAGACTCAAGGATCAAAGGAAAAGATTGTACGTTTTACATCATCAGCGAGTATTTCTTGAAGAAAAAGAGGACATGTGTGTGCAATTACAAGAACAATAGGCCAAGGAAGGGAATAAGTCGTCCAAGATAAAAGATGGAGAAAAAATGATGCGAATTACGAAAATTAGTATTTTTGCCCATTTTTGATGGATTTTCGTAATTCTGCCTGCACTAGCTTGTCGACCACATATTTTTTGATCGTTTTGAGTAGCCGAACAACTATATTCGGAGTTCACATGACGAAGTTATGATCCAAACAAATTACAAACAGGCATAGAGCAGAAAAAACGAAAATAGTGAAAAGCAGTAGAAAAGCAAAAGCCAAAAGCTGAAAGCAAAAAGCCTAATGTGTGTGAGTGTGGATAGAAAACTATATAAGGAGATGAGAATGGAGAGTTAAGGGCATTCCCCCTTGCTTACAATTGTTTTATGTGAGAGAGGAGAGTGGAGGGTCGCATGTTAGAGTGAGCTCTTGTCATACTAATTTGGAAGTTGAAGCTTTTGGGTGTCAAGCGCCGAGCATCGGCTCAAGGTTGTTAAGGTATGAAAATATATCTCACTTGGATTGTTTTCAAATTATTGGTTTTTTTTTTTGTGTTGTGGTGTTGTGATACTCTACCCGAATTTGGGTTTGAATTGTCTTGAGCTACAAGAGGCGTTGTTTTTAGTCTTGTTTTTTGTGTGGCTTGTGGTGTTTTATCGAATATTTGAATTTTTCAAATTGATTTGTGCATTCGACAAAGTCAATTACCCCAACCGTCACTCCTTAACGTCTCGTTATTGGGTTGTGAGTGAGGCTTGCTCTCGATCACTGCTCGTGTAACATCTCTTTTTTGGTGCCCCCACTGAGGAGTGCCAAAATTGACATTGTTGTTATTTTGAATGTGAGTTTTTTTTTAGTTCTTGTGATTGTTGAAAATTGTTGATAATTTTTCTGAGTTCCATGGTAATCATACTGAAGATCCCGAAAGATTTTTAGAAAAAATAGAGCTGTGTTGTTTGATAGAGAGAGTGTCTGACCCTAAGGATAAACTCCAAATTCTTAGGTATCAATTGCAAGGAGAAGCACGAAATTGGTTGCTTGACTTTGAGAGAAGCTTGCAATATAAGGGATAGAAATTGGACTATGAGACTACTAAAAATATTTTTCTATCTAGGTTTAAAAAAAGAGAAAGTCAATGTGAGATATGGGCAAAAATAGAAACTTGTGTTAAAAACGATGATCAGTGTGTTAAGGATTTTGCTAGGGAGTTTGAAAGATTGTGGAATCGATGGAGTTTAACATTGTTAGAAGGTGAGATAGCCCTAGTTATGTTGAAGATAATGTATTTTATAAATGGGTTAAAATTATAAGATTGGAGAGTGAAATTAGAGATAAAAAACCCTAAGACTCTTGAGGAAGCAGTGAAGATAGCTCAATATCAAGAGAGGAAGACCAAAAGAAAAAATGAGTTAGGGTTTGATGAACCAAGGGAAAAGTTGAGTTCAAGGCAAGTTGAGAGAAAAGTTTTTGAGGAGCAGAAAGTTAGTTATATCTATCCTGAGAGGATATACTATATTCTCTGTTTAGGAGAGATGAGTTGACTTGTGAGAAATCAATTGAAGCCTATAAGGAGAAACTCCCTAGGGTGGTTGAGGAGAAAAATACTTGTTTGACTGATTAGAGTGAAGAGTCTAGGAGTGTGAATTCATACCCATTGACCATGGATACTTCTAGTTCAATGATTAGTGATTTAACTAAAGAAGAGGGATCGACTGATGATACTATGGAGCTTAAGTACTTTAGAGATGAGCTAGAGATGGATCTGAGTTGTAAAGAAGAAAAGGAAGGTGTGATGAAAGTTTTTATAGTGATGGCAGTGTTGCAGAGAGTAAAGACAATTTAGAGAGTGAGCTTGTTTGCCTTAGTGATAGTATAGATGGATCTAATTGCTTGAGAGAGGAAGAGAGAATAGAGGATGAATTTTTGAGTTTGTTAGAAGAATATGAGGGGGAGGGCTTAGAAACTATAAGTTTTCAAGATGAAGTTAAGGGTTTGAACTTGTTGCCTGATGAGTTTGTTGAGTTTGATTATGAGTTTGTTAATCAAGAGAGTATTGAGGTTTTAGGTTTTAACTCTTGTTGTGATTTTGGTGTTGGTGTTGTTGACTTAGTTGAGTCTTGTGAGTTGGTTGGTGATGTTTTGAGTAGCCCTAGAGAGGCTTTTGTTTGTGGTGTTGATGATGTTATTTTGAGTAGACCTAATCTCTTACTCCTTGATAGTTGTGTAGATAATTGTTTGGTTGATTTTGGCAACAATGTCAAAGAGAAAACTTCATCTGATAGTCTTTTAGTTTCTTCAAGTTCTCCTGAAGGTTTTGATGTTGTTTGTAATGATTCTGATTGGGGTTTTGAGGATCTTGAGAGTGACATTAATAAGGATGTGAGAGAGAATTTGAGTAAGGCTTTAAAAAGGATTGAGAATTTGAGGGAAGAGCAGTTTAAAATCAAGAAAATAGAGTTGGAAGAGGTTTGTGAGGAGGTAGTTGGGGATTTGGTAGTTGAGGAGTCTTTGGTTGAGGTTATTGATATGAAGTTGTTGCATTGTGAAGATGTTGTTTGTGATGATAAAGATGTGAAAGTTTCTTCAGTTTCTTGTAAGGATACTATGGAAGGTGTTTACCACTCTTTGTGTGTGAAAGACTCGATGGAGTCTTGTATTGTTGATGATGAAGTGACCCCACTTATGGATATTGTTGGTTCTTGTGGTGTTATGAGTCCAGAGTTGACTCCTTTTGATGTTGTGTTTGATTTGGATATTGAGTTGGGAGATCCTTGCATAGTATCTTTAGGAGAAGCTGTAGATGAATCACTGGATAAATTTGAGATTGGCAACAAAGAAAGGGTCAAAACTTTTTTTAGAGACTCTAGAAGTAACATGGTTTTTCCTAGGGCGGATGGGTGGGATATGAACATTTTTTAGTGTGGTTGCGATTCGAGGGGTATGAAGATTTTGGATTATGGTTGGGATTTGAAGAATTTGGAGGATGTATTTTCCTTAGATGGAGAGGATTGTCTCAAGGATTTTGATGAAAATTTCTTGGATGAGTTTTGTCTACATGTAAAGGAGTTGTTTGAGAGAAATGTGCCATTTGTGTTTGTTGAGAAGATTGTGAATAGATCGTTGGATTTGATTTTTGATTGGCTCATAAATGTTGCATCGTTTTATGAAAACAAGTGCTGCACATGAATGTTTACAGACTAGGGGAAGGGCTAAATATGTCAAGTGTTTTTCTGAAAACTGAAAAGCCCTAGTGAAACTGTAGTTAGGTTTGATTTTTGCTAGCTTAGTTGTTTGCATGACAGTTTGTTTTGTTGTTTCATAATTGGATTTCTTGTGTTTGTCTAGCTTAGGATTTGCTTTTGTCATTTTGTTTGATTTGTTGAGTGCAAAACTTGATAGCCTTGGTTGAGCTTGGTTTTTTTTTGAACAAGATGAAGCTTGTGTTTGTCAATAGTTATTGAACATTGAGGAGCTAGGCATGTTTTCTTGTCGAGACTTTTGCACATCATAGGGATTATGGTTCACGAGCACTTCACGTTGCACTTGTTGATGCACTACACTCGGGGGGGTCGTCTCCTGTTCCTATCAAATATTTCCATGCCGTGGGTTGGGATTATGCACGTTTTGCACCATCGTTGAGCACTAGCACGGCATGAGGTCCGCTGCAGCTATATGCAGTAAGTTTTAGATGCACGCGCACATGAGAGAGCACCTGTCATTGAGCACGCACATTTCTTACACGCACCATTTGGGATGTTCATCACAAAGTTAGGAACCTCTAGTTGAGTGTGTAAGGAGGTTGGGTGAGTTAGAGGGTCGTGAAGGACACCACCAATTGTGAGATGGGTTGTTCTTATCTGGTCAACATCTTGAGGACCATCATTTTCTAGAGTGATTGTGAGATTTTGGATGGGTGGAGCAGAGATTGATATTTTATTGAAGAGCATTGAGAGGTGAGGATAATGATCTAAATAATCAAGGAATTTTGTTTGCATTTTGCATTACGCACGATCACATGTAGATAGACTAGGCACAACTTCTTTAGTGCATCCATATTTTTGTGTAAAGCATCAGTTGAATGGTTGTATAGCATTGATTTTATATTGCATGTTTTTTCAAATCATGTATTGTTGAGCACGGAGCTCATTTCAAAAAACCATATTCCTGCTAGGGCACACTGCATAAAAAAACAGCTTTAAATCTAGAGAATATTTATTTTGAAGACTCAAGGATCAAAGGAAAAGATCATACATTTTACATCGTCAGCGAGTATTTCTTGAAGAAAAAGAGGACATGTGTGTGCAATTACAAGAACAATAGGCCAAGGAAGGGAATAAGTCGTCCAAGATAAAAGATGGAGAAAAAATGATGCGAATTACGGAAATTAGTATTTTTGCCCATTTTTTATGGATTTTCGTAATTCTGCCTAACTAGCTTGTCAACCACATATGTTTTGATCGATTTGAGTAGCCGAACAACTATATTCGGAGTTCAAATGAGGAAGTTATGATCCAAACAAGTTACAAACAGGCATAGAGTAGAAAAAACGAAAATAGTGAAAAGCAGTAGAAAAGTAAAAGCCAAAAGTTGAAAGCAAAAAGCCTAATGTGTGTGAGTGTGGATAGAAAACTATATAAGGAGATGAGAATGGAGAGTTAAGGGTCTTCCCCCTTGCTTACAATTGTTTTATGTGAGAGAGGAGAGTGGAGGGTCACATGCTAGAGTGAGCTCTTGTCATGCTAATTTGGAAGTTGGAGCTTTTGGATGTCAAGCACCGAGCATCGGCTCAAGGTTGTTAAGGTATGAAAATATATCTCACTTGGTTTGTTTTCAAATTGTTGGTTTTTTTTTTTTGTGGTGTTGTGATGCTCTACCCGAATTTGGGTTTGAATTGTCTTGAGCTACAAGAGGCGTTGTTTTTAGTCTTGTTTTTTGTGTGGCTTGTGGTATTTTATCGAACATTTGAATTTTTCAAATTGATTTGTGCATTCGACAAAGTCAATTATCCCAACCGGCACTCCTTAACGTCTCATTATTGGGTTGTGAGTGAGGCTTGCTCTCGATCACCACTCGCGTAACATCGTGAGCATGCTAGTAGGCATGTATTTCTCAAAGAGATAGACCATCTCCACTACTCCCCGCCTTGCAGATTCAATAGAGGACGTCTTAATCTCCTTCTATGAGATCCATTGCACTAAAGTTGACAACTTGTAAATCACTCCGTGTATTTCTGGAGTAAGGCATCCTACAATCGCAATCGGTAGTACAAACTGCCACAAACAAGGAAGCATTATGAACAATGACTACACTTCAAATAGCAAAATACGCATGCCACTTACAATCCATTCGTAGTATAAAATTGGCATATCTTATGCCAATCATGGGATTTTAGCCCTCATAATTGGTCATCTTTGGAAAACGCGGACCTGAGAGAACGCATCATACCCATCAAAGTACAGATATACTTGTCTATTTGCTTCACAATGCACTCTTCTTTAGTGGACAAAACCCAAGGAGCGTGACGTAGCTGCAAGCGACCATCAATACTCGACTCCGATCAAAGCGCCTCCATCTTGTCTATCTCCTTCAAATCCATTCGTGCCCCTATAGTGTCTCTCTTTCATGTGATGTGGTTCCATAGTAAGCTGCCCACGTTCTTGAAAATATGCATGGGATCCAACAAGTGGTTGATATGTAAGTAGGTCCAATATGGCAACTCGTAGAAAATTGAGAACTGTCGCATTCCTTTTGGATGTGACTCCATGTGGACCATTTTCAGCTCGTACCAGCTTTGGGCATTCATACGTGCTAGAGGTCGTCCAAGAAAACCTTCCTTGAGTTCATGACCCTCTGGCAAGAAAGCAACGTGTCCTTGATATACCATCTTCTTCATGGTTTGTGACCTTCAGGAGTCTAACTGTGGCCCACACAATGGACATGCATGATAACCTGAGGTAACCAAACCTGTCTCAACACCTCTATCCAGTGAATACAAACTTGAACAAGCTATGATAGATATTACCAACGAGAACAGAAGCCTACTTACCTGAGCACTCTCCGAATCCCAAAAATTCATGCATGGTCCACATGAGAATGGATCGAATATTGGCGGACCCTCGACCATCACACTTGCTCATATCTTGCACGGTGATTCCCTCCTCCCACAAAATCTTAAGCTTATCAACTAATGGACGAAGATACACATCCATATGTTTGACTTTGTAGCGGTCGGGAACGAGCAAGCTAATGGACGAAGATACACATCCATATTTTTGACTTTGTAGCGGTCGGGAACGAGCAAGCTAAGGATGAGATGTCATTTCTTTGTAGAAAGCCATGGAGGGATATTGCAGTTGACAAGGACTATAAGCCACACACTGTAAGACTTGATTGCAGACCAAATGGGTTCACACCATCCATAGCAAGACCGAGCCGAAGATTCCTTGGCTCTCGGGCAAAGCCTAGGAAGGTAGAGTCAATGTGGCTCCATACGCATGAATCCGTTGATATTCGTTGAACTCCATATATGGACCTATTCTGCGCATGCCATATTGTCAAGCTTGCCATGTTGGACGTACGAAACATGAGGTTTGTTATTATATTTGCAATCACACCTATTGTAGCCTCTTTGTATGAGGCAGTTCTGGGCTTAGGACATGTAGGCAGACTGAATCCCATATGCACAGAGAGGAAAACTGTAGCCATCCAACAACTATAAAGCATTGTACTTGACTACCACTTTTCATATAGAATGAATACAATGTCATGATGCTTTGTACTTTAAGTTAAGTGTCTTGTCTTTGTCAGTCCTACACAAGATTGTGTTTATGAGTCCAAGCTTCCATCTTGAAACCTAATTCTCTTGTGTAACAGTTGGTCTCTTCTTGTCTATGTCAACATGATTCTTGTCTTCATCTTCCATCCTCCATAGCTCCTGCCATGCTCTAGATCCGTGTATTTAACATGGTTTATGCGGGGGATAAGCGAAAAGTGTCTAAGAACTTTTTGAGGGATGGTTTTCCCTTGCAAATCCTGTTGATACCTGTGAGCACCACACTTTGGACATGTCTCCATAGTCTCGTGTTCTCCTCGAAACAATATGCAATTGTTGATACATGCATGGATGCTGTTGTAGTCTATGCCAAGCTTTCGTAAAACATGTCGTGCATCATCACGAGACTCAGGCATGGTATTTGCAAGTGGTAATATATGATACTTCAGTAACTTGAAAAAAAATCATAAAACACCTTGAAAATGCACAAATGTTTTTTATGATTGTGCCGAAAAGAAATCAACGAAGCGTATGTACAAGGTTCGTAAATAACTCGGTCACACTCGCATCGCTCCACCCGTATTTTGCTTGTACACTTAGGATTGCAAGCAGTGTCTTCAGGCGAGATACTCGGCACCCATTATATAATGGTATGGATGCTTCCTCTCTAAGAAGATCATATGTCTCGACATCCATGGGCATCAATGCATCGATCATTGCCTCCATCTCAGGCTCCAAGATTGTAGGAAAGTCTAGAAGGCTACCTGTCTCCTCTGGTATTGACGGTATAGATTGGGTAGTACCTTCCAAGTGGTGGATTGGCTCAGGCACTCCATCCATCGAACGGCCACAAACTCTTCTAACTGGCCGCAAAGGGTGCACTCCTCCTTGGGACGAGACATCACCTCCTTGGATAGAAAATTTGCCAGCCACACCCAATGTTTTTGTATATAGTATTCAATCAGCTTGCGAATGCAATGCATGATTGATATATAATTTTCTTACCGTTTGCTCAAAATCTCTAATCGCCTGATCAATGATCTCTAATTGAAACTCGTCGAAGCGTCGCATGTGTTCTATAGACAATCGACTAAGGCAATCACCAATCTCACTGTTGTCATTTTAGCTACTGGACTAAATGTTTTTTCATAGTCCAAACCATAAGTTTGTGCATATCGTTTTGCAACTAGCCTTGATTTATACCTCTCAAGGAAACCATCCGACTTACATTTGACCTTATAAACCCATTTACATCCAATGTATTTCTTGCCATGAGGTAGTTTCACCAAATCCCAAGTCTTGTTTTTCATTAGTGCATCCATCTCTTTATCCATTGCTGGTCTCCACTCTTTGCTCTCTACTGCTTCTTCAAAGCAAGTAGACTCCACATTTTGTACATAAATAAGAAACCATGTATGCATAATGTATCTTCATGAACCTTTTATAAGTCAATCTATCAACTGGATACCTTACCCTTTCTGACCTTCTCAATTGAGGTGCACCATCATGTGTCTCAACTGATCTCTCTCTCTCTCTCTCTCTCTCTCTCTCTCTCTCTCTCTCTCTCTCTCTCTCTCTCTCTCTCTCTCTCTCTCTCTCTCTCTCTCTCTCTCTCTCTCTCTCTCTCTCTCTCTATGCATTCCACTCTCACTAGTGTGAGCTCATCTCAACATGGCTTCACTCTTTGCTTCCCATGCTCTCTTCTTCTCCCTATGGTCTCTATTTATAGGAGAGGAGGAGGGGGGAGATGCTGTTGATATCGTTAGCATAATTGAAGTGTCACAAGGTGGCACAATGAGAGGGATAACTTTTTTGTTATCATAGGAGAATATTCAATTGTCAAGTGGTGGTATAAAGAGGGCAAGACCTTTTTGGGAGAAGCCTATGTGTTATTTTCATATAAAGTTTTAGTTGGATTTGAACTCTTCCATCTTAATGAAGAGTTCTAGTTAAAATTGTACCCTTCTTTCTCTTAACTAGTTCATTAACTTTTTTTTTCCCTTCTTTTAATTTGCATCCATGCTAGAAATTGCCACATGTTTTCTTGATGAGATCAAGAAGGTATTCATGTGTTGACTCATTTACATACATGCAATATGTTTTTTTTTTTGCTTGCAAAAATTAGTCGTCTCGCATGTGTTCTCATGTGTGCATAAAAATACATATCCACATTTTCCTAACATTGACTTTTCATGAAGAATTTTTGTTTTTGTATAACGAGTGGGAAATGCACATGTTCACATGTATGTAAGTGAATGCATGTTTGTGTATGCTCAAGGAAGCATTCACATGGAAAAGTTTTACTTACTGATTGGATATATTATATTATCTGTCCCTTAGAAAAATCGAGATATCCTCATCTCAAGTAATATAGGGTTTCCAATCTTGAAACACAATTTTTTCACGTTAGTTACAACCGATTTTTTGTTTTTACTCTAATACCATGTGTGATATACTTGCCCCTAATCGAGCTAGAGGAGAGGATATTGTCGGGGGGCGGGGGACTAGTCACTAACAATAGGGGTTCTTGAACAAACATGATAGAAAATGAGAGATAAGAACAACAGACACTAAACAACACTAAGTATTACTGGATACAAGCACCATATAAAGATGAAAAACCCTTAAGCAAACTCTAACAATATGAAAATGATTACTCTTTGTGAGACCTTCACATTTAAGACCAAAGTCAAGTAGAATCTTTGCTGAGTCTCCTTATTTCGGTAGCCTCATGGGCTAAGGCACCCATTTAGAACTCAAGCTCGCATCCTTTTTGCCAAGTTACAAGTTATCTTCAGAACTTTGATTGCCCAGGCCTTCTCGTTCATCCATGCTTCTAGTTATACAACTCTATCCCTTGTTTACAAACTCAAAATGCAAAAAAAAATCTCAAAATAGTTAAAACTTTTTCTTTTCATGAAATGTATCACTTTTTTATATTTTTTGGTTTGGATGACTTGTACCACTTAAGATAAGTCATTGTATGTATTTTAATCCACCCAAACTTCTCTTTAAGTTATTAGAAATTAATAATGGATATTTAGACTATTTTGATGGACTAGTTTTTCCCCCTTAAAAATCTTGTAAAGATCATGTTTAAGTACGCATATATTCAAAATGCTTGTATGGATGTCTTTTCCTTTGCTAAACATGTAGCCCCACAATAACATTTGGTCGTTTCTTGGATGCCTATCCTAAGAAGTGCCGTCCCACGAACACCTTAGGATTCACAACATTTGCTAGTCAAGTGGCTTTTGAGTATACCTCCTACTAGCACAACATTAGGCCATGACCCGTTAGGATCGATGTGAGGGACTTATGACCTAACAATCTCTACCAGCTTTCTAATGCCTAGCCATGAAGATTACATTGTAATCTATCATAACTGAGAGACCAGACTAGTCATTGTACTTGGTTCAAAGAGAGTGAGAGACGAGGGGAAGTTGACCTCAACCCCTCTGTCCCATAAGGCATAATCTCAACTCAGGTCCCCTAAAATAGTGCATAATGAGTTTTTAAGACATAGACCCTAGACAATCAACATTCAGATCTATTCTTATTTTCAATATTTTGGAAAGCACACGACTAATTGGGTACACCTATCCACCATCGAACAATGTCAGCATGACGACTATCTATCCAATTTCCATGCACACACTCAGTGTGCTTAATTATCTAATTAAGTTTTATTATATTATTAAAAATGTTAAATAAGCTTCCTTAATTATTCCTTTAAATGATTTTCATTCAAATACATTTGATCGCATACACAAAAATAGGGAAAGCAATCTTTTCAATATAGTTTTAGTTCCTTTTATATTTACTTATCATCTCTAGCCTTACATCCAAGACTTTAGCCACCATTCGGCACCCACTTGGGTATTTTCGACCCCATCCTAGGTCCCATCCTCACCCTATACCAACTTTTCACCTTTAGGTCTCCCCAATGCACCAGCTCCATGCACTGTGTCTACTGAAGATTCTTTTCCTCTCGTTTGAGTATTATTACCAAGCCCCATTGGTTCTCGACTGCCTTAAGGGATAAACCTTCCTCACACGTTTGACCTCTTGTAGCAGGCTACTATACTCTCTACTATACTCTCTAGACAGATATAGATCGATGGCAGCCGCGTGTGTAAAATATTGATTGTATATTGCTTGGGAGAACATTACATATTTATGATTGGACCATAACCTTTTGCATCACAATATTCATGACTCCTCCCTTCTCTCATAAAACTTTGAATATAGATCTTTAAATTTTGTAGGCTCCCATATATATATTCTCATCCTCTCCTCTCATCTTAGAGCCATTCACTATCATGATGCCGCCAATGGACAAGCTTGAGCTACCAAATTTTGATAAAGAGGAGTTAGAAGAGCAGTTGATTGAACAAGAGGAAGATCTGGAGGCTAGAAGAGGTCTACTCAAACATGATGTAAACATTATGATTTTAGTCACACGGTAATACAACCCATTCCCCCTGAGCTTTCGCCATAAAACGAGGAAGAGAACCCAAAAGAGATTGTGGAGAAATGCAAAGAAAAATAGGGGTCCATCTCTTCTTGAATGTTTAGCTTCAAGGTTTATGAAGAGAGCAGATTTAGAAGGCCATTTCCATTGTACATAGTATGACTACTCATATGAACGACTTTAAATATTGCAATGAAGTGGTTAGATCCATTGGGTTTCAAGGCCTATCAAAAATCCTATAGACTTGATGGAAGCAAGGGAAGATACTTAAAATTGAAGCCTAGAGGAGATCTATTCTGGAAAGCAACAAGAGGGCTTGGAAAACCTTCATCTACTCAGGAAAAGAAGAGCAAGCTAATCCACTCTTTTACGCCTACCCAAGGAGGCATGGCAAGGAAGAGAATGATAGATAGAAATTTGTAAAGATCCCTAACATATTAGAGTGACCCATGCCGATAATACCTATTTATTTTAGCCCATTGACTTAGTAACTTCCTTTGCCCATTTTGTAAATGAATTTACTAACTACATTGATTATTCCTTCATCCCCATCTGCAAGTACCTTGACTCCTCATTAAGCTTCCCCAACAACCAATAACACCTTACAAAGATGGGTTTCCACTATTCTTATTTTATATCAATGCTAGAATCAATTGAGTAGCAATGGTCCAGCTACACATTTAAGCCCTTGTACTTCTAACATTTTGCACCTAGTTACTATAGGATATGCTGGATAGTAGGTTTTTCATCATGTATACATATTTTTTCTACCCAAAATCATCATATTGCTATGTAAGTCCATTAAAAAATATCTACTCAGTAAGGCTTATCTTTAGTATAGGCTCAAGCCCTATGCTCAAGCTCCTCCTTGAGGGATTTATTTTCTATCTTTCAGTATACTTGTACCTTCTTATGTATTGTATCAAGAAAAAGGAGAAAAGAAAAGAAAAATGAGAAAATGAGAAAATCATGTGGACTCTCACTACACCTACCGTAACACCCTAGCCTGTTCTCCACATCACAATCTCACGGCACATCATGGGTAGAACATATCATGCTTACTTAGATGGCTTGTCACCTTGAGATTAATACATTGCAATCTCTGGCCAATTGATCCTCAAGTGTGGTACAATATTCCAAGGTTGCTTGAAATCTCGGGGAAGTTACTATACGTATATCCTCTACATCACATGCATTCAAGGTCTATTTATAAATATCCTTATTTGTTAATTTTTCTTGAATAAAACATAACCATTTTCTATTAGATATGTAAATAACCCCTTTATATTACACCCTTTTGTATGTAAAAAATGTATAAAAATGATATTTTAAAAATACCTTATTTTGAACCCACATGATGCACACATATATTCTTACTCGAGCTTGGAATTTGATCCAACTCCCAGTTGCACTTGTATGCACACAAAATGACTACATAAGCAAGGTAGACACATTCTATAGGAAGAGCATGAGTAACTTAATAGGTACAATGGCTCCTTAAGACCCATCAATATCAATGGTTGTAATCATCATAATCTCTCCACCATCAGCATCCCTACTCCTTTCCTCTTCAAACCAATTTACCCTGCTTTGATTTTCTTAGCACCACTACCTTAAGCCCACTCAACACTCCATTTTCCAAAACACATTATACTTTTCTATCAAATCCCTCATCATATGTCCCAAAGGATCTTGTTAGTAGTAGTGCCATTTCTCTTGCATAAGTGCCATGGGTCTAGCACTTAAAAAAAGGGCCCATAATTTTATACAAAGAAATAGTTTTTGTAACATCTTATGCTATTATTTTCATGAGAGTCAAGCTCCTACCTGTGCAAGTTATAATAACTCACTGATACTTTGAAGTTGTCAAGTGTATTAGTTAGTTCTCAGTTATAGAATGAGGTATACAATTAGGACTAGAAGCCATGACCGGCTACAAAGGCCAGAAAATGAGCATTGTTGAATGCATAAAATGTTTCCAAATTTCTATCTTCTTGCCAAGCATAGATACACAACCAAGATTTTTATCTGCAAACCATAAGTAACCACTTCCACTATATATATGCATTCTGTATAATCATATCATCAATTAACTTCTACATGAACTCCCATAACATACTGCCTATCACACTTAAGGGCTGTCAACTACACCCCAAAGTTCTCTTTTGACTTGAGAATACCACCATTTCCATTCATTGAGGAGCTTTTCTCCAAATTGAATGGCATACCTATTCCCATCAGCATCATCCTAACCTAGTGCCCAACCAATGCCAATTGGGCTTGTATCCACGGTGAGAATAATAGGCTGCTCATTCTCATAAATTTCTCTCTTTAGTGTTGGGGCTGAAATCAATAAGCTCTTTAACTTCTGAACTACCTTCGTATGCTATTTACCCCACCAAAACTTATGCCCTTTTCTTAAGAGCCGATATAAACTTTTAGCCACATGAGAAAAATGCAGAATCCATATCAAGTAAAAGACACATACACCCAAAAATATTCCCACCTTGGATATATTCGAACATGTCTCCCGCATCCTGCTTATGGCATCAATCTTGACTGGTGAGGACTTTCTCCCATATGGTCCACACATGTGCCCAACAACTAATACTTCCTCCACTCCAAAAACCGACTTTTCTCCTGACAGAGTCAAATTCACTTCTTCAAGACGGCTCAAAATCCTGTCACAATTAGCAATATGATCAACCAAAAATCTTCTACATCCATTCTCATTCAACTCTTCATCCTTCTCATAGATATCACATTCTTTGATCGGCACATCATCAAGAAAGGGTAATTCAATTGAGGAATATACTCCCTCAAAACTTTATGCATAGCATTCATCATATGCACCACTGAATTGGTTGCTCCCTGTGGAAGCGTACACATCCTAACCAATCCAAGCATTGTCTTCATGATAGTGATATCCCGGCTTTCTAATGCAAGTGGAACTGATCATATCCTGAATATAAATCTCCCATAGAGTAAATTACCTTGCTTACAAATACTTCTGCAAATTCATCCACTATCGGGCTTGATCCAACATTCCTTATGGTGACCTTATTAACTAGTTGTAAATCCTGTATAAACCTCAAAGAACCATTCTTCTTTGGAACAGTAAACCACTGATTCAAATATGGAGCTAAAGAGGGTTTCAAAATCTGCATCCTGATCTTCTTGTTCAAAAGCTCCAACAGCTTAGGCAAACATGCCCGAGGTACTGGAATAGGCTTTGAATTCCATGTCACATGAGGTATGTCACGAATCGCATGGTGGGGGGACTTGCTCAAGATCTTGTGCCGAACACACACAGAATGCACAAGGAGAAGATCACTCAAGAGACAAGAAGAGAGATGGAGGCCAAAACGTTTTCTTGATGGTTTCTTCTTCTTCTTCCACACACTTTACAATGTACACAAAGTACAGATAAGATACAACATAAAGAAAAGTGGCCTACTAAGTCAAACAATGCATAATCGACTACATTAGTCGACTGGCGCTATAACTATGCCAGCTGTGTAAATAGGTGTAACAACCTGAATATAATAAGTAATGAGTTAGTGGCCATGTGAGAGTCATAATGACCACCGATGTGCTAAGTGTAGACGTGTGGACCCATCTAACGAGGCGGTCCATCATTAATGTCCGCATGTGTTGAGCTTGCCATCTCAACACTCCCCCTCAAGCTCAACTACATCTCTGCAACTCCAAGTAAACTTGTCATCTCAACACTCCCCCTCAAGCTCAACTACATCTCTGCAACTCCAAGTAAGCTTCGAAACTTTTGAAGCTTCTCTGTACCCAATGCCTTTAGGGGAGTTTTGAGGTCTCGAAAATGCCTTTTAGGATGTGGAGAGAGAGTGCTCTAGACCAATAAGAGCAAAGCCTCCGTAATGGAACTTCTATTTTAAAAAAATTAAAAAATCATTTTACAAAAATATATAAATATAATAATATTACAAATTTGTATTTTTATTATCTATTTTTAGTCTCTTATATTTGTGATTATGACATCTTTTGCATTAATGGCATAGAGTCTCGACTACTTTTATTTAATGATATATCTAGATTAATGATAATGAATTATGTAATCGAAATTCAAATTAGTGAAAAGCATGGCACTCAGTTTTTTTTCTCCTTTCTTTTATTCCTCTATTGTTTTTCCCTCCGTTATGGTAGCCTAATCCTCTCTCTCTCTCTCTCTCTCTCTCTCTCTCTCTCTCTCTCTCTCTCTCTCTCTCTCTCTCTCTCTCTCTCTCTCTCTCTCTCTCTCTCTCTCTCTCTCTCTCTCTCTCTGTGTGTGTGTGTGCATGTCTCTCTCTCTTCTACCATGGATATAGAAATTCGACATTCAAGAAGGCATCCAAGCTTCCGAATCACATCCATATCAGTGTTTTAAGCTGATGGAAGATGGATTCCTACTATCATTAGCAAAGGTAGTTGGATCACCATGCAACAAGCAAAATGTGGAAAAAGGCAAAGACATGAGAGCTCATTTATCTCTGCTTGGAAGGGTAGAATCGCAGATTTTAAGCTTGGAGCAAATAAGAATAGCATCAAAGAGGTACTAGTGCAACATGTGTTCATGCATAGAGAGCTGTGTTTGAAACCTGGATCTTCAAAGCTTCCAATGCATAGACGAAATTGTAAGAATTTGATTCTTAAAGTTTTTCCTTTCTTAACCATGGTTTAGGTTTTTCCATTATAATATTTGTTTGTCTTGTAGATGTCTATCCCTCTAATCTTGAGGAATGGCAACCAGTGGAGTCTATTATTGATGTTATTGATGTTATACATGGTTCAATTGGAGAAGAAATGTATAGAGGCAGAAAGAAGCAGAGAATGGAATATTCTTTTATGACCATTCTTATGTTATTCCTATGCGGCATTGCCAATGGGGATCAATAAACCTCCTTCCTTTGCTAGATTTTTCAAGCTTTGAGTCGCCTTTGCCAAGTCCAACCTACTAGTGAGGGCTATAGATGTAAGATATTTTCTGAGATCCAAAAAGCACTAAAATCTAATATCTCAAGTAGGCTAAGCAAAGTTACTTTGTTTATGCCTATTAATATATTTATTGATTTCTTCTCTAATATGGAGATAAGAATAACAAAAACCATGCTTTCAGTGAAGAGACTAACATATGATCATATCATACAATTTGTTGATGAAGGATGGGATACAAGGACAGAAGGAAAAATTATATGTAAGATAGATCAAGACTCTATAGCTTGTAAATATATGATTGCTACTCAAAATTTTATCCTTAGCTTTTACTATAGTCGATGGCATTTTGTTGGTAGTAGTCTAGTTGCTTTAGACCAGAATCTTAATGATTTCAGCAAAGATCCTATAGTGGATCTTGATATTTGGTTCAACGAGGATATTATTGCAATCTTAAAGATCAGAAAATCATGTACACTATATCAAGTGAGGATGGATTTACAAAATGAAGACATTGAACTACCATGCTCCTTTGTATTCCAACTTGACATGAAACGAGTAAGTTTTATCGTTCTTACAATAGACTATATTTTTATCATCAATGAACTATTTGCAATGAATATCTATCTTAAAGTTTAGCATCTTTCATATTACCTTTACATGTTTATCATCATTAAGATAAACAAAGTTAACCATTCTTCTAGCATTTGCAATCACCCTCCAGCCACAAGAATGGCTATCATCCTGATGAGGACACTGCAACCACCAACACAAAGTAAAACTATAAAGAGGACGGATGGTAGTTCATAGAATAAACTTATGTTTCAATTATTTTAATCAATAACTTACCGCAACTTTTCTATATTGCATTGTTGCAAGCAAATCAGATGGCATAAGGGCCCTTTTCTCTAGCTCTTCAATTAATCTTTTTGCACCTCTATATATAAAATATATTTAAATTTAGAGTACTTACAAAAAAAAAGAATTGAAATATCAAGGAGCCCTTGGATAATATAACTTACAATTTAGTATTTCCATGGCTTCCTTTCATAGAGTTGATTAAAAAACATTGCTTATCCACACAGTCTATTGGAATCAAGCTCCAATGAGAACTGAAAGCAATCATATGTCAACAAATTAGTAGGATAAAATCTCAAAAACTCTAATAGAATATTGAATCACTTACTTTTCATTATATGGAATTATAAGGAGCTCCAAAGTATCGAAGTCAATCAGATTGAACCACTGCTCAACAAAACTTGTATCAAGCTCGTTCCTCATAAAGAATGAGATAGATGGATCAAGAACCTCAATTTTTTGTTGCATTTCCAAAGGAAACTCATGCATTACACACCTAGAAAAGGCATAGAAATAGTGAGTACAAACAAGAAAAATCTTATTGTTAAAAAAATATCAAAAAGTAGAAGTAATTATGGGTGGATATACCTTAGGCTAGCAAGAATAATACTGTCATTTATTTCTCTTCTTTTATCCTTAAGAATCTGAACACATGCAGCATTAAAGGAGATAATCTCAATTCTTTTCCCTAAGTCACCAGGTAAGAAACAAAACACATTGAATCCTTTTGGATTAGCTGCTTCAAGAAGGGTGGCCAGCTCATTTTCAAAGGACTCTAGTTGCTCTGCTTTCCTTTCTTCAGCCCTTTGCCTCCTATACTCTCTCCATTTATTTGCCTATTCCTCTTTAGCTTTCTCCTCTTTTTCATGTTGCCTTGTATCCCTCTCATGGGTGACATCCTCAACCTTGGGACCAGAATCATCTTTCTTTCTCCTAGCTAGGGGCACATTAAGGATATTAAATGTCTTCTCATCAGTGAGGGGAATTGGCTCAAGGATCTTTGAAAATCTATATCTTAGCCTCCTAAGAATTACCATGTCCTTGTCCATGAGTGTGAGCCTATGAGCATGAGCAGCACAAATATAGGCATCTTGAAAAAACTCAACTAAAAAATCCTCTGTGGCTTCTTGTATACAATTAAGAGTTGTTCTTGTCCATCTGAAACTATCCAAACTATATTTGTCACAAATCTCCTTGACAAGCCTGTGAAAAGACAACTTTGGAATTGCATTGTCAAGAGCCTTTATTGCCTTCCTAATCTCCCTTAGGCACCTGACATTTTGAGAAAACTTTCTCTTTGGCTTTGACTTTCTAGAGAGCTTATGAGGCTTTGAAGATTGATGAATCTTTGATGTTAAACCCCTAGGATCAATCTTCTCCTTCCTTGCTATTGCTTTAGTCCTAGCCATCTGCCAAAAAAAGACATGTTACTTCTTGTCCAATGTGTCCAGTGAAACGCGAGTTTCAGATAAGAGGCCTCCTTGCAGCATGTTGTTTTCGCGTTTCACTGGACAACACATAAATAGCAAAAGAATCAACGAAGAAAAACAAAACATTAATCTAAGGAATGCTATTAAAATTACCTAAAATCTCCACAACATTAAGGAAAAAGTTTGAAGGATTGCTTAAAATCTCCACAACACTACCTAAAATCTCCACAACATTAAGGAATGCTCACACTATGGAAAAAGTTCGTTTATAGTGCTTATAAGCTCATAATAATATAAAACATTAAGGAAAAGTATAAAAAAATGAATTGAATGGATGCCTGGGCATTGAGAAGGACGGATATAGAAAACCATACCTTCTTTGGTGCTTTGCTGGGAAAAATCCATTTAGAACTAATTTTGTAAATAGCTCTGGTGAAACGCGAATACGTTCTTCACAACCACGAAAATGTGCTCGAAGACCCTATTGCATAACCACGAAAATGTGCTCCGTGACCATAAAAGGAGCCACCAGTACATCTAGGTCAACTTTGCTAGGCAGGTTCAACCTCATTGATGAGGAATTCAGGAAGAGAGAAACATGTTGCCCTTTCCATAGGTATCAATACCAATGCCTTCTGATCCACAAGGACGTTGGATTTATTGTGTATCTTCAGTACATGGAAAATTATTCTCCAGATATAGACCAGCAGGGAAAGCTAGAGGATATTGCAAGTATGGATAAGGAGGTCGAAGAGAAGGAGAAGATGTTCCAAGAAGATATTGAGAATCAACTTGTCCAAGGTTTTGATGTAGGTTTGTTCAAGAGTGACAATATCGCAATGGTGGAAGAAAAGGAGATCGAGCCAAGTGCACAGGTTGATGAAGGTCCTCTTGCATGTGTTCCAACATTTTCCACTTATCTTATCAACAAGAAGAGATATGTGTTGCTAAATGATATTCAACATCTTTTTGATCTTATAGAAGATTATTGCTTGTTAGCAATCCTTGCAGGTTGGGGCAAAAATGTTAGATATGATCAATGCCCCACCCTTATTAGATGCTACCAATGATCCATGGTGCTCAAAGTTGTAAGGCCCCCATTATGAGGAGAAGCCAAATGTGAGCCCGGACATTGGTTGAGTCCTGACTTGTATATCAGATGAGGTCTATGTGACCGGATGGCAAAAAGGTGACTGTTGTGGATCTAATCTTTGGGTTAGACGGAGTGGTTAAGTTGGTAGCAACTCGAGGCACATTGCATTGAGTTGCGTGGTAAGGGAGTTAAAAGGGGCCCCTATTGTGGGGTCCGGGGGCCGCGGAAGCGGCCCCTGGCTGGGGGGTTCCAGGGGGGCGGCCCGATGGTAAAGGGAATATTCCCTGGAATATTCCTGGCCGACTAGTGGAGGCTCATATGGTAGGTCGGTCAGCAGGCCGACCTAACGACCTTCGCGGGCTATAAAAGCTAAACCCCTTCGCAGCCATCACTTACTCATCTTTCACCCAGTCAGAGTTGTTGTTCTAGCTAGCCTTAAGCTCTTCACCTATCTTCTGTCTAGATCGCCATCTAAGCTTCACACAGTGGAAGCGCACGGGTGGACAGAGCCATCTTTGTATCAGTTGTTTGGAGTTAAAGAATTTACTGATTCTCCTCTTATCTGTTGTGTACTCTCTATCTCTTTCTCAGATTCTGTTCGCTGCGCCGTGTAATATTTTACAAAAAATGACATGAATTTTATAGGTTATGAACAAGAACCACTAGCAAGTCTTGATGTTGAGGGAGAGAATTTTCAAGACAGCTCTATAGCCTTACATACATGTATTAATCAGATCGTAGAATACGAAAAGGGGGGGCTACATACAGAAGAAGAGTTCTTGCATGTCCAAAAGAAACTTCATATTGATGATGTAGGGTACGAAGAGAGATTGAAGTCTCCATCAGATGAGAAACCCAAGAGTTCAATAAATCTTTATGATGATAGTCTTCTCGAAGAAGACGAATACCCTAAGGTATGAAATATAATTTGAAGTTACCCATTGAGTTTATGTTAGACTTTATTATGCATTATAGATAAATATCTTATATCTTATACTGTTGTGGTTTGTTGTGTAGATTGAGATTGAAGATCTGGACAACTTTCTTGGAAGGGCCAATGGCTCTAGGCCAATGAAGCTTGGGAAAAATCAAAGCCTTGGCCATTATATTGGAAACTTAAACAATCAAATAATTGTAATATATCATAGTAGATTGTCAAGCTCTCCAAGTCTACCAATGATGGCTTTGAGAGCTATCTCAAAGGTAATTGGATCTCAAGTTTTCAGCAGAGGTTTGGAAAAGATCATTTTAGTGGAGAAGGAAGAAGCCATAAGAGTTTTTGGCTTCATGCCTGGATACAGTGGATCTAGAGCTGGATATTTTGGAGTTCTTGGCTCCTTTTTGCTCTCTTATGTAGGAGATAGTAAGAATTTGAAGCTTCTTCCAAGCTATTGAAAACAGGAGTTTTTGAAATACAAAGGTCTTATTGAGTGGGATGAAACAAAAGATTCCTCTAGAGGCCCTGTCGAGCTACCTGAAACCAAGGACTCCTCTGAAGGCCCTATTGAGGTGCCTGAAACTAAGGACTCCTCTAGAGGCCCTGTCGAGGTGCCTGAAACTAAAGACTCTTCTGCAACACAATCAGACTAGAAGATGCCAAAGATTAAGGGTTTCTTGAAACCCATCTTTTCCCAACTCTTTGTTTGGTTTGTAACCATTCTGTAAATCTTTGCTTTGCGCAAGAATTTAAATATCTATCTTTTCTTCTTTGGGTAACAATTTGTATAGTCCTTGCTAAAGATAATGTATTGCTTGATGTGGTTGTATCTTTAAGCTTGAATTTATGCCAGATTTGTCGATAGAACCATTGAAAGACCTCTAATAAAGTGTTGGCTTTGTGTCTTCCACCTCCATGTCTTGTGTGTCTGAAATATTTTGTTCTTGCTTGATAATGTGATTTTTCCATACCTTGGGTTGACCAGATAGATAGAGATCCATATTGTTTAATAAATGATGGAACATGGTGGTATAGAATATGTTGCATAGTCAATAAAGAAAGAAAGTTATTAACAAACATTATATGAGTTCGACAATGAAGAAACAAACATATACAAACTTCTTACCATATAGTGAGTAAAGTGTTGATCACCCCAAGGTTTTGTCATTGCCTTTTTGAAAAGGTTCAATTGGTTTTTAAAGTCTTTGAGATCATCATCATTCCATTCAGTCTTATCACAATAAAAAAACACTTTGTCTAGTGTTTCCCAAACTTTAGCTTTTCTATTCCGAGCTTGTCCATTATCAGTGTGATCCTTAACTGCATTATGTAGGGATTTCCACTGATTAAATTTAATAGTTGAGCCACCATTTCTCGAGTTTATCTTGCCAAGTCTCCCATGAAAGCCTAGAAACCTTCTAGCCTTCACTCCACCAATAGATGGTTTTTTTGGAACACAATTACCATCCTTAGACTTCTAAAGATCTCGTTCAATAACAACATTGCCACCATGCAAACCAATTGCAGAGAGAACTTTTTCAACCTTTGTTACAACATCTATTCTAGTTGATAATGGCTTCAGCTTCCATGCAAATCCTATATAGAGATGAACAAGCTTTTCAATTATCCTGCAAAGTGCATGAAGTGTACAAATATGGGCATTCGCTAAAGGAATGTCCAAGATTGATTTAAACTGTGGATCCTTATTGTGCCTAGAGGGAGCTCTATTCCAATTGCTTGAGTTTAACTCTAGCTGGTGACATGTAGTATAAGCAAGGAGATCTCGAGTTGGCTCCCTTTGATACATTATACATACATTTGAGTGTCTTTAGGTCACCAGCTATGTGCCACTCAATCCTGTAGTTCCCAAATCCTTCAACAAATAGCTCTTCTCCTGCTTGTTGCCTTTGAATAACATTAGGTATTGATGTTTGATGAAAAACCCAATATAATATATCAAAATTCTCAGTATCTACCTCAAATGCTCCTAGCCACCGGATGTTATATTCAGATTGAACACTAAATGATGTTGAGTGATTGCAATGACCTGACGAAAGTGCTCTATTCATCAAGGTGATAGAGATTCTCTCCAATTTTTTACATTTCAAAATCTCACTTTCATCAAGTTTAATCACAAATCTAGCCACTCCCTGTGCCTCTACTACTACTGACAAGTCATAAAATTTGATCATTAAGCATTGTAGGGTGGGCAAGTCAAGGAAAATATTGTTAAATTCATTGAATGTAACCTCCTTTTTCTTGCCCTTGAAGGTAGCCTTGATATGAAAAGGCTCACCTAGAATCCCCATCACTTTCTTATTAACTCTCTGTCTAATAGTCCTAACCACAAATGGCTTCGGAAGTATGCAATTTCATACCTATCCTTGCTTCATATTTGATTGTAAAAGCTGGAAAAGTTGCATATAAGCATCTCGACTGATACCAATACTATTCAGTGTCTTCTGTACTAACTCAGAATCCAAAGAATGATCCTTTACAAATGACTTCAAGCATTGTTTCTTTGCCTTTTTAAATTTCTTCTTCTCCAAAATATCCTTTGAAACTATTGAAGGAAGAAGATGATAATAAAACTGAGCTGCTTTTAAAGAATCTCTTTCACTTGCATTTGGTTGTAGAAGAGATCTAAGCAAAATTAACATCACAAATCAATGCAAGTAATTTAAATAAAGCCATATTTAAGATTTTTCAAGTGAAAAAAAATATACATTGCTGCTTGGATTCTTTTACCACAGCCTCCTCCTCCTCGTATGAGATTCTCAATATTTTTAAGAGCTCTTTTTCGATTTCGAAGGCCTAATAAAGTTTTCTTTCGTTGATAAGCTTTGATACGCTTTTCCAATGAATGAATTTTTTGTTGACAATCCTCTAGCTTCTGCACCAACTCTATATTGTGTTTCATCAAAAGATGATTCTCTAGTCCAAGGATATCCTTTTTTGCAACAAGGTTAAGTATATAACCTAAAAATCCATTGTAGCCATCACCAATAAACCTCATTAATGATAAGCTATTATAGAAAGGAGGAGTGCTATTTCTGCTAGGATCTTTGGGATATAGCCTTCCATCTAACCAAAGATCAATATTCTTTTTTCCTTCAAACCTCAGTATATGTTTCATAGACTCTATAACCATGATAGATTTTGTTCTCTTTCTTATTGGTTCATACTCACTATCCAACTCAATATGAAGATGATAGAGAGGTCTTTTATGAGAGCTATAGAGATCATTGGATGATTGATCCATAGCTGAGTTACAGAGATCATTGGGTGATTGATCCATAGCTAAGGATATGATTAGAAGCAAGAACGAAAACAAAGAAGAGACTACTAAGGAGGAGAAAAAAAGAAGAGAGAAACGATGGAGGGAGGCAATCGAGTATCCACCAAAATTCAAATTGAATATTACTTTTCACTTTAATGAGGAGAGGTAAGATCTTCATTATGACAACCTTGTCAACTTTATGGCGACCTAGATTTCTAGGTTTGATGTGACCACGAGAATATCACAACAATGACTTATTAAATATAAACCTTTTAAAAATTCTATAAAATAATTTTATTTCTTAAATTGTTTTCTCTCTCTAGGATCTCTTACAGGGCATTTTTGAGACATCAAAACTCCCCTAATGCGTGAAGATGTCAACTATCTGATCCTGTGTGCTGACATACACCAAATCAATCTCACCTGCTAGTATCTTCTCTCTCACAAAGTGGTAGTGTACCTCAATATGTTTTGTCCTAGCATGGAACATAGCGTTCCTAGCCAACTATATACTACTCATGTTGTCACAATAAATGACAACTGGACCTTCCACCTGCACATCTAAATCAACCAATAACTTTTGTAGCCATACTACCTCACATGCTGCAACATTAGCACCTCTATACTCAGCCTCTGTACTCAACAAAGCAATTGTAGATTGCTTTTTACTACTCCAAGTAACTGTTACACTACCAAGAGAGAACATATATCCGTTGGTAGATCTTCTATCAGACATACTACCAACCCAATCTACATCTGTGTATCCAAACAACTGTACATCTGTACATGCCTCATAGAAAAGTCCATAATGTAATGTGGGCTTCACATATCTCAATATGCATCTGACTGCATCCAAATGTGGCTTTCTAGGTACTTGCAAAAACTAACTCACAAGACCAACAACGTAGCTCAAGCCTAGCCTTGTAATGGTCATGTAGGTCAAACTCCCCACTATCCTCCTGAACATAGTAGGGACTTCTATCTCATCCCCAACATCAGCACTTAACTTCACATTCTGCTCCAACGGGACTGAAAGTGGTTTGCATGATGTCATACCATACTTGGACAACATATTCAAGCCATGTTGTCTTTGGGACAGCCATATACCATCATCACATCTGATCACCTCAATGCCAATGAAGTACCTTAGCTCACCTAAATCCTTCATCTCAAACTTCTTCTTCAAAAGTCCTTGACTTCAGCAATCCCACTATCACTATCACCTGTAATAATCAAGTCATCCACATAGATGACTATGATGACCAAACGTGCATCTCCCTTTCTCACATAAAGTGAGTGATCAGCATCAGAAACATAAAAGCCAATATTGATAAGATACTCTTTGATCTTGTCAGACCATGCTCTAGGTGCTTGCTTGAGCCCATAGAGTGCCTTCTTCAACCTGCACACATACGTGGGATGCTCTAAATCTTCATAACCTGCTGGTTGATCCATATACACTTCTTCTTGCAAATCACCATGCAAGAAGGCATTCTTCACATCCATTTGTTGCAACCTCCAGCCTTTGGCTGCTGCAAAAGCAATCACACATCTGACAGTTGCCATCCTAGCAACTAGGCTGAAGGTTTCTTCACATCTATTTGCTGCAACCTCCAGCCTTTGGCTGCTGCAAAAGCAATCACACATCTGACAATTCCCATCCTAGCAACTGGACTGAAGGTTTCTTCATAATCTATGCCATATGTCTGGGCATAGCCTTTTGCAACCAGCCTAGCTTTATACCTACTAATAGAACCATCTGCATTGTGCTTAATCTTATAAACCCACTTACATCCAATAGCTTTCTTGCCCTTCGGAAATGATACTAGATCCCAAGTCTTATTGGCCTCTAATGCAGCCATCTCCTCATCCATTGTTGCATCCCAATGCGCATGACCAACAGCCTCCTCAAAACATGTGGGCTCAACATCCTCAATCACTTTTGTAAAATATTACATGGCGCAGCGAACAGAATCTGAGAAAGAGATAGAGAGTATACAACAGATAATAGAAGAATCAGTAAATTCTTTAACTCCAAACAACTGATACAAAGATGGCTCTGTCCACCCGTGCGCTTCCACTGTGTGAAGCTTAGATGGCGGTCTAGACAGAAGATAGGTGAAGAGCTTAAGGCTAGCTGGAACAACAACTCTGACTGGGTGAAAGATGAGTGTGAGAGATGGCTGCGAAGGGGTTTAGCTTTTATAGCCCGCGAAGGTCGTTAGGTCGGCCTGCTGACCGCCGACCTACCATATGAGCCTCCACTAGTCGGCCAGGGAATATTCTAGGGAATATTCCCTTTACCATCCTACACCGCAACTCGATGCAATGCACCTCAAGTTGCTACCAGCTTAACCACTCCGTCTAACCCAAAGATTAGACCCACAACAGTCACCTTTTTGCCATCCAGTCACATAGACCTCATCTGATATACAAGTCAGGACTCAACCAATGTCCAGGCTCACATTTGGCTTCTCCTCATAATGGGGGCCTTACAACTTTGAGCACCATGGATCATTGGTAGCACCTAATGAGAGTGGGGCATTGATCATATCTAACACCCCCCCTCAATGTCCACCCATAGGTGAACTATCTCCTCGGCCCAATGCCGAGTCTCTGAAGATGAACTTGAAGCAGATCCTTCGTAAGTGCTTTGGTGAAGATATCTGCTCCATTCTCCTCTGTTGGACAGTAGACCAGTTCCACTATCCCATCCTCCATCAAATCATGCACATAGTGATACTGGATCTCTATATGTTTGGTGCGTGCATGAAACACTAGATTTTTGGCAATGGCGATGCAACTCTGATTGTCACATCTCAGCACAGTTGGTTCTTCATCTTGCACTCCCATATGCCATAGAATCCTTCTCAACCATACGGCTTCACATGCAGCAAAACAAGGTGCCTTGTACTCTGCTTCGGTAGAAGACAATGCCACTGTTGGTTGCTTCTTACTAATCCAAGAGAAAATTCCTGAACCCAAAGAGAAACAATAACCAGAAACTGACTTCCTGGAATCAATGTCTCCTGCCCAATCTAAGTCACAGTTCCCTACAAGAGAAGTTCCGAAACTGTATGTGATACCATAGTTAAGAGTTTCCTTCAAGTATCTAAGCACCCGCATCCCAGCCTTCCAATGACTCTCATGAGGTTTGTTTGAGAACCTGCTCAAAACACCAACAGCAAAACTGATATCTGGTCTGGTGTTATACAAGTAGATCAGACTGCCGACCAACCTCCTATACCTCCCAATGTCTGCTAGTGCTGATGTATCCTCGACGGATAACTTTGCATTCACCTCCATAGGTGTAGCTATCTCCTTGCACTCGGTCATGCCAAATGCCTTCAAGATCTCCAATGCATACTTCTTCTTAGAGATGAAGATCTTTCCTGGCTCTTGCCAGACTTCAATCCCCAAACAGTAGTGCAGCAAGCCTAAGTCTGTCATTTCAAACTCAGAACTCAAAGCCTTTCGAGTTTGGTTGATCATATCTTCATAGTTACCTGTAATAAGAAGGTCGTCCACATATAGGACAATCACTACAGACTTTTTACCATCCCTGTAAACATACAAGTTAGCATCTGAGGCACATCTTTTGAAGTTTAGGTTTAAAAAGAACCTATCTATCCACCGGTACCATGCTCTGGGGGCTTGTTTTAGCCCATACAATGCCTTCTTCAGCTTACACACTTTGTTCTCAGAATGGGGGGCCTCAAACCCTGGTGGCTGATCCACGTACACCTCCTCCTTGAGGTCACCATTTAAGAACGCTGACTTAACATCCATTTGGTACACTGACCACTTCTTGTGGGCAGCCACTGCAAGTACCGTGCGAATAGTGGTCATTCTGGTTGTTGGGGCAAATGACTCTTGAAAATCAAACCCTTCAACTTGTGAAAATCCTTGGGCAACCAGTCTAGCTTTGTACTTTTCTAAGGTACCATCAGCCTTGTACTTTACCTTCTAGATCCACTTGGTGCCAATAACCTTCCGCTTTTGCTGGTCGATCCACTAGCTCCCAAGTGTCATTCTTCATTATGCTGTCATACTTCGCCTGCATAGCAGCCTTCCATGATGGATCTACAAGTGCTTCTTCTAAGTCAGTTGGCTCCTTTACTTCTCTCATAATCTCAACCATCAAGGCCATATTGACTATGTGAGCAGAAGCCCTCCTTTGCTCCTCTATTCTCTGAGACCTCCTTGGTCCGTCTACCTTCTCCTCAACAGATGCAAGCATAGGATTATTGTGGTCATAGAGCTGCTTCACCCAGCGCGGCAATGGCCTTTCCGGTGGGGTGATGTCAGGTTGGTGAACTTTTTCCTCATCGTCAGAAGATGATGCTTCCTCCTCCTTAAGGATAGGGATAGCTCTCAAGACAGGTTCATAGTGGACTACTTCTTTGCTTGATGATAAAGTGAAAGAACTTGCCTTCTCCTCCTCCACTGCATGCGGCTCCTCCTTGAACACCACATCACGACTCGCAATGATCTTCTTTGCCTCTTGGTCATATAACTTGTAAGCCTTCTGCTCATCACTATAACCCAAGAAGATACATTTTCTGCTTTTTTGTTGTAACTTGTTTCTCTTTTCATCCAGAACATGTGCATAACATTCACGTCCAAAAATTCTGAAATGTGAGACAGATGGTTTCTTACCAATGTAAGCCTCATGAGGTGTTTTTCCCTTGAGAGCCTTTGTGTAGCTCCAATTTAGAATGTAGACTGCAGTATTAACAGCTTCAGCCCAAAAATGGTTAGGCAATCCCTTGCCCTTTAGCATGCATCTTGCCATCTCCACAATGGTGTGATTCCTGCGTTCCACAACACCGTTCTGCTAAGGTGTGTGAGGCGTCGTCAATTGATGCTTGATCCCTTTGCTCTTGCAAAAGCCTTCAAACTCCTTTGAGTTGAACTCACCACCACCATCTGTTCTAAATTTCTTCACACTTTTCCCTGTTTCATTCTCAACAAGTATTAGCCATTCTTTAAACTTACCAAAAGCTTGAGCCTTATCACGAAGGAAGTGCACCCACATCTTCCTACTGTAGTCGTCGACAATCAACATAAAATAAGAAGATCCCCCCAAGGCCTGTGTAGGCATCTTACCACACAAGTCAGCATGCACCAACTCTAGAGGAGCATGTGCTCTATTCTTGCTTTCTTGTGAAAATGCCTTTCTCTGTTGCTTGCCCATCATACAAGCTTCACATGGTTCCTTCAATTCAGTTATTGTAGGTAGGTGAGCAACCATACCTTGCTTTTGCATCTCCTTCAATACTGCAAATCCGATGTGTCCAAACCTTTCATGCCAAAGCTTACTTGTGCCCACTCCAGCGGTGGCTGTAAGAGCACTTAGCTCATACAGGTTGTTCCTTCTTTCTCCTTTGCCAACAATTGTGCCAGCACTATCAAGAATTTTTGCACCTGTCTTCTTGAACCTCACTTCATGACCAAGATCAGCTATGGCAGCAACAACTGATAAGAGATTTCTCCTGATTTCGGGAACATACAATACATTTGAAAGCTTTTTGACTTCACCATTTGCAACAACAAAAGAAATAGTACCTGTGCCCGCAGCAGGGCATTTAGAATCATTTCCAACCGTCACAGTGATGGATTCTTGTAGAGGCTGCATAGAACTGTATAGACCTTTCTTGTTGGTCATGTGACGGGAGGCCCCACTATCCAACACCCATGAGTCAGTGGTAGATTCTTCTTGCGCTGAGGAGCACACTTCCTCAATGGTCACCATGAATAATTCCAGCTCTGCTTCAGTCGTATTGGTTGTCTCTTTCCCTTTACTTTTAAGGGTACCATTCTTTTCATCTACCTTCTTGACACGACAATCTGCAATTGCATGTCCTTTCTTCTTGCAGTAGAAGCACTCTCCTTGAAACTTCTTCTTTCCGCCCTTCTTCTTTTTGTCACCATCATTTTTGGTGAAGGAACCACCTTTGCCTTTTGCATTGGCAGAGAATGCAGCATCTCCATTGTTGCTTCCTTCTCGGGCTTTCAGCCTCAACTCCTCCTCCATTAATAATGCAAAAAACTCCTCAACAGTCAAAGCTTGAGGTCTCACCTGAGTATTAAGGGCAGTTACTAGTTCATCAAACTTTTGTGGACAAATCCGAAGACACCTCCGAGCTAGCTCTTCGCTAGTCTTTTGTATCTCAGTGCCAGCCATCTAGTCGCGCAGATTCTTAATCCGAGTTATGAATGCTTCAACCGTCTCTCCTTCAGCAAACTTCTCCGCTGCTAGTTGATTCTCCAAGTTTTCAATCCTCGTCCCACAAGGTGTAGTTTGTACCATCTAACTTGCCTTCTTTGAAGGTTGGTGGACGAATCCTCAGTGTTTGAATAGTCGGTACAGCAACACCACCTCCTGCACCGCTTCCTAATGCGCCAGACCCGCTTCCGGAAGTCGACATAGTTTCTCTTTGCTGTTGAAGTCTTTGCCTCTTGCACACTCTCCGATCTCTAGAGCCCCCTGGGCTCTGATACCATGTAAAATATTACACGGCACAGCGAACAGAACCTGAGAAAGAGATAGAGAGTACACAACAGATAAGAGGAGAATCAGTAAATTCTTTAACTCCAAACAACTGATACAAAGATGGCTCTGTCCACCCGTGCGCTTCCACTGTGTGAAGCTTAGATGGCGATCTAGACAGAAGATAGGTAAAGAGCTTAAGGCTAGCTGGAACAACAACTCTGACTGGGTGAAAGATGAGTGTGAGAGATGGCTGCGAAGGGGTTTAGCTTTTATAGCCTACGAAGGTCGTTAGGTTGGCCTGCTGACCGACCTACCATATGAGCCTCCACTAGTCAACCAGGGAATATTCTAGGGAATATTCCCTTTACCATCGCAACTCGATGCAATGCACCTCAAGTTGCTACCAGCTTAACCACTCCAGTCTAACCCAAAGATTAGACCCACAACAGTCACCTTTTTGCCATCCGGTCACATAGACCTCATCTGATATACAAGTCAAGACTCAATCAATGTCCGGGATCACATTTGGCTTCTCCTCATAATGGGGGCCTTACAACTTTGAGCACCATGGATCATTGGTAGCACCTAATGAGAGTGGGGCATTGATCATATCTAACAACTTTCACCATATAAGCATAATGGTGAGCTGCATAACCTTCAAAACCAAGTCTGTTAACAGGGTATCTCACCCTGCTAGACCTGCGTACCACTGGATCACTCAATGGAGTCTTTGCATTGACAGGTGCTCTCTGCACACCTGGAGTCCTCACTGAAGGAATGCCAAGCTCATCATCCAAGCTCTCTGAGCCACTGGAGTCTCCATCAAGAACTGCATCAATGCCATCTGACACTTTATTCTTTCCTTTGTCTTTACCTATAGTGCTACTAGATGCACCTGAAGATATAGAGCTATTCCTTAGTCTCCCAGACCAAGGACTACTAGATGATGTCTCTGGTCCACTAAAAGTCCGTGATTCTTGCTTTTCAGCTTGCACATAAGTGTCATGATCATCATCATCATCCAATGCATCACCATTCGATGCATACCAACTGCTCATTTCATCAAAGATGACATCCTTGCTCACTCTGAACTTACATGTGACAGGGTTATAACAATGATACCCTTTTTGCTCTAAAGAGTATCCAAAAAAGGCACACTTTTCAGCCTTTGGATCTAGTTTCTTCCGTAACTCATCTGGCACATGAACATATGCAATACATCCAAACACTTTCAAGTGTGAGACATCAGGCTTCTTACCTGTAAAACATTCTTCGGGGGTCATACCATGAACTGCAGCTGTGGGAGTTCTATTCATAATATAAACAACAGTATGAATAGCCTCAGACCAAAAATGCTTAGACATATTCTTTTCAGCCATCAAGGCGCTTGTAACTTCTGCAATATTCATGTTTTTCCTTTCTGCAACCCCATTTTGCTGTGGGGTATACCTACATGTGAACTGTCTCTTTATCCCATGAGACCTCAGAAAATCACTGAACTCATTCGAGAGGTACTCTCTCCCTCCATCTGACCTCAAGCACTTTACTTTCAAGCATGTTTCTCTTTCAACTGCAGGCTTGAAAGTTCTAAAGTGCTCAAACGCTTCAGTCTTTTTCTTCATAAAATATACCCACAGCTTTCTAGAACAATCATCAATGAATGTGACAAAGTATGAACTACCTCCAAGAGATACATTTTGTGTAGGCCCCCAAATATCTGTATGCAAAACATCAAGGATATTTCTGCTTACATCTCTATCATGTGAAAAGCGTTGTCTTGCCTGCTTACCAAAATGACATGCTTCGCATACCTTATGAAATTTTGCAATTCTAGGGGGTCCGTTTCTTTCGTATGAAGAAGGAAAAGGCCATGGTAACCTACACGGTGTTGAATTTTGGGGGAGAGGGGACCTATAGGCCATCTCCCACCTCCATGCAACCATATGATCTGATATTATCGGCCTGATTCTTGCTTCCTTTACTCTCCATTGCTGTCTTCGGCTCATGTAATGGTTGCCCGGATTGACAGAACCAGATTTAGTATTTCTCTCTCCTCCCTCTCTCTCCTCTCTATGGGTTGTTTATGCGCACTTGAAGGAGGAATAGGGAAGGAGATTGAAGAAAATGATGATGGAGATTAATGGAGATGCTAAAGATTGATGTGTAGCATGGAATTGAGAGTGATGAAGGCTCCATTTTCTAGTCACACGGTCATTCAATGTGTCTTGGGCTTCATAGAAACACGGTATGACTATTTTTTATGAAGAAAATGAAGGTTTTTCGATAATTTATGATGGTAATGATGTCCTTATCCGATGAAAAATGATTTGAGTGCTAATTGCATCATGTTTGATTGCTGATTATAAAAAAATTTGATTTTATAATGATTTACATGCACTATTTAAATCCCACAAAACCCGAAATGTAGTTTTTAAGGGTAAAATGATGGTTTTGTCATTTCGGGTGGGTGAAATGTGTTCCTATGGGAACATGAAAAATAAAATTCAATTTCAGTATAGTGAAATGATTGATATGTTAAAATCAGAAAATAAAAGTGATTATTGATAAATAAATGCAAAAAATAAGAGAAAATAAGGAAAAAATAGAAATACGCTTCATAAAAATAAGAGAAAATATAACAAGTGTTTGTGAATGTATGGTAGTAGCAAAGCATGAGGTTTAGCCTTAGTTTTCTCTATCTCTTTGTCAAATTTTATGATTTATTGCTTTACATACATCAAAACATGCCAAAATGAACCCCTACACCTATGCAACAAAAGCACTACCTAAAAGTAGGGGGTGGGGTGTTTGAAAGATGTGATTTGGGTGCTATTTATTGCTGATTTTCATGATGCGTATCATGATACTAGCATGAGTGTTGTCTCAGTGCTATCCTTACATCACTACAACGAGTTAGTAAATGAGCATTGGAAAGCCTGATTGTGCATGATATGTTTCTGATTGAGAATTATGTTTGAGCACTTTAGGATCATCCACTTTTGCATGTGCATATCAACCATGGTATCAAAATATAAAGAACTGGATGCATAGCAACTGTTTTCCGTTATGATGACCTACGCTTGAGTGTGTGAGATGACCTAAGCTGTAGGTTAGTTGATTGTTTTCTTGGGGAATTGTTTGGTAAGGACACATGGTATCTCCTGGAATATATGCAAAATGAAAGAGTGGAGCTTGTATCGTATGTACTTCATGTTAGAGTGAGCATCTTGGGGCCAATCCATATCAGCTGCAAACACATAATTAAGTTTATCTAGTGTACATCAGTGTATTATAGATACGCTTGGCCTAGGAGGCCATGTGGTGGGGGTGTCTATTATGTGTATGAGGTCCAGCTAGTGCCATAGCTAGTATCGGCCCATTTTAGGTACCATCAGTGGTGCATCTGCTGGGAGTTGCCAATAAGTGGTGGTTCGAAAACTAGGGTTTCTAGGGACCAAATGGTTGGTTTATGTCCTCTGACAAGAACTGTCAAGCCGAAATACAAAAAGAGGAACGTGCTGAGAGGGCTAGACGACAGGCTAAGATTCTAAGGCATTATTCTCCTCGAAGGAGCAGCCCACTACGTATAAGTGCCAGTGGTTCTAATAACCTAAGTGTCACAAGCAGCCCTTTGAGTGCAAGAGGAAGTCTTAATACTTCCCCTCTTCCATTCAATCAACCCACTTCAAGTGGGGGTGTGGTTTTACCTACACAAACTCCTATTGTCAATCCGGTTATAGTTATGGCACAACCTATTGCAATTCCAAAAGGGACACCGGATTTACCAGCATTAGGAGCACCTTTACCCATCTTCCATGGGTTACCAGAAAAAGATGGAGAACTCCATATTAATGAGTTTCAAAAACTCATGTTCAACTATCGAATCCAAGACGAAGAACACTTAATGATGTTCTTCAATATGACATTAAAAGGAAGGACAGCAGTATGGTATCATGGTTTGGAGGCCACAACCATAACTAGCATTGACCAATTCTTCACGGCCTTCCGTAGAGAGTTTTCCCCTTGAGAGGGGTGGGCAGTATTGGTTTTCCCCTGAGAGGGGTGGGTAGTATTGGTTGCATGTCTTGAATGTAACATGCTAAGAGACAAATTAGAATGTCCAGGCCTATGGCAATAAAATAAAGCAAGTTCTTTGCAAACTGAATACTTATATCCCCATTCCACCGGCTGGACAGTTGCAATATTTCCTACATGGATTATATTTCAATATCCAGGTGCAATTGAGTACTGTCGCTTTGGCCGACATTGACCCTGCTATTACCCAAGCAGGAGTAGAGTCGTGCAAGCGGCTTATGCAGCATTGACCAATTCTTCACGGCCTTCCATAGAGAGTTTTCCCCTGAGAGGGGTGGGCAGTATTGGTTGTGTGGCTTGAATGTAACACGCCAAGAGACAAATGAGAATGTCCAAGCCTATGCCAAGAAACTAAAGCAAGTTCTTCGCAAACTTAATACATATATCCCCATTCCGTCGGCTGGACAGTTGCAATATTTCCTACATGGATTAGATTTCAATATCCAAGTGCAATTGAGTAGTGTCACTTTGGCCGACATTGACACTGCTATTACCCAAGCAGAAGGAGTAGAGTCATGCTTACAAGCGGCTTATGGAGCAAGGATAAATTGGAATGGTAATAATTTGGCACTAACCAACGGGAGTCAAGGGGACCCCATGTCAAATGTGAATGGAAGAGGGAGCATCATGCCAAATTTGCCTATTTTACCAGCTTCTCCTAGTTTGACTATGCCTATGGCTAGTCAGATGGGCCCATTGAATGGTGGAGGCCAAACAACGAATCCTAATATTGTCCTAGTAAGTGAGTGGACAATTCCTAATCAAGTGATTAGGCCAATGGGACAACAGACCAATGATCGCGGCTATGAGTCAAGTGCCTCAAATGTCCTTGGTGAAGTTAAGGATATCATGAAGCACTACACTGACATGATTAGCGAACAGTATAGACACATAGCTGTGGATGTCAATTTCCTTAAGAAGCAGCAAAATTTGATAGGGAGTTGATACCTTGAAGAGGGTGCCCCCTCAAGATTTAGCTGTAAGTGGTGTGGTGGCCAACATTTTCCCAGGAATTTTCCAAATGTCAAATGCGATATTTGCAAAAAGTCTGGCCACCTAGCTTCTACCTGTTAGAGTAAGATCAGTTCTCTCCAATAAGGAAGTAAACTGCCAAGTCTAGTTAACCATTGTGCACAAGGGAATAACTATATATTTCCAGGAGCAATAATGTATAGTATCAGCTACTGTTTGGCCCGAATTTGGGAGGAAAAGTGGTACCATGCGATAGCTTTTGCTAGTCGAAAGTTGGGTGTATCAGAAATTAACTACACCTATATGTAGAAGTTGTGCCTTATGATGGTATTTGCGACCAAAAAATTTAGGCACTACATTCTTTATGAGAAGGTGGTTTTTAATACGAAGACCGAAAGGCTTCGATTGTTGTTGAAATTACAGCTGCCTGATCGTTTAGCAAAGTGGTTAATCACTTTGCAGGAGTTTGATTACGAGATTAAAAGCAAGCCACCGAGGCTACAAGGCATTGTAGAATGTCTTATGGATTTCAGAGATCCAAAAGAGGTCTTGGCTAAATGAAGTGACATGGCGACCTTGTTTAAGATTGATACAACATCTATTCCCTCCTGGTATACTGCTATAACACACTATCTATCTATAGGAGAGACTGGAGCTACTCTATCAAAATCTGAGAAGAGGAAAATTAAACACTAAGCATTGAAATTTTCCTTGATCACAGGAACACTATATTGGTAGGGTTTTGAGGATATCTATCGCCGACATGTGATGCTTGATGAGGTTCCATCTATCTTGGAGGAGTGCCATGACTCCACTTGTGGGGGCACTTTGCTGGGCAGTTGATGACACAGAAGGCTTTAAGAGCTGGATATTGGTGGCCATCCATCTTCCAAGATTCATTTGAGTATGTTAAGAGATGTGATACATGTCAAAGACATGACATTAGAGAGAATAGCAACCACTTATGCCTATTATGGCTATCCTTTCATTTGAGAAGTGGGGCATCAATTTTGTGGGTCCTATTACCCTGTTGTCTACTACTCAAAAGAAATATATTATAGTAGCCACTAATTACTTTACAAAGTGGTCAGAATCACAGAAAATGAGGCCAGACAATGCAAAAGAGACTGTCAGTTTTCTACTTGAGCAGATTATTTGCCGTTTCGGTCTGCCAAAGGAAATAATATCAGACCATGGAACTCATTTTTTAAATAAGGTGATTAAAATCTTGATTGAAGCATGGAAAATTAAGCATAAAAAGACGACTCCTTATAACTTGTAGGCAAATGGACAAGTTGAAAGTACCAATAAGCAGCTTGTGAGTATTCTGTCCAAGATAGTCTCTGAAAATAAACGGGACTAGGATACAAAATTGTATGTTGCAGTGTGGGAGTATAACACGATGTTTAAACAGTCACTCGCCACACCCCATTCAAATTAGTCTTGCCCTTAGAAATTGAGTTGCTGACCATAAGATTCGCAAGCAATCATTCTTTGGGTAATGAAGATACTATATTCGAGTGGTTTACGACTCTAGCCCACCTGGATGAGCTCAAATTGCAGAGTCTACTGCACCAGGAGGTAGCTAAACGTAGGATGAAGCGACTGCATGATCTAAAAGTGAAAAAATATACCTTTAAAAAAGGACAGCTAGTTCTATATTAAGATGCGTGTAGGGAGTTATTTCCAAGAAAGTTGGAACCTAGATGGGATGGCCCTTACAAGGTAGTTAGGATAGGTAAAAATAAGCCCATGGCTTCAATTGATCTGCATGGAGTGGAATTTAAAAATAATGTTAATCTTAATAAGATCAAACCTTATTATTTTTGAGTATGCTAACGTGATAAATGCATTGCAGATCCATGCTAGGGTTTATCTGAGACCTGCAAGAGAGCTTAAATTGGTTGATGGGGCGGTTGATTCCTTATTTGGAGCACCCATATCTTGAGCAAAGATATTATCAAGGGAAGATTATCTGTTGGAGAAAAGGATACAAAGTGATTAAGCAAGAAGACGCAACCTTTGTGTGGGAGATCCAAGTTTTATGTCATCACTGCTTACAAATTCTGACAAGCATCCCTGCTGAGTTCAATGAAGAAGGTGGGATGGTGTCATCAATTCATCCTCTAAGCATGTTGAATTTTGACTATTATAATTATGAATAGGGGAGTTCTTGATGGCTAGCTGTGTAAACCCATTGTCGATGTACACATTATACTTTGATGGAGTGTCTAGGGGCCCTAATAAAAAAGGGAGATTTGGAGTAGTTATCCGAGATCCCCGACGTATAGTTACAATGAAATTAATTGTTTATCTCGAGTAGGATTCACCAACTGTCAAGATTGTGGGAGAGAAGGAAGGAGTCTCACTTGTAGCTTTCTTGCTTGCGCAATGGGGGAATACACACAAGGGTGGAGGCTGAAAACAGTTTTCCTCTTCTTAGTTGTGTAAGCCAAAAGAACTCTCTTACAAAGAAATAGAAGAACCCTAGATATGGGTCTCAAACCAAACTCAACTAACTAAGGTGGCATACTAACTGAGCCACGAACTAGAGTAGATAAGGATAGCTATCATGTAGCTATTATTCAGGGGCGGTGTACCAACCGCATCTGCAACTGACAAGTCGGTGACATAAATACACAACGGTCACCCTGGCGTATCATGAGTGGAGCTCGATATCTCAACACTCCCCCTCGAGCTCAATCCCAATTCCTGCACACCAAGCAGGTCTCTGAACTTGCGCAGCTTCTCTGCGCCCAATGCCTTCGTGAATATGTCAGCTATCTGATCCTCTGTGCTGACATAAACTAGATCAATAAGACCTAGTAAAACCCTCTCTCACACATAGTGATAATGCACCTCAATGTGCTTTGTTCTAGCATGATAGACTGGGTTATTTGCCAAGTGTATACTACTCATGTTGTCACAATAAATGACAACTGGCCCATCTGTAGACTGATGCATATCATAAAGTAGCTTATGCAACCAAGCTACCTCACATGCAGCCATTGCTGCACCCCTGTACTCAGCCTCTGTGCTCGACAAGGCAACTGTAGGCTGTTTCTTGCTGCTCCAAGTGACTGCAGCACTCCCAAAAGAGAACACATATCCACTGGTAGATCGTCTATCAGAAATACTACCAGCCCAATCAGCATCAGTGTATCCATGCAACTGTATCTGAACCCCAGTCTCATAAAATAGTCCATACTGCAATGTGGACTTCACATACCTAAGTATGCGTCTAGCCGCATCCAAATGTGGTTTCCTTGGAGCCTGCATAAACTGACTTACCAATCCAACAGCATAGCTCAAATCTGGCCTGGTAATAGTCATATAAATCAAACTTCCTACTATGCGTCTGTACATAGTAGGGTCTTCTAGAAGCTCACCTGCATCTGTGCTCAGCTTCACATTTTGCTCCAAAGGAACTGAAATAGGCTTACAGCCTGTCATCCCATATTTGGACAGCATGTCCAATCCATACTGCCTCTGCAAGAGCTGTATCCCACTTGGTGATCTAATCACCTCAATGCCCAAGAAATAACGCAGCTCTCCCAAATCCTTCATCTCAAACTTCTGCTTCAATAGCATTTTCACATGAAAGATATCTTCATCACTGTCACCTGTCATAATCAAATCATCAACATAAATGACAAGCAGCATAATACCTTTCTCTGTTTTTCTCACATAAAGTGAGAAATCTGCCTTGGAAATCTGAAAGCCAATAGTGACAAGATACTGTCCTATCTTGTCAGACCATGCTCTAGGTGCTTGCTTCAAGCCATACAAAGCTTTCTTCAACCTGTAAACAAACTCAGGATGAACAGCATGCACATAACCTGGTGGTTGCTCCATATAGACCTCTTCTTGCAAATCACCATGCAAGAAGGCATTCTTTACATCCATCTGATGTAAAGACCATCCCTTTGATGCAGCCATAGCAATGACTGCTCTTACGGTTGCCATCCTTGCAACCGGACTGAATGTTTCTTCATAATCAATGCCATATGTTTGTGCATACCCCTTGACTACTAATCTTGCCTTGTATCTGTTCACAGAACCATCAGCATTGTGCTTCACCTTATAAACCCACTTGCAGCCAATTGCATTCTTACCTTTAGGCAAAGGTACCAATTCCCATGTAGCGTTTGCTTCCAAGGCATCCATTTCTTCATCCATGGCTTTCTCCCATTTTTCTTTTCCCATGGCTTGCTCAAAAGAAGTGGGTTCTGGTTCCTGTATCACCTTGACCATATAGGCATAGTGAATGGCTGTAAATCCATCATATTTCAGCCTATCCACAGGATACCTAACTCTGGTAGACCTGCGCAAAGTGGGTTCACTCCCAGGTGCTCTCAAAACATCCCTGGTCTTCCTTACTCCAGGTGTAACAATAGAAGGAATACCCAACTCATCATCAATGCTCTGTTCTGAGCCACTGGATTCACCATCCACATAAGAGTGACCTGCATTCACATCAAACATGGGCTGATCAACCTTCTCTTTTCCTTTTCGTGATACCTGCATACCACTATCTGCATTACTTTGAGAAGATTCTCCTGATCTCAATCTGCCTGTCCATGGCGAAGAATGTGAACCACTGCTAGAGGACGCTCCAGGTCCACTAATATTTTGTGACTGCTACTGTGAATTCTGTGCAGCATTACCATTTTGTGCATCTACATCATCAATTAAATTTACTGGTTTATACCAGCTACTCATCTGATCAAAAACAACATCTCTGCTCACTGTAAACTTACGAGTAGAAGGGTTATAGCATCTATACCCTTTTTGCTGCAGAGAGTAACCAATAAAGATGCACTTCTCAGCTTTTGGATCCAACTTGGATCTCAGCTCATCTGGCACATGTACATAGGCAATGCAACCAAAAATTTTCAAATGAGAAATATCTGGTTTCCTACCAGTATACCTCTCCTCTGGAGTCATTCCATGTATTGCTGCAGTGGGAGTCCTGTTCATTATGTAGACTGCTGTAGCAACTGCTTCAGCCCAATAAAAATCTGGCAAGTCTTTTTCATTGAGCATGGCACGAGATACCTCTCCAATATGCCTGTTTTTCCTTTCTGCAATTCCATTTTGTTGTGGGGTATAACTGCATGAATATTGCTGCTTTATGCCATGCTCCTGCAAGAACTTTGCAAACTCATTTGAGAGGTACTCTCCCCCTCCATCTGACCTCAGGCATTTTATTTGCAGACCTGTTTCTTTTTCAGCCATAGCTTTAAGGGTTTTGAAATGCCCAAAAACTTCACTTTTCTTTTTCATAAAATACACCCAAACTTTTCTGCTATAGTCATCAATAAAAGTGACAAAATAATGACAGCCTCCAAGAGATGCAGCTTTAGTAGTCCACACATCAGAGTGGATTAATTCCAATGGCTTCTCACTCTCTTGAACATGTCTAGGAAATGGTTTCCTTGCCTGTTTTCCAAACTGACAGGCTTCACATACCTTATGCATTTCTGCAACCTTGAATTTTGGCAAACCTGCAACAATATTTTGAGCCTGCATTGATTTAAGTCGCTGTACATTAACATGACCAATGCGTTTATGCCAGATATCAATATCTGCAACTACACCGGTCCCATGTGCAAACATTGCTGCACTCAATTCAGACATGTCTGCATCCAATGTAAACATTCTGCCCTTCTTCTTTCCTTTTGCTATCAAGCGACCTTTATTTTTCATATCCTCAACAAAGCATCCATGAGGATTAAATCTGACCTGCAAGCCCTGCTCAACCATTTGACCGACAGAAACCAGATTCTTGGTGATATTCGGAACATGAAATACATCGGACAGGTATTTCTTTTTCCCATCCTGCATAGACAAGGGAATTTTTCCAATCTGCACAATAGGATGTGCAGTATCATCACCAGTCTCCACAAATCCTGGTTTTTCCATTTTCCTTGCATCCTCCATCCATTCTGCATGACCTGTCATGTGGTTTGATGCACCTGAGTCAACATACCATACATCATTGCTTTCTTCTGCACTTGTCACAGAATTGTTCATGTGCTGCACCATGAACAAATGCTCATTTCTGTCATCACCCTGTCTGCTAGAAGATGCATAATTTCCTTGTTGCAGTTTTCCATTCATGATGTCATTCTGCTTTTTATAGCAGTCTTTAGCCATATGACCCATTTTACCACAATAGTAGCATTCAACATTACTGTTTGCATTTTGACCTCTTTGCCATCCACCACGACCTCTTTGGCTCCCCCTGCCTCTAGAGTTACCACGTCCTCCTCCATAGGACTGGTTTTCTTGAGTTTGCTGCATATTCTGATTTCTACCACGGCCTCCAAATCGGCCTCCTCTACCTCTGCCTCTACCTCTTCCAGCATTTGAGTAGAAGACAGCTTCTTTTGAAGTTCCTCCTGAAGAAGATGCACCACCATTTCTCTGCTCCTCAGAAATTAGAAGAGCAATCAACTCCTCAAAATCAGGAAATCTTTCACGGACGGAAATGGATGTCCGAAACTGTGCATAATCCTTTCCTAGACCATTCAAGGTCACAGAAACTAAATCATCATCTTCCACTGGCGACCCAATGGAAGCAAGTGCATCTGCAATCTTCTTCACCTTCATGTGGTAGTCATTGATGCTCATACTTTCTCTTTGCACATTATGCAACTCTTGCTTGAGCTGCATTTTCCTGGCTTGCGTATTTGTGCTATACATTTTTGACAAAGTATCCCATGCCTCCTTTGGCGTACTTGCATCCTGAATATGCACAATCATAGAGTCTGAAATACTGATAGACAGCCAGTACATAACTTTCCTGGCTCTCTCATGCCATGCTTTGAATGCCTGCATCTGCTGTTGATTGGGAACATCAGGAAGAACTGGTTCTTCTTCATTTCCTGCAACAAATTCCCAATATCCTTTTCCCATAAGGAAATTCGTCATTCTAAACTTCCATGCCTGGAAGTTGTTCTTGTCAAGCTTTTCAGTGACAATCTGTGAAAGAGAATCAGACGCCATTACAGAATACTGCAAAAAATTCTGTCACTGCAAAAAACACAGCTTCACCCTCACAAGGGCAAATCTGCAAAACTGGCGAAAGTGGTATTTGACCACACAGTCACTTCCTAGTGACGATTTTGCATAAACAGGAACCAAGGATGATTCTGAAACTCCCAATGTCTCTGCGCACAAGCATACGATGCAATTTCTACAGTAACTTTTCACCGACCTGTAGAACAGTGGCTGAACAGCATAAAACTGAGCCTTTTCCTGAGTGCGTGCAGAAAACTTCCGCCTCCAAAACAGGCCCCGAAATGGCCTCAAATCAAAAAAACAGGGTCGCCGAGAGCTAAAGCTCTTTCCCGCAGCATATACTGCCCTCTTGCTTCACCGCGAAGGGCGTCTCAACCTGAGACAATGCACTCTTGCAATTTCCGGCTGTGCTACCTGCAGAGATCTGCTCCCAAAACAGAAAATGAAAGCAACACTGCTCCTCTTACCAGAACACCGCGAGCTTGGCTTGCTTTCTTGAGCTCCTTACCACGAACAAGGCTCTGATACCATGTCAAGATTGTGGGAGAGAAGGAAGGAGTCTCACTTGTAGCTTTCTTGCTTGCGCAATGGGGGAATACACACAAGGGTGGAGGCTGAAAACAGTTTTCCTCTTCTTAGTTGTGTAAGCCAAAAGAACTCTCTTACAAAGAAATAGAAGAACCCTAGATATGGGTCTCAAACCAAACTCAACTAACTAAGGTGGCATACTAACTGAGCCACGAACTAGAGTAGATAAGGATAGCTATCATGTAGCTATTATTCAGGGGCGGTGTACCAACCGCATCTGCAACTGACAAGTCGGTGACATAAATACACAACGGTCACCCTGGCGTATCATGAGTGGAGCTCGATATCTCAACACCAACAACATGAGAGAGTATAAAGCCTTGATTATGGGAGTGAACATTGCCAAGAAAGGTGGTATTCGGCGGTTGTTAGTAAAAGGGGATTCCTAGCTGATCTTAAATCAACTAAATGGGACATACATAGTTCGAAATCCTATCCTTCACAGGTATCATCGAATTGCTATGACCCTACTTGATGAATTTGAGAGTGTCTCTCTTTAGCTGATTCCACGTTCTTGGAATCAATTTGTGGATCCATTAGCCAATTTTGCTTATGAAGAGGGCCTCTTCTTCAACTGTGGTCCTAGTCCGGAGATGTTGCTATTGATAATGAGATAGGACCTGGTCGTTTGTGGGGAATTTTATTAGACCGCACGTTATATGGCAAGCGATGGTTGATATGGATAATGCGAAGAGTGGTCCTGACCCATCTACCACTATTAACTTGGACCCATAGGTTGCTCGGATGACATGTTATGCATACACCTCTTGCTATATATGTAGAAGTGATGGGTCACAACTTGATGCATTTAGTTTAGGGCTAAGAGCCCTATTTTTAGCCTTCGAATGGAGCATATTTTTGTACATCTACCTTCTTCTAAGGAGGGATATATCTCAGCTAGTTTGCTTGATTTCTTTAGGCCAAGAGGGCCAGCTGCTTTAAGGTTTTAATGTTTGATTTCATTAGGCCAAGAGGTCCAGTCAGTTTTGTAGTGTCATGATCTATTTCTTTAGGCCAAGATGGCCAGTTAGTTTGCCGTAAAATGTGCTATTTCTTAGGGCCAAGAGGGCCCTATTTCTGTTTGGTGCAGGTACGTTTAATGGTTTTCTATTTTAGTGATTGCAGCATACAGGTTGACGAAGTCGTCGAAGGGAGCCTTTGCTATGGAGGAGCTTCTTGTGGCCATTCCAAGTGGTTTCATCCCTTTTCGAGTCTTTTCCCTTTTCCCTTAAGCATATATGTGTACGTAAGGGGTACTTTCTTTTTGTTTATTGGGGACCGAAAATCAAGGCATAAAGTCCCAAGTTTAGGTTATGTATGTCTGTGGGAGTTCTGAGTAGTCATTGTCTCCTGCAAAGGCATTGTCAGGCAAGCATTGAAAAACTTGTTTTAGATGGGAATTCTAGTGACCCTGTTCTACTAACCTACTAGGCGACCATTCTAGGAGTTTCTGTTAGTTGTGGGGTAGTTAGAAAAGCCTGCCCTTAAATAGACAGAGAAGAGTAAGTTCTAAACCTAAAAAATATATATACGGAGCTGTGTAAAAAGGGATTCTAACCCCTATAAAAATAGAAAAGGAAAGAAAGAAAAATCCTTGAGCAGTTATTCATCACCTTGCAAAGGCCTGGTAGGTTCTTGGGGGTGAGACAAGACCCGGGGCCGATGCCTTGTATTCCTGGGGGTGGCATCTAGCTGAAAAGTAAAGGAAACTAAGGAAGGTTGGAGTGAAAATAAAAGTGAGCATTAAAAAATGATTAAGTATTTCCTTGCAAGGACTTGGTAGGTTCTTGGATACTGAGACAGGACCTGAGGCTGTTGCCCTATTCTCCTTGGGTCACCACGCTCAGCTCCTCCTTTTTACACGTTGAAGTATGGAAAATAAAGGCCTAAGAGAAACAATGTGCTAAAAGAAAATATTTCTTGATGAGGCTATAGGAGTCCTCGCTTAGTAGGAGCTCCTGGTTGGGTTATTCTTAGTTAGGAAGGTAGTTCAGACCACCACTTAGGATGACAAACATTCTTGTTAGTTTGGCTGTGTTGGAATAGTTGGTTACTGACTAGCTTTAGGCTTTCTATCAGGTTATGCTAGACCTACTCCTCGTGGACTTCATGCCTTGGTTTTGAGAGGGGTAGGGTGAAAGTTGTAATGTGTTTTGTTGAGTATATTTTGTATCAGCTTGATGCTCTTTGTGATTGTGTTTATGTGCAAATTTGTTCATGGGCTTCGACATGCTGAGTCGCCCTATCTTGTGGTCACCAATGATAGATGATTTTTGAGCTTGAGAGGTGCTTAAAATTTGCCAAAAAATCTTAATTTCAAGGTAAAAATAAACTCCGTCGAAGGCAGCATAGGCAATCGAGTCGATTTTAAGCAACAAGCAGTTGACGGGTTCCAAAAGTGCTTTAAAGACCCATCGAGAGACAGTTGGGTAATTTCCATAATTTCTCGAGTTGTCAGATGAGACTTTACAAGTTGCCTGGAAGTAGGGGACTTTGAGATGGTCGAGAAAAAATTTAAAGATCCAAAATCAGACGCCAGACGCGGGAGATAGGTCGGAAAAGAGGGCCAAGACCGACCCTTGGGGGCTCCCCTTGGGGCCCCCATAAATTTTACCAAAGGGGGGGGGGGTTCCATTTTTTTCGCGTGAAGAAGGAAAAGGCCATGGCCACCTGCATGGCGACGAATTTTGAGGGAGAGGGGCCTATAGACCATCTCCCACCTCCATGCAACTATATGATCTGATATTACCGATCTAATGCTTGCTTCCTTCGCTCTCCATCACCACCTTCAGCCCGTGCAATGGCTGGCTGGATTGACAGAACAAGATTTATTCTCTCTCTCCTCCCTCTCTCTTCTCTCTATGAGTTGTTCATGCGCACTCCCTTGAAGGAGGAATCGTGAAGGAGATTGAAGAAAATGATGATGGAGATTAGTGGAGATGCTGAAGATTGATGTGCAGTATGGAATTGAGAGCGATGGAGGATTCTTTGTTGGTTACACAATCATTCAATGCATCTCAAGTTTCATAGAAACACTGTATGACTATTTTCAATGAAGGAAATGAAGGTTTTTCGACATTTTATGATCATGGAAATGATGTTCTTATTCGATGAAAAAATGTTTGAGTGCTAATTGCATCATGTTTAATTGCTGATAATCAAAAAAGTATGATTTCGTAATGATTTACATGCGCTTATATTTAATGCACCCTTACACCTATGCAACGCGGAAGCATTACCTAAAAGTAGGGGGTAGAGTGTTTAAATGATGCGATTTGGGTGTTGTTTATTGTTAATTTTGATGATGCATATCATGATATAGAGTTCGTTGTATTTTAATTAAGAGAATAGTAGCATGAGTGTTGTCTCGGTGCTATCCTTACATCATCGCAACAAGTTAGTAAATGAGCATTAGAAAGCCTGATTGTGCATGACACATTTTTAATTGAGAATTATGTTTGAGCACTTTAGGATCATCCACTTTTGCATGTGCATATCAACCATGGTATCATAATATAAAGAACTGGATGCATAGCACTTGTTTTCGTTATGATGACCTATGCTTGAGTGTGTGAAATGACCTAAGATGTAGGTTAGTCGATTGTTTTCTTGGGGAATTGTTTGGTAAGGACACATGGTATCTCCTGGAATACGTTCAAAATGAAAGAGTGGAGTTTGTATCGTGTGTACTTCATTTTAGAGGGACGCATCTTGGGGCCAATCCTTGAGGTGTAGAAGAGCTGGATTTTGAGCCTGGGATGTGCCTAAAATTTGCAAAAAAATCCAAATTTCAAGGTAAATTTTGACTTCCTCAAAGGCAACGAACGGAGCTGGGTCGATTTTAAGCAGCAAGTAAAAGACGATTTCCAAAAGTGCCTTCAAGGTCACCAGAGCATCAATTGCAGATCTGAGTAATTTTTTTCGAGCGCCTGGGCAAGTCAGAGTAGCTGCCCGGCAATGCGGGACCTCAAGACGGATGTGCAAGAATTTTCGGCTCACAGTTTGGACCCCGGACGTAGGAGATAGGCCAGAAAAAGGGCCAAAGAGTGAGAAGCCAAAGGGTGTGACCCTTAGGGAAAATTTTTGCAACGAAGGGGGGGCGTTTTTTCGCGCGGTGGAAAAAAATGAAGGGAGAGGGAGGCGCAGGCAATAAAATGAAGAGGGGGAGGGGGCTCCATAGCCATAGGAGAGCCTCCATATACCCATACCATCGAAAGACAGCAGCAGACTGAAGATGTTTCACTCTTCCTATCACCTACATTTGCCCGTCAAATGGCTGCCCGATCAGGGAGATCAGAATCTAGTCTTTCTCTCTCCTTCATCTCTCTCCTCTAAGCGATGGTTTGCATGCAAGAAATCAAGAAGAATAGGGGCTGAAGGATGCTTGTCCAATGGTGATCGGATTGCTTCAAGATGAAGAGGAGGCTGGGAAAAGAGGTTAAGCATTGAAGAATCATTGATGGTCGGTCCGTGGGCTACTTGGAATAATTATTAAAAAATCCGCAACACATAAAACACGTGATATGCTCCAATTTTACAAAGAAATTTGCTTGTTTTTGTTGTTTCATGGTCCAAATGTTGTTCATATGCGATGAATGTTTGTTTGGATCTTTTTTGCATCACGTTTGAGGGCTGCAACTACAAAAATGTAGAACCCATAATGATTTAGAGACGTTATTAATTTTTTAAAACCCGTAAAATGTCATTTTTTAATGGAAATTAGTGGTTTTTTTTTATTTTGAGTTGGAAAAAAGAAGTGGATATGGGATAAAATCAGAGAAAATGTTAAGTTTCAGTCAAAATAATAAGCCAACACAAATAAATCAAAAAATGCCTATTTTTTTATGAATAATAAATAGAAAAAAATAGCAAAAAATAGAGAATTGGAGTTTTCGTGCTAAAAAAATATGGGAAAATGAGATTTATGTGCGTGAATGTTTGGCGAGGCTAAAGCATGAGGTTAAGCCTCAGTTTGGCCTCGTCCTTTGTGTTATAGTACGTGTTTACTATTTTTTACATACAAAAATGACACAAGACAACCATTTACACCTATGCAATGTAGTAACACCTAAATGGTGAGGGGGGAGGATGAAGTTTGTGCGATGATCTAATTGTTGAAAAGATAAAATTTTGATTTCCCTCTTTGTGCATAGCATTTAGGGATCATTCCATAATTAAATATAGGCGATTAGTAGCACGGAAGTTTCAGTGCTAGTCCCTAAAGCAGCGCAGCACGTAACACTTAGTTAAAATTCATGAAAGGGCTGTTTTTCGTACCTCACATGGCTGGTTTTTTTTTTTAATCATAAATGGTTGTGCACAATCGTCATACACCTTGCATCAAGCATGTCACGTGGTATCTCCTAGAATGCATTGCAATTGTTTGATAAACTTTGACCAACGCTGAGAGGATAGGAAACCTAAGTCGTGGGTTAGACGGGTGCTTCCGTTGGAGAAAGTTTTGTGAGGAAAATCAAAATCTCCTAGAATGCTGAATTATGAAAGAGTGGAGTTTGTGCGAATGTTATTTATGTCTAGCAGCACTTTAAGGGGCCAATCCCTGCGATGTAGGAGAGCTGTAGTGGGGCCATGGCAATCAGCCGATGGGGTGCCTCCTATGTATGTGATACGTGGTATTTATTACCAATACGTGTGGGATAATCCCTCTGAGGAGTCTTGGGGAAGGTGCCATTGGACTATCATCTAGCCACAGATGCAATATTAAATTCATTTAGTGTGTATTAGTTATTACAAACGCTCCTGGCCCGCGAGGCCATGTGGTGGGATTGTATATCGTATGCATGAGGTCCGGCTAGTGCCATAGCCAGTGCCAGCCCATTTTACATCCCATCAGTGGTGCATTTGTTGAGAGCCGCCAACAAGTGGTGGTTCTCGAATCTAGGGTTTTTAGCGACCAAATAGTTGGTTTATGTCCTCTAACAAGGATCGTCAAGCCGAAATACAAAAAGTAGAATGTGCTGAGAGAGCTAGACGGTGGTTGGAGATTATAAGACGCTATTCTCCTCAAAGGAGCAGCCCGTTACGCATAAGTGGTAGTGGTTCTAGTAACCTAGGTGTTACGAGTAGCCCTTTGAGTTAAAGTGGAAGTCTTGGTATTTCCCTATTTCCAGTTAATCAACCCGCAACAAGTGGGGGTGTAGTGTTGCCTACACAAACTCTTATTCTCAATCTGGTTGTAGCCATGGCACAACCTATCGCAATTCCAGCAGGTACACCGGATTTACAGGCATTAGGAGCACCGTTTCCCATTTTCCATGGGTTAGCAGAAGAAGATGGAGAACTCCACATTAAGGAGTTTCAAACACTCATCTTCAACTATCGAATCCAAGACGAAGGACACCTAATGTTGTTCTTCAACATGACGTTAAAAGGAAGAGCGGCAGTGTGGTATCACGGTCTAGAAGCTAAAACCATAACTAGCAATGCCCAATTCTTTATGGCTTTCCGTACAGAGTTTTTCTGGGAGAAGGGTGGATAATATTGATTGCGTGTTCTGAATGTAGCACGCCAAGAGCCAAATGAGAATGTCCAAGCATATGCCAAGAAACTAAAGCAAGTTCTTTGCAAACTTAATGCTTATATTCCCATTCTAGCGGTTACACAGTTGCAATATTTTCTACATGGATTGGATATTAATATCCAGGTGCAGTTGAGTAGTGTTGCTTTGGCCGATATTGACACTGCCATTACCGAAGCAGAAGGAGTAGAGTCGCGCTTGCAAGTGGCTTATGCAGCAATGATAAATTGAAATGGTAATAATTTGGCCTTGACCAATGGGAGTTAAGTAGATGCCATGTTAAATACGAGTGGCAGAGGGAGTATTATGTCGAATTTGCCTATGTTACCAGCTCCTCCTAGCATGACTATGCCTATGGCTAGTCAGGCGGCCTCACTAAATAGTGGTGAAAACTAAACAATGAATCCTAATGTTGTCCCAATTGGTCAACGGACGATTCCTAATCAAGTGGTTTGGCCCATGGGAGGACAGACTGACGATCGCGGCTATGAGTCGAGTGCTTCTAATGTCCTTGGTGAAGTTAAGGACATGATGAAGCACTACACCGATATGATCTCTGAACAGTATTGACAAATAGCTATGGATGTCAATTTTCTTAAGAAGCAATAGAATTTGATAGGGATCCGACGCCCTGAAGAGGGTGGCCCCTCAAGATTCAGCTGGAAGTGGTGTGGGGGCCAACATTTCCCTAGGAATTGCCTGAATGTCAAATGTGATATTTGCAGAAAGTCTGGCCACTTAGCTGCTACCTGTTGGAGTAAGATCAGTTCTCTCCAACAAGGGAGTAAACAACCAAGTCCAGTTAACCATCACGCACAAGGGAATAATCTCCAGCAAGATGATGGACCAAGGCAAATACTGCAAAGAGGAAAGGCTGTTGTAGAGGAGTTACCTCATGGCAAAGGAGTCAACCTTATTGAGGCTGTACATGTCAATGATGCTGAAACTTCTAATCTATGAGCCATAACAAGAGGTCAAAATATTAAAGAGGGTGACAAAGGAATTGTAGAGGGAAGCCCTAAGCAAGATTCTAGGGAAAAGCGAGTCCTGGTATGCTGCTATAACACACTATCTTTCTACGAGAGAGACTGGAGCTACTTTATCAAAATCGGAGAAGAGGAAAATTAAACAGCAGGCATTGAAATTTTCCTTGATCGCAAGCACATTATATTGGTAGGGTGTTGATGATATCTATCGCCGATGTGCGATGCCTGACAAGGTTCCCTTTATTTTGGAAGAGTGCCATGACTCCGCTTGTGGAGGGCACTTTGCTGGGCAGTTAACGGCATAGAAGGCTTTAAGAGCTGGTTATTGGTGGCTATCCATCTTCCAAGATTCATTTGACTATGTCAAGAGATGTGATACATATCAAAGACATGATAGTCGAGAGAATAGGAAGCATCCACTTACGCCGATTATGGCTACCCTTCCGTTTGAGACATGGGACATCGATTTTGTGGGACCGATTACCTCGTCGTCTACTACTCAGAAAAGATACATTATAGTAGCAACTAATTACTTTACAAAGTGGTCAGAAGCACGGGCGACGAGGCAGGACAATGCAAAAGAGACTGCCAGTTTCCTACTTGAGCAAATCATCTTCCGTTTTGGTCCGCCAAAGGAAATAGTATCGGACCGTGGAACCCATTTTTTAAACAAGGTAATTAGAAGCCTGATTGAAGCATGGAAAATTACGCATAACAAGATGACCCCTATAATCCGCAAGCTAATGGACAAGTCAAAAGTACCAATAAGTAGCTTGTGGGTATCCTATCCAAGATAGTCTCCGAGGACTGGGATACAAAATTATATGTGGTGGTTTGGGTGTATAACACGACGTTCAAACGAGCTAGTGGCTACACCCCATTCAAATTAGTTTATGGGGAGGAGTGTGTTTTACCCTTAGAAATTGAGTTGCCGACTATAAGATTCGCAATCAATCATTCTTTGGGTGATGAAGATGCCCTATTTGAGCGGCTTACGGCTATAGCCCACTTGGATGAACTTAAACTGCAGAGTTTGTTGCACCAAGAGGTGGTCAGATGAAGCGATTGCATGATTTAAAAGTGAAGAGGTTTACATTTAAAAAGGGGCAGTTAGTTCTATATTACGATGCGCGTAGGGAGCTATTTCTAGGAAAGTTGGAACCTCGATGGGATGGCCCTGACAAGATAGTTCGAATAGGTAAAAATAAGTCCAGAGTTCTATTAGTTGATCTACAAGGAGTGGAATTTAAGAATAAGGTTAATCTTGATAAGATTAAACCTTATTATCTCTAAATATGCTAACGCACTAAATGCATTGCAGGTTTACACCGGGGTTGATTTGAGACCTGTAGGAGAGCTTAAATTGGTTGATAGGGCAGTTAATCCCTTATTTGGAGCACCCATATCTCGAGCAAAGATATCATCAGGGGAGGCTTATCTGGTGGAGCAAGGGATATAAAGTGATCGAGCAAGAAGATGACACCTTTGTATGGGAGATTAAAGTCTTCTACCATCACTGTTTACAAATTTTGACAAGCATCCCTATTGAGTTTAATGAAGAAGGTGCGATGGAGCCATCAATTCATCCTCTAAACATGTTGAACTTTGACTATCATAATTACAAATAGGGGAGTTTTTGATGGCTAGATGTGTAAACCCATTATGAACGTATATATTATACTTTGATGGAGCATCTAGGGGCCCTAATAGAAAAGGAAGTGTTGGAGTAGTTATCCGAGATCCCCGACGTAGAGTTACAATGAAATTAGCTGCTTATCTCAGCATAGGATTTACTAACAACATGACCGAGTACAAAGCCCTGATTATGGGATTGCACATTGCCAATGCACATTGCCAAGCAAGGTGGTATTCGGCGGTTGTTAGTAAAAGGGGATTCCCAGTTGATCTTGAATCAGCTAGATGGGACATACACAGTGTTGAATCCTCTCCTTTGCATGTATCATCGAACTACCATGACCCTACTTGAGGAGTTTGAGAGAGTGTCTCTTCAGCTGATTCCACGTTACTGGAATCGGTTTGCGGATTCACTGGCAAACCTTACTTATGAAGAGGACCTTTTCTTCAACTATGGTCCTAGCTTGGATATTTTCATTAATGGTGAGACAGGACCTGGTCGCTTGTGGGGAATGTTATCAGACCACGCGTTATATGGCAGGCGATGGTTGATATGGGTAATGAGAAGAGTGGCCGAGACCCATCTACCACTATTACCTTGGACCCATAGGCTGATTAGACAACATGTTATGCGTATGCCTCTTGCTATATATGCAGGAGGGATGGGTCACAATCTCATGCATTTAGCTTAGGGCTGCGAGACCTATTTTTCTCCTTGGAAGGGAGCATATTATTGTATATCTGTATTGTTTCCGAGAGGGATTTGTAGGTGCTATTTTCTTTGATTTCGTTAGGCCAAGAGGGCCAGTTTTGTGAGGTTTTAGTGTTTTATTTTGCTAGGCCAAGAGGGCCTATTAGTTTTTGCAATGTAATGCTTTATTTCATTAGGCCAAGAGGGCCAGTTGTTTGTTTAGTACGAGTGCAGTTAATGGTTTCTTATTTTAGTCCTGTGCTAGACAGGTTCAAAGAAGAGCTTGGAAGGAGCTTTTGTCACGCGGAAGCTTCTCATGGCCCTATCTAGGTGATATCTCTCCTTTACGAGTGCCTGTTCTTTCACGTTATATGTATCTGTGTACTTGTAGGGGGTTTTCTTTCTTATTGGGGACTGGCAATCAAGGCATGAAGTCCCATGTTTAGGTTAGGTAGGTTTGAGGGAGGTCGGAGTAGTTGTTGGCTCCTGTAAAGACATTGCGAGGCATTGAAATACCTATTTTAGAAGGTAGTTCTAGTGACCCTGTTCTGCCAGTCCGCTAGGCAGCCGTTCTAGGGGTTCTTGCTTAGTTGTGAGGTAGTTAAAGAAGCTTGTCAGAAAAAAAATGTTGATGATAACAAGAAGAAAAACCCTGAATATCTCAAAGAAAGTATATATATATACAAAGGTGTGTAAAAAGGGGTTCTAACCCCTATAAAAATAGAAAAAGAAAAGAAAAATTTCCAGTGCAGTGTCTATCACCTTGCGAAGGCCTGGTAGGTTCCTGGTGACGAATCATAGACCCGAGGCCGATACCTTGCCCTTCCTTGGGGTAACATCTTGCCATAAAAGAAGAAAAGCAAGGAAGGTTAGAGTGAAAATACAAGTGAGCATTAGAAAATGATTAAGTGTCACCTTACGAGGGCTTGGTAGGTTCTTGGGTACCGAGACAGGACTCGACGCCGATGTCATGTTCTCCTTGGCTCAATACGCTCAACTCCCTCCTTTTTACACGCCCGAGTATGGAAAGATAAAAGCCTAAAAGAAGAAATGTGCTAAAAGAAAATATTTCTTGATCAGGCTATAGGAGTCCTTTCCTAGTAGGAGCTCCTGGTTGAGTTGTCCTTAGTCAGGAAGGTAGTTCAGACCACCACTTAGGGCGACCTCTTTGATGGTTCTTTTTAGTTTGGTCATGTTGGAGCAATCGGTTAGTGACTAGCTTCAGGCCTTCTATCAGATTATGCTGACCCTACTCCTCGTGGATTTCATGCCTTGGTTTTGTCAAGGGGTTGGGTATGAGCTGTGATGTGTTGTGTTGTGTATTTTTTGTATCAGCTTGATGCTCCTTTTTGTTGTTTATGTGCAAATCTGTTCGTGGGATTCGACGGGCTGAGTCACCCTATCCCGTGGTTGCCAATGAGAGCTGGATTTTGAGCCCGGGATGTGCCTAAAATTTGCCAAAGAATCCAAATTTTAAGGGAAAATTTGACTTCGTCAAAGGCGGCGAATATAGCTAGGTCGATTTTAAGCAGCAAGAAAAAGACGATTTCCAAAAGCGCCTTGAAGGTCACCCGAGCATCAGTTGCAGATTTTAGTAATTTTTTTCGATCTCCTGGGCAAGTTAGAGCAACTACCCGGCAGTGCGGGACCTCAAGACGGATGTGCAGGAATTTTCGGCTTGCAGTTTGGACCCCGGACGCGGGAGATAGGCCAGAAAAAGGGCCAAAGAGTAAGAAGCCAAAGGGTGTGACCCTTAGGCCAAAAATTTTCACAACGAAGGGGGGGGGCATTTTTTCCCACAGTGGAAAAAAATGAAGGGAGAGGGAGGCGCAGGCGATGAAATGAAGGGGAGGGGGCTCCATAGCCATAGGAGAGCCTCCATATACCCATACCATCGGAAGACAGCAGCAGACTGAAGATTTTTCATGCTTCCTATCACCTGCCTTCACCCATCAAATGGTTGCCCAGTCAGGGACATCAGAATCTAGTCTTTCTCTCTCCTTCATCTCTCTCCTCTAAGCAGTGGTTTGCATGCAAGAAATCAAGAAGAAGAGGGGCTGAAGGATGCTTGTCCAACAATAATCAGATTGCTTCAAGATGAAGAGGAGGCTGAGGAAAGAGGTTCAGCATTGAAGAATGGTTTCTGGTCGGTCTCTGGGCTGCCCGAAATAATTATTAAAAAACCTACAACACGCAAAACACGCGGTATGCTCCAATTTTACAAACAAATTTGCTTGTTTTTGTTGTTTCATGGTCCAAATGTTGTTCATATGCGATGAATGTTTGTTTGAATCTTGTTTGTATCATATTTGAGGGCTGCAACTACAAAAATTTTCACAACGAAGGGGGGGGGGGGGGGGTTTTGCATGGTGGAAAAAAATGAAGGGAGAGGGAGGCGCAGGCGATGAAATGAAGGCGGGGGGGGCTCCATAGCCATAGGAGAGCCTCCATATACCCATACCATCGGAAGACAACAACAGACTGAAGATGTTTCACGCTTCCTATCACCTGCATTTTCCCGTCAAATGGCTGCCCAATCAGGGAGATCAGAATCTAGTCTTTCTCTCTCCTCTAAGCGGTGGTTTGCATGCAAGAAATCAAGAAGAACACGGGCTGAAGGATGCTTGTCCAACGGTGATCGGATTGCTTCAAGATGAAGAGGAGGCTGGGAAAAGAGGTTAAGCATTGAAGAAGGGTTGATGGTCGGTTCGTGGGCTACCCGGAATAATTATTAAAAAACCCGCAACACACAAAACACACGATATGCTCCAATTTTACAAAGAAATTTGCTTGTTTTTGTTGTTTCATGGTCCAAATGTTGTTCATATGCGATGAATGTTTGTTTGAATCTTGTTTGCATCATGTTTGAGGGCTGCAACTACAAAAATGCAGAACCCATAATGATTTAGAGCTGTTATTAATTTTTTAAAACCCGTAAAATGTCATTTTTAAATGGAAATTAGTGGTTTTTTTTTTTGAGTTGGGAAAAAGGAGTGGATATGAGATAAAATCAGAGAAAATGTTAAGTTTCAATAAAAATAATAAGCCAACACAAATAAATCAGAAATACCTATTTTTTATGAATAATAAATAGCAAAAAATAGCAAAAAATAGAGAAAATTAGGGTTTTCATGCTCAAAAAATATGGGAAAATAAGATTTATATGCATGAATGTTTGGCGAGGCTAAAGCATGAGGTCAAGCCTCAGCTTGGGCTCATCCTTTGTGTTATAGTATGTGTTTACTATTTTTTTACATACAAAAATGACACAAGACAACCATTTACACCTATGCAACGCAGCAACACCTAAACGGTGAGGGGGGAGGATGAAGTTTGTGCGATGATCTAATTGCTAAAAAGATACAAATTTTGATTTTCCTCTTTGTGCATAGCATTTAGGGATCGTTCCATAATTAAATATAGGTGACTAGTAGCATGGAAGTTCCGGTGCTAGTCCCTAAAGTAGCGTAGCACGTAACACTTAGTTAAAATTCATGAAAGGGCTGTTTTTCACACCTCACATGGCTGGTTTTTTTTTTAAATCATAAAATGGTTGTGCACAATCTTCATACACCTTACATCAAGCATGTCATGTGGTATCTCCTGGAATGCATTGCAATTGTTTGATAAACTTTGACCAACGCTGAGAGGACAGGAACTAAGTCGTGGGTTAGATGGGCACTTTCGTTGGGGAAAGTTTTGTGAGGAAAATAAAAATCTCTTGGAACGCTAAATTATGAAAGAGTGGAGTTTGTGTGAATGTTATTTATGTCTAGCAGCACATCAAGGGACCAATCGCTGCGATGTAGGAGAGCTATAGTGGAGCCACGGCAATCAGCCGATGGGGTGCCTCCTATGTATGTGATACATGGTATTTATTACCAATACATGTGGGATACTCCCTCTGAGGAGTCTTGGGGAAGATGCCGTCGAACTATCAACCAGCCACAAATGCAATATTAAATTCATTTAGTGTGCACTAGTTATTACAAACGCTCCTGGGCCGTGAGGCTAAGTGGTGGTGGGATTGTATGTCGTATGCATGAGGTCCGGCTAGTGCCATAGCCAGTGCCGGCCTATTTTAGGTCCCATCAGTGTAGGAGAGTAACAGTGGGGCCATGGCAATGAACCGATGGGGTGCCTCCTATGTATGTTCTTTGTGGTATTTATTACCGATATGTAAGGAATACTCCCTTTGTTGGAGTTTAGGGAAAGGACCGTTGGACTATATATCAGCTAAAACACATAATTAAGTCTATCTAGTGTACATCAGTGTATTATAGATGCTCCTAGCCCCGCAACGCCATGTGGTGGGGGTTTTTGTTGTGTGTATGAGGTCTGGCTAGTGCCATAGCCAGTGCCAGCCCATTTTAGGTCCCATCATCACTAAAAGAGTGTGTTTTGAAGCCTCAAGAGCCAAAGAAAACCATGCCAAGTGGCTGTAAAGAAGGCTTCGACAAGGCAAAAAATGGGTTCGAAGAGAGCTAAGATAGTAAGATGAACAATGTGTTCAGTGTGAATACAATTCATAGTTTAAGAGAGAAAGAGAGTGTGTGTGTCTATGTGGATGAGTTTTACAGTTTAGGGTTATATAAAAGAGGGTTTCACTTTCTATCTTATTCATTGAGTTCTCACATCTCTTGTGTAGGAAAGATGGCCAGGTCTAAGGCAGTTGCAAATAAGCTTCCACTCAGAGCTCCATATCGTGTTTAGTCCCTTGGAGCATCTACTAGCTCAGATGCACCCCCTTCTAAATCTAACCCAGCTTCCTCAAGCCGCCCTCACAAGGGTACTCCTCAGCATCCCCACAAGAAAAACAAGTGGAAGCCAGGTATAGTGGCCCTGAGAGAAATTAGAAGGTTTCAACACTCTCTTGATCTCATCATTTTGAAGACGAGCTTCTCGAGACTTGTTTGTGAGATTATGCAAGAACTCTACCGCATAGAAAGCATGAGATAGTTTTTGGCACAAGGTCAAGATAGACCTAATCACTTCACAAAAGAATGCCTTCATGCTCTACAGAGTGTTGCATAGGAATTTTTAGTTGACTTGATAATTGATGCTCGGTTTTGTGCAATACATGCGAACTGCATCAGTGTAACTCCCAAGGACTTCCAACTTGTAAGAAATCTTCAAGCAGTGAAAGATGTTCCAATGGAATGAACAAAGTTTGTAATGTTATCTTTTTTGGCATAGTGTTCTCCTCGTGCATTGGACATATAACTATAATCCCAATGCAAAATTGTTGTACGTGCCCTTAAAATATGAATTAAATTTTTACTCTTTTCCTTCTCTCTCAACTTTGATTGTGCATCTTCACTATATTTTCAACTCTTACTTACAGTTTTTGCTAGTATTGTCAATTCCAATAGGAAAAACATGCAAAATTTTGCCATTTCTTGTTGCAGACTTTACTGGTGTGGGATAAATTTTAAAATACTAAATTGTATCAAAATGCGACAAAAATTCACATGGACACTCGTTAGGTGGCCAATAGCCTTTTTTTTTTGGAAAAACAAATGCCTGCAGACCCTTGGTTTGAAGTCTGGCATTTGGAGCCACTTTCCTGCTTTGGGCTCTTAGCTATCAAACGAGTGTGCGTGTGAAGTTTCATCGCATTCTGATACAAGGTTATGGATTTACAATCATACGATGGATAGTGCTTATGAAGCTACATTAACCTGGTTTTGGGATTTAAATGGGTTAAAAGTTCATTCTTCTTCTCATTTTCACATTCTACTTTCTTTGCTTCCTCCATTTTCACAACCCAACCTCTCTCTCTTCTCTATCTTGTCCTCATCGAGCTTCCATGGCACGCACCAAGCAAGCATGTCACCGTTTTGGCCACAGAAAGACCTCACGCCAAGGCCCGCCACCTCGACCACAAGGTGGAGCCTCCTCTAGTGCAGCAGTAGGTGCTCCCCATAGAGCACAACGACCATCACAGAAGAAGAGGAGATGGAAACCGGGCACTCTTGCCCTTCGGGAGATAAGGAGAATCCAACACGAATACAAGCTTCTCATCCCGAAAAGATCTTTTCATAAGGTTGTTCAGGAAGTCATGCAAGACTTGGAGCTGAAAGGGATGGAAAGATTTTGGGCATGAGTGCGGGATGGCCCACCAGCAGGAAGGTGGGCTACTGCAGCTATGGAGGCCCTGCAAACGGCTATGCAGAGGTGTTTCTCATCGACTTGTTTGATGATACATAGCTAGCAGCCATCCATACAAAGCGCATCATAATCACAAATAAAGACATGAACTTTATAGTTCGGCTTTGACACGGCAAGGGGACTCCTCCATAGGTAGGGTTTAGGGTTGCAAGGTTTTGTAATGAGTATTATAGCACCATAGCATCTTGGAAGGCCAACAATTTTTGTATACTTTGCCACAAAATACTTTGATATATATACATAATATCTCATGCAATGTGTACTAAATTCAAATAATTGAGTAAAGTTGTTTTTTGTTTTGTTTCTTGAGATGCACGACTCTTAATTTTTGTTTAACGTACGCACGCATCGAAAGTAGTAATACGTGCCGATACAAGTTACATTATTGCTTATGCACAATTACAAGTACAGTACTACGCATTGGCATAATTAAATTGGATTATGTTAACGTACGCGAATGCGCCATTCACGTACCACACATTATCACCATACTTACATGAACCACACATTTATTCAATAAATATTTATTTATAGGGACAAAGCAAAATATCTTATATTCATCAAGAAAAATAAATGTGATGGTTGATAGTGATGGCAAATACAAAAAGTTGATAGCCAACAAGAACTCTCACTCGTTCCTTGGCTTTTTCATTGGTGGAGAGGAGGGACCAGCTTCTGATGAAAATAGAAGCTCTTTCTTTGCTTCAAAAATGACACTCTCCCCCTTCAACTCTTTCTCCAGGAAAAGCAGATCTGACACTTTAGCAAGGTCACCTAATGTAGCAAGCACACACATTGCTCCACCACACGTTTGGTCAAACAAGTAAAGAAGCTTTGACCACTTGATTAGCACTAGCTTCTCCAAGCTAGATGTCACAGGTATTGCTCGAAAAGGTTTAAACTTGGTCAAAGCTCAAATTTTCATGATTGTTTCTTTCCCTCGTGGTGAGCACTTCTCTAGAAGACCACCAAGTTTGCAACAAGGTTGCCAATGCATTTCTTCAAAGCTGAATCCTTCCATCGATTCGCATGCCGAGCTCCTCCTTGCCTTGATGTAAACTGATCTATATACAATATATCTTGAATGACAAAGTCAAATCAAAAAATATATTTAGCAACTAGCCTAGAGTTATCAGAAAGCGACGAAACTTGACGGTAGGGTGCATTAGGTCCCGAGAGTCCACGGGTGAAATCTTGGCCAAAAATGATGCCTGTAGTTGCCCTATCCGAAGTCTCACGTCTAGAATATATGTAGTTAGAAATCTCACCTTCTCTAGATAATCTTGTATCTTCATTTCCTCGTGTGTCAGTAGTAGCGAGGCACCTCTTTGGGTAGAGGGATCTACGAACTCCTTGGTAGGAAGCTGGGGCCTTGGTCCAAACAGATCATACTGTAGTGCTTCAAATTCAGCATTTGGGACAAGGCAATCTTCTTCAACCGAGGTAATATTCTCCTGTGCTGCTATGATGGCACTCACTGTATCTAAGCTTGTGCCATCATATCTTCCAATCTCTACCATCATTGGATGCATATCCATGTAATCATAATCGATCAATTCTTCCATCGTATCCCTAACTAGGATGGAAAATAAATTTTCTTTCTTCATTTCCAAGTATTGCAACACATCTAATAAAAGAAAGTATTGTACACCATCTACTTCAATGGGCATCAAGGAGGAAAGGTTGGGTTTGTCAACTTGTGGGGCTGTTCTGAAGAAGATGGCATCATGAGAGTCAACTCTTGCTCTGCCACCACTTGATGTTTCTCTTCGACATTTATGAGCTTTTCAATCGGTTCTTCTCCAGTGTATGTGATAGCAACAACCTGTGGAGTTGTATCTTCATCGCTCTCCTCTTCTAGAAGTGTATCCAATGCAATAGGTAAATTGCCAATGCACAATCACAATCTATGAGATCCAAAGGTGATGTACTTGGTGTACTGTCCATGGGAGTAGTGCATACTCTGTGCAAAGAATCCACGTGGGCCCTAGACACCCATTCACCACTTTTTGGTGATTCTTCCCTACCTGAAATACCATGAGCCGTTCCAGAGGCACCCAAGTCATGTCGGATCCCTTGATGGAGTATGTGCAGGTAGCAATGGTGCTCCAAAAGTCTTCCAAAACCTGAAGGGGGGATCCAGCGATGAGAGTACTCTTTCAAGGTTGAAGTTCTTAGAGAAAACCTAAAATATCTCGTCACCTTGGTTGTCAAAGATAGTCTCATGGATCCACTCGTCAAAGTGTGCGCGAGTATCCATCGTAGCAGGTAGGAGGGATGTGGTGGATATAAAGAGATGAAGAGAGAAAGTGTGAAATGAAACAATGAAACAAGAACTAAACTAGATCTACCTTAAAAACCTTAAGTTTTAAACCATTAAGGGCTATTCACATACGATATTTAGCTATGGCTTTACTTAAAAGTTTACATGCATATGTAAATGTGTTGATGTGAAAAGTGTATAGCAAGTGTAAATATCATAATTTTTAAATACTCCAAGTTTGCAAGTGACAATATTGGCTAAAAATATCTAAAAATTTACAAGTGTTGGATATTACAACTTGTGGTGTTGGGATTTTTAGGGAGACTCTACAATTTCTAAAATGTGTGGAGCCACACACTTTCCACTAATAATAGTATCCTCAGCTCAGCTTCGAATTTTCCTACCATCTAGTTTAAAATAGAAGCTAACAAGTGGATTCTGCATTAACATTGTAATTTCCTAGTGCATTATACTCAAGGGCCAATCATCCTCCATTTGCAAAACTTGGGGCTTGTAGCCCTCACAAATGATAGTAACATCCACAGCTACACTTTCACGCGTGTCTTGATCAAGGCACAACCATTTATCCTTAAGCATCCTCCATCTACGATACTTGAACACTAGTAGGCATAAAGTCTGTCATGTGACAAAGTACCTATAATTGGAAAGGAAAGTTATCCGATCCATTCCAAAGTAAGATAATAGTCAACTAAGAGAGAAAAAATTTACTTGAAAGCCATTTTCCTTGTTGTGACTCGATACTCCACTGTGTCAAGACTATGTGTCACTTTTTATGTCCAAGTTCTGCCTAGAATCCTTGTTACATAATCCTCCGATGCACTTTTTATGATGTACATGCTTTTGGTATGCCTCAAACCCTCACATTCCTTGAGTATATGTGCAAAAATTGCAATTGGTATGAACTAGATTAGATGTATATTCTTTGAGCTGGTGCTTGGCTTTATAGAGTTCAATATGTCTGCTGAAATTTTTGTGCTACACATGTGCAAAATCTCACTACTACACAATGGCCATTCTATGCTATTGAGATTTGATATGTGCATAGACTCAATGGTTCCATATTCTCGAGCCCCCTTAGGCAATATGTACTTGGAGTCATAGAAAAAAACAAGGTCCTTTGCTAGTTGCTTAGCTGTACGCCATCTATCAATTTCGAGGTGCTAACACTTAAAATAACTTGTGAAAATCTTGACATTTTGCCACTCTTAGCAATCCAAAGGGTATACTTTTGTAAATACGAGACAAGTAGTTACATAGATATCATGAAATTTCTCATTCTCAATGAGTTGCAAATACTTACTGTTTGCAATGTTTTGTTGAAAGAGCACAGTGGGCGCAATATGTATTTGTTTTTGCATGAATACGTGTTGTAAAAATGCCTCTGTTACAAGGTGAGAATCAACATTCCTTTTCCTAAGAGCTAAAATTTTACCCTTCCAGTATACATTTGCAATTGCACATGTACCCAAGACGAGCAATGATATGTATCAGTGATCCAATTCCCTTCTTCATCTTTTCTATTACGTACTTCTATTGAGAGAATGCTTGTTCTTCTCTTAGGCATTATAATCTAGGCATTAGATGTAAAGAAGTATGTATTAACCCCTAAATAATAAGCATTTTAAGTCTGTCTTGCCATACAAATCAACATGGCATTAAGATATGTTTACACTTTTATAAATAGACACAAATATCGATATCAAAATGCATGTGGATATGTACATCGACAAAAAGTATCGATTCAATTTCAAGGCATCACTTTAATCATACCATTTACATGAAATATAATGAAAAGAATAGCATAAGAATACTTAGAGAATTTTGCTTGGGGGGTTCACTATATATATATTCTATATATAACGTGCGTTCATGGCCTATTTATAAATATCCTAATCTATAATTTTTTCTTGAATAAAACACAACCCTTTTCTATTCAATCTGTAAGTAAACCATTTATATAACACCCTTCTGTATTTTAAAAATGTATAAAAATGGTATTTTAAAAATCCCTTATTTTGAACTCATGTTATATATACATATATTCATGAGTGACCCCCCCCCCCCCCCCCCCCGCCCGCGAGGAATTTTGTCAAAATAAATTTTATTATAATGAATAGGAGTTTGATTTGACTCAATACATTGTATGAAATGTGGGTATTATATTGTAGTTGTTACAAGGATAGCAGCCACATGGCATGTAAATCTTAATAGGCACATTGCATTGACACTTGAGATATTCTATGATTCAACACATTATGTGTTATATGGATGATATGATAAAAGAGTTTCATGGATCATTGCCAATTGGCATGAAGATTCGAATGGACACACATGACCAATAAAGCAGAGGATTTTTTGAACCATCGACTTCTAGTAGATCCATATCATCCAGTACAAAGGAATCACGCACCACATCAAAAAAGTCGATCGAGAATTATGGGCTTCACCTAAACCTTGTACAATACCTGCATGTACAAAAAAATACATGCATGAATCTCTTTTAACAAAAAATATATAGATAACTGCATGAATAGAAGCAATACAAAATAGGGCTGATTTACCTATAAGCTAATCTGCTGAAGATAAGACTGAATTGTTGCTGATGAAAACCCACTGCAAATGATGGACAAAAGAAAACATCCATCCCATCAAACACAAAAGCCACTAATTAAATGAATAAATTTTGGCACCACAAACTATGGTAAATTTGCTCATAAATTGAGCTACATAATCTCTGTTTTACCTTGTGTTAAGTGTTGCAACAACAATTGATCCTTAAGTTAGAACTAGCATCAAACCCTATTGTAAAGATAGTAGAAAAGGGATAATGCAGAGAGGAAGAAAGAGAGAGTGTGTGAGTACACGGGAGAGAGAAAGAAATGAGAATTGAAAAAAACAATAGAAAAGAGGAAACGCAGAGAGAGAAAGAGAGAGGGAGAGAGAGATGAGACTTATGCAATGTTACCCAAAATTATCTCTGCAATAAAAAAACAACAAGGGTTAGAACTAACATCATGTTGTATTGAAAAGATAGTAGTAAAAAAAATATCAAACAAAGAGAGAGATTAACACCTTTGTCTCTTGTTCCAAATAAATTATGCAAGAAAACAACAATTAGAAGCAACATCAAATTCTATTGAAAACACAACATAAAAGAGAAACAACGCATAGAGAGAGAGAGAGAGAGAGAGAGAGAGAGAGAGAGAGAGAGAGAGAGAGATGAGTGCCTCTGCCTCCTCCTGCCCAAAACAACCTCTGTAATAAAACAATAATAAAAGTAAGAAATGACATTAAACCCTATTGAAAAAATAGCAAATAGCAAACAAGAGAAAATGCAAAGAGAGATGGGCACCTATGTTTTGCCCAAAATCTGGAGTTGCATGGAGAAGAAAGTGCAGAGGTAAGCAAAATGCTCAAAACCCTAATTACTCTCACTACGGAGCTTCAATGGAGACGAACATTCACCAGTATAGAGAAGAGAGGGAAAGTGGTTTATTGCTCAACTTTTGGGTCACAAACTGATTTTGTGAGAGGAAAAAAAACCGAAATTGAAATTTTCCAAAAAAGGGAGGGAGGGGGAAATACGAGGTGAGAGAAACTCAAATTTTTTGTACTATTCATTCTCCCTTTTTTTCAATCCCCCACTACCCCTTTTTTTAATAAAAAACCCAAGATTTGGAGAGAGAAGATTCACCCTTCATGGATGTCAACATCTAGCCTTCCTATTGGATAATCCAAAATGCCCACATATTAAGCTATATTAACTTTAAGGGCCCATTTGTGAGTTTATTTTTTTCCTAATGGAAAGTTAAAAAGCCAAGATGGTCTGCCACGCACGAGATCAAAAGCTCAACAGACTCCAATTGTTTTTTAAAAGAGGCCAATGAGCTCCCATTCTCTTTAAGGTGTTGTGTTGTATGTATGGCAATAAAGGCTTGTTGATTGGCATGCTTTATGAATTTGATCACGACTCAATTATTTCTTGCTATTTACTTTATGTGTGTGTGTGTGTGTGTGTATACACATACATGCACATGTGTGATAGGAGGGTCCCTTCAATTGGCATGTGTCATGAATTTCACATATTCATGTCATGAGGATTGATGAGGCAATCCTCTCCTATCATTGTCATATCCTCATATTGGTCACCCCTGAGTAATTCACTATATGTATACCCTCTATTTTATGTGCGTTCAAGGCCTATTTATAAATATCCTTATTTGAGAATTTTCCATTAATAAAGCATAACCCTTTCTATCAATCTATAAGTAACCCCTTTATATGGGACCCTTTTATATATGAAAAATGTGTAAAAATGGTATTTTGAAAATCCCTTACGTTGAACCCACATGATACATACATATATTTATGATTGACCTCCATGGGTGGTCACCTAACATTCTAGTGAGTAATATCCTTCAAAATCACCAAGGTATGTAGTGCATGCGAGCTCATGTAGAGATCATATCAACACTCCCCCTCAAGCTCAGTATGAGATTATGATCTCCAAGCATAGTCTTGAAGTGTTGAAGCTTATCAGCTCCCAAGGCCTTGGTGAAACTATCAATAGCTTGATCCTCTATGTTGACATAAACTAAGTCAATATCAGTTGCCAAAACCCCACTCCCAAATGAGATGGTAGTGGAACTCTATGTGTTTGGTCCATACATGATACACTAGTTTCCTTGGCCAATTGAATGTGGCCAATTGAATGCTACTAAGGTTTTCACAGTAGATAATAACCTTCTTGTCCACTTACATCCCCAAATCACCAAGTAGCTTGTGTAGCTAAGCTACCTCACATGCTACAATTGCAGCACCTCTATAATCTACCTCTATACTAGATAAGGCAATTCTCAGCCATTTCTTATTGCTCCAAGTAACAACAGTGCTATTAAAGGAAAACATAAAACCATAGGTAGATCACAAAGTCTAAAATGTTACTAGTCTAATCTGCATCTATGTAACCATGCAAGTCCAATGGTATGCATGCACCATAGAATAAGGCATAATCCAATGTCGACTTAGCACAATGTGGGCTTTACTACATCGAAATGTGGCTTCTCTGGAAACTATATAAATTGAATTTCCAAACCAATTGTGTAGTTTAGGTCTAGCCTAGTGATCATCAAATGGATAAGACTATCCACAATCTTTTGATACATAGTGGCATTATCAATCAAGTCGCCTTCATGTACACTAAGCTTAGCATTAAAATTCGAATCACTTTTCTCATGCATTAAAAAACCCATACTTTGTGACATGAGTATGATCATCAATGAAGGAAATATAATACTTGAAACCACTTAAAGCTACAGTCTTTGTAGGACCCCCACACATCAGAATGTATCAATTGAAGTGACTTCTTAAATACATGCTTTTCATGTGAAAATGCATGCCTGAGTAGCTTTCCAAATTTACATGCTTCACATACTTTACGCATCCCATCAACTGTGAACTTAGGCAAACCATTCAAATTATGTTTTGATTGCATGTCTTTCAGGCATTGCATAGTCACATGACCGATTCTTTTATACCAAATTTCAAGATCAGTCATAACACCTAAATCTTGTGCAAATCTAGCAGTATCCATTTCAGCTAGACTTATATCAAGAGTAAGTAATATGCTACCATGTTTCCCTTTTGCAATCAACTTGTAATCATTTTAGGATCTTCTACATAACAACTATCATATGTGAACCGAAGGAACCTGCAATCCATGTTCTACCATCTAACCTACAAAAACCAAGTTTTTTGTAATATTTAGCACGCGCAACACATTAGCAAAGTACTTAGTTTTACCATCCTACATACTCAAAAAAACATTTCCAACATGAGTAATGAAGTGAGTTGTATCATCCCCTCTCTCCACATAGCCTAGAGATTTTGGACTATGCATCTTTCTAAACTGCTCTCCATGAGAAGTCATGTGGTTAGAGGCACCTGAGTCTACATACCATAGTTGATGAACCATCAATAGTCATACTATTCATAAAGTGCTACATAACAAATAACTATTTACTTCTGTCACATCATAACTTTCATTGACTATCACCACCACCTTGGCCTCTGCCACAACCTTTTCATTTACTAATAGAGTAAATTACTTGTTTAGACTTGTTTTTGCTTTGAGAAGAAGAGGAACCCAAGCCAAGATTCTTCTCCTCAAGTATCTGCATAGAAAATCAAATATGCAAAATCAGGAATATCATCCCTTGTATTTATAGATGACATGAAGCTCTTATATTCATCTCCAAGTCTACCTAAGCATACATCCACAACCTCATCCCTTTTCCCTTAGTCCACAACTCTGACTTGAGATGTAGCTTTTTACCTTTATATTTACTTTGAACAGCCTTGCTAGATTCTTCCATGCAATAGTGGGGGTATTAGATTCCTACAAATAGCCCATTGTGCATATCTATGATACTAACAAACAACCAACACATGACTTTACTATGTGTTTTCTCCCAATATTTCCTAGCCTATACCTATTCTACAATAGCATTTCACGTAAGAACTTCAGTGCTACTACCATGTCTCCTTCAATATAATTTCAAACAACTTTTCCCTTCAAGAAATTCATCTTTCTAAACTTCCATGCAAGATAATTGTTATTATCAAACTTTTTGCTAACAATCTAGTTCAAGTTGTTAAATATTTTGACAAAATAAGCAACCTCACAAAAAAATGAAACTTGTAAGCAAGCTAATACTAGGTGTACCACAACGAAACACACAAATTTTTTCACTAACTATACAATAATAACTATAATCTATAATTAGTATGTAGATATATTCTATGTTTGCAATCGAACAAACACTTGAAACTTTATAGATTTGAAAATATATAACATGTGCACCTGTAAATAACTAACACAACTGAAACTGCAATATACCCAAAAACTATTGTTGGACTACTTCCGAGTCCAAAACAAAAGCTGAAACGACCTTAGATGCCAAAAATGACAATAAATGGCTTATCTATAGAATATACAATATCACCAAGTTTCTATAATCAGAGACTATAGCCTTGCTAGACTCAAGAACCTCCTATAGCTATAATATAAGGCAAATTGAGCAAGATGGAAGAGTTTCATACCCATTGCCTACTTGCTTGCTTTTGTGCTCCAATGCCTTCATCTCAGTCTTTGATCAAGCTCTACGCAATCGTGGGATGGCTCTGATACCATGAAAATAGAAAAGAGGAGACTTGAGCATAGAGAGATAGGGATAAAATCTTCTTCTTCTATCTTTTTCTTCTTTCACATGAAAGAATTAAGTCTACAACATGATAAAAGACTAATGTGAAATTACTTCAATATATGTATATATGGTCACTAAGTGTGAACTCGCTAAGGAAAGAAGAGTGGCACAATGAATGTGTCATAACCAAGGGTGGACTAATTTGGTGTAGTCCACCTGTAGAATCACTAGCGTACACTCATGTTGGTCACCTAACATGCCAATGAGTAATATCCCACCATATCACTAACGCATGTAGTGGATGTGAGCTTACTTATTCAAGGATCCTCTTCACTTGCTATGGTTCAACAATGGAATTGGTAAGTGACCATGATAGTCACTTTATTATAAAGTCATTAAGCATATGACTACCTTCTTGATGGTCATTCATAAGAAATCCTCTCCATACTACCTGCAAGCAAAAAACCTGGCCAAATTGACCAAGAAAACCCTATGCAAAATTCTTATTAAGTTTGTTGAGTAACATGAAAGATTGGGATACCAAGCTCTTAGAAACATTATGGGTTTACCGCACATCCTTAAAGGTAGCAATAGGCGTATCCCTTACAAGCTTGCTTTTTGGCATTAAGGAAATCACACCTTTGGAGTTCATTCTTCCTAGTTTTTGGATTGTTGTGGAAGATCGCCTTCTTTGGTAGGAGTACCTCCCATTCCAAATTGAGAGACAAGCAGAATTGAATAAGAATCAGATTATGAGTTCCTACCTATTGTTTGAAGTCCTACTTAGGCAGAAACACTAAGTGGATTGCCTCTCTAAGAAGCCCCTCTTCAAGCGAGGACAAGTGGTAGTAGTCTTCAGGACTCAAATGTTGGGCAATCTCTTTTCACATTTAATCAATGGATTCCAATTATGGCATTAGTATGCAAATGGATAGGTGTATCCTTTTTCGATCACTCCACAGTGTCCTAAAGTCCCGGAAAAGTGGCCCCTTCCACGCTCAATTCTGATTACTCCCACTTCAATCTTGAAACTCTGATGATTGCCAAAGTCTAGATTGAATATGATCCCAACTCCAAAACTTATCCTGACGTGGCCCTTCTTAAATGTTTTCCATCATATTCCATCCCGGTTGGTCTTATCGGTAGCAATTCAATGTATCTAGAAGTGTGCAACACTTATGATTTCCCATGGTCACAATTGTGGACTTGGCACACATACATTGGCCACATTCAAACACTTGAACCTCCTTATAACAAGGCCCCTTGAAAGTAACTTTTTTGTTACCTTTCTCATCATTGTGTCTTCTATTTTGGAGCCCCCAGAGGAACACCAAGAAAATGGAAAAACTATTGCAAGAAAATCTATCGTCACACCAACAAGCATGTTCTTCATACTTTAATCAACCACAAGAAGAAAAAGAACACCAAGAATCACAAATCTTCGTGTAATATCATATACTGAATCCTGAACGGATTTATCACACAAATCTTCAACATATTCTTCATAAAAACCATCAAAGAACCAAAAGAATACAAAGAAATGATCAACTTTGAATGAAATTCATCACATAGTATTTATATTTCATCATCTTCATAGTCTTTCTCTCAATCTCTCTCATATAGATACAATGTTTCTTCATAGAAATTGGCAATGATATCTCATATACTATCTCTCTCACATGTGCTCTCTCTCAATAGTACATGAGAATAACAAAATAATGACTCTCAATAATCCTCTCTTAGTTGTGGATACCCCTCCCAAGAGGTATTCGTGATATGAAGGGGAACCAGAGCCACTATAGTATCCCTTGGAAGCTCATTAGTATTAGTGACACTTGAGTCTTTAGTTTAGGTTTTCATCAGCTACTTCTTCTACTTCTTCGAGCTATTAACAACTTCCATTCTTCTCTTTCCAAGATTAGAGAACATCCCCAAAGCTAAACATCTATTGATGAGAATACTTACATAAGCATAGAGAAGGAATCATAAGGTATACAAAAGCTCAACAATACACTATAGAAGATCTACAAAAGGCACAAAAACCATATAGCTTAAACCAAAACCAACTCAAGCCATCAAAAACCATCCAAAAAACTGTCAATCATTCCTCAAGCAATTCATCTAAAATCATAACCTCTCAAATAAAAAAGAAAACAAATCAAAACAATAACAAAATAGACCTATCAAAACCAAATAGACACACCAAAGAACCAATCAAAACATCATAACTAAACTTAAAAAAATCATGAGCTTCTCAAATCTACTCAATCCATTCCAAAACACTTCAAAATAATCCAAAAATCAATCAATCAATCATAAAATCAAACAAAAATCACCCAAAAATCCAATGAAAAATAGCAAAAAATAAAATTAATTCATCATCCACATTCCTCGACCCCTTGTTAGAACATGCATCTCGTAAATAATTCTGACAAAAGAAAACACCTTGCAAAGATAAAACCATGATAAACTTGTAAAGGATATATAGGTTTCTTCTGTCCATTGCAATTCATTAAAAACCAAGCAATCACCAAAGAACCACCATCTCGATCAGCTTTAGCAAACCATGACCCCTTCGTACACAATTCACACACTAGAGACACAAACTAGACATAGAATAGTCACCTGAATGGCACCTCCAAAAAATAGAATATACCATTATGGCTCAGCAAAGATACATCAAGAATCAACGGAGTGTATCATACTTAAAATCTTGATGGGTACAGAATCTACCTATGGAAAGGGATTCATCTATAAATGTATTGGAAGGATTTTGAAAGAATTGTATATAGCACATTCTCTCCACAAGTACAAGATATCTGCTCGAAAGACATAGAGTATGAAAATACAATATGTCCAACTCATTGGGATCAACATCCACATTAGCATTAAGATACAATTAAGGTATTGGCTTCTAATCTCATTATGGGAATGACGATGCATATACGCTAAGTACTAAGTAAAACGAGTAGTCAATTTAATCACAGGATCAGTAGACTGATGATATATTTGGGTAAACTGCAAATAACTCTGATAAGCTTGTATAGGAGTCTTCCATTTCCTTGGAATGATAGGCCAATCAATATGGGGACCCGTCAATGAATCTCTCTGACTCTATCCTCTGCATCTAAGTATCTACAAATAAAAACCTAAGTGGCTACTAACCAACTAAGATGGATCAGAAATAAAAGATGTAGAAGAAACGGGAGGAATAAGCATTAAAGGATAATGTGGCGGATATGTAAAATCATAAAAAAAGAAAGACTTAAAGATGGAGATTCACATAGTTTAACAGAATTTGATAAGAAAAGAGTTAAGGAATATGCTGAAAAAGTGGATAGGAGTGTAGTAGGTGGTAAAGGACAAGGAGAAGAAGGTGAAAAAATACGATATGTAATGAACCAGCAATGAGTAAAGATAGAAATTCGGGGATCTAATTGAGGTTAAAAAAGAATACAAGGAATGATATGAGGAGTCGATTAAAGTATAGATCAATAAGAATCAAATATGTGGGCCATCTATTGATAATAAATGAGTAAAGGCACTAATGACCCTAAAACAAATTGATGATTGTAAGCTTCAAAGAAGAATGTGTCAAAAGGAGATTGTGTGAAAATATGGGCTAAAAGAGCCTATCTCAGTTGGTTAGCATTTTATAGATGTGCAGAGGCTTTTAATTGCAAGAATTTAAGGCAACAAAATATATCATTGGATGACAAGAAGCTTCAGGGTAGTCAGCCACTTTAGATGAATAATCTTGGAAAATCTCATCTATTCTTATCTCTAGATGTTGAGCATAAAGGAGGGCGACTTGCAAAATTATATCCCCCACATACGAAGACAAATCCTTGTCCTTCGAAATCACAAGATCACCTCGAATATACATATAAGCCATCAACATAGTTTTATGTTTTTTTTTCTCTTTTGTTGGGTTGAAATGAACTAATTTGGAAAGGTAACCAATCATAAAAATTTGAAATTTTGAATGGGATTTTTGGGGATTTTCTAGTTTTAAAATATTTTTTATCATTGTTTTATTTTTAAATATTTGCAATAAAAAATTCAAGTTTTTAGTGTGTTTTTTATTTTTATTTTTTTCAAAAAAAATCAAATAATATTTGATATTAAAAATTTTACAATTATATTTTTTATTTTTTACTATTTATGTTTTTTTTTACTTTTATGTGAATTTTTTGTGGATTCTTTGTTTTTATTTTTGTTTTTCAAAGTAATTATTTATTTACTTATGTGTTTAAAGGTGTTCATTAATTTTAAATTAGCGCAAAGACGTGTCCCATGGTTCGCGACGCTATGCGTGAACATCAACGAGCCTCGCGACACACATACAAAAGGCCACACTATCCTGGCACATGAACGGTGGCAAAGAGCCACGGATATGCACACACAAACCACGGACTCGCAAAAATCCATACGAAAGCCAGTGCGTGATCACCTATCAAAAAGACGGCAATTCATGTGTTGGAGGATGTGGGCTTGGGTGCGGATGGGGGGGTAGGAACAGATACTAGGAAGGGGAAACTAGGGGTAGGGGAGAAATTCTATGGGGGAGTGTGGGAATGGGATTTATGGGAGGTGGTATTGGGGAAAAACCAAGTGGGGAAGGGGGAAATTTATGGTGGGGTGGGGGGGGGGCGGGGGTGGAAGAGGAGGAGAATGGGGGAAGGAGAGGAAGGAGGAGGGGGAGAAGAAGAAGGTGAAGAAGAAGAAGAAGAAGAACAAGGGAGGAGGAGGAAGCGGGAGGTCGGGTGGTAGCAGTGGTAGTGGTGATGGCCGCGAAGGGGGTGGTAACAATAGAGGTGATAGAGGTGGTGGAGGTGGCATGCCCATAGACGACGAGTGGAAATAGGGCCACGGGCGATGGAGGAGGGAGAAGGAGAGAGGAGGAGCAACATGAGAAATCGGACAAGGAGGCGAGAAGAAGAAAGAGAAGAAGGAGGAGAAGGAGAATGAATCATGGGGGCGGGTGGTTTAATATGTTTTCTTCTTTTCTTTTTGTGTTTTTTAAAAATTGAAAGATGAATTATGAGAGCTCCCCTCCCAAGATCCTACGGTGTACGAGCGTGGGTGGGGTTTAAAAAATTTGAACTTCCAGGAGTGCAAGGAGGAGAGCATGGGCATGTCAAATGCGCCATGGTGGACCTAATGGTGTGTGCCACTAGATCAGAACCGGGCGCTCAAGTGACATGCAAGGATGCCGAGGCAAAAAAACATGAAGAAATTCATTGGAGACCCCAGCGGATGTTGGATGAAAAAGTAGAAAAAAGAAATACCAAAAAATGCACATGAAAATGAAATAAAAATTTAAGGATAGAAAATCTATCTACCGAAATGGAAGGTGATAAGACCAAAAACACCAAAGAAAAATACACTCAAACATGTAGAAATGAATAATAGTCAATCCATGCATCGAAATGATGGGTGTGAAAAGGAAAGATATCCAATGGAAGGGGAGAATTGGGACTATAAGGTGAAACCATGGTTCCGGAGGAACGACAACAATGTGTTCACAAGAAAACACGTTTGATTTGTGTAAAATTTATAAAAAGTTAATTACTTATGAACCAAGGCGTGGAACAGAGGGTAGTAAAAGGAAAAGATATCTTATTCATAGGGACAAAAACATGTTTATAAGATTAGATTTCAATTATGGGATAACAGGGAGTGTGCCCATGAAATTACATCCAAAGAGCATAAAAATGATAAAAAATAAATAATGAATGAGCCATAAGTCAAAATAGGGGATTGTAAACAAAATATATATCTAATTTGAAGGGACAAATAGAAGTGTAAGATTAAGATGTAGTTCCGATGAAGTACACATTCACATAGAAAGACGAGAAAAATAGAGAAATAGCCAAAGGGGGAAGGGAAGACCCTGAATACAGGATTAAAAAAGATGAATGGGTAAGAAAAGGACCCAGTACGGAAGAGAAAAGACGTTGCATTGTTTAAAGATCGAATAGAGAGACGTGCTCATGATTGCATGCAGAATACATGTGTAGGGACACATCCCCACACTTAAAACCTTAACAGATCGGTGTTGCGAATTAGTAGGGGCCTACGACCTGACAAATGGCAAAACGCATTTCAATGATAAAGGCAGGACATACACATATAAACACAAGATGTAGAGTTAGAAACACTTAGCCCATTTAGCTGGTAGTCAATGTGGACAGTCATTGATGCGCGAGGTATTGAGACTAGGAATTGAAGTCAATTGTAGGACCCTTATAATGCAGTGCACAAAATAGAGTGACATATCCTAATGTGGTTATAGAGGCCCACCCATATGTGCATAGGAAAATGGGAACATACTTGATCACCAATTGTCCTAACATCCCTCAAATCTCACCGCTCAATTGAAAGAATATCAAATTGTTCCCCTTTGTATCACACTCTATTGGTAGATATAGGAGGGAAACCCACTTCCTCACACCCATTGATGTAATCCTCACTACTACTTGTGCAAAGGTATGTATGCCTTGTATGCAATTGATAGTGCAAGTGTGCATGCTGCCATGTGCTGGCATATAGTACAAGAAGGAAGGACAAGGAGCCTTATAATGCCATGCGTAGGAATAAATCATGCTTTGGGAATTGAGAGGTCCAACCCGTGTGTGCAACACTCAATTTACACACGGCCTTATGGGAGGTTCTATATGCCCAAAGGGCTTCTAGAAGTTTTATATCCACTAAAACCATCTAGCAAGGAATAGATTTCATGACCTACCACTATGTCTAATAGTTGGTTAGTGAATGAGATAGGGAAATGATCTTTCTTTGTTTTTAGCTTTTGAAAATCCACACAGATTCGTAACTTTCCATTCTTCTTAGGTATGACCATGATGGGCGAAATCCATTCACTATTGGATACTAGATAGATGAACTCAACTTCTAAGAGCTTCAACAATTGTGCTTTTATGAGGGCAGAGTAATTTGGATTCATGTGCCTCTATCATTGTTGCACAAGCTTAGGATCAGGCTCTAAGCTAACGTGATATTGACACATAGTGGGATCAATCCCCTTTAAGTCTTTGTAAGACGAAGCAAGAACATCAAGGTTCTTCTTCAATAAGTTATGAAGGGTCAAGAGATCCTCTTTTGGAATGTTGTTGTCCACTTTGAGATGTACTTTTGTGCCATCTACATCAATAAAAGTCAATTGTGTTTTACCTTCCGCTTCTCGAATGAAGGTGAACCCACAGATTGCTTTTGGACTCCTCTAAGGGACTCCTCTAATGCTTTGTTGTAACCAGCTACTTTGATATTTAATGGTGTCTCTTTGGGATGCTAAAATGGTATCAGGGTTGTTTTAGATTTTGTTTGAGAGTTAATAACCTCTTGACTTGAGGATTCATCTTTGGAGGATGCATCCAATAATGTCACATAGTAAGGACCATCTAGAGCTGCGGGACTGGTGCTTTGATTGCAAGATGCATCATCATCATCATTCTTTCTCTAGAAGGGTAGTTTAGGGTGACAAGAGCCAGTGTTAAAGGAAGGCTTATTTTTCTTAATCCACTTCTTATAAATCTTCATATGATGAGATTCATTTACTAGTCTGAAGGGTACCATAGTCATTCCGTCCAACATCATGGGATCTTTACCTTTTGTGGCCTTTGGGACTTCCTTCTCATTAGTATCCTCTTCTAGTTGGCTAGCTTCTTCCACATCACTTTTATAATATGCATCTTCACTTTCATCATTGTTCCCTTTGGACTTTTTATCTACCTCTATGGGGGACTCTATAAGAAAAGAATAAGTTCTCTATTCCATCTTCTGCTTTTGTCTCTAGCTTTGTTATGACCATGCAATAGGGAGAGCAATACATCCATGCCTCTATCTCGCTGTCAAATGTAATTTCAAAAGTCATTCTGAGTTCAAGTAGGAGGTACACACCCATTGACAAAGACTATGCTTCTTTTGAGAGTTGGCTTACAGTGTCCACTATTAGGAATCGTGCCTCTGCTTTCTTTGAAAAAATCTGCTTGATGGCATCTTCTTCTACTGATGTTCCATCCATAGCTTCATTGGAAGAGTCAGCAAAGAATTCTATGGAGGTGGATCCTTTTTTTTTTAGAACCATATAGCTTCAACTCCACTTTATTGGGCCCTCTGCATAGGGTTAGGGTTCCTTTGAACCAATCAGTCCTTGCTCATGCTTCAAATAGCCATTGTCTTCCATGTAATAGAGGATAAGATATTCCATAAGAGTTGGGTTTTACCACCAAGTATGTCATCTAGTAATCTTTGCTAGCAACTGTGATCTTGATGCAAGGAAGGATACCTAAAGGCTTGATTCTACTTGGATCAACCAGTATCATGAGGCATTGAGCAGGTTGCATGCTTTGCAAGCCTAGATCTTTCATTGTCACATCCGTTATGATGTTTACTAAAGATCCTCCATCTATCAATGCACTTGTAATGAAGCAACCTTCTATCCAAACACAAGTCTTTAGTGTGCTAGGATCCAAGAAGGCATTGGCTATGTCCGCTTCTTTCACAAGCTCTAGGGATTTATTGGCTTTTAATGTAGATGCCTCTCATTGGCTAGTCTTAATGCACACGTTTGTGTTAGAATACTTTTGAACCTCTTACAACAACTGGGAGACAACATCAATAGTTGTTTTTGGAATGTCAAATTAGGGTGAAAGGTATCCAAGTCCTTCACCAAGTCATACTCCTTGATAAAGTCCAAGGGATTTTTCAACCGGCTAGGAAATGGGACAATATCTACTTTCATTTTTCCTCTTTCTTCAAGTAAGGGCTACATCACCACTTTATCTATCACTGGAGGTACATCCATCTCTTCTATCTCTCGGTCCTTTAGTTCTACATCCTAGATTGTCTCTATAACCTTTTGTGTGGCACTGCATTATCCTGTACTATATTGTCTTGTATTGTACTAATCTGTCACTCAGTTGGGAGCTTGGACTTGATAACTTTTATAGATGGAACATTCTCTTTTGGAATTTTTGGTTCTCTTTTCTTGGCATGCATGATTGTAGCTACTTCCAATTCTACTAGATTGGAGGGAAGCTCCTAATTATTCTGTTGGTTGTCTATGGCATTAGCCTGTAATGAAGTAAATAAAGCCAATGACATGCTAAAAGTATTTGTAATAAGATTAGAGGTCTAGGGCTTAGGGTTTGTTATAAATAGGTAGCCCTAGCCAAAGTTAGGGGCCTTTTGTCATTATGAATTTGGAAGTCATGTAAGTTTTTTGGTAGTCACATTAGTTCATGTCTTTCACCCATATGGAGGTGAGTTTCCATGGCACCAGCTTGTTTCAAGCCTTTCTTTCATGTTTCCTTAAGTTAATACATTTTAGCTTCTTTTCCATGTCAGTTCCTCGTTGATTCCATTAGATTAGGCAAGTTTGATTTAGTTAGAAGATCCCTTCATTTCACAATTCCATATAGACACACATATATATGCCCATGTGTATCACCATGTGGGCATATTGACATACACATATATGCTAAGATGCACCTTCTCTCTCATGGATACACATGAAAAATCACACAAAAATTTCATCTCATTTCCACATCCATCCTCTCTCTCTCTCTCTCTCTCTCTCTCTCTCTCTCTCTCTCTCTCTCCAATTACCTCTCATATCCACATCCATCCTACCATTGCTCTCTCCCATCTTTGTCTCCATTCCCTCCTCTATGTAGTGGCATGTTGTCTCCACTACTTTTTCTTAGGGCTAGGATCTACCTTCCCCCTCATTCTAAAAAGGGATATATCAAATAACCTATCACATGCACATCTTGGGACAAGGTCCAGTACAAGGTTGCCGATTATCTCACAGAAAAAGAACTACCTTAGGAGCCCAAAGTAGAAGACCAACTAGATCAAATATCCCCCATTCATGGATCTTAATGGCTAGAGAAACAACGTCTAATAATAAAGTAGGGACTATTACAGTGGTTGTTAAGTACCAAGATGATCTCCTAGAGTCAGCACACAAAAGTCATGTCCTTTTGAATGATGCATCCTAGAGTTTGCACCTACAAAACCTTTGTTGAGATTCAACAATCACACTCATTGACAGCCTCTTTGTATGGAGCTTCAGGGCCAAGGACATGCAGGCTAACCTATCCCATATGCACAGTGGTGCCTACTGCAGTTTCCTACTTTCTATAAAGCATTGTACTTGCTTCCTTTTCTTAATGCAATGATAGTACTCTTTTCTTTTCAGTGAAGTGTCAGTGTCATTGTCCACATACACAAGATTGTGTTTATGAGTCCAAGTCTCAATCTTAGAACCTAATTCACTTGCGTAACAAACAATGTCTTTGTCTTCTCCATCATGAGTCCACACTTCTCTTTCCATCCACCATAACTCACTGCCATGTCCTAGATCCCGTATCTTTAACATGGTATCAGAGCACAGTCGGGCATGGCCTAGCTCATTTCACTCCTCTCTCAGCTCCTCTTCACTCAAGTCAGCTCAAGTCCAGCTCAGTCCCAACTAATGAGCTCATTTTTGAACTCTATCTCCACTTGACCTGTGGCAGCCATAGCCAAACCTGCACCCTGCCTCAGTGGAGCTTCTTGATCTCCCTCCACAGGCAATATTTCAACATGATTTCTTCTGGAGAAATGTTCCTTGGCTCACGGCGCTGCCTCCTATCACTTTAAACACCAACATTGGTGACCTACAGCTCCAGCATTGCGAAAATTCGCCATCGTTGTCTTGATCTGCGCCGTCCCTGTTCAAGCCCTCTGCGTGCGCCGTGCTGCCCGCAATTTGGACGATTTCCATGGGACTTTGATAGCCCTTGACATAAGCTTCCTAGGCATGTAAAAAGTTTTGAAAATGATCAACTACAACTCCTACAATCTGAAAAAAACCACGCCCTGTCTCAGAAACCCTAATTCCACCATAGCCAAAATCTCCCAAGCTCTTTTTTTCTCTCATTTTCTCACTCCTAACACTTTACAAGCTAAAGCTCACTCTAATCCACTGTCCCAGTACCAAATCAAGGAGGGGAAGGATCGGAGAAGATTGAAGAATGACCGAACAAGAAGATCAAGCTCAACATCAACACAGACATAGTGTGTTTTCACACTGTCATTACCTATGTCTCTTGACACATTGTAATCTGCTCTTCCACTGATAAAATCTCAGAATTCTGGAGTTGATTTTCTGCTAATCTTGCAACCTCAACATGGGAAAAGACTCTCCAAATGCTCGATTCAAAGGAGTCGGGTTTCACACTTGGCAAACCCGCATCAAGCTCATTCTGATGAAAAAGGGTCTTTGGGCCATCACAAATGGCAAAGAGAAGAAACCTCGAGATGCGGACCTTGCAGTTACTTGGCAGAAGAATGATGACAAGGCAAAAGCCATCATCAAACTGGAATTTGATGACAGCTACATCCATCATGTGGATGCCTGTGACACGTCCCATGACACTTGGGATAAATTGGATACCTTATTTGGTGCACAGTCAAAGTCGTCTAAGTATGGTCTATTAATTGAATTTTTCCGACTTGATATGAAGCCTCATACATCCCTGGCATCCCATCTGAACTACATGAAAAGCCTGCTTCCTCAACTTGCAGGGATAAAGCTAAAAATGGATGAAGATGTTTGCATTGGTGTTTTGTTAAAAAGTCTACCTCCTGCCTATGATAATGTATCAACCACTCTAACCAATATGCCTGATCCTCAACTTGTTGATATTAAAGCCTCTCTGCTAGAGGAAGAAAAGAAACTTAAAAGCAAAGAAGAGCCTAGCACTTCAAAGGATGAACAAATGTTATATGTAAACAACAAATACAAAGGTAAAAAGGAACCGCTCTTCTGTGATTTCTGCAAAAGGACCGGACACACTGAGAAGTTCTGTCATGCTAGAAAGAGATCCCAAAAGGCCTATCTTGCAGCTGTGAAAGAAGAAGAAGACCATGGACCAAAAGATGAAGATGAAGATGAAGATGAAGACCACCAGGATCGGAAGGACAAGACTCATCAGTCCTTCTACTCTCATTACTCTGATAGACTGTTTTAAAAGCCTTGTATTTCCTTGCCCTAATGCTTCATGCCATAAGCTTTGTAAACTCCTTATGTAACTTGTCATTACAGTCCCTGTACACTTTGTGAGGCCCCTGTTACAGCTTCTGGATGTCCATCATGTTTTGGTGCCCACACTTAGCCTTTTCTACGACAGCCTCTGGTGTCTACCTTGTTTGTGATGTGCCCACACTTTGCAGGTGGTTCTCATTACAGCCTCTACACACTTTGTGCCTTTCTAGTTGTGATTGAGGAGGGGTGTTGAGATTCAGCAATCACACTCATTGACAGCCTCTTTGTATGGAGCTTCAGGGCCAAGGACATACAGGCTAACCTATCCCAAGTGTCATTGTCCACATACACAAGATTGTGTTTATGAGTCCAAGTCTCAATCTTGGAACCTAATTCACTTGTGTAACAAACAGTGTCTTTGTCTTCTCCATCATGAGTCCACACTTCTCTTTCCATCCACCATAACTCACTTCCATGTCCTAGATCCCGTATCTTTAACAACCTTGAGGGATACTTGCATTAGTAACCCAACTATATGTGCTTCATCAATCTACTTAGATAAAATGTCCTTCGAAGGGAGTGATGGTGATTGATCATCCATCCCTCAAAGAAAGCCACTAAGGTCCAAAATTCTAGTGTGTGAATGAAAATGGCCACCTCAGGAACATGCAAACACACCATATCATTGCTAAAGAGCAATTAGGAAGTACTTGGAGTACAAAGAGATGGAAAGTACAAGCTACAAGTATCAATAATGTAGGCTTACGAACATATCATAGTAATGAGGCCAAACAATCTCATCCAAGGTGTTGATATGCATTGCAAATTTTGTGTGCAATTGAAGTGAGAAAATAATCCAATAGTTTGTGACAATAGGAAATTGTGAATTTTGTGTGCAATTTGAGTGACAGAAAATAATCAGATAGTTTGTGATTAGGCAATTACGTCAGCTATGGTTGAGTGACTGCCAACAACAAATAAATGAAACTTCAAAGTCGAGCGATTGCTAGTGACAAAGAAATGAAATGCTGAGATTCTACATTCGCAGTAATGATGCCACTGAAAAATGAAATTTTAACTGTCAACATTTGTAGTACTTTGCACATGAACCAATGGTATTACTGGGACTGATAAGCATCTGCATTTGACACTTTCAAAATTTCGGTTTAAAAAAGAGAACTTGTGAAATCTCGTTTGACCTTGGTGTGTGTGCAGGTGGCGCAAAAAATGACTGAACATGGAGCAAAAAATAAATATTAAAAGAGAGTGGGACAATGAGCATGCAACAGGGGATGAGATTATCTTTGATTCGCTTGCACGCAGATGACTTAACGGCTCGTGTGGTCCACTTCACAAAACCTACTTATCTATTCGATTAAGGTGGGGTTATGCTTGCCCATGTAGAACCTTATGCCCATGTAAGCATGCCACTTTATGTGTGGGGAAAACAAAGTCTTTAACCTGAGACTACACCCAATCATTCCTACTCCTATATAGTTCTCTATTGCAAAAAATGAAGCATGTGACATCCAATTACAAAAAGAACATGGATAAGGCCAAGGACTTCCCCCTAAACCTTTTTGTGTAGAGAACTGCATAGGATGTGGGAGCCAAGAAATGAATCACATTATCCATGATGAGGATATTATATGAAAGTTTACCATCCACCTATAAGGATGATCTCTTAGAAAACTCGAATGAGCTCTTTCATTTGCCCAATGGGACTTTATAAGGTCTTAGGTTAAGTTTAATCGAGTCATGATCAAGATCATGATAATAAGAATATGTGTAAAAGTTCTTAATGTGAGTTGTTTTTAACATGAATTAATAATGTTCGTTTGGAATCCTTTTAATTGGAAATGGCCCAAAATGAGTTGGCATGCTATGTAGTAGAGTAGTTATGCCACTTATAGTTGGTGCAACAATAGAGATGCACCTAAAAGAACATGGAGACATTCATACCACTCATGGGATAGTCTATAAAAAGACTACAAAGGCGTTATCTCTATAAGATCTCGAGTAAGCTACTCATGAATATATGTGTGCGTCATGTGGGTTCAAAATAAGATATTTTAACAATACAATTTTTATACATTTTTTACATATAGAAGGGTGTAATATAAAAGGGTTATTTAGAGATTGAATAGAAAAGGGTTATGTTTTATTCAGGAAAAATTCATAGATAAGTTACATAAAAGAAGTTACACCACAAACTAGCCATGTATAAAAGAACATGTACCACTTATAGTTGGTGCAACAAAGGAGTCTATCCTCATTGTTTTACAAGGGAGTCCATCCTTTGCAGTAAAACATGTATACTCACATATTCACACACACACATATAAAAACACACACACACACACACACACACACACACACACATCTCTCTCTCTCTCTCTCTCTCTCTCTCTCTCTCTCTCATATCCTAGCCTATGCAGTGATCATCTCATATAAAATTGTTACATCATCATAATGTGCAAAAAAAGGGGGGTGGTGGTCTCCGCATCCTTTGTGTGCACGTAGATGATGGGGGGGCTGTTACCCCCCTTTTTTCTTAGTGTAGGTGGCAAGCATATGCAAAGGAAAAGATCCTAAGTGAGTTCACTTGTACAACTCCCATGTGATCTGCATGTGCATAGTAGATCAAACTTCTTTATGATCTTGAAGATGATGACTTGTGGCTTGATGACACAATGCTTCATAGTTTGTGAGAGCAAGAGTGAGAGTAAGACATTGACAAAATTAAGGGTTCATGTTGAAAGATGTCTTCTTTGGGAAGGCAATGTTCTTAACTTGGCTCTTACTACCAAGGTAGCTAGTGATGAATTTGGAGATTATATTACTAGGCTTGGAGGTTCGTACTAATGCGTGTGTAAAATGTCCCAGCAAACAACCCAAATGTCCTTGGATGTCATTTTTTTTACATCCATCATGCAAGTCTCTCACTCACGTTAATGATGTTTTAGAGTTATTGGGCCATCACTACTAAACGTTCTCTATGGTGTATCATAAATGGATAGTTATGTGACTCAATGCTCTTAAATTTTAATGATTTTTCTCATTCATTATTCAGTCTTCTCAAATTGCAATGATGGATACTACAAATTTTACGTTATTCAAACCCTCTTGAGACTTCCTCTCTGTTACCCTTTTTCCTTTGCACATTACTCAATTCGTGAGATGTTGCCTTCTCTTTAACAAATCCACACTATAAGATCAATATAGAGTTGTCTTATTTTTCATCAATTTCCAATCCAATAGAGAGCACAACATGTTAAGTTTTGCCATTTTGTCATGGAGAATAACTGGTGATTACATAGAGTATAGGGTTTCATTAAGAAATGGAGAGCTTATTCTCAGTGAAAACTACTTGCAAAACCTATTACCTCCAATACAAAATTTTCAAGGGTTGCAAGCATTTATAGAGTATGAAGGACCGTGCACCTACGTGATTAGTAGCAATTATCAACCATCTACTCCATCATGCACTCAAATGATTGTGCACACGTGTTTGATAGTATTGAGTCAATAAAAGGTGGTATTGGTAGCTAATCAACTCTAGTGTATCTTGATATACGCTCAGATGATAGCAAGGTTGTTGACCAAGTGATAGTGTCAAAAGCTGAATACAATGACATAGCTGTGCACACAGAGATGCATGACACAAATATTGAGGAGTTGCATGTGGGCAGCGAAAGCAAGGATGTGTCTTCCTATGATAAGTCCATTGTGGCCTTCATTGAGGAGAAAGCTAGGCCAAGTAGATTGAAATAATTACTAGCACTTTGTGGATCTTTGCAAAAGGTGTATAAGCTCCCAAGTGAATATAATGGTATGATTTCTTTTGAGTTTCCAGCTACACACAATAAGAAACAAATGATGGATATGGAATAAAAATATGATGGTCACCTTTGGGCATAGCTATCACAAACAAATATGGAAATAGAGTGCACAATGCATTTGAGCTATTGTCTTTGAAGTCTTTAGTGTCCTAGGGTCACTTATCCTTACTACATAACTCAAAGAAGATACAATGATGTTTTTTTCCATGGTGGTCATTTAGATAGACAGGTGAGCATGGGCTATCCTACATGCCACTCGACCTTACAATGACATGGTTGGTGATCCATGTTGGGGAGCATGCTCAAAGTGTTCAATAGGGCCCAAAGAGGGAAACCATTGAAAAGGTGTGGAGTTGTGTTAGCACAGTCTTAAAGATAAAAAAGGGGGGCCCACAAAAAATATAGATGCTAGTTGCTCGATTGATGTTGTTTGAATCTTTCACAAAAGAAGATGAATCAGAGGCGATTGAGGTGGATCTTAATCATTTTTTAGAAGAAATGATGCCACTGGTGCACAATAAAGGGAAAGCTTGTGTATCATTACTTTCTACTAATGTTGTATGCCTTGCATTTGAAATAACCATCTAGCAAACACATAGGTTCAAATGTATTGTTTCACAAGAGAGAGCTAATCAAGGTCAAGTCATTGGTGATGGGTATGACAACATACTTCTTTTGCAAAAACATTGTGTCTTTCCATTTTTTCATGGAAGTAGATTTCGTGGGCAAGGTGATGCCAAGGAGAAGTTCTTCTTGTTTAAAATGTCCACCGACCGGACCAACATTAGGGGTGGACTTAGTGAATCATATGAGGTGAACAGGAAGCCGAGTGCATGGGTGCACTTCGATCACACCTATAGGGTTGATGGGTGGGCAACAATGTCTTGTTTTGGTTATGATCTTGGGTGGGTATGTGGTAACATTATTATAGCTTACATTGAAATTGAATTGTTGCTAGCAAATATTGTACAAATGTATCAATCATCAACTAGCATGAGAGCATAATTTGTAGGTGATTGCATATGTGAATTTAAAGAGGAGGATGAAGAGTCTCAAATCTTGTTTTGGAGAAATCTGAATTTTGACATGGTTTGATGTGGCCCTGATCCTCTTGACTTTGCTGAATTCATGTCCAATGAGGCAAGTGCATATTGGTTGGTAGTAAGGGCTATATAAAATGGAGGATCACATAACATAATGGAAGGGAGGGAGCACTCTTGCCTTTTTCATTGGGAGAAAAGTTTACAAAGGCATATCAAGAAATTAGTCACCATAGATAAACAAATGCATCACATTGAAATGTGTGAGGCATGGAGTCTAGCAATGACAAGTCAACTGGCCTCGCTTCATGCCTTTGCTATCTGAGATTGGTGGGTACAAAATGTTAACAAGGATAACATTAAGGCTTTGGAAAAGTGGTTAAAATGGTGGCAACAAAGAATTGCCCATTGGGAATGAATTGAATCTCGTGTAGATGTGTCCTTTTCCTTAGCTCATTAAAAGAATTGCTACACAATGTATTGATGGGGAGAGCTACTAACTCCATTCTTGGATTTGACTCTATAGGGATAATAAAATTCCCTAGGAACATGCTCAGATTCCCAGCATAAACTTGTTAGAGAAAGCGTCCATGCTAAGTGGTTAGCAAGTGAAGGTGAAAAAAGAAAGATATCACTCTATGATGCATGTGTTAGTGATGTTTTGAATGCATATATTCAATGTGCAAAGAGGTTGGGCTATACCATGGGTAGGTTTATTGGATCTCAGCCTTCATTGGACTCTTCAGTGCTAGTGCTAGCAAAAGGGAATCCCCAAATCCTACCTCTATTGTGCGTGCAACATTGCAAGGTATTGTAGCTGGCAATTCATTGTATGAGGAGCCCACAATGCAAGGTGATAGGGAGACTCTACATAGAAAAAAGAAGGGAAGTGGAGCAGCTGCAAGTTCCCACAAGCCAAGATACATGATGGAGTCAAGGCAATGAAAAAATAGCGGCAGGCCATGGAGTATACAGTTTGTTGATGGTGAGATATAAGAGATGTATATTTAGGATATTGAGGAGAATGAAGAGAGACCAGTCAAGCCCTTGGAAAGTGGAGTAAATGTGTCAAATGCAGGAACATCAACCTATGTAGAAGAGGTAGAAGTGGCATGGGAAGAGTGGGCTTTACGAAGAATGCCACCTAATTGCGTGAGAAAATGTTTTGATATGGAGGGTAGAAAGAGTTGCAACAACAAGTTACAAAGTCAGCAAGTGGGGCTAGTCGCACCATGCTTTTAATCTAAGAGAGCCTATAAGGACAAGGCCATTGCATAATGGCTATGGTTTTGCAATCATGATGTCATGCATACAAACACTGTGCAAAAAGAAGTGATAGTATCACGAATTGTTCCATCTTTGCAACTAGTTATAATATAGGGGCAAATATATCAAAGAAAAAGTGTAGCAATCTAAAACATATTGGTTTCAAGTTTGCTTGCTATGCAACACCATCAAGAAACAAGAAGAAAAAACCTCCTACTTTTGTAGAGGGTGGTTCAAGTGGGAGGAGACACAAGTGGAGGCATGGAATTTCCAAAGATGCAAAAAAGAGAATAGAGGTAGTTGCTTGCATGGTTGTGACCTTCTTGGAGGAGATAGTTTACTCTTTTTTGGAGATATAAAAGTCCCCCATTGCTCACTAAAGGAAGGTGGTATATGCACTCTTTCTAGATATTATACTCTTTTTGGGTGACGTATAAGTTTTGGATATAGAAATCTTGGAAAATTTTTAGAATTTTGTCTTGGAGCTTCCTCAATTTTGGATAGTATATGTTAATAATTTTTACAAAAACTGAAAACCCCTAGAAAAATGGAAGATAGGATGGAGTTTTGTTAGCTTTTTTTTGCATGATTACTTGATTTGATGTTTTGAAGTTTGGATTTTTTGTATTTTTTTAGCTTAGGATTTTTTTTGTCAATTTATTTGTATTTTTTAGTGTGAAAACTTGATAGCCTTGGTCGAGATTGGTATTTTTTTAGAAAATTTGGAGCTAGAGTTTGCTAGTAGCTATGGAACATGTCAAATCAAGTATATTTTCTTATCATTACTCCTACACATCACTGGGATTATGGGTTCACGAGCACTTCACATTGCACTTGTTAGATACACTACACTCAAGGGTCGTCTTCTAATCTTATCAATATCTTCCATGCCATGGGTTGGGTTCATGCACATTTTGCACTATTATTGAGCACCAGCACAACATGAGGCCCATTGCAGCTATATACAGTAAATCTTAGATGCATGCGCACTTGAGAGAGCTCATGTCATTGTGCATGCTCTTTTTCTTACACGTACAAGAGTTGGGATTATTCTTCACTGAGTTAGGAACCTCTGGTTGAGTGGGAAAGGTGATTGGGTGAGTTTGAGGGTCGTGAAGGATGCATGAACTCACCCAATCACCTTTCCCACTAGACCAGAGGTTCCTAACTCAGTGAAGAATAATACCAACCTTGTACGTGTAAGAAGAGCATGCACAATGGTAGACTTTGTCAAGTGCGCATGCATCTAAGATTTGAATTCATTATTTTGGAGTAGAGCATTGCTTGTATGATTGCATAGCATGAATTTGATTTGTGTTTCTTCTCGACACATATATGATTGAGCATTTGGGTACATTTTTGAAACATGTATTTTGAATAGGAAACATTGCATTGCCACAAAGAATGTATGTCCAAACCAAAGAAAATATTTTTGAAGGCTCAAGGATCAAACGAAGGTCATATGTTCTAAGTGAAGTTATAGGGTTTCTATATGACTTTAGTTGGAAGATTTTGGTCTATATGCTATTCAAGTATGGTTCAAGTAAAAGAATATTTCAAAAATTCTAGAGAGACATTCAGATTGCAAGAATGATGACAAATATGACTATCATTGAACAAGTCAATGCCATCGCATATGGATCATATGTGGGAAATTGCTTTTGATGGAAGAAGTATATGTTAGATCAAGATTTTGCATTTTTTTGATTGATGATTGGACACTAAACAATAAGTCTTGTAAATCCATTCATAGAGGACAAAGGTCATGAAAGCATATGAGAGTTTGTCATATATTGTAAAAATGGAGTAGTATCAAAGTAGCTTGGAAACCATAGATTTCATGTATGACTATATGAGGATATGGAAGGATTTTCAATTCAGGTTGCTTGTGGTAGAGTATCTACCAATTCCAAGAGGATGGGGTCAAAACTGAGATTGCCATTGATAGCACAAGGCTAATGAGGCTCTCTTCTACAAGTAATTCATCATCGACACTATCCAATTTGATATGAATTAGAGCTTCTCAAATCGTTACTTTGCCCAGCACCAATAAATACCTCATCTTTGGCCTATTCGCATGCCTCAAGTCTCTTAGGAGAAGTTCATGTAGTCGAGAGGAAATGTTGATTATGTAACGGAGGAGAAGATGCTAAGAGAAGCATATTTGAAGAAGGCAGAATCCTTGGATCTTAGAAGCGGCCACTGAAGATAGTGTTCCACGAATGTACGTGTTAAATGGTAAAAGAACAAAAAAACTCTAAACAAAAGCTTTATCTTTAAGCCTTAAAGCTATTCAGTTTCAAATTATATAAAGCTTTTAAGCTTCTTACAAAGCATGAAATGTTTAAAGCTAAAAGCTTTAGTTTCAAAAGCACAACGTGCATTATGAGAGGAGATTTTGTATAAGGAGAAGTGACAGACTAGGCCTTGCCTTCCTCCTTGAATGCAAATTAGTATCTTGTGTGAGAAGAGTGAAGGGTCATACACTGGCAAAGGTGACTTGTTGTGTTGGATTTCAAGTTTGAAGACACAAGATTTCAGCATGTTGTAACAACCTTTGTCAATGTATGAGAATTGTTTGCAATTTTTTTGATGTTTGTGTTTGGTGCTCTACCCAGAGTGTACTGTCGATGATTTTTTGAGCTACAAGAGGCACGGTTGGTCGTTTGGGTTCATATGTGACTTGTGTAGTGTTCTTTAAACATTAATTTTTTTTGTTTCTATGTTGTACATCAACAAAGTCAATATCCTATCCGGTCCTCCTTAATATCTCATTATCAGGTTGTGAGTGAGGCTTGTCTTCGGTCACTGCTCGCATAACAACATCTTATTCATGCAAGCTTGAAAAAGCTCAAAAAATCAATTTCAATTACAAAAGCATGAAATCGAAAGCTCACAAAAGCAACACACTCGTAGTTGCTAGTTATACCCTTGATAAATAATTTTCAATGGTGAATTGTTGTTGAAGGATGAGAGTATTGGAGTGACTATTCTAGACACAAAAAAAAGATAACATTGAATAAAAGGTGATGTCACAGAGTTTCTTTCAATCTTCTATACATGCAACAAGAAACCTCTCGTGTATTCTCTCCTTAAGGAAATGTGCTAGTACTCTATTTTACATATCAAACATATGTTGTTAGTTTGGGAGATGGCTTGAGCCTAGAGTGTTGTCTCACATTGGAGTACCCAAACTATATATAAGTTAATTTTCAATGAGTAAATATGCATTTACACTTAGGTATTACTTAGCTAGAAAATAGATCCATTCATTCTTTATAGTTCTAGAGGTGACATGGAGAAAGAGCTGAAGGGCAAGCATGTCATTTTTGAAGTAAAGAAGGAACTTCTATTTTTATCATAAGCTGGCCCCTCCTCTCCACCGATGTGTGTGGTTTGTGTAAGTGTGACGATAATGTGTGGTATGTAAATGACACATTCGCATATGTTAACATAATCCAATTTAATTGTGTCAACGCGTAGTACTTGTTAGATATAATCAATGGCCCACCCTCATTAGGTGCTACCAATGATCCATGGTGCTCAAAGTTGTAAGGCCCCCATTATGAGGAGAAGCCAAATGTGAGCCCGGACATTGGTTGAGTCCTGACTTGTATATCAGATGAGGTCTATGTGATCGGATGGCAAAAAAAAGGTGACTGTTGTGGGTCTAATCTTTAGGTTAGACGGAGTGGTTAAGCTGGTAGCAACTCGAGGCGCATTGCATTGAGTTGCGGGGTAAGGGAGTTAAAAGGGGCCCCTATGCATCCCCCCTGGTGGGGGTCTGGGGGCAGCGCCCCCGGCCCGATGGTAAAGGGAATATTCCCTGGAATATTCCGTGGCCGACTAGTGGAGGCTTATATGGTAGGTCGGTCAGGCCAACCTCACGGCCTTCGCAGGCTATAAAAGCTAAACCCCTTTACAGCCATCAATCACTCATCTTTCACCCAATTAGAGTTGTTGTTCCAGCTAGCCTTAAGCTCTTCACCTATCTTCTGTCTAGATCGCCATCTAAGCTTCACATAGTGGAAGCGCACGGGTGGACAGAGCCATCTTTGTATCAGTTGTTTGGGGTTAAAGAATTTATTGATTCTCCTCTTATATGTTGTGTACTCTCTATCTCTTTCTCAGATTCTGTTCACTGCGCCATGTAATATTTTACAGTACTACACTTGCAATTGTGCATAAGCAATAACGTAACTCGTATCCGTATGTATTACTACTTTCGATGCATCCGTACGTTAAACAAAAATTAAGAGTCATGCGTTTTAAGAAACAAAACAAAACAACTTTACTCAACTATTTGAATTCAGTACACATTGCATGAGATATTATGTATATATACATATATATAAATATTCCAATGTGGTAGAGTATACAAAATTTTTTGGCCTTCCAAGATGCTATGGTGCTATAACACTCATTACACAATCTTGCAACCCTAAATCCTAAACCTATGGAGAAGTCCCCTTGCCGTGTCGAAGTCAAACGATAAAGTTCATGTCTTTATCTATGATTGTGACATGCTTTGCATGGATAGCCGCTAGCTGTGTATCATCGAACAAGTTGATAAAAAACCCAAAACCGGGTTAATATAGCTTCATACATATTGTGGATCGTGTGATCGTAAATCCATAACCTTTTATCGGAATGTGATGAAACTTCACATGTGTACTCGTTAGGTGGCCAAGACCCCAAATTATTTTAGAATGTATTTTTTTCCAAAAAAAAGGGGCTCTTAGCTACCTAACGAGTGCGCGTGTGAAGTTTTGTTGTATTTCAAATACAGTTTAGTATTTTAAAAATTATCACACACCAAAATTATGGATGGATTTGCAATCGAGAAATTAACATCGTGACTATTGGCCCTTAGAAACTTCGCACCACATAGACTATAGAGAGACATCAGGAGTAAAGTCTATAGTAAGAAATGGCAAATTTTTGCATGTTTTTCCTATTGAATTTGACAGTGCTAGCAAAAACTGTAAGTAAGAGTTGAAAATACAGCGAAGATGCACAGTCAAATTTGAGAGCGAAGGACAAGAGTAAAAAATTAATTCATATTTTAAGGGCGCATATACAATAGTTTTGCAGTGGGACATATTCATATGTCCAATGCATGAGGAGAATACTATGTCAAAAGAGATAACATTACAATTTGTGTTCATTCCATTGGAACGAATGCATCCTTCATTGCTTGAAGATTCCTTACAAGTTGGAAGTCATTGGGAGTTACAATGATGCGCTTCACATGTTTTGCACAACACTGAGCATCAATCATCAAGTCAACTAAAAAGGCCTTTGCAGCACACTGTAGAGTATTAAGACATTCTTTTGTGAAGTGATCAAGTCTATCCTGACCTTGTACCAAAAACCACCTCTTGCTTTTTGTGTGGTAGAGGTCTTGCACAATCTCATGAATAAGTCTCAATAAGCTCACATTCGGAATGATGAGATCAAAAGAGCATTGATACCTCCTGATTTCTCTCAAGGCCACTATACCTAGCTTCCACTTGCATTTCTTGCGGGGATGTTGAGGAGGACCCTTGTGAGGGTGGCTTGAGGAAGGAGGGTTAGGTTGAGAAGGGGATGCATTTGAGCTAGTAGATGCTCCAAGGGGCTGAACACGATATGGGGCTCTAAGCGGAAGCTTCTTTGCAGCTACCTTAGGCCTAGCCATCTTTCATGCACAAGAGATGTGAGAACTCAATGAATAAGATAGAAAGTGAAACCCTCTTTTATATAACCCTAAACTGTAAGACTCATTCACATAGATGTACACTCTCTCTTTCTCTCTTGAATTATGAATTACATTCACAATGAATACATTTTTCATCTTACTATCTTGCCTCTCTTCAAACCCATTTGTTGCCATATCGAAGCCTTGTTTCTAGCCACTTGGCATAGTTTTCTTTGGCACTTGAGGCTTCATAACGCACTCTTTTATTGATACGACGTGATTCCATCATGTCTGCAGCCGATTCATCAGTACTTTCATTTGCTCTCTTTTATGAGAGTTTAGCTTCATCCACTACTATAATCCTATACCACCAAGATAGTAATTGATTTTTCTTTGGTATGCACCACGTGCTATCCAATGTGAATTTTCCATCTCTAGTGTGGACCAAACTCCAATGCTTCCCTTTTCTGAAAAGTATGGACAATGTGCCTCAAGGATATGCTACAAAGACACATATCACACATGAGCAAAACTATGCTTAATAGTTTATACAATTTTAAAATATTAACTTAGTACGCACCATGTAATGTGTGATAGAGCTTTTGTCCCACACTTCCACCATGTTTTCATAGAAGCTATGCACATCATCAATAAATTCTTGCTTATCTTCATTGTTAAACACCATCTTGCGAAGTAAGGGAGCCAATTTGTTAAGACTTATCCAAACCTTAGCTTTGGCCAACCCTATTCTTTCTCCATTACTTTGATCACGAACTGCAAAATATAACTTTTTCCACCCATCGTAGTCTTGCAGCCTACGAACCATGACATTCCCTTCCTCATTGATGGTTGCTGAGAGAAACTTCCTAGTCTTTTCTCATCCAAATCAATGATTTTTTGGCAAGTTACCAGATCTTCCTGATCTCTTGTCATCTTTTTCAATCATCACTTTATGCTTGTGTAGCCCAATTTCTGATAGCACTCCCTCCACATTCATACATGTTGCAATGGCTTCTTTTTCTGGTTGCATCCTATAAGCAAAGCAAATGTAATCATATACAAGTTTCTCCATGATTCTGACAAAAGCATGCAATGAACAAATGTGAATACAATCCAATAGATTGTTGAAGATGGGCTTCCAGGTGTGGGATCTTCTCTATTGCGCGGCGTCAGTGCAACAATTGTCACCCTTTGCCAGTTCTTCTTTCCATCCTTTCCTTCCACCCTCTCTGTCAAGCAATATATGCATGGATTCTTTGTATTTGCACCATTGAAGATTCCACAAATGCATTTTAAAGTTTTCAAGTCTCTTGCAAGATGACATTCAACCAAGTATTGGTCATACCCTTCAACCGAGAGAATCTCACCATGTTCCTGATGATCGATGATGCTTGGAATGCTTGTGTGCATAAAGAACACCTGCAGCACCTCAAATGTTTCCTTAGGAACTTCAAATGTAGCGAGCCACCACACATGGCAGTCAAATTGAACACTAAAGTTCCCTAGGTTATTCTTGTTAAATTGTAAAGCTCTATTTATCAGAGTTACACTAAATCTTTCAAGCTTTACTCCTTTGATGACCTCACTTTCATCTAATTTTATAATAAACTGCAATTTACTATTACATTCCTCAACAGACATATTGTAGTACATTACCATTGTTGACTGCACCTTGTACAAATCTAAATAGCAATTGTTGAGTTCGGTGAACTTCACCTCATATGCATTTTTTGTCCCAACCTTTAGTGTTTCTATGCGTTGAACATGCATGGGATCTCCTATTAGCTCCAAAATCTTTGTATTAAGTTTCCATCAGGCCCCTATTAACTTTGAAGGTTAAGAAAGAGACACGATTCTATTTCTCTTTAGCACACGACCAAACCCAACCTTCACACCTTTGAATATCTTTGAATAAGTCATTGTGCTAATATCATCCCTGTCACAAATGGATTGTGCATCCACAGCTAAGAACTCATTTGATACATCTTCTAAGGTGCACTCAATCACCTTTTCCTTCACAGCCTTAAACTTAGGATTGCTCAAAGAGTTTTCCAATGTACTTGCCTTCAACAATCCACTAATACCTAATCCAACCTCACCCTCACCTAGGTTCTTATTCTGAGCTACCTTACATACTTTGATACGTTGCTTCCACTGACCGCTATTCACAATTAACTCATTGATTAGCTTCTTCTTTCGTTTGCGTTCCTGTGTCTTACTGTTGATCTTTCTCAGGTTGTCCAATTGTGCGATGTATGGATAGTGTCCCACATTGAATAACAATTGAATAATGGGACGTATTCAATCTCTACCTCAATATATAGCTCCTTCTTTCCTATATTCATTTTACTATTAATAGAAACATGGAGCCTACTTGTTTGTCACAGGAGGTAGAGTGGAGGTGCACAGAGAGGCACACGAAGATGCCAAGGAAAAGGAGGGTATAAGTAATTCACTATGTGAATGAAGGTTGCATAGACACAGAGAAGTGGTCACAATAGAGCCATGAGAGAGTATAGATATGGGGGAAAATAGCTCAGAGGGTAGGGATGTCCAATACTTTTCATATTTTAGACATTTCTATTTTAGCTCCAAAAACATTTTCAAAAAACACGAAATTTGACCAATTGGTTTTTTTAACCAAAATCTAGAATATAAGAAAATCCCCAAAATATCTTAAAATAAACTTTCAAATTTTTATTTTCCTTTTTCTCGATTAAAAAATCAATTACCTCATATCTACTAATCATATTGCATTGAAAATGAAGCATCACACTCCCATAATTAACTCCTTTTTTAATATAAAATTTGGTTGAGAAAGACTTCTTGAATGAGTAGAGAGAAGGACTCTGAGTATATCTTTATAGATAATATAAAAAAGGCAAAATGAGATTGCAAAAGTGGAGAGAGAAGAGGGTTATTTTTCTATCCTCTCTCCTCTTTTCCTTATTTTAAGGAGGAGAGAGGGGGGCTAAAAGGCCCATTTCTCAGTTCATTTTTTCCTAATGTTAGTCTTTATATTGTTATTCTAGAGAAAGGGTTTATCTTAGAAATAAAATCGTTAAAAAAATTTTGTGTACAATAAATGTGAAGTAAGTTGTTTGTGGTTGTAAATTAGATTCTAATCTTTCTTAAATTATCATGATAAAAGATAGATGATTGGATACAGATCATCTGACTGAGGTAGTACTCAGATAGGCAGAGAACACCGACTGAGGCACTGTTCTCTAATGGTGCTAGACCTCTCCAAGGTTAGCTTGAATAAAACCCACTCCAAGGGGTTTTTGTTTTTGCGTTAGTGAGTATAAACTCCTTAGACTCTTACAAACTATTAATTACCCTTTGAACTCAAATAGTATTCTGGAAGTCCCATTACTAGTCGAGGGACTGAGCTTGGTAAGGATAATACCTTGAAATTAATATTACATCCAGTCTAGGACAAGCCACATTGTAAAAAGATATTTTTCTTAAAGAAACTATTGAGAAAGAATTAATTCACACAGTTTTTGTGTCGTGAAATAAAGACGTATAACGAGTATGTGAATCAAAGAAGATGTTTTTATATGTGAAACCTAAAGTGGTAGATAATTAGGTAATTAAAAGTACTTAACACTATATTAGATCATTTGGAAATTTCTATGCACTTTGGGAATCTGTAATATCTTTATTATTTGACCACATGGTCAAATCTTGTTGTCTTACTTGAAGGTGGAGTCTACTCTAAATGCTATATAAGCTACCTTTCCAAATCCCACTTTTAGATATGGATCAAGATTTAGCCATGTGGTCAAATATTTATCACTTATTTGAAATTGAGACTTGGGAAAATTTCAAATTCTCTAATATGGTGTTACTTTAACGAGGGAAGCAGGTGGATGGATCCCCAATAAGTCCAGACCTGCGATTAGGTGGTCTCTATAAGCTGAGAGCTTTTCTTAGAGGAAACGATTACAGTCATAGATAGGTAATGGGACTTGGAAAATTTCCAAATTCTCTAATATGGCGTTACTTTATCAAGGGAAGCATGTGGATGGATCCCCGATGGGTCCAAACCTACAGTTGGTTGGTCTCTGTAAGCTGAGAGATTTTCTCAAAGGAAAAGATTACATTCATAGATAGGTAAACAAATGACCACTAGATATTAGGAAAACCTGACTTGCATTGATTTAGGGGGTCAAAATGGGATTTTTCCTTATGGACAAAAGGTTTGACATGTTGTACTCCCCTTAGCCTCCCATTCTCTTTTGACAAAGTGCAATGGAAGTCCGCTTCAGTTCAAGTAATCTTGTAAGAAGTTAGAGCTCGGATTACTAACGCTAGCTCATCGATAGGTTGATCAATAATAAGAATCTAAAACTCAGGTCTATCCTTGTGGGAGCCGTCTAGAACTTCCATTGTGAGGTAGACTCAAGCAAGCCTAGATAGCAAACTCTGAGGTATTCCACTGAATCTTGATGGTGTTTTCATAGGATATCTCTTGATGGGCTACTAAGTACGTGCCAACAAGGATGTTCAAAGCTCGAGCGGGTACATCACAGTTGGTGTTAGAGCCTACGTTGACATAGGATACAGTGCAAGTATAAAAACTAGTAAAGATTGGTAACTACAACATAAGATATCTTTTTCTTAAGTTTTGAATTCTTCTCTTTGTTAATATATGTTTTGATTTCTGGTAGAAGGAAAAATCTTGGGAATAATTCTTGATTTTCCAAGTCATGTTTATGTCAGCTACCATGCACTCATCTAGTTTTAGCTGGAGAAACTAGATGATGCAAATATTAGACCAAATATACAATCCTTCACCCTTGTATTATAAAAGAAAATGGATGCTAAGTAGATGGTACTATTACATTGACGCAAACCATCTCGGTTACCTCCCAAAGCAATTTCAAGATACTGAAATGGATGGAAACCCTTAAGATTGCCAAGATTTATCTATTCTATGAGGCCAAAGTAAACTCAAACATGTTCACTGAAGGGCGATAAGTCAAATTAAATCTATACATCTATGAGGAGGTCACAAAGGTTATATCAGTTGACCGAGTGATGGTTATAGGTCACTCTCTAGCAGTGCAACTACAAAAAAGACGGATTACTTGATCTTTCCCTAAAATATAAATTTCTTGATATCCATTCCCAAAACCCAATTTACTATTAAATGGATGTATCATAGTGCTATTCGTAGATTGTAATAGGGAATCCTCTTCCAAGAATAATATAAGCCTCTAAGCTACTCAAATAATCAGAAACTAGTTGTCACCATAGTAATCAAGAGTAATGGAAAAATACTATCCTCTTTCTTAGATTTTTTTAAAATTTTAAGAAGTTTGGATTAGTTAAACCCTATTGTGAATAGGATTGATATAAACTAATAGCAAATTATTTTAAGGTAACAAATTCGAAAGAAAATCATTACATTTCAAGCCATGTATATATCCACCATGCATTCGGTGACATAATTATTGAATGATCTTATAGTGAATGTATGATCTTTATCCCTCCTACTCAGAATGGCCTTAGGGAAAATATGAGACATATTGATACGTTAAGGCTTATCACCCCAACTATATCAATGGTTCACCTTAGGAGAATTCAATGGAAGGAGAGCTCAAAGCTCATTGAACTATCTCTCCTTGATGACCCTGAATAGAATCCCATTCTTCATATTAATGATCAACTACATCATCCAAATCATTACATATGTAAAAGACAAAATAAGTTTTTCCTAATCAATAGAAATTGCTATTCCAGGGAGTAACCCTCATCATAACCATTACAAAGAAGAATATCTAGATCTTCCCACTAAATACCAAAATATTGATGTACATGCCAAATTTCAATCGGTAAGATCTGTTGAGTTACTCAAGACCCATGGGTAAGTCAAAAGAAAGAAATAATGTTTAGCTCAAATTAAAACTCTATTTTTAATGTATAAGTCATAAGTCAATGTGACCATCAGATTTACAAGATATGCATTAATTCAATAGCCCCAATAGTTCAAGAGATGGATCAAAAGTCAAGAAATACAAAAAATTGAAACAAAAACCATTAGAATAAGGGAAACTCCCAAGGATATGCAAAAAGAGCCCAATGACACTATCAACTAAAGATGACAAAGAGAGCCAAGTCAAACATAGTGGGAAAATTTATACCCACGAGAAAAGACAATGAGACTTCGAGGTGCTTTGCAAGGAACTAGGAAACTTCAAGAGGAAATGCCTAAAGCTTGGCCCAAACAAACACCAAGACTAGTTTAGAGGGCATAACCAAGCTATCAGGGGCAAAGTTGCTGGAGTAACCTTGAAAGAGACCAGTGATGATAAAGATCCTACAATAGAACTGACATGAAGAGAGAAAGAGTACATGCCACTCTCAATAATAAGGGCACAAATCACCAATTATCGGTAATTCAAACACCAACAAACTATCAAGGTAAAGCCTTCCAAATTTTAATTGATTGTGGAAGTATCCACTCTTTTATATCACCAAGATATGTGAAAAAGCTAGGCATAAACAATACTCTTACACCTAGATTGCTTGTGGAGCTAGCAAATGGTAAAGAAATTATTTCAACATACCAAACAAGCAAGGTAGAATTTAGTCTGGGTTGCAATTCTTCGAAAATGAGTTTTTGGATTATGAACATCCAAGCTTATGAATGCATGCTAGGTATGGATTGGTTAATTCCAAACAACGCCCATATCCATTGCAAAAAGGATCAAATTACATTTCAAAACTTAGAAGGAGAACAAGTGATCACTCAGGAAGAAGCAGGAAAACCGAAGGTTCATCTAACCAAAGCTTCACAAATAGTGAAAGGTCTAAAGAAAGGGTTTCCCATCTATCTAATTAAGCTTAACAAGGTCGAGCAAGATAGTGAAGCCAAGGACCAACCATCTTGGCTAAAAGATTATGTAGATGTTTTTTCAGAAGACCTAACAAAGCTTCCATCTATGAGAGAGGTAGATTACGAGAGCCAACTCATTCCAAGTAGCACTGCTCTTGTAGCCAAGTGACCCTACTAGACGTCAAATCTTGAATCCATTGAACTAAAAAAACAACTCAAATAGCTATTAGACCAAGGATACATCCGGCCAAGTAATTCACCATGGGGAGCCCTAGTACTATTTCAGAAAAAGAAAGATAGAACACTTCGCCTTTGTATTTATTACCATGGAGGATTGAAATAAGTGACAATGAAAAATAAATATCCAATCCCCAAGATAGATGAGTTTCTTTATCAGCTCTAGGGAGCAAAGATTTTTTCAAAGATCGACCTCAGATTAGGCTTCTATCAAATAAGAATGAAGGATGAATATATCCTAAGATCGCCTTTAACACAAGGTTAAGTCATTATGAATCTATTGTGATGTCATTTGGATTAACGAATGCTCATGCCACCTTCAACAGGTTGATACTAGACAGACCTTATCTTGATGATTTCATCCTTGTCTTTTTTGATGATATGTTAATATATTCCAAGAATGAAGAAAACCATGAACCACAATTGCAAATAGTTCTTGAAACAATGAGAACTCACAAGCTGTATGCTAAAAAGGAGAAATGCGTGTTCTTCAAAAAAGTATGTTGAATATCTAGGATTCATAGTGTCAGCAAATGGTATTTCAGCTTATCCAGCCAAGGTCAAAGACATACAAGATTGGCCACCCCCAAGAAGTGTGAAGTTTTCTAGGTCTAACGAGTTGGTATAGAGTCTTTATTAAAGACTATTCCTCGATCATTGCATCTCTCACTGAGGTACTCAAGAAACATGTCTCCATTATATGGACATCTATTGAACAATTGAGCTTTGAAAAGCTTAAGCATAGTTTGGTAACCACCCCTATTTGAAAGCTACTTGACCTAAGCAAGGAGTTCAAAGTCATAATAACTAATGCAAGCTCTCTTGCATTGGGATACATGCTTATGCAAGAAGGATATCTAGTAGCTTATGCCTTGAGGAAATTCAAGATCCATGAAAGGAACTATGCCACACATGATCTAAAATTACTTGTTTTAACTCATGCCTTCAAATTATGGAGACATTATTTGCTTAGTAACAAGTTTTTCTTAGTCACTGACTACAAAAGCTTGAAGTGGATTTTTACCTCAACACGAGGCAATACCGATGGATCAAAATTCTTTAGGAATTTTATTTTGAGATCAAGTACAGACCAGTCAAGGGGAATGTGCCTTAAGCTGTAAATCATTTCTTAATACTCTAATCCTAAAGAAACTCTCTAGGGCACAAAGTCTTGCTACAATGATTTCAATACCAAGTAACCCTATCATAGAAATGGCCAAAGAAGAAGTAGTAAAGGATCCAAGCTATCAAAGAATACTAAGAGAGATCCCCATTAAAGATACAAGTCTCAAACGCTGTCGTATTGCTGCGCATTCGAGGTGTGTAAACCACCCAAAAGTTGTGCATGGGATTTGGTACTTTGTACATACTTAGTTGTTGTGATTACATTTATTTAATGCGTATGAGTATAGTGGGGAGGAGTTGGAGACAAAAGTGGCGAATATGATGAGATGCTTTCAGCCTATGTTGAGCAAGGTTGAGTGGAAAGCACAACTGATGCTGGTGAACATGTTAGGACTTTGTCTTCTCCTTCTCCAGCTACATCAAAAATACCTAATGATAACAACCCTCCACATCCAGGAGTTGGAAAGAAGGAGGCTAAGAATTGAAATGTGCTATGAGAAGCATGGAGTTATCACTGTTACAGTGTGTGCTTGTTTTGGGTTACAATGTGTTGTTTACATGGGCGCCAAAGATATGGAATGACAGGCTCTTAAAGTATTCAGAATGAGACTTTTTGGAGTTGAGGTACGTGCTGTCCAGTTTGGTACAGGTACGTTGAAAGATGTGGCATCAGAAGCAATAAGATACTTGGTTACAAATGAAGAGACTACACACTATATTTTAAGGTTCGTAACTGGATCTCACTCTTATCCAATGCTGGTGAGAGATTTTCATGTCATTATTGGCAAAGAGACTTGACGACAGTGTTGCTAATGAGGGATTTCAAATGCTAAGAAGGGAGGGAAAAGAGGAGCGTGTGACGAAAAGGAGGGAAGGTGCAATGCTAATTGGGGAAGAAAGGAGAGAAAAAGCAGGGGAGGTCACGAACGGAAAGAGGAGAGAATTCGAATGGATGGGGGAAAAAAAAATCGGTGATGCAGACAATGGGTATGGAAATGCAACTACTAGAGCAAAATCTTGATGAGAGCGCCTCGTCTGCTCTTCTTTGAGGTTGTCTTTGACCAAGACACTCAGGGAACATATGTTGAAGGCATCAAGGAAGAAGTCATCTTGTCTCCTGCTTAAGGATTATCATTAATTGCAGTGAGAGAGGACACCTAGTGCTGATTCAGGATTTATCCTGTGCTCTCGGGTGCCTGCCATGGCCACTTCACCGTCGTCTTTACCCTCCCTCGCTTGCAGAGATGAAGCGTAACAATGTTGTTCCGAATGGCCATTTCAAGAAGGACTGGCAGAACTATTTCTGAACATGGTTCAATCAGCCTGCTCGCAAGAAGCGCAAACGTTTAGCGAAGCAAAAGAAGGCCATGAAAATATTCCCATGACTTAGTAGTGAACCTCTCCGGCCTGAAGTGCACTCTCAGACTTTGAATTACAACTCGAAGATCAGAGCCGGCCGTGGATTTACTTTGAAGGAATCTTCTTAAACTGATTCGGATCTTAAAGGATAGCAACAAGGTTTTTGCGTTTATGGATATGGATGATATGTCAGAAGAAAACGAAACAGGGCAGATCTGAGGGCTGAAGCGACAGCTGCTAGAGCTACCATTGCTGAATTTGAAACTGCTAATGCAGAACAATTACTCCTGGAGCCTGTGCCTCAAGGCATTCCATTCAGAATGCATTTGGACCTCGGCATTAGCAGCAGGATATAGTACTTATCCTCTCCCCAAATTCGATCCATTTCCTTGTCGTCTTCTTCACTATCATCACCCTCGGCGCCATCACCACCATCATTAACCCCATCAAAAAGCAAAACTTCGACTTGAAGGTTAAAGTTTTGACATTGCAACTCTAATTTTCCAGACCTTGGATGTTTCTTCTCGGTGGATACTTTGATTCTCCATACGTTGAAGGATGAGCCTTGCCCAATGATGGTGCATACCATTTCATTCTGTGTATATGAACTCTGGACTTTACCTAATCTTTTCTCATCCCTTTGTCAAGAGAAAACAGAGCCAGTTATGAAGTGTATTTTCAAACGAGTAAAACAAAGGAGACATAACACTTTTGTCTTTGGAACATTGTGATCTCAGCTACTCAGAGGTCCTGACAGGCTTTCATTTTTTTTAATGAAGTGAATGGTCTAATGGATCTATCAACTGGCACCCTTTGGGCAGAATGCAGTAAAACTGAACAAAGAACAGAGACATAAAAGCTCTGTTTCACATGTTAAGTGAAGCAAGCTCTAAGGAGTACACTCCATAAGACAGAAATGATGCAGTTGTTAATGTATGGCAAGTCTTCCTTGCTCTATATGGAATTTTGATGCATTAAATTCAAGAGTATACCCTATAAGCTATTATAGACAGCATCTCTCTCTCTAATAGGTCTCAGCTGCTGACCTGAGCTGTATATATGTCTGAAGCCAATGATTGTACTTATCAGAAGACTTATCTGTTGGTCTTGGAGTTTTAACAAGCTGGATATGACTAAATCCAGAATCTAATTGATTTATTTGGTGCCCTGAAAACCAAGCTCTTATGATTATTGTAAAGCTGAGGGCAGATTGTCATACTTTGACATTTATTTTGACTCTTCTTTTGCTATATAGTGAACTTTGGGATCAAATATTGAGATCTTCTTATTAGCCTCTTTCCTTGCTGTCTCTTGAACCCTGTGTTCTGCAGCCCTTGTATGAACTCTACGACATTTCTGGTGAACGCGACGTGAAAGTGCTGCGTCATCAGCAAGATGGGAGACTCGCAAGAAGAGATGACAGATGATAATGTCATGAAGAACCTGTTTCAGTCATTTACCATGTATATGCAGCAGCAAGCTCATGCAAAACGTGACAGTGATGCTATGGATGCTTTGAAAGCTGTCCAACAGGAGATGAAGCAGTTTAATGGCCAGCAAGTTTCAACTTACCTGCATTTGTATGAAGAAAAGATGAAGTTTTTTGGGGTTTCTCACGATGTTTGGAGCCGCTACTTCTTGCGGATCGTGGTGCGCGCTCTTGAAGGTCGAATTGCAGAAATTCAAGAGGCACATGCAGGTTGGGCTGAATTTAAAAAGGCATTAAAAGATGAATATTTCCTGGAGGATACAGGTCTTATGAATCGCAGGAATTTTTTAGCATGGGTTTCTATGCCTAATAAGGGACTTTCTGTTACCGCTCTTCTGCGAGAGTTTGAAAGCCGTTATGATCAGTTGGATGGGACTGAACAGCAAGCTTTGGAGATGCAGAAAGTGGAGTTATTCTTGCAAGCTGCAGATGCTGATTTACAGGAAAAGTTGGATGATCTTTTGGAAGATCAAGCTACTGATTCAGGTTTAAAGACTGAGTGGAGACATGTCATTGATGCTGTGAATGCTCTTGTTAAGAAGCAGTGCAGGAGAGTAAGATTGCATCAAAATACAGGATTAGTTCCTGAAAAATCCTTGGAGACTTCTTCTTCTACCCCTGCTGCTTCTTTGCCTAAGCCTACTCCTCCTGTTATGAATCCACCAGTTCCTGCTGCTCCAGTGCCCTTATCTGTAGATGATGTTATTAAAGGCTTGGCGGATTTGACAATTGAAGCAGTCAAAGCTGAAGTTGGTAAGTTAAAGGAGCAACTTATGTCAATACCTGCTGTAGCACCTGCTCCAGTGACTGCGTTTCCAGCTGGTCAAAGGAAAGGGCGACGATGTATTTGGTGTGATAGTACAGAGCACCAACACTGCAGAGATTGTGATGCTTTTCAGGAAGCACGAAAGAAGAATGTAGTGTTCTGGGGACAAGATGGGAAGATATGGCTGACAGAGACTGGCGCTCCTCTTGACACGAACTTTGGTAAGGGAGGTATGAAGAAGCTTGTTGATGATATGGCTGCGCGATCAGCTTATGTGAGTGTTAGAGGAGATGCTTCAGCTTTTGGAGTCCAGCTTGAGCAGAAATTTGATGGAGACTCTGCTTTGTGGTCTTCTGCCTTGGAGATAGCGAGAAGAGGGAAAGTTCAAACTTCTACTATGACTTGTGTGGGCTCTAGCATCCGAGGAGAAACAGGATGGGATTCTCCTGTTGACAGGTATTCTATTTTTGCTTATATGGCTAAAACGCAGGGTTTAGATGCCATGGTTGAGGAAAAGAGAAGAAGAGATGAGGAGGGTCCTAGCTCCTCCAAAAAGACTAGAGGGGGTGACTTTGTTTCACCACCTGTTACAGCTCCACCTATGCCAAATTCTCCAGCTCAAACAGGTTCTGATCAACCAATGGGAGACAAGCAGAAAGAAAAGAGGCAACCAAGGAAAGAGCCAGGATTCAAGCTCTTGTCAGACCTTGATATGCAAACGGATATGAGTAAGATTTTTCATGAAAGAATTTTGAATAGTGAAGTCACTTTTACTGTTGGAGAGGCTCTTGGGATTGCTAGAAGAGAAATACAGGATCAGATGCAGGATCTTTTGCGGAGGAAACGACATGCGATGGAAGGACCTGCTTTACAGGGATTGTGGCATGGAGCTCTTGGGGAAGAGCATGATGATACAGTGATGGTTGAGAATGCTTCTGTTAATCCGCAATTGGAGAAAATAGTGCAGCCGATGCAGTATGAAGATGATGAGACCCCTATTCTCATTCCTCGCAGACATTTTTCACGAAGTCATTGGGCTAGAGCAACCACTGAGACAGTGGTAAGGATTGGAGAGAAACAAATTCCCTTGATCGCTTTAGTTGATCATGGTTCTGAGATCAATCTTATTGCTTGAGGTGTTTATGAGAGTGGTAAGTGGCCTATGGATGCAGAGCATGGCTGGCGCATGAGAGCCACCAATAATACTTCTGGTGATATGTATGCTGCTTGTCCGAGTATCAGAATTTCTATTGGTAATGTTGAAGAGGATTATCATTGCTTTGTTCAGGATTCATGCTCTTATCCGATTATTCTTGGACAGCCTTTCATTACAGAAGCAAGAATGGAAACAAAAGTGATGGATGACGGATCAGCTTATGCGCGGATACGCAGTAAAGATGGTATGCGAGCTGTTCAGTTTATGACTGTTGGGGTAAATCATCCGAGAAATAGGGACTCCTTGCGTGAGGCACCACTACCTGCGAAGGAGTTGGATTTTCATTAGGTACCGCTGTCTTGCGAGACGCCAGTGGTACGGAGCGGAGAAAAGAGGAGATCTCACCTCCTGGCAGCCAGTCTTTCTCCAATAACTTTGTTGGGATTACTTCAGATAGTTCAGTAAGTTATCAGAAAATTTCAGATTTGCCTAGAGTTGCCAGGCAGTATATTGGTCGTAAGGAGAAAGAGTTAAAGAATGCAGGTATCTTGTAAGCAGAAGAGCATGTGGATGGATTGTATGAAGGGATGTCTTATGCAGATACATTGTTTGAGATAAGAGCAATGCTGAAAACTGATGTATGCAAGGGTTCAAAGATCATACCTGTGCAAACCTTGGATATGTTTCAGGAAATTTCTGGTTTTATGCTGCAAACAGAGTTAGAGGCTGAGAAAACTCAGCAAATTGAATTTAAGGCTGATCTTGATCAGCTAATAGAATTGCAGAGGGCTGAATCCATTCAGCCAACAGAGTTGAATGCAGAAAAATTTCTGCATACAGAGTTTCAGACTGCACCCATGCAGTCCATAGAGCTAAAGGCTGAAATTTTTCAGCCAACAGAGTTGAAAGTTGCTGAAAATTTGCAGAAATTGCAGCAAAGAAAAGAATGCTTGAATGATGCCAAGGTTGACACAAAATATAAAACAGTTGATAAGAAGGTTAAGCCGGTTGCAGGCCCGCTTCCTTCTGATAGTGATGAACAGATTGAAAAAGCTATGAAGCAGCCTATGTTGAGGGATCCTGCAAATATTGGACATAAGTTTATAGCTGAAACTCTTGCAGAATTGAAGATTGGAAATGATGATTTTTTGCTTCCAGTGGAAAAAGAATGTTTTAGAGAGATGCTTAGACGTCATGGAAAGGCATTTGCTTTCTTTCCACATGAAATTGGCTGCATTAGTCCCGAATTGGTTGCACCTATGGTCATCTTCACTGTTCCTCATGTACCATGGAATATACGTCCTATACCTGTACCTAAAGCACACTTGCCAAAGCTGATAGAGTTGCTGAATGAGAAGATTAAAATGGGGATTTTGGAACCCTCTTCTGCACCCTATTCTAACAGGTGGTTTACTGTACCAAAGAAGAATGGTACTTTGAGATTTATTCAGGATATGCAGCCCGTGAACAAAGTGACAATCAGGAATGTGGGAACAGGTCCAGTTGTGGATGAATTTGCTGAGGCTTTTGCAGGACGAGCCATCTATTCACTAGGTGACTTGTATTCAGGTTATGATCAGTTTCAGCTTGCCTTGGAAAGCAGGGATATTACTACTATGCGAACACCTATTGGTCTTGTGAGGATGTGTACCTTGCCTCAAGGTGCTACAAACTCAGTTGCTCATATGATGAATGCTATGCATAGAGTTCTTCGAGACTATATTCCGCAGTTTACCATGCCTTTTCTAGATGATGTGCCTATTAAGGGTTGTGCAGAAGAAGAAAAGAATGAAAGTCTTGATTTGCGTGGATGTAGACAGTTTGTGGCTGATCACTTGATTGCTTGTGAGCAAATATTGACACGATTAGAGGAGGTAAATTTGACACTTTCAGGGCTAAAATCTGTCTTTGCTGTTAATGAAGTCATCATAGTTGGGCATATGGTTGGATATTATGGTAGGAAGCCTTCTCCTGCAAAGGTGGATGCCATAAACAGGATTGCAGAGTATTGCTCGACTACTTCAGAGGTGCGGAGATTTGTGGGAGCTTGTGTATTTTACATGATTTGGATTCCTCATTTTGCTCATATTGCAGATGTTCTCTATCAGCTGCTTCGAAAGGGGCAGAAATTTCATTGGGATGAGAAGCATTCAAAAGCCATGCGTAAGCTCAAGAAGCTGTTGCAATCAGCTCCTACTCTTCGCAAGGCAGATTATCAGTGTGGACGGCCGATTATGTTGACAGTTGATACTAGCCCTATTGGCATAGGTTGGGCTGTGGGACAGGATGATGCTGATGGAAATAGGTATGCTATCCGCTTTGGAGCTAAAGTTCTTAATGAGCGACAAAGGAGATATCCGCAGATCAAAAGAGAGTTGTGGGGAGTAGTCACTGCACTGAAGTGTGACAAAGGATATTTTATTGGAGCTTCAGTTGTTGTGGAAACAGATTGTTTACCTTTGCTTGGCATGATTACTAGTTGCTCGACTCCAGATATAGCGATGCTTCGGTGGATTGCCTATATTAAATCATTGAATCCAGAATTTCGACACATAGCAGGGAAAGATAACCCAGTTGCTGACATGCTTTCTAGAGCGAGATATGAGGATGAGGAGTCAATGCTTGCAGAAGATGATGAGACAGAGTTTGCTGCTTCTGTCCTTATTCATGATTGTCATGTATCTACTATTGAAGCTTTTATTGAAGAACTTTATGTTGATGAATGGCTGCAAATTGGACAATATCTAAGTTCATTGACTCGAAGAGCTGATTGGACAGATGATGAATTCAAGAAAATCAGAAGGAAAGCTTATGGGTATTTCTTGAAAGATGGTTTTCTTTGGAAGCATCCAAGAAAGAGAGGAGGCTTGCCCTTGAGAGTAGTTTGTGATGTAGCGATGCAAATACAGATTATGCGAGAGTTTCATGAGAGCTCATGGGCTGGACATAGAGGTGTGTGGGCTACCTATGAGAAAATCAAAGAAAGATACTGGTGGAAAGGGATGTATAAAGATGTTTCTCACTTTGTGGAGACTTGCAGGGACTGCCAGCTTTACTCTTTAGTGCGACATCGTGATGAGCTGCATCCGACTTATCCACTATGTATGCATTACAAGTGGGTGGTAGACTTGGTTACTTTGCCAGTAGGACTTTGGCAGATGAGATATCTTGTCTTGGCTAGGGAGGATCTTACAAACTATGTTGAAGGTAGACCGTTGCGGACGAAGACCACCACTACAGTATGTAAATTCTTGTTGGAAGAAATATTTTGCAGGTATGGATGTATAGGCAAGATTACAGCTGATCGTGGAGAGCTAGATGCTGATGAAGCTAGAGAATTCTTCTCACGGCTTGGGATTAAATTGGCTCTTACTACTGCTTATAATCCAGAGGGAAATGGCAAAAGTGAAAGAGGACATCCGCCCATAGTTAAAGCATTGGCAAAAGCTTGTAGAGGTCGGATTGGAGATTGGCCGAGATTACTACCTTTTGCATTGTGGGCTGATCGCTCTACACATAGTGTGACTACTGGATACATGCCTGCGGAGTTGATGTATGGGCAAAAACCTGTCATGCCTACTGAAATTTGTGCTCTCACTTGGAGTGTTCTTCCGTGGCATGAGAATTTATCAAGGGAAGAGCTGTTAGCCCTTCGGATTCGTCAACTAGAGAGAAGGACAGAAGATGTGCAGCTAGCCGTTGACCGTTTGAAAGCAGCCCGTCTCAAAAATAAGGACAGGTTTGATTTAAGGCATCGCTTGAGGCCTAGAGCCATAAAAGAAGGAGATTGGGTTCTAGTCTATGACAGTAGTCTAGAAAATCAGCATAGTAGCATGAGAAAAATGGTTCAAAGATGGTTTGGACCATATGAAGTAAAGCAGGTTTTTGACAATGGTACCTATGAGCTGGCTGAATTAGATGGAACAACATTGAGGGTGCCTATTGCTGGAAAACGAGTCAAGATTTTCAAGAGAAGAGAAGATGAAGAATATGCACTTGAAGCATTGACAAAAGAAGAGCAGATAGGAGAAAGACAAGCAGATGAGATAGAAGACATAGATGATGAAGCTGATGGAGAAACAGGTTTACTAGAATCAAAAGATGGACTTGACCTGTTTGTGGAGTTGAATGATCCTGGATAGTTGGCACATCCGGAGGATGCGCAGGTTTAGAGGGGGTGGATGTCGTATTGCTGCGCATTCGAGGTGTGTAAACCACCCAAAAGTTGTGCATGGGATTTGGTACTTTGTACATACTTAGTTGTTGTGATTACATTTATTTAATGCGTATGAGTATAGTGGGGAGGAGTTGGAGACAAAAGTGGCGAATATGATGAGATGCTTTCAGCCTATGTTGAGCAAGGTTGAGTGGAAAGCACAACTGATGCTGGTGAACATGTTAGGACTTTGTCTTCTCCTTCTCCAGCTACATCAAAAATACCTAATGATAACAACCCTCCACATCCAGGAGTTGGAAAGAAGGAGGCTAAGCATTGAAATGTGCTATGAGAAGCATGGAGTTATCACTGTTACAGTGTGTGCTTGTTTTGGGTTACAATGTGTTGTTTACATGGGCGCCAAAGATATGGAACGACAAGCTCTTAAAGTATTCAGAATGAGACTTTTTGGAGTTGAGGTACGTGCTGTCCAGTTTGGTACAGGTACGTTGAAAGATGTGGCATCAGAAGCAATAAGATACTTGGTTACAAATGAAGAGACTACACACTATATTTTAAGGTTCGTAACTGGATCTCACTCTTATCCAATGCTGGTGAGAGATTTTCATGTCATTATTGGCAAAGAGACTTGACGACAGTGTTGCTAATGAGGGATTTCAAATGCTAAGAAGGGAGGGAAAAGAGGAGCGTGTGACGAAAAGGAGGGAAGGTGCAATGCTAATTGGGGAAGAAAGGAGAGAAAAAGCAAGGGAGGTCACGAACGGAAAGAGGAGAGAATTCGAATGGATGGGGGAAAAAAAAATCGGTGATGCAGACAATGGGTATGGAAATGCAACTACTGGAGCAAAATCTTGATGAGAGCGCCTCGTCTGCTCTTCTTTGAGGTTGTCTTTGACCAAGACACTCAGGGAACATATGTTGAAGGCATCAAGGAAGAAGTCATCTTGTCTCCTGCTTAAGGATTATCATTAATTGCAGTGAGAGAGGACACCTAGTGCTGATTCAGGATTTATCCTGTGCTCTCGGGTGCCTGCCATGGCCACTTCACCGTCGTCTTTACCCTCCCTCGCTTGCAGAGATGAAGCGTAACAATGTTGTTCCGAATGGCCATTTCAAGAAGGACTGGCAGAACTATTTCTGACCATGGTTCAATCAGCCTGCTCGCAAGAAGCGCAAACGTTTAGCGAAGCAAAAGAAGGCCGTGAAAATATTCCCATGACTTAGTAGTGAACCTCTCCGGCCTGAAGTGCACTCTCAGACTTTGAATTACAACTCGAAGATCAGAGCCGGCCGTGGATTTACTTTGAAGGAATCTTCTTAAACTGATTCGGATCTTAAAGGACAGCAACAAGGTTTTTGCGTTTATGGATATGGATGATATGTCAGAAGAAAACGAAACAGGGCAGATCTGAGGGCTGAAGCGACAGCTGCTAGAGCTACCATTGCTGAATTTGAAACTGCTAATGCAGAACAATTACTCCTGGAGCCTGTGCCTCAAGGCATTCCATTCAGAATGCATTTGGACCTCGGCATTAGCAGCAGGATATAGTACTTATCCTCTCCCCAAATTCGATCCATTTCCTTGTCGTCTTCTTCACTATCATCACCCTCGGCGCCATCACCACCATCATTAACCCCATCAAAAAGCAAAACTTCGACTTGAAGGTTAAAGTTTTGACATTGCAACTCTAATTTTCCAGACCTTGGATGTTTCTTCTCGGTGGATACTTTGATTCTCCATACGTTGAAGGATGAGCCTTGCCCAATGATGGTGCATACCATTTCATTCTGTGTATATGAACTCTGGACTTTACCTAATCTTTTCTCATCCCTTTGTCAAGAGAAAATAGAGCCAGTTATGAAGTGTATTTTCAAACGAGTAAAACAAAGGAGACATAACACTTTTGTCTTTGGAACATTGTGATCTCAGCTACTCAGAGGTCCTGACAGGCTTTCATTTTTTTTAATGAAGTGAATGGTGTAATGGATCTATCAACTGGCACCCTTTGGGCAGAATGCAGTAAAACTGAACAAAGAACAGAGACATAAAAGCTCTGTTTCACATGTTAAGTGAAGCAAGCTCTAAGGAGTACACTCCATAAGACAGAAATGATGCAGTTGTTAATGTATGGCAAGTCTTCCTTGCTCTATATGAAATTTTGATGCAGTAAATTCAAGAGTATACCCTATAAGCTATTATAGACAGCATCTCTCTCTCTAATAGGTCTCAGCTGCTGACCTGAGCTGTATATATGTCTGAAGCCAATGATTGTACTTATCAGAAGACTTATCTGTTGGTCTTGGAGTTTTAACAAGCTGGATATGACTAAATCCAGAATCTAATTGATTTATTTGGTGCCCTGAAAACCAAGCTCTTATGATTATTGTAAAGCTGAGGACAGATTGTCATACTTTGACATTTATTTTGACTCTTCTTTTGCTATGTAGTGAACTTTGGGATCAAATATTGAGATCTTCTTGTTAGCCTCTTTCCTTGCTGTCTCTTGAACCCTGTGTTCTGCAGCCCTTGTATGAACTCTACGACAACGCAAGTCTAAGTATAAGGAATTTTTCATAAATGAGGAGCTTGTCTATTTCAATGCAAGGCTATAAATTCTCGCAAGTTAGAAACTCAATTTAAAAATACTCTAGGAAGCTCATGATTCCTCATTTTTGGGTCATCCTAGATATGTTAAATATTAATGCAGCTAGAAAAATCTTCTACTGGGAGAGATTCAAAGGTGACGCACTTAAATATGTTACCGAATGCCTAAACTGCTAGTGAATTAAAGTTGAATGTGTCAAGTTGCTAGGCAACTCCAGCCACTTGACATCCCTCAAATGAAATGGGAATATATTAACATGGACTTCATAGTTAGATTTCCCCCGATATAAGGAGAATATAACTCAATTATGGTAGTCATTGATATGCTAACAAAAGTTGCACACCTTATTCCTGTAAAAACCAATTACAAGTCTTCCGATATCACCAAACTTTTCATTAATAAAATTTTAGATTACATGGATTACTCCAAAGAATCATCAATGACCATGATTCTCTCTTCACATCAAAATTTTGGAAAAGTTTGTTCAAAGCTCTAGAAACCTAGCTCTACTTTAGTATTGCTTACCATCTCCAAACTGATGGTCAGACAGAGTGGATCAATCAAGTTATTTAGGATATACTTAGAGCTTATTGCAACAGGAACCTAAGGATCCAATACCTACCCTTAGTTGAGTATTCCTACAATTCATCATACCATAAAAGTATTCAAATGACTCCTTTTCAGGCATTGTATGGACAAGGTTGTATTATGCTACTAAATGTTTTTTATCCTACCCTACAAGTAGAAGCATCTAAGCAAATGCTAGAAGAAATGGATCAGCAAGTAAAGGCTATAAGGAAAGATGTCAAGGATCGGCAAAAAGTGTTTATGATGTTGATCAATGAAGACAAGAACGCATATTCAAAGAAGGTGAGATGGCTTTTATTTGTGTTTTCCCAAAGAAAAGTCCCTTATCTCTCGGGGAATTCAAGAGGCTAAGTCCTAGATATTGTGGGGCATATAAAGTGCTAAAACACCTAGGACAACCTAATTCTTATAAGTTGCAACTCCCTCACAACTTGAAAGTGTATAATGTATTCCATGTCAGTCTATTTGAAAGCCTATGTTGAGCAGTAAAACCCAGTATAACATCCCTATGGAAAGACTATCCTGAAGAGGATGCCACTTGGGTTGATGACAAATCACTATGTAATCAATATCCCCAGTTTCATTTGAGATGAGGACATCTTGATTCCTCTAAGGGGAAGTGCATGTGATATTTTTGACTTTGTCGACTTCTCTAATTAACATTTGGAGAGTTTAGAATATTAAAAAGTGATATCTCAAATAAAATAATCCATATGTTATGGCTCATAAGTGTGGAAATGTGCAGGATCTAGGACATGGCAAGGAGCTATGGCGGATGGAAGATGAAGACCAAACTCATGATGACATAGACAAGTAGTGACAAATTGTTACACAAGTGATTTAGGTTTCAAGATGGCAGCTTGGACTCATAAACACAATCTTGTGTAGGACTTAACTGAAAAGAGAAAGCATCATGACATTGTACTTATTCCATATATGAAAGTGACAATCAAGTTCAATGCTTTATAGAAGTTCGATGGTAGCAGTTTCCCTTTCTGTGCATATGGGATTCAGTCTGCTTGCATGTCCTAAGCCTAAACTACCTCATACAAAGAGGCCACAGTGGGTGTGATTGTAAATATCTCAACACCCCTCCTCAATCACAACCAGAAAGTACAAAGTGTGTAGAGGCTTTAGTGAGAGCTGTAAAAATATTACACGGCGCAGCGAACAGAATCTGAGAAAGAGATAGAGAGTACACAACAGATAAGAGGAGAATCAGTAAAATTCTTTAACTCCAAACAACTGATACAAAGATGGCTCTGTCCACCCGTGCGCTTCCAATGAATGAAGCTTAGATGGCGATCTAGACAGAAGATAGGTGAAGAGCTTAAGGCTAGCTGGAACAACAACTCTGACTGGGTGAAAGATCAGTGTAAGATGGCTGCGAAGGGGTTTAGCTTTTATAGCCCGCGAAGGTCGTTAGGTCGGCCTGCTGACCGACCTACCATATGAGCCTCCACTAGTCGGCCAGGGAATATTCCAGGGAATATTCCCTTTACCATCGGGCCGGGGGCGCTGCCCCCGGACCCCCGCCAGGGGGGCCGCTGGCCCCCCTGGGACCCCCCAGCCAGGGGCCGCTTCCGCGGCCCCCGGACCCCACAATAGGGGCCCCTTTTAACTCCCTTACCACGCAACTCAATGCAATGTGCCTCGAGTTGCTACCAGCTTAACCACTCCGTCTAACCCAAAGATTAGACCCACAACAGTCACCTTTTTTGCCATCCGGTCACATAGACCTCATCTGATATACAAGTCAGGACTCAACCAATGTCCGGGCTCACATTTGGCTTCTCCTCATAATGGGGGCCTTACAACTTTGAGCACCATGGATCATTGGTAGCACCTAATGAGGGTGGGGCATTGATCATATCTAACACCCCCCCTCAATGTCCACCCATAGGTGAACTATCTCCTCGGCCCAATGCCGAGTCTCTGAAGATGAACTTGAAGCAGATCCTTCGTAAGTGCTTTGGTGAAGATATCTGCTCCATTCTCCTCTGTTGGACAGTAGACCAATTCCACTATCCCATCCTCCATCAAATCACGCACATAGTGATACTGGATCTCTATATGTTTGGTGCGTGCATGAAACACTGGATTTTTGGCAATGGCGATGCAACTCTGATTGTCACATCTCAGCACAGTTGGTTCTTCATCCTGCACTCCCATATGCCATAGAATCCTTCTCAACCATACGGCCTCACATGCAGCAAAACAAGCTGCCTTGTACTCTGCTTCGGTAGAAGACAATGCCACTGTTGGTTGCTTCTTACTAATCCAAGAGAAAATTCCTGAACCCAAAGAGAAACAATAACCAGAAACTGACTTCCTGGAATCAATGTCTCCTGCCCAATCTGAGTCACAGTTCCCCACAAGAGAAGTTCCGAAACTGTATGTGATACCATAGTCAAGAGTTTTCTTCAAGTATCTGAGCACCCGCATCCCAGCTTTCCAATGACTCTCATGAGGTTTGTTTGAGAACCTGCTCAAAACACCAACAGCAAAACTGATATCTGGTCTGGTGTTACACAAGTAGATTAGACTGCCGACCAACCTCCTATACCTCCCAATGTCTGCTAGTGCTGATGTATCCTCAACGGATAACTTTACATTCACCTCCATAGGTGTAGCTATCTCCTTGCACTCGGTCATGCCAAATGCCTTCAAGATCTCCCATGCATACTTCTTCTGAGAGATGAAGATCTTTCCTGGCTCTTGCCAGACTTCAATCCCCAAACAATAGTGCAGCAAGCCCAAGTCTGTCATTTCAAACTCAAAACTCAAAGCCTTTCGAGTTTGGTTGATCATATCTTCATAGTCACCTGTAATAAGAAGGTCGTCCACATATAGGACAATCACTACAGACTTTTTACCATCCCTGTAAACATACAAGTTAGCATCTGAGGCACATCTTTTGAAGTTTAGGTTTAAAAAGAACCTATCTATCCGTTGGTACCATGCTCTGGGGGCTTGTTTCAGCCCATACAATGCCTTCTTCAGTTTACACACTTTGTTCTCAGAATGGGGGGCCTCAAACCCTGGTGGCTGAGCCACGTACACCTCCTCCTTGAGGTCACCATTTAAGAACGCTGACTTAACATCCATTTGGTACACTGGCCACTTCTTGTGGGCAGCCACTGCAAGTACCGTGCGAATAGTGGTCATTCTGGCAGTTGGGGCAAATGACTCTTGAAAATCAAACCCTTCAACTTGTGAAAATCCTTGGGCAACCAGTCTAGCTTTGTACTTTTCTAAGGTACCATCAGCCTTGTACTTTACCTTCCAGATCCACTTGGTGCCAATAATCTTCCGCTTTGCTGGCCGATCCACTAGCTCCCAAGTGTCATTCTTCATTATGCTGTCATACTCCGCCTGCATAGCAGCCTTCCATGATGGATCTGCAAGTGCTTCTTCTAAGTCAGTTGGCTCCTTTACTTCTCTCATAATCTCAACCATCAAGGCCATGTTGACTATGTGAGCAGAAGCCCTCCTTTGCTCCTCTATTCTCTGAGACCTCCTTGGTCCGTCTGCCTTCTCCTCAACAGATGCAGGCATAGGATTATTGTGGTCATAGAGCTGCTTCACCCAGCGCGGCAATGGCTTTTCCGGTGGGGTGATGTCAGGTTGGTGAACTTTTTCCTCATCATCTGAAGATGATGCTTCCTCCTCCTTAAGGATAGGGATAGCTCTCGGGACAGGTTCATAGTGGACTACTTCTTCGCTTGATGATAAAGTGGAAGACCTTGCCTTCTCCTCCTCCACTGTATGCGGCTCCTCCTTGAACACCACATCACGGCTCGCGATGATCTTCTTTGCCTCTTGGTCATATAACTTGTAAGCCTTCTGCTCATCACTATAACCCAAGAAGATACATTTTCTGCTTTTTGGTTGTAACTTGTTTCTCTTCTCATCTGGAACATGTGCATAACATTCACATCCAAAAATTCTGAAATGTGAAACAGATGGTTTCTTACCAGTGTAAGCCTCATGAGGTGTTTTTCCCTTGAGAGCCTTTGTGTAGCTCCGATTTAGAATGTAGACTGCAGTATTAACAGCTTCAGCCCAAAAATGGTTAGGCAATCCCTTGCCCTTTAGCATGCATCTTGCCATCTCCACAATGGTACGATTCCTGCGTTCCACAACACCATTCTGCTGAGGTGTGTGAGGCGTCGTCAATTGACGCTTGATCCCTTTGCTCTTGCAAAAGCCTTCAAACTCCTTTGAGTTGAACTCACCACCACCATCTGTTCTAAATTTCTTCACACTTTTCCCTGTTTCATTCTCAACAAGTATTAGCCATTCTTTAAACTTACCAAAAGCTTGAGCCTTATCACGAAGGAAGTACACCCACATCTTCCTACTGTAGTCATCGACAATCAACATAAAATAAGAAGATCCCCCCAAGGCCTGTGTAGGCATCTTACCACACAAGTCAGCATGCACCAACTCTAGAGGAGCATGTGCTCTATTCTTGCTTTCTTGTGGAAATGCCTTTCTCTGTTGCTTGCCCATCATACAAGCTTCACATGGTTCCTTCAATTCAGTTATTGTAGGTAGGTGAGCAACCATACCTTGCTTTTGCATCTCCTTCAATACTGCAAATCCGATGTGTCCAAACCTTTCATGCCAAAGCTTACTTGTGCCCACTCCAGCGGTGGCTGTAAGAGCACTTAGCTCATACAGGTTGTTCCTTCTTTCTCCTTTGCCAACAATTGTGCCAGCACTATCAATAATTTCTGCACCTGTCTTCTTGAACCTCACTTCATGACCAAGATCAGTTATGGCAGCAACTGATAAGAGATTTCTCCTGATTTCGGGAACATACAACACATTTGAAAGCTTTTTGACTTCACCATTTGCAGCAACAAAAGAAATAGTACCTGTGCCCGCAGCAGGGCATTTAGCATCATTTCCAACCGTCACAGTGATGGATTCTTGTAGAGGCTGCATAGAACTGTATAGACCTTTCTTGTTGGTCATGTGACGGGAGGCCCCACTATCCAACACCCAAGAGTCAGTGGTAGATTCTTCTTGCGCCGAGGAGCACACTTCCTCAATGGTCGCCATGAATAATTCCAACTCTGCTTCAGCCGTATTGGCTGTCTCTTTCCCTTTACTTTTAAGGGTACCATTCTTTTCATCTGCCTTCTTGACACGACAATCTGCAATTGCATGTCCTTTCTTCTTACAGTAGAAGCACTCTCCTTGAAACTTCTTCTTGCCGCCCTTCTTCTTTTTGTCACCATCATTTTTGGTGGAGGAAACACCTTTGCCTTTTGCATTGGCAGAGAATGCAGCATCTCCATTGTTGCTTCCTTCTCGGGCTTTCAGCCTCAACTCCTCCTCCATTAATAATGCACAAAACTCCTCAAAAGTCAAAGCTTGAGGTCTCACCTGAGTATTAAGGGCAGTTACTAGTCCATCAAACTTTTGTGGACAAATCCGAAGACACCTCCGAGCTAGCTCTTCGCTAGTCTTTTGTATCCCAGCGCCAGCCATCTGGTCGCGTAGATTCTTAATCCGAGTGATGAATGCTTCAACCGTCTCTCCTTCAGCAAACTTCTCCGCTGCTAGTTGATTCTCCAAGTTTTGAATCCTTGTTTGGTTTCGTGTTTCATACTGACTCCTTAGTACATTCCAAGCCTCCGACGCTTTGGTTGTATGCTGAATCAGAGTCAAAACACTGTCAGAACAGCTTGTAACTAAGGCACACAATGCATCTGCATTCCTTCGTTTCCAAGCTCGTAGAAGATCTGCATTCGGAGGAATCATCACACTAGGATTTGATGGGTCGGGGGTAGGCTGTGGTTCTGCGTCAGTCCCCAGCACAGTCTCCAGAAGCTCATAAGAATCAAGGATAGTAGTAATTTTGAACTTCCACAAGGTGTAGTTTGTACCATCTAACTTGCCTTCGCTGAAGGTTGGTGGACGAATCCTCAGTGTTTGAATAGCCGGTACAGCAGCACCACCTCCTGCACCGCTTCCGGATGCGCCAGAACTGCTTCCCGGAGTCGACATCGTTTCTCTTTGCTGTTGAAGCCTTTGCCTCTTGCACGCTCTCCGATCTCTAGAGCCCCCTGGGCTCTGATACCATGTAAAAATATTACACGGCGCAGCGAACAGAATCTGAGAAAGAGATAGAGAGTACACAACAGATAAGAGGAGAATCAGTAAAATTCTTTAACTCCAAACAACTGATACAAAGATGGCTCTGTCCACCCGTGCGCTTCCAATGAATGAAGCTTAGATGGCGATCTAGACAGAAGATAGGTGAAGAGCTTAAGGCTAGCTGGAACAACAACTCTGACTGGGTGAAAGATCAGTGTAAGATGGCTGCGAAGGGGTTTAGCTTTTATAGCCCGCGAAGGTCGTTAGGTCGGCCTGCTGACCGACCTACCATATGAGCCTCCACTAGTCGGCCAGGGAATATTCCAGGGAATATTCCCTTTACCATCGGGCCGGGGGCGCTGCCCCCGGACCCCCGCCAGGGGGGCCGCTGGCCCCCCTGGGACCCCCCAGCCAGGGGCCGCTTCCGCGGCCCCCGGACCCCACAATAGGGGCCCCTTTTAACTCCCTTACCACGCAACTCAATGCAATGTGCCTCGAGTTGCTACCAGCTTAACCACTCCGTCTAACCCAAAGATTAGACCCACAACAGTCACCTTTTTTGCCATCCGGTCACATAGACCTCATCTGATATACAAGTCAGGACTCAACCAATGTCCGGGCTCACATTTGGCTTCTCCTCATAATGGGGGCCTTACAACTTTGAGCACCATGGATCATTGGTAGCACCTAATGAGGGTGGGGCATTGATCATATCTAACAGAGCAACACCTCCAAAGTGTGGGCACACCATAAACATGGCAAAACACCAGAGGCTATCGAAGAAAAGGCTGTGTGAACACAAACATGGTGGTCATCCAGAGGCTATAACAGGGGCCTCAAAAAGTGTACTAAGGCTATAGTACAAGGCTACATGAGGAGTTTACAAGCTTATGTCAGAAGCATTAGAGCTAGGCATTACAAGGCTAAAAAAGTCTAGTCAAGGACCAGCAGGCCCTTACAGTTTTCAATGTTTCTTTTAACATAGATCTTCAATTCATTACAGGTCTTCTTGTCGATGTAGTCTAGTTTGTTCTTTTTGATCTTGTACTTGTTCTTCACTTTTCTTGCATCTTCAGTGTCTTCATGGTTATTATTATTATTATTATTATTATTATTATTCTTCTTCTTCTTCTTCTTCGAACCTAGATAGTATTTTGGAAGTCTTGATACTAGTTGAAGGGTTGAACTTGGTAATAATACATTCGGATTGATATTACATCTAGCTAGGAGGATAGAAAACATTGTAAAAAGATATCTTTCTTAAGGAAACTATTGAGAAAGAATTGCTTTACATTGTTTTTATGTCGTAAAATAAAGATGTGTAACAAATTTGTGACAAGAGATAATCAAAGAAGTTGTTTTTATATGTCAAACCTAAAGTGGTAGGTAATTAGGTAATTAAAAATACTTTTTTAAGGGAAGTAGGTGGATGGATCCCCGATGGGTCCAAACCTATAGTTGGGTTGTCTCAGTAAGCCGAGAGCTTTTCTCAAAGGAAAAGATTATGTTCATAGATAGGTAAATAAATGACCACTAGATATTAGGAAAACCCAACTTGCATCATTTTTAGGGGGTAGAATGGGATTATGCCTTATGGACAAAAGGATCAACATGTTGTACTCCCCTATGTCTCCCATTCTCTTTGAACCAAGTGCAATACAAGTCCGCTTCAATTCAACTAATCGTGTAAGAAGTAGGGAGTTGACCCCGATAGGTAACTTGACCAATAATAGTGATCCGGGTTTTTTACCACCCGGATTATTACCACAAAATTTTGGCCAAAGCACCTATCAAGAGCTTACCATATCACTTTGGGTTTACTCTTCAGGCACTAGGTATGCTACATTGCTTCTCGATTATGATAACTCTAGCAAATGGGGGGAACAAGTTCTTAGAAGGCATGTCAATGTAAAGGGTAAAAGGGATGGTTATCTTAGTGAAGATGAAAATGGATTACACCTAAGAGTTGAGTGAATGCATAGATTTTTCAAAGGACTAGCCTCCAACTATATATGGGCTCCGTCTGCATCACTAAGATTTGGAATCTATCACCATCATTAGAGGACACATCACCCTAGCACACAAGTCAATATCCACATCATGGTGTCATTTGGATCTTACACAAAAGCTTACAAGCATGGACCCCTTTTGTCACATGCTTATATGTATTTATATACATATGGGGGACTAAAGTCAAAGTAGCTTTTGAAAGCCATTTTTAATAATCTCAATAACTCCCAAGAAAAATAGAATTTCAAGAAAATTCTCGCGAAGCCCGATCGGTTTTGACCTGGTCTACAAAGTTGCAGTAGAAACTTTTTTCAAATTCCTCACGGATTTGGAGTTACGAAGGCACAGACTGCTGGCTACATGCAATTTTCTTCTCTCTTTCACCACACCAACTTTCCACTCTGTCCTTCTTATAAATATATTATAATAATGTGCTTTGGGCACCCACCTCTTGTAATCTAGCTCCATTTCTCTATGTTGTCTACCACTACCCTTGGCTTCTTGCATGATGACCAAGGTGGGGACTTGTCCCATCCACTATGCTCCATATTTTCAAAGATGCCATACATCATCTAGGATTATGTTAATCAAGAAGATTAGCTTAATCGAATCCCTCATGCAGGCTATATAAAGAGCTCATGGAGAATGAAGAAGGGGAGAGAGGGGGAAGAAGGACAATGACAAGTCCATGAGAGCATTCTAGAATATCCTCATCTCTTTGAGGTAAGCTATGAGTAAGTTCTTTTATTATGTAGTATAATGGCAAGCTTCCTCTACCTCTTCTCCTATTATCTCCCTCTCTTCTCATCTTCTCATTCCATGTAGCATAATGGCAAGCTTCTTCTACCTCTTCTCCTCTTGTCTCCCTCTCCTCTCATCCCTCTCTCTTATATTCCAATATGGTGTCTAGTACATATATTCTCTCTTGTAAATTTGTGTCTTGGTTCTCTTGATTCTCTTTGAGAAAAGCGATGTCCTAGCCCATCCTCCCTTTGGCTAGGTGGTGCCCCTCTTTAGTTTTATTAGTGAGGATTGGAGGTTGGATGGGTAAGAGGCAACCCGTTCATCATTTCAGCCCTCATTTTTTGGTGCCCCCGCTGAGGAGTTCTCAAGCTACGCTCTTCAACTTCTATGAAGAAAGAAACATCTAAGGAGTTGTCCTCTTCTTCAACGAGTGTTTGCTAAGAAATCACTAAGGAGGAATCTTCATCAAACCCTATTCAAGGGATTCACCGCTCAAGAGTACCGCTGTGTCAAGATTGTGGGAGAGAAGGAAGGAGTCTCGCTTGAAGCTTTCTTGCTTACACAATGGGGGAAGACACACAAGGGTGGAGGCTGAAAACAGTTTTCCTCTTCTTAGTTGTGTAAGCCAAAAGAACTCAAGTACAAAGAAATAGAAGAACCCTCTATATGGGTCTCAAACCAAACTCAACTAACTAAGGTGGCATACTAACTGAGCCACGAACTAGAATAGATAAGGATAGCTATCATGTAGCTATTATTCATGGGCGGTGTACCAACCGCGTCTGCAACTGACAAGTCGGTGACATAAATATACAACGGTTACCCTGGCGTAACACGAGTGGAGCTCGATATCTCAACACTCCCCCTCGAGCTCAATCCCAATTCCTGCACACCAAGCAGGTCTCTGAACTTGCGCAGCTTCTCTGCGCCCAATGCCTTCGTGAATATGTCAGCTACCTGATCTTCTGTGCTGACATAAACTAGATCAATAAGACCTAGTAAAACCTTCTCTCGCACATAGTGATAATGCACCTCAATGTGCTTTGTTCTAGCATGATAGACTGGGTTATTTGCCAAGTGTATACTACTCATGTTGTCACAATAAATGACAACTGGCCCATCTGTAGACTGATGCATATCATAAAGTAGCTTATGCAACCAAGCTACCTCACATGCAGCCATTGCTGCACCCCTGTACTCAGCCTCTGTGCTTGACAAGGCAACTATAGGCTGTTTCTTGCTGCTCCAAGTGACTGCAGCACTCCCAAAAGAGAATACATATCCACTGGTAGATCGTCTATCAGAAATACTACCAGCCCAATCAGCATCAGTGTATCCATGCAACTGTATCTGAACCCCAGTCTCATAAAATAGTCCATACTGCAATGTGGACTTCACATACCTAAGTATGCGTCTAGCCGCATCCAAATGCGGTTTCCTTGGAGCCTGCATAAACTGACTTACCAATCCAACAGCATAGCTCAAATCTGGCCTGGTAATAGTCATATAAATCAAACTTCCTACTATGCGTCTGTACATAGTAGGGTCTTCTAGAAGCTCACCTGCATCTGTGCTCAGCTTCACATTTTGCTCCAAAGGAACTGAAATAGGCTTACAGCCTGTCATCCCATATTTGGATAGCATGTCCAATCCATACTGCCTCTGCAAGAGCTGTATCCCACTTGGTGATCTAATCACCTCAATGCCCAAGAAATAACGCAGCTCTCCCAAATCCTTCATCTCAAACTTCTGCTTCAATAGCATTTTCACATGAAGGATATCTTCATCACTGTCACCTGTCATAATCAAATCATCAACATAAATGACAAGCAGCATAATACCTTTCTCTGTTTTTCTCACATAAAGTGAGAAATCTGCCTTGGAAATCTGAAAGCCAATAGTGACAAGATACTGTCCTATCTTGTCAGACCATGCTCTAGGTGCTTGCTTCAAGCCATACAAGGCTTTCTTCAACCTGCAAACAAACTCAGGATGAAGAGCATGCACATAACCTGGTGGCTGCTCCATATAGACCTCTTCTTGCAAATCACCATGCAAGAAAGCATTCTTTACATCCATCTGATGTAAAGACCATCCCTTTGATGCAGCCATAGCAATGACTGCTCTTACGGTTGCCATCCTTGCAACCGGACTGAATGTTTCTTCATAGTCAATGCCATATGTTTGTGCATACCCCTTGACTACTAATCTTGCCTTGTATCTGTTCACAGAACCATCAGCATTGTGCTTCACCTTATAAACCCACTTACAGCCAATTGCATTCTTACCTTTAGGCAAAGGTACCAATTCCCATGTAGCGTTTGCTTCCAAGGCATCCATTTCTTCATCCATGGCTTTCTCCCATTTTTCTTTTCCCATGGCTTGCTCAAAAGAAGTGGGTTCTGGTTCCTGTATCACCTTGACCATATATGCATAGTGAATGGCTGTAAATCCATCATATTTCAGCCTATCCACAGGATACCTAGCTCTCGTAGACCTGCGCAAAGTAGGTTCACTCCCAGGTGCTCTCAAAACATCCCTGGTCTTCCTTACTCCAGGTGTAACAATAGAAGGAATACCCAACTCATCATCAATGCTCTGTTCTGAGCCACTGGATTCACCATCCACATAAGAGTGACCTACATTCACATCAAACATGGGCTGATCAACCTTCTCTTTTCCTTTTCGTGATACCTGCATACCACTATCTGTATTACTTTGAGAAGATTCTCCTGATCTCAATCTGCCTGTCCATGGCGAAGAAAGTGAACCACTGCTAGAGGACGCTCCAGGTCCACTAATATTTTGTGACTGCTGCTGTGAATTCTGTGCAGCATTACCATTTTGTGCATCTACATCATCAATCACATTTACTGTTTTATACCAGCTACTCATCTCATCAAAAACAACATCTCTACTCACTGTAAACTTACGAGTAGAAGGGTTATAGCATCTATACCCTTTTTGCTGCAGAGAGTAACCAATAAAGATGCACTTCTCAGCTTTTGGATCCAACTTGGATCTCAGCTCATCTGGCACATGTACATAGGCAATGCAACCAAAAATTTTCAAATGAGAAATATCTGGTTTCCTACCAATATACCTCTCCTCTGGAGTCATTCCATGTATTGCTGCAGTGGGAGTCCTGTTCATTATGTAGACTGCTGTAGCAACTGCTTCAGCCCAATAAAAATCTGGCAAGTCTTTTTCATTGAGCATGGCACGAGATACCTCTCCAATATGCCTGTTTTTCCTTTCTGCAATTCCATTTTGTTGTGGGGTATAACTGCATGAATATTGCTGCTTTATGCCATGCTCCTGCAAGAACTTTGCAAACTCATTTGAGAGGTACTCTCCCCCTCCATCTGACCTTAGGCATTTTATCTGCAAGCCTGTTTCTTTTTCAACCATAGCTTTAAGAGTTTTGAAATGCCCAAAAACTTCACTTTTCTTTTTCATAAAATACACCCAAACTTTTCTGCTATAGTCATCAATAAAACTGACAAAATAATGAAAGCCTCCAAGAGATGCAGCTTTAGTTGTCCACACATCAGAGTGAATTAATTCCAATGGCTTCTCACTCTCTTGAACATGTCTAGGAAATGGTTTCCTTGCCTGTTTTCCAAACTGACAGGCTTCACATACCTTATGCATTTCTGCAACCTTGAATTTGGGCAATCCTGCAACAATATTTTGGGCCTGCATTGATTTAAGTCGCTGTACATTAACATGACCAATGCGTTTATGCCAGATATCAATATCTGCAACTACACCGGTCCCATGTGCAAACATTGCTGCACTCAATTCAGACATGTCTGCATCCAATGTAAACATTCTGCCCTTCTTCTTTCCTTTTGCTATCAAGCGACCTTTATTTTTCATATCCTCAACAAAGCATCCATGAGGATTAAATCTGACCTGCAAGCCCTGCTCAACCATTTGACCAACTGAAACCAGATTCTTGGTGATATTCGGGACATGAAATACATCGGACAGGTATTTCTTTTTCCCATCCTGCATAGACAAAGGAATTTTTCCAATCTGCACAATAGGATGTGCAGTATCATCACCAGTCTCCACAAATCCTGGTTTTTCCATTTTCCTTGCATCCTCCATCCATTCTGCATGACCTGTCATGTGGTTTGATGCACCTGAGTCAACATACCATACATCATTGCTTTCTTCTGCACTTGTCACAGAATTGTTCATGTGCTGCACCATGAACAAATGCTCATTTCTGTCATCACCCTGTCTGTTAGAAGATGCATAATTCCCTTGTTGCAGCTTTCCATTCATGATGTCATTCTGCTTTTTATAGCAGTCTTTAGCCATATGACCCATTTTACCACAATAGTAGCATTCAACATTACTGTTTGCATTTTGACCTCTTTGCCATCCACCACGACCTCTTTGGCTCCCCCTGCCTCTAGAGTTACCACGTCCTCCTCCATAGGACTGGTTTTCTTGAGTTTGCTGCATATTCTGATTTCTACCACGGCCTCCAAATCGGCCTCCTCTACCTCTGCCTCTACCTCTTCCAGCATTTGAGTAGAAGACAGCTTCTTTTGAAGTTCCTCCTGAAGAAGATGCACCACCATTTCTCTGCTCCTCAGAAATTAGAAGAGCAATCAACTCCTCAAAATCAGGAAATCTTTCACGAACTGAAATGGATGTCCGAAACTGTGCATAATCCTTTCCTAGACCATTCAAGGTCACGGAAACTAAATCATCATCTTCCACTGGCGACCCAATGGAAGCAAGTGCATCTGCAATCTTCTTCACCTTCATGTGGTAGTCGTTGATGCTCATATTTTCTCTTTGCACATTGTGCAACTCTTGCTTGAGCTGCATTTTCCTGGCTTGCGTATTTGTGCTATACATTTTTGACAAAGTATCCCATGCCTCCTTTGGCGTACTTGCATCCTGAATATGCACAATCATAGAGTCTGAAATGCTGATAGACAGCCAATACATAACTTTCCTGGCTCTCTCATGCCATGTTTTAAATGCCTGCATTTGTTGTTGATTGGGAACATCAGGAAGAACTGGTTCTTCTTCATTTCCTGCAACAAATTCCCAATATCCTTTTCCCATAAGGAAATTCGTCATTCTAAACTTCCATGCCTGGAAGTTGTTCTTGTCAAGCTTTTCAGTGACAATCTGTGAAAGAGAATCAGACGCCATTACAGAATACTGCAAGAAATTCTGTCACTGCAAAAAACACAGCTTCACCCTCACAAGGGCAAATCTGCAAAACTGGCGAAAGTGGTATTTGACCACACAGTCACTTCCTAGTGACGATTTTGCATAAACAGGAACCAAGGATGATTCTGAAACTCCCAATGTCTCTGCGCACAAGCATACGATGCAATTTCTACAGTAACTTTTCACCGACCTGTAGAACAGTGGTCGCACAGCATAAAACTGAGCCTTTTCTTGAGTGCGTGCAGAAAACTTCTGTCTGCAAAACAGGCCCCGAAATGGCCTCAAATCAAAAAAACAAGGTCGCCAAGGGCTAAAGCCCCCTCCCGCAACATATACTGCCCTCTTGCTTCACCGCGAAGGGCGTCTCAACCTGAGACAATGCACTCCTGCAATTTCCGGCTGTGCTACCTGCAGAGATCTGCTCCCAAAACAGGAAATGAAAGCAACACTGCTCCTCTTACCAGACCACCGCGAGCTTGGCTTGCTTTCTTGAGCTCCTTACCACGAACAAGGCTCTGATACCATGTCAAGATTGTGGGAGAGAAGGAAGGAGTCTCGCTTGAAGCTTTCTTGCTTACACAATGGGGGAAGACACACAAGGGTGGAGGCTGAAAACAGTTTTCCTCTTCTTAGTTGTGTAAGCCAAAAGAACTCAAGTACAAAGAAATAGAAGAACCCTCTATATGGGTCTCAAACCAAACTCAACTAACTAAGGTGGCATACTAACTGAGCCACGAACTAGAATAGATAAGGATAGCTATCATGTAGCTATTATTCATGGGCGGTGTACCAACCGCGTCTGCAACTGACAAGTCGGTGACATAAATATACAACGGTCACCCTGGCGTAACACGAGTGGAGCTCGATATCTCAACACGCTGTGGTCTCCAAAAGAAGCTCAAGAGAAGAAGGATCTTTATCGACAAACGGCACGTATGCGGGTAAAGCAAGTTAATTACACACATCCTTCTTTGCTTCATGAGAAATCTTGATCTCATCAAGTCTCTACGTCAAGGCATTGTGTTGAGTGCTTGGTGTCTAGTGTAAAGACACTCCCTAAGGAGCTTTGTCTTCAAGTGGTGAAGGCGCTTTCAAATTCGGGGATTAATAAGTTTTTGGAGGGTGAGTTAGACATCAATGGTGTGTGGTATTGGCGAGAGGCTACATATGGTGATGTGCTTCAACTACTACTAGCAAGAAGACTCAAAGTAATTGAGAAGGTAGCTATCGAAGCCTATGAACTTTACAAGACTGATGATGGTCACACAAAAGCTGCGCTAATCAGTGGTGAGCAAATCCTTCGCATCTCTCGAATGGTGGGATCTAAGAGGCCATAGCTTCAACAACACGCTTCATGAAAGTTTGTAGTGAAAATTTGTAGTTAATGCATAAATGACTACTCCTACTTTCTACAACTTTCAATCGGTTCAAAACATTCGGGTGGATGTGTGCATTAGTAGAAAGATACATTTTCAGCAAAGGTTGGTCTTCTATTTTGGAGCTGAGAGGTTGAGAGAGATCTTGTTGTCCCCTGATCCCATAATACTCCCTATTTTGGATTATAACATCTCCTTTAATGTACACATATTCATTCTACGCTAAGTGTATCCCATGAACCATAGGGATTTGTATGTACCTATCCGTCCACTTGCTAGACAAACCGTGCATATAATCGTTAGCACAAAGATCAGGTTTCAAAATATTATAAGGGGCTTATTGGGCCCTCGTCGTCTTGCTGAGATTAATGCATATGTAAATCCATTTATTCTACCCTTAATAAGATATGACTTGGGCCTAGACGTGTTCATCTTTATTTTGTATTGAGCTAGATCAACATCTTTCGATCATGGCTTTTCCAAGTTTTTTTGGGCACAAAGGGGAGAAATCTCTGGACTTTTTGGATGACTTAGAAATGGCCTTCCTAGTCACAGGCCGGGATGATGAAGCAACCAAAGTACGGGCCTTCTCTTTCGTTCTAAAGGGTGATGCTCGAGTGTGGTATCAAGCTCTCTCAGAGGCTACAAAGGGTAATTGGGAGGATCTCAAGACCGCATTCATGCACAAGTACCAAGATATAGAGCCACCTGAAGATATTTGGAGACAGCTCTTAGATCTTCGCCAAACCGTAGCAGGGGAGTACCAAGCATATGAAGGCATGTTTATAAAATTGTGGGATAAATGGACAGTCTCTTTAGCCGAGGGAGAAAGAGTACCTGATTGCCTTAAGAAAGATTGTTTTCTAGCCGGACTCCATCCTCTACTAAGGGAGAAGGTCAAAGGAAAGTTTCCCACATCCTATGAAGAATCAGTCACTTATGCGAGGGAGAAAGATAGAAAATTGAAGTATCAAGCCCAGTTGAAGGGGGGAGTTGAGCCCATACAGGTTTTACCAACCATGCCAAGGCCTAGAGAAATAGCAGAGGCCCCACCTGAACCGGAGATACCACAGCAAGAGCTCCTACAACGCATTACTAATCAACTTGAAAGCCTTTCGTTAAATTTGGTGCAGGGAGTACGACCCCCTCCCCTCATAAATGAAGGCAATCGAGGTCCAAGGAGATAAGAAAGAGAGTATGTTTGCTATAATTGCGGGAAGATTGGCCATGGTATGTACTTTTGTCCTCATCCCAGGCGTTTTCCAGGAAATGGGTTCCAACCAAGAAGGAGGGGACAACAAGTGACACCACCTAGGGAAAGGTTTGTTCCACCGAATCCAGGGCCTCCACCACCGGTTCAAGTTCTCCAGCATCCTCGACCACTTGTTGCAGAGGTGCCGCCCTTGCCTGTCCAGCCGTCAGAGAATCATGATGTTAGGATAATTAGTTTAGATGAGAGTGATGTCAAAGGGAAGGCCAAAGTAGTAGAGGTTGAAGCAATGCCGGTGAAGAAAGCTCGTAGAATTGAGAGAATGGAGCCTACACCACCAAAGGAGGTTGAAAACATGGAAGAGGAGGCAGAGTCATCAATGGCTGCAAAGACACGCAAAGAGGAGGGCTCGCTCACGCCGACACATTGAGCCAGATGATTTTTCCCTGGGTAAAGGTACTAGAGCTTATGATTTGCTTGCTGATGTGAGGAATCAAGGGCCAAAAATTTCATGGCCCCAATTACTACATCTATCTCCAACAGTGCGGCGACAATGGTCAAAGATGGTAAGCATTAGACCCATGAAGAATAGAAATGTGAATGCAATCCAGGCTAGAAAGATGAAAGATATTGTGCCTCTAGTGGAAGCCGAAATCAATGGACAGAGAGTGTCAAAGACATATGTGGATGGAGGTGCAGAGATTTGTGTCATGACGGAAAAGTTGATGCATCGTTTGGGATTAGAGGTAAATGAAACTACTAAATTTGGGGCCAAAATGGCTAACAATGTAGTAGTAAATTGTTTGGGAGTTATAAAGAAAGTCAAGGTAAAGGTGTGTGGAGTGCAATTGGAGCTTGACATGTATGTGATGCCAGTGAAGGGGGACGGCTATCCGCTCATTCTTGGGCGACCGTGGCTAATGGGAATGAAAGCCAGACAAGATTGGGAGACAGGGGCTTTAGAGCTAAGGCCACAAAACGGGCTGCATAAAAAATGGAAGAGCACTATCTACAACATGAAGGAGGGCCGACAGGAGGATCTTGTGTTAGAGACCACCGCTGATGAATGGAGTTCCAGCGAGGGTTGGTCATCTATGACAGAGGGAGAGTCTTCTAATGAGGAGGAAGAAAGCTCTCTAGAAGTGATGGGGATTACGTTAAAAGGGCCTTCTAGTAGTGAAATTCCAGAGCAGCTTCCAAAGGTCGAGAAGGAGGGGTTAGAAAAAATGTTGGCTAAGGATCTATCAATTGAGGAGAAGGCAGCCTACATGGAAGTGGTGATAAAACACTCTGCACTTTTTATTTCTGATTATGAACACATCACCGGTGTGACAGCAGTACAACATCACATTAATCTAAAAGAGGGAGCACGGCCAGTGGTGCAGCGACTACGACGATTGGGAGTAGTTCAACAAAACGCTCTACTCACTGAGGTGCAACGACTTTTGAAGGCAGGCTTCATCTATCCAATAGGGGACTCAGAGTGGGTTTCACCTGTGGTGGTGATACCCAAGAAGAATGGAAAATGGAGGATTTGTATGGATTACAAGCCGCTAAATGCTGCAACAAAGAGAGATCACTTTTCTCTTCCCTTTCAGGATGAAATACTCAACGAGGTGGCCGGGCATGAGAGATACACTGTTTGTGATGGGTATTCGGGTTATTTCCAGATCCGAATAGCTGAGGAGGATCAACAGAAGACCACCTTCATTACACCTTGGGGTTGTTTTGCTTACAAAGTAATGCCATTTGGATTAACAAATGCCCCAGCTACTTTCCAGCGATTCATGAATTATGTCTTCCAGCCATATTTTGGGAAATCCATTAGGGTCTTTATTGATGATTTTTGTATTTATAGTTCTAAGGCTCTACATCTAGGGAAGGTGGATGAAGCTTTCAATCGCCTCGCACAAATGGGGGGGCAGTTAAACCATGAGAAGTGTCGCATTGGCGAAAGCAGTGTAACTTTGTTAGGGCATGTCGTAAGTGAGAGGGACATTGAAGCAGATCCAAACAAAGTTAAGGCCCTATTGGCGGTGCCATCACCATCTTCTGTGAAGCAACTAACCTCTTTCATTCAGAAGGTGCGATATATGGGGCGGTTCATTCATCTCCTCTCCCAATTAATATTTCCACTACAATAGTTAACCCACTCTGAGGAGCTCCTGTGGAGTGACGAAAGCGAAAGATGCTTTCACAAGGTGAAGAAGGCTCTTAGCACCCTTCCTATAATTTTACAGCCTTGTTGGGATCAAGAGTTTTTTGTCAACCCGAGTTTTGGGGAAGATGCTCTAGGGGCAGCACTAATACAAAAGGATGCTAAAACTGGCCTAATGAGATCGGTTTACTTTTCTAGTAGAGTAATGATAGCATCAGAGCGAGGGTACAAGATGGTCGAGGTGATGGTTTTGTCTCTAATGTTTGCTATAAGAAAGTTTCGTCCTTATCTTCTCCCTAGGCCATTCACAGTGATCACGACAGAAGAGCATTTTCCCTATGCCTTACAGCACATGGATGTTTTAGCTAGAATCGCTAAGTGGGTGATACAACTCCAAGAGTTTGACTACACCTTCAAGGTGGAGGATTCTACTCGAGCTTGCCTAGCTGATTTGTTGACCCATAGATGCCATCAAAAGAAGGAAAAAGAGAAGGAAAAAGTAAAAGAGGAGACACCTCCTTTTGAGGAGCCGCCACGGGTGGAGAATGCCCATGCCCTCTACTTCGATGGAGCCTACAAGCGTATTAAAGACAGAGCGGCAGCAGGAATAGTGGTGTTCAGTCCCGAAGGTGACAAACTTTATGGAGAAGGTATCAGCTTGGAGGATGTCCATTCTAACAATGAGGCAGAATATCAAGACTTGCTTTTAGGTTTGAGGTGGTGTCTCTCACATGGTATCACTCGGCTTAATTTTTTTGGAGATTCTATGCTCATTGTTAAGCAAATGAAAGGAATCTGGGCTTGCAAAAATGATAACTTAGCAGTGAAAAAGAGGGAAGCTAAAACTCTCATGAGAAAGCTACAGAAAGCCCAAATCTATTTTGTGCCAAGGCGCACAAATGGCGACGCAGATGCTCTAGCAGCTGAAAAATTGAAAGAGGTAATGGTGGGCATCATTACAGTAAAGCTTCCCTTGTTTCAGGGTAAGTTTCAACTACAAGATGTGCTTTATTTTCTTGAGCAAGGTGAGGCACCTACACATATGAGTAAAAGTGAGAAAAGGTGGCTAGCTACTAAGGCCACTAAATACCGCTTGATAAATGATGTGTTGTATTGCAAAGGAAAGGATGCAGTGCTTAGAAGGGTGCCAACAGCAAAGGAGATTATAGATGTGATTAAGCCGGTTTTGTGTGGCCTAGTCTACATCGAGATGTGCAACATTGGTGCCGCACTTGTGACAATTGCCAAAAGGCCGGACCAAGGAAGCTAGTGCATGAGGAACAAAATCCCATAACTACATATGGCCCATTTGAGAAATGGGGGATTGATGCAATAGGGCCACTCCCACGAACTCAATCTGGCAAGAAATACATCATAATGGGAGTAGACTACATGACGAGGTGGGCAGAGGCTTCAGCAACTAGTAGGATCACAGCCCAAGAAGTGGGAAAATTTGTGTTTGAAAATATTTGTTGTAGGTTTGGCACACCTTTGGAAATTATCTCTGATCGGGGTCCTGGTTTTAGGGCGAACCTAGTAGGGGAGCTAATGGAAAGGCTAAAAATCAAGCACAAGCATTCTACTCCCTACTATCCACAGTGTAATGGTTTGGTCAAAAAAGTGAATGGGCTGATTTGTAAGATAATTACCAAGCAGGTACACATGCACCCCAAGCACTGGGATAAAAAATTGAATGCAGCTCTTTGGGCCTACAGGACTTCATTCAGAACCTCACTTGGCTATACTCCATTTCACCTCGTCTATGGCCAAGAAGCTTTGCTTCCTATAGAGGTGGAACTGGCCAGTTTGTGTGTTTTAGTAGCGAGTCAAGAGAAGAATCAAGATAAGAAGTTAGAGGAAAGGATCTTGGATCTAGAGAGGCTGGAGTTAGATAGAGAAGCAGCAGTCCAACGCTATTCCGTGCAGGCTGAAGAGAGGAGGAAGACCTTTAATAAGAAGTTGGCTAGCAAACACATAAGGGAAGGATCACTTGTGCTACGTTATGATAATCTCTTTGATAACAGAAAGGATGCTAAACTTGTGTTCAAGTGGGAAGGGCCATTCATGGTCATAAGGAGATATTCAAATGGCAGCTATAAGCTCGGTGACATGGATGGGAAGGTTCACAAGACAAGGGTAAATGGATGGCGATTGAAGCCTTATTTTCAAAGAAATATGAACACTTTGGAGCAGTCATTCAATGAAGAGCCACCAATGAGGGGGTGCAGTCCTCCTTGCTCTATTGGACCATCATTCTCAAGCTAGAGGCATGAATACCTCTAGCCTAAGGGGGAGGCTAATGATCCGGGTTTTTTACAACCCGGATTATTACCACAAAATTTTGGCCAAAGTCCCTATCAAGAGCTTACCATATCACTTTGGGTTTACTCTTCAGGCACTAGGTATGCTACATTGCTTCTCGATTATGATAACTCTAGCAAATGGGGGGAACAAGTTCTTAGAAGGCATGCCAATGTAAAGGGAAAAAGGGATGGTTATCTTAGTGAAGATGAAAATGGATTACACCTAAGAGTTGAGTGAATGCATAGATTTTTCAAAGGACTAGCCTCCAACTATATATGGGCTCCGTCTGCATCACTAAGATTTGGAATCTATCACCATCATTAGAGGACACATCACCCTAGCACACAAGTCAATATCCACATCATGGTGTCATTTGGATCTTACACAAAAGCTTACAAGCATGGACCCCTTTTGTCACATGCTTATATGTATTTATATACATATGGGGGACTAAAGTCAAAGTAGCTTTTGAAAGCCATTTTTAATAATCTCAATAACTCCCAAGAAAAAGCGAATTTCAAGAAAATTCCCACGAAGTCTGATCGTTTCGACCTGGTCTACAAAGTTGCAGTAGAAACTTTTTTCAAATTCCTCACGGATTTGGAGTTACGAAGGCACAGACTGCTGGCTACATGCAATTTTCTTCTCTCTTTCACCACACCAACTTTCCACTCTGTCCTTCTTATAAATATATTATAATAATGTGCTTTGGGCACCCACCTCTTGTAATTTAGCTCCATTTCTCTATGTTGTCTACCACCACCCTTGGCTTCTTGCACGATGACCAAGGTGGGGACTTGTCCCATCCACTATGCTCCATATTTTCAAAGATGCCATACATCATCTAGGATTATGTTAATCAAGAAGATTAGCTTAATCTAATCCCTCATGGAGGCTATATAAAGAGCTCATGGAGAATGAAGAAGGGGAGAGAGGGGGAAGAAGGACAATGACAAGTCCATGAGAGCATTCTAGAATATCCTCATCTCTTTGAGGTAAGTTATGAGTAAGTTCTTTTATTATGTAGTATAATGGCAAGCTTCCTCTACCTCTTCTCCTATTATCTCCCTCTCTTCTCATCTTCTCATTCCATGTAGCATAATGGCAAGCTTCTTCTACATCTTCTCCTCTTGTCTCCCTCTCCTCTCATCCCTCTCTCTTATATTCCAATATGGTGTCTAGTACATATATTCTCTCTTGTAAATTTGTGTCTTGGTTCTCTTGATTCTCTTTGAGAAAAGCGATGTCCTAGCCCATCCTCCCTTTGGCTAGGTGGTGCCCCTCTTTAGTTTTCTTAGTGAGGATTGGAGGTTGGATGGGTAAGAGGCAACCCGTTCATCATTTCAGCCCTCAATAGGAATTTAAAACTCAGGTCGATCCTTGTGGGAATGGCTCCAAACTTCCACTATGAGGTAGACTCATGTGAGCCTAGATAGCAAACTCTGAGGTGTTTGGTAGAATCTTGGACAACGTTGTCTAGGATATCTCTTGATGGGCTACTAATAAGAACGTGCCAAACATTGCAAACTCCTTTTCATCAAGCTTATGGCTCTTAGAAGCAATCGCACCATGCTCTTGCAATAAGACAACACCGATACATTTTCATTAGCATCACACGAAATGATAAAATCTTTCAGAAAGTCAAGGCATATGAGGATGGGGGGTTGAGGTAAGCATTTTTTTAAATTGGTTAAAACTATGATCAGCAGTAGTATCCCAAAAAAATGATTCCTTCTTTAATCAAATTGTGAAAGGTTGTGCAAATCGTGGCATAATGCTTGGAAAAACGTCTATAAAATAAAGAGAAACTAAGAAAACCACATAATGAAGTGGTGCTAGATGGTGTGAATCACTCTACACAATGCATCTTTTTGGGGTCAGCATGTATGCCATTTACACTACAACAACATGCTCAAAGTACTCCATAGAGGTTATGATATCAAACACCCTTCTGACATGTGCCAATTTCTCCTCTCGTTATCTACTGTAAATAAGAATGCCATCAAAGAATACAAGCACAAACTTGAAAATCAAGGGGTGTAATATTTATTTCATGAGGCTCCAGAATGTGACAAGGGTATTAGTCAATCCAAAAAGCATCACTAGAAAATGATAAAGTCCATGATCAGTCTTGAAAGTTGTTTTGACCTCATCACCCTCCCACATACATATTTGATGATAGCCAAAGCACAAATCTATCTTATTGAAATACCATGTCCCTTTGAAATCATCTAATAAGTCATCAATCTTGGGGATAGGATACCATTTCTTGACAGTGATCTTTTCAAGTCTCCGTAGTCAATGCACATGTGAAAAGAGCAATCTTCCTTCTTTAATAGCAAGACTAGAGATGCATAGGATGAGGAACTCCACTCTATAAACCCCATCTCAAGCAACTCTTTAACATTTTTTGCAACTTTTTCATGCTCACAATTGGGGAGAGTATAAGGTGGCTTGCTCATTAGCTTCGAATGGGGTTATAGGTCAATCATGTGATCCACTTGCCTTTTACATGGAAGGGTTGTATGCATCCAAAATAAATCATCATACTTCTTTAATAAGGATTTTGATGTCGAATTCTTATTCACCTTTGAGCAGTGATATGAGTTTTCCTTATTCAAATGTAAGACAAATATTTATAAGGATTTCTTAAACTCTTGTTCGAGTTACTTTACTGCTGTAATTAGCTAAAAATAAACATTATCATTAACTCCCTCTAAAAAGATGAGTTTTCCATGCATAAAAAACTTCATATAGAGCTAAGAGAAGTCCATAGCAATTTCTTCCAAGTGTTTCAGCTAGTCACAGGTGGCAGTCTAGGGGGGAGTGTAGTAGAACTGACCAAACCAATATTATAAGGTGGGTAGCTAGCTCGATCAAAGGAAAACCCATCCTCTAGATCATAGAACTGTTCTTGGTCCAAGTCGTCTACATAATTCTCATTTTCAGCATGTACAAAGTTATTTATAGCACATAAATCATGTGATTCTTCTTCATCATTTTTCCAATCCTCTATAATATATATGTTGTGAACTTTGACCTTTGTTGTTTTGTAGAGGCATTTTGAGGCATGGTTTTCCATGTACTTACCTCCACACTTAAAGCATAAGCCTTTTATTTTTGACCTTTCACAATATTTGGAAAATGAATTTTGGGTTACTTTGGCTACTCAAGACTGATGCATTTAGGGATCTGTTTTTAGTATGCTTATCCTCACCATTAGGGATAAGTTTTGTTCCAAAAGTGTCATGTTTTCTTTCATCATAAAAGGGGGGATAAGTAGAAATTTTAGGGCTACTACTAGGCATGGGATTACATACCATACATGCCATGGTATGCATTTACCCCATGTTGCCCATGATACCATGCTGCCCAGTGATGTTATGCCACCCATTATTGCCATATTGGCCATTAATACCATGTTGTACATTATTGGGTTTAGCCATATAAGTGTCATTGTGGGGCTCCTAGGGAGAGTAGGGGAGCTTCTACCAATGGTGGATAGGGGTCTCATGCGAGGGTTGGCTACATAGATGGTGGGAGATCTCAAGAGCGGCTCGTCATTAACATGACAGGGCTTGCTAGCCTCATATGTAGTAGTAGGGGCAATACCTTTAGCTCGAAGAATACCCTGTGGTCCATGAAGCCTCTCCAATGGTGGAGGTCATTGTGATTTGCGCTTGGACTCATAAAGCCTTGTGTTGAGGTAGTGGCTAACGGGGCTACAAGAGTAGTGAGATGCTCTAAGGTTGTTGAGTTTGAGAGTTGGAGAGGGCTATTTTCTCAATCATAAGATCAATTCTAGATAGCATCTGATGATGATTAGCAACCATGTCATTGTGTCTTTTCATGTGATAGAGCTCATGTTGACAAAGAGGGTGATTGAGCACATTATAAGGGTCCATATTGGGCACCTTATCTTGCGTCACCATTATAATCTTGTGCCAAGCTATGTTCATCATTCATCAAGGCCCTAGAGTCTCTAATCTCCCTTCTAGACCTCATCATGGGCCTTGCCTTTACATTTTTTCCCTACCATCTAAGTGTAGTCCATAGGACCCACCATCAGTAAAATGGGTGTAACTTCTAATAGGAAACTCCAATCTCAGCCAGATTTTTAATTCAAATCAAAGAGAACCTTAGGGAAGTTACTATATGTATATCATCTACAGCCCGTGCATTCAAGGCCTATTTATAAATATCCTTATCTGTGAATTTTTCATGAATAAAACATAACCCTTTTCTATTCAATTTGTAAATAACCCCATGATGCACACATATATTCATGAGTAGAAGAGAAAAAACCCCTCTTCTATATTAGTTATCAAGCTTTGTGTGATAGAAGTTGATCAAAGAATTCTATGATTGAATCTCTATGACTGTATTGGAGCATTTTGCACCCTGTCCATAGTGATCTCAATGTACAAAAAGGCCATATCTCTTAAACTATAGCTCTGATTGGGGAGCTTCTTTTTCAAATTTAAGGGGATGATACCCTCTTGAGATGACCTACACGTTTCTCTCCCAAATTTAGTACAAAATCTGTTGTAGCAAGCTTTCTCTTACTATCCCTAAATTCTTGCAACTAAAACACTGCCAATCCTCACCCAATTTCACATTGTATGAGTAACTCAAGGGTTGAGAAGCCAAAGCATCATGGTAACCAATATACATACATATTGAGCATGATCCCAAGTATATTTAAGAATCAATTTACTCTATCAACAATGTATATGAATGCCTCCATGCCATACATCTTTCATTGTCAACATACATGTCAAGTGCCGTACATGGGTGTCTTGATCAATGAATATGCCTTATGTCATCGAGATGAGCTTCATCCGACCTATCCGCTATGCATCCAATGTATTCCATAGTGCGTCATCGAGATGAGCTTCATCTGACCTATCCGCTATGCATTCATTACAAGTGGGTAGTTGACTTGGTTACTATGCCTATGGGTCTATGGCAAATGAGGTATATTGTTTTGGCTAGAGAGGATATTACCAATCATGTTGAGGGCAGAACTTTGAGAATGAAGACTACTAGTGCAGTGTGTAAGTTCTTATTGGAAGAAATTTTCTGCAGGTATGGCTGTGTGGGTAAGATCACTGCAGATCGTGGTGAGTTGGATGCAGATGAAGCTAGGGAGTTTTTCTCTCAACTAGGAATCAAGTTGGCTCTAACCACAGCATACAATCCTGAGGGAAATGGAAAGAGTGAAAGAGGGCATCAGCCGCCGATAGTGAAAGCATTAGCCAAAGCATGCAGAGGATGGATTGGAGAATGGCCGAGACTTCTACCATTTGCTTTGTGGGCTGATCGTACGACTCACAGTGTTACCACAGGATATATGCCCGCAGAGTTGATGTATGGTCAGAAACAGGTTATGTCAACTGAGACTTGTGCTTTGACTTGGTCAGTTTTACCTTAGCAGGAGGATTTGACGAGAGAGGAGCTCTTAGCTCTTCGGATCCGACAGTTGGAGAGAAGATGAGAGGATATTCAGCTAGCTATTGACAGGTTGAAGGTTGCTAGACTAAGAAATAAGGACAGGTTTGACAACAGGCATCGCTTGCGGCCTAGAGCAATAGAAGAGGGAGACTGGGTATTAGTCTTTGATAGCAGCCTTGAAAATCAACATACTGCACTTCGGAAGATGGTGAAAAGAGTGTTTGGGCCGTACATAGTCAGACATGTCTTTGACAATGCAACATATGAGCTGACAGAATTGGATGGGACAGTGCCCATTTCAAGAAAAAGAATCAAGATTTTCAAGAAAAGAGATGATGAGGATTATGCATTGGAAGAATTTGCAAGAGAAGAGCAACGAGAAGAAACTCCAGTAGAAGAGACAGATGATATGAGAGATAATCTTGCTGATATACCGGAAATAAACAATGAAGAGATTGATCTGTTCATGGATCTCGATGACAATGATCATGGTTAATTGGCCCATCTAGAGGATGCACAGGATCAGAGGGGGTGGATGTCATACTCTTGCACATCCTAAGGTGTAGAATCTACCAAAAAGTTGTGTGTGTGACATTTGTTACTTTGTACATACTTAGTTCATGTGTTTGCATTTTTGTTCTGTGTGGGTAGTATAGTAGAGAGAAGGATTGCCACAAACTGCCAGTCATGATTTGTTGTTAAAAACTCTTAGTAAATCATATGCTGTTGTGAGAGTTGTCCATTATGCTGGCAGGCAAGTAAACTTTACCTCACGAAAGCTTCATCAGAGTTTTAATGAAGGGTTCATAAGAGGTCTCCCATGTCATGAAGGAAAGAATTTTAGGCTTCACTTTTGTGAATGTTGTTGGGTGCATCTTGGTACATGCCAAATGAGAAAAGGGATCTTTCCAAGAATACAAGGTTTCTCATATTCCAGGTGCTCTCTTCTTTGATGTTAATGGAGTGGTAGGTCCCACCTCCAATTGGCCCACATGTTGCCATCAAAATCAGCTTTTTCTGTTGCTATATCTTCTCTAGGCATCTGCAATAGTGATACCTTGGTTGTATATGATGGGGCACAAATAGAGGAGCCGAAAGAAAAAGCAATGAAGAAAAATGTAAACAAGAGGGGTTTCGGGAGTTAGGAGTGGCACCCCAGGTGGCAAGGGCGATAGTTATTTTGGTCATGCTTTTCTCCTCTTCAATGTCAGTGATCAAATATTATTTGCTCCATCAATTTTTAGTGCTTTTTTCTCTCTATCTAGTTGCAGTAAATGGTGCAACAGGTTTCTGGACTTAGTATGTGCTTCAGAGAGTTTTGGCATTATTCAGAAGAGCGTTAGTGAAAGTTTTTATCTTGGCCTTGATTATTTTTATCAGTGCAGTCTGCTTGGGTGGCTATGGGATTCGTGATGGTATCATCAAGCTCAAGAACCATGAATACATGGGTTTTCTGAATTTGTGTACAGCGTGAGAAGCAATACAACATTCATTATGCTCATTACATGATAAGGCTTCTGGCCCTTTGGTTTTGGATCTCATTCCTTTTGGACCTTATTGGGGAGACAAACCTTGTGTTCAGTAGATTATCAAAGCCCAGCACCTTTGCATGGACTGCAATCATATCTGCACATTCCAAGTCTGGCCATGACAAGCGGGCTATCAAACTATTTCATTTAATGAGACAATCTGGTGAGAAGGCAGATGGACATGTAATTGTCACAACCCTTAAAGCCTGCAGTGGCAGTAGGTCTCTACAAACAGGGTAATCTTATTCATGCTGTCATTATAGAATATGGTTTTTCTGCAACTATTTATATTCGCAATGCACTTATTGACATGTATTGCAAGTGTGGAAGCTTGGTCGATGGGCAGAGTGTGTTTGACAAATCCTTACAGCAAGATGCAGTTTTATGGAACACCTTAATTTCTAGCTAAGCACATCAAGGACAAAACAAGAAGACTCGACACGTCCTTCCTAATGGATTTAAGAAGTTCTTGGTGCACAACTTTGCTGAGCTAGATCTTTTGATGATGCATAACAGGAAGTTCTGTGCTGAGATTGCCCATAATGTATCAACTCTCAAGAGGAAGTCCTCTCTATGCTCACCGTTCTTGCTGCGGTAATCAAAGAGGTAGACCTTGTTTGGCTGTAGCCTGGTGTAGAATGCAAAGGGGGATGTATCCGGCGCTTATTGGTGAAACATCTTTGACTTTCTGGTTATGATGCAGCTATCTGTACTTCTAAGTGGCAGAATTCTGACAAAGTGCCTAGGGAAGAAAAAGCAAGGAATGAAGGAGAAAGCTACTGAGTAAAAGAAAATTCAGGGGTCCAGACACCTTGCATCTCATCGAGCAAAGAGTGACATCAAAAAGAACTTCAAATCACAACAAATTTGTCAACTTCTGTCATCCAAAGTAGGGTTTGATGAGGTTCTATTTGCAGAGAAATACTCTTACGTATGGGAGGATAATGATGAAAGGTATTCTGTAGAAAATGTACCCCTCTACGATTCTAAAGATGATGAACCTCTTTCGAGTTTCTTCAAGCGAGCACAGGTTTCTGTAAAATCAAAGAAATCATCTATTAAAGGTGCATCACCACCGCTTTTAACCCCTGTAGGAACACCAGTTGATCAAGCTCTAGAAGAGTCCTTAAAAGAAAACAAGAGTGTGTTAGAAAGTGAAGCCGAACATCCTAAGGAAGCTTTTCTACAGATCGAAGCTCATCTAGAATTCCAAAAATTTCCTGGTGCGAGATATCATCTCATGGAATGCCATGATTTCTGCTTACACACAGTATGGTAAGGACGATGGATGCCTTTGTTTGTATGTTATAATGCTGCAAGAGGTAGTTTTACCCAACAAAGCCACCTTCAGTGCTATCTGTGCAACTAATCAAGGATTAAGATATTCTAAGAGGTCAAAGAGACACAATCTCATCATGTTTGTTGGCTACCACTTTGTTAAAGATGTATACCAGACGTGGAATATACAGAGAGTACTATAGAGAGTTTAAGTTATGTGCAGGATTCTTTCCTTGTTATGCATCTAGAGATGACAGTTTGTATGAGAGATGAGTAGATAGCTGAGATCACTCAGCAAGAGACAGAGTTTGCTATTGTATGTCAGCATACTGAGACATAGGCTATGATTTTATGGTTTCCAAAGTTATTGAGGGTTGATATCTGTCAATCGAAAGACTTGAGGACTGATATATATTGGTCAAGAGTTTCAGAGATTGTCGAAATATTTAGCTAATTGAATAGTGGATTCTGTAGATTTTTCTGGCACAATATTAGTGCTTTTGCTGCTCACAAATCCTCTCATCTTGCTTATTTGTATGATTGATCTTCTATCCTGAAATTAATCAAGGTCCTCTGCGGTCGCGAATTTTCTTTCGAAAACCCTTCGACATCTTTGGTGAACCTGACGTGAAAGCGTCGCATTTAAGTTTCAGGATGGGAGATACTTCAATATCCATTTCAGCCTCTTCTACGATTCTTGCTTTGTCCTCTACTTCAGCTTCATCATCGACTTCTGCTTCAAGTACTTCTATGGATGATTTAAAACAGATCTTGCAGAATATGTCTATGTATATGCAACTTCAAAATCAACAAACACAATTGTATATGCAGCATCAGCAGCAGTTGCATGAACAACAGTTGTCTCAAGAAAGGCAACTATACTCAGAGCAAGAGAATGCAATCAGCGCGACTAAGGCAATTGAAGCAGTTGAGAATGAAAAGAAGCTATTTGATGGTTGTAATGTATCGCCTTATTTGAAGACGTATGAGATCAAGATGGGATTTTTCAGAGTACCAACAGGACTTATGAGTAAATATTTCCTTCGCCTTGTCACACCTGCCTTGAGGATAAAAGTGATTAATCTTTTCCTTGAAAATTCGCATTGGCAAGATTTTAAGAAGGCTCTAAAAGAGGAGTATTTTCTTGAGGACTTTGGGATGGCTACACGGCGATCATTTTGAGAGTGGGTCTACATGCCAAACAAAGGTCTAGCTGCTTCACAATTGATACGGGAATTTGAAGAGACGTATAGTCAGTTTGATGCCATTAAACAAAGAGCATTGGATGTTGAGAAAGTTGAGCTTTTCTTGCAAGCTGCAGATCCTGCTCTTCAGGAAGAATTAGGAGAGATTCTTGAGGATTGCATGAAGCCTATGGGTCTTAAAACAGATTGGCAAGATGCCCAGGATGCGGTCTCGACTTTGACCATGAGGAGGATATGGAAGACCCACTTACAGAATGGATCCATGACACCGACGCTGTCTTCTGCTCCTATGCTTGCTTCTACCCCTGTCATTTCTTCTCTTCCTCATCCAGTTACTTAGCCTATGCCAGTGCGTACTGTTTCTACTCCTCCTGTTCCTCCTGTTCCAAGATTGATGCCAGCTCCTTCTGCTCCAAAACCATCCGCTCCGTCGGTTCCTTGCTCTCTTGATGACAAAATCAAAGGCATAACGGATTTGACACTGGAATCAGTTAAAGCAGAATTGGTGGGAAAATTAAAAGAGCAGTTTGCTTCGACCGTGCCTACTATTCCTTCTAGTGCTCCTGGTGCAGCTAGGAGTGCTCCTAGTGCACCTAGGAGAGTTCCAAGATGTATTTGGTGTGATAGTACGGATCATGAGCATTACAAGGATTGTGAATCTTTTCAAGATGCAAGGAGGAAGAATTTGGTATTTTGGGGACAAGATGGCTAGCAGACTGTTTTGACTAGTGCAGGTTCTAGTATCAGATCTGAGACAGGTTGGGATTCGCTTGTTGAGAGGTACACTATTTATGCCTACTTGGCTAAGTCTCAGGGAGAAGATGTACTTGTTGAGGAGAAGCGTAAGAGGGATGAAGAGAATCCAAATGCAGCTAAAAAGACTAGAGGGGGTGAGTTTGTTACTCAACCTACTGCAGGGTAATCTTTGGGACCAGGACCAGAACGATAGATGGAAGATGCTCAAAACAAAGAAAAGAGGCGAGAGCCTAGAGAGAGAAAGCAGCCAAGATTTAGATTGATGTCCGATATTGAGACATCTAAGGATATGAATAAAATCTTTAATGATAAGATACTTGGCAGTGAGGTGACTTTTACTATTTCTGAGGTTTTGGGCATCTCGAAAAGAGAGTTTCAAGATCAGTTCCAAGAAGTCTTGAAGAGGAAAAGATATGCATTGCCTACTATTGATACACAGGGAGTTTTGATTGGGGAGTTGGATGAGGATGAGGATGAGGTTATGGTTGAGAATGCTTTTGTTTTTCCACAAACAGAGAAGAGGATTCAGCCTATGCATTATGCTGAAACTGATGAGCCTATGTTGGTACCGCGAAGTCATTTTTCACAGAGTCATTGGGCTAGAGCAACTACAGAAACAATGGTAAAAATTGGAGAGAAACAGGTGCCTTATGTTGCTTTGGTGGATCATGGTTTAGAGATTAATCTCATAGTTCGTGGAGTTTATGAAAGTAATAGATGGCCTATGGATGCAGAGCATGGGTGGTGTATGAGAGCCGCCAACAACACTACAGGTGATTTGTATGTTGCATGTCCCAGTGTCAGGATTTCTATTGGAGATGTAGAGGAGGATTTCCATTTCTTTGTGCAGAATTCATGCTCTTACCCCATAATCCTTGGACAGTCATTCATCACAGAGATGCTCATGGAGACGAAAGTAATGGATGATGGATCTGCTTATGCATAGATTCGCAATAAAGATGGTAAGAGAGCAGTTCAGTTTATGACTGTGTGTGTGAACCATGCTAGAAACATGGATACTCTTCGAGATGCACCTTTGCCCACTGTGAGGGATTCGGGCTTTCATTAGGTACCACTATTCCGCGAGACGACAGTGGTACAGAGAAGAGGAGATTGGAGTTCTCGCCTCCTGGCAGCAGTGGCTTCTCCTCCAGTTTTGTTGAAATTTCAGCAAACAGTTCGATGAGTTATCAGAAGACTTCTAAGTTGCCTAGAGCTGCGAGGCAGTACATATGCAGGAAGGAGAAAGATTTGGAAAATGTAGGTGTTTTAGAGGATGATGAGCATATAGATGGGATGTATGATAGTATGGTTTGTGCAGCTACGATGATAGAGATGGAAAATATGTTGAAAACTGATATGTAGAGTTGTCACAGTAATGTATCAGTGCAATCCCTGGACATGTTTCATGAAATTTCAGATTTTGTGTAACAGATAGAGTTAGAGGCTGAGGTGACTCAGCAAAAAGTGTTGAGTGCTGAAGAAATTCAGCAAACAAAGTTTCCAGCTGATTATAATCAGCCTATAGAGACATAGAGAGCTGAAAACTTTCAGCCAATAGAGTTTATTGCTGAAATATTTTAGCATCTAGAGTTTAGGGCTATTCCTATGCAATCCATAGAGCAGAGGGCTGAGGATATTCAGCCACCACCAGAGCGCACAATTGCTGATTTACAGCAAGATTTGAGTAATGCAGAGGATCATAATGAAGCCAGGGTTGACACGAAATACAAGACTGTGGATAAGAAGGTGAAGCCGGTAGCTGGACCACTTCCACCTGACAGTGATCAACAATTCGAGAGGGCTGTCAAACAGCCAGTTTTGAGGAATCCAGAGCATATAGGCCATAAATTTTCAGCAGAAACTCTTGCTGAATTAAAAATTGGAAATGGTGATTTCTTGCTAACCTCAGAGAAGAAATTCTTTCAGGATATGCTTGAGCGACATGGAAGGGGGTTTGCTTTTTTCTCGCACGAGATTGGATGTGTGAATCCAGATATTGTTTCTCTTATGGTGATCTTTACTATTCCTCATATTCCATGGAACCTCCGACCTATTCCAGTGCCTAAGGCACACCTGCCAAAGCTAATTGACTTGTTGAATGAGAAAATCAGGATGGGAATCCTAGAGCCATCATCTGCACCATACTCAAATAGGTAGTTTACGGTTCCAAAGAAGAATGGTACTCTTCGTTTTATACAGGGCATGCAACCAGTAAACAGAGTTACTATCAGGAATGTTGGTATAGGTCTAGTTGTGGATGAGTTTGCAGAAGCATTTGCTGGACGTGCCATCTATTCTCTAGGTGACTTGTATTCGGGATATGATCAGTTTCAGCTAGCTTTGGAAAGCAAGAACATAATCACTATGAGAACTCCTATTGGGCTTGTCAAGATGTATACCTTGCCTCAAGGTGCCACTAATTCTATTGTGCATATGATGAATGCCATGCATAAGGTCCTTCGTGAGTACATACCTCAACTTACCATGTCTTTCTTGGATGATGTGCCCATTAAGGGGTGTGCAGAAGAAGAGAAGAATGAGAGTCTAAATGAGCAGGGATGCAAATACTTTGTGGCTGATCATATTTTAGCTTGTGAAAAGATTTTGGCCAAGTTAGAAGAACTGAACTTGACACTATCAGGGCAAAAATCTGTTTTTGGAGTAAATGAGGTTGTCATTGTTGGACATATGTGTGGGTATTATGGCAGGAAACCTTCACCTCAGAAGGTGGATGCTATAGGAAAAATTATAGAGTATTATTCTGCCACTTCAGAGGTACAAAGATTTATTGGAGCCTGTGTGTTTTACATGATTTGGATACCCCATTTTGCACACATAGCAGATTGTTTATATCAGCTGCTTCGAAAGGGGCAAAAATTTTATTAGGATGAGAGCCACACTAGAGCCATGCAGAAATTGAAGAAGTTATTTTAGATTGCTCGTACTCTCAGGAAAGCGGATTATAATTGCGGAAGGCCTATTGTATTGACAATTGACACTAGTCCAATTGGCATAGGTTGGGCTGTGGGTCAAGATGATGCAGATGGAAACAGGTATGCTATTCTGTTTGGGGCAAAATTCCTAAACGAGAGACAGAGGAGGTATCCGCAAATCAAAAGGGAATTACTGGGAATTGTTACGGCTCTCAAATGTGACAAGGAGTACTTTATTGGAGCCTCAGTTGTGGTAGAGATAGATTGCTTGCCATTGATAGGTATGATTACGAGTTGCTCTACTCCGGATATTGCTATGCTTAGATGGATTGCATACATCAAGTCATTAAATCCAAAATTTAAACACATAGCAGGGAAGGATAATCCAGTGGCGGATATGCTGTCTAGATCCAGATATGATGAGGAGGAGACACTACTTGTAGAAGAGGATGATGCAGAAATTTCAGCTGCTATGGTTAACACAATATTAGTGAGTTTGGGAATCTCCCAATTCCCATTTTTTGAATACTAAAAAGGTGGCACCCGGATAACATGCCCATGAGTTTCTCAAAACCATATGATGTGACATATTATTGGAAAGCACTTCAAAAATGGAATCTATTGAGCTATAGAGCATTCGATTTGGAGTTATAGTGTTCAAGTTATGAAATATCCAAAGATTTGACCACATGTCCCAAACTTATGGAAATTTCCCATATTCCCCAATATGATGTTGGTTGATCATGTTTGCCATGTCTATGATATTGTGGCTTTCATAGAAGAAGTCTATGTTGGAGATTGGTTGTAGATTGGCAAGTACATTAGTACACTAAGCAAAAGAGATGAATGGACAGATGAAGAGTTCAAGAAGATCAGAAGAAAAGCCTATGGTTATTTTTTCAAGGACGGATTTCTTTGGAAGCGCCTGAAGAAAAGAGGTGGATTACCCTTGCGGGTTGTCTGTGATAAAGAGACTCAGTTATAAGTGATGAGGGAGTTCCATGAGAGTCCTTGGGCTGGTCATAGAGGAGTGTGGGCTACTTATGAGAAAATCAAGGAAAAATATTGGTGGAAAGGCATGTACAAAGATGTTTCTCACTTTTTAGAGACTTGCATAGACTGTTAGATGTATTCCGTAGTGTGTCATCGAGATGAGCTTCATCCGACCTATCCATTATGCATTCATTACAAGTGGGTAGTTGACTTGGTTACTATGCCTATGGGTCTATGGCAAATGAGGTATATTGTTTTGGCTAGAGAGGATCTTACCAATCATGTTGAGGGCAGACCTTTAAGAATGAAGACTACTAGTGCAGTGTGTAAGTTCTTATTGGAAGAAATTTTCTGCATGTATGGCTGTGTGGGTAAGATCACTGCAGATCATGGTGAATTGGATGCACATGAAGCTAGGGAGTTTTTCTCTCAATTAGGAATCAAGTTGGCTCTAACCACATCATACAATCCAAATGGAAAGAGTGAAAGAGGGCATCAACCGATAGTGAAAGCATTAGCCAAAGCATGTAGAGGAGGGATTGGAGAATGGCCGAGACTTCTACCATTTTCTTTGTGGGGGTCTGATCGTACGACTCACAGTGTTACCATAGGATGTATGCAGCTTTTTCTGCTACTGTATCTTCTCTACGCATATGCAATAGTGATACCTTGGTTGTATATGATGGGGCACAAATAGAGGAGCTGAAAGAAAAAGCAATGAAGAAAAATGTAAACAAGAGGGGTTCCGAGAGTTAGGAGTGGCACCCCAGGTGGCAAGGGCGATAGTTATTTTGGTCATGCTTTTCTTCTCTTCAATGTCAGTGATCAAATATTATTTGCTCCATCAATTTTTACTGCTTTTTGCTCTCTATCTAGTTGCAGTAAATGGTGCAGCAGGTTTCTGGACTCAGTATGTGCTTTAGAGAGTTTTGACGTTCTTCGAAAGAGCATCAGTGATAGTTTTTATCTTGGCATTGATTATTCTTATCAGTGCAGTCTGCTTGGGTGGCTAAGGGATTCGTGATGGTATCATCAAGCTCAAGAACCAGAATACATGGGTTTTTTGAATTTGTGTACAGCGTGAGAAGCAATATAGCATTCATTATGCTCATTACATGATAAGGCTTCTGGCCCTTTGGTTTTGGATCTCAATCCTTTTGGACCTTACTGGGGAGGCAAACCTTGTGTTCAACAGATTATCAAAGCCAGGCACCTTTGCATGGACTGTAATCATATCTCCACATTCCAAGTTTGGCCAAGACAACCACGCTATCAAACTATTTCATTTAATGAGACAATCTAGTGAGAAGGCAGATGGACATGTAATTGTGGCAACCCTTAAAGCCTGCAGTGGCAATAGGTCTCTGTAAATAGGGCAAGCTTATTCATGCTGTCATTATAGAATATGGTTTTACTGCAGCCATTTATGTTTTCAATGCACTTATTGACATGTATTGCAAGTGTGGAAGCTTGGTGGATGGGCAGAGTGTGTTTGACAAATCCTTACAATAAGATGCAGTTTCATGGAACACTTTAATTTCTAGCTAAGCACATCAAGGACAAAACAAGAAGACTCGACACGTCCTTCCTAATGGATTTAAGAAGTTCTTGGTGCACAACTTTGCTGAGCTAGATCTTCTGATGATGCATAACAGGAAGTTCTGTGCTAAGATTGCCCATAATGTATCAACTCTCAAGAGGAAGTCCTCTCTATGCTCACCGTTCTTGCTGCGGTAATCAAAGAGGTAGACCTTGTTTGGCTGTAGCTTGGTGTAGAATGCAAAGGGGGATGTATCCGGCGCTTATTGGTGAAACATCTTTGACTTTCTGGTTATGATGCAGCTATCTGTACTTCTAAGTGGCAGAATTCTGACAAAGTGCCTAGGGAAGAAAAAGCAAGGAATGAAGGAGAAAGCTACTGAGTAAAAAAAATTCAGGGGTCCAGACACCTTGCATCTCATCGAGCAAAGAGTGACATCAACAAGAACTTCAAATCACAAAAAATTTGTCAACTTCTGTCATCCAAAGTAGGGTTTGATGAGGTTCTATTTGCAGAGAAATACTCTTACGTATGGGAGGATAATGATGAAAGGTATTCTGTAGAAAATGTACCCCTCTACGATTCTAAAGATGATGAACCTCTTTCAAGTTGCTTCAAGCGAGCACAGGTTTCTGTAAAATCAAAGAAATCAACTATTAAAGGTGCATCACCACCGCTTTTAACCCCTGTAGGAACACCAGTTGATCAAGCTCTAGAAGAGTCCTTAAAAGAAAACAAGAGTGTGTTAGAAAGTGAAGCCGAACATCCTAAGGAAGCTTGTCTACAGATCGAAGCTCATCTGGAATTCCAAAAATTTTCTGGTGCGAGATGTCATCTCATGGAATGCCATGATTTCTGCTTACACACAGTATGGTAAGGATGATGGATGCCTTTCTTTGTATGTTATGATGCTGCAAGAGGGAGTTTTACCCAACAAAGCCACCTTCAGTGCTATCTGTGCAACTAATCAAGGATTAAGATATTCTAAGAGGTCAAAGAGACACAATCTCATCATATTTGTTGGCTACCACTTTGTTAAAGATGTATACCAAACGTGGAATATGCAGAGAGTACTATAGAGAGTTTAAGTTATGTGTAGGATTCTTTCCTTGTTATGCATCTAGAGATTACAGTTTCTATGAGAGATGAGTAGATAGCTGAGATCACTCAGCAAGTGACAGAGTTTGCTATTGTATGTCAGCATACTGAGACATAGGCTATGATTTTATGGTTTCCAAAGTTATTGAGGGTTGATATCTGTCAACCGAAAGACTTGAGGACTGATATATATTGGTCAAGAGTTTCAAAGATTGTCGAAATATTTAGCTGATTGAATAGTGGATTCTGTAGATTTTTCTGGCACAATATTAGTGCTTTTGCTGCTCACAAATCCTCTCATCTTGCTTATTTGTATGATTGATCTTCTATCCTGAAATTAATCAAGGTCCTCTGTGGTCGCGAATTTGCTTTCGAAAACCCTTCGACATCTTTGGTGAACCCGACGTGAAAGTGTCGCATTTAAATTTCAGGATCGGAGATACTTCAGCATCCATTTCAACCTCTTCTACGATTCCTGCTTTGTCCTCTACTTCAGCTTCATCATCGACTTTTGCTTCAAGTACTTTTACGGATGATTTAAAGCAGATTTTGTAGAATATGTCTATGTACATGTAGCTTCAGAATCAGCAAACACACTTGTATATGCAGCAGCAGCAGCAATTGCATGAACAACAGTTGTCTCAACAAAGACAACTATACTCGGAGCAAGAGAATGCAATTAGCGCGACTAAGGCGATTGAAGCAGTTGAGAATGAAAAGAAGCTATTTGATGGCCGTAATGTATCGGCTTATTTGACGACGTATGAGATCAAGATGGGATTTTTCAGAGCACCAACAGGACTTATGAGTAAATATTTCCTTCGCCTTGTCACACCTGCCTTGAGGGTAAAAGTAACTGATCTTTTCCATGGCAAGATTTTAAGAAGGCTCTGAAAGAGGAGTATTTTCTTGAGGGCATTGGGATGGCTACAAGGCGATCATTCCGAGAGTGGATCTACATGCCAAACAAAGGTCTAGCTGCTTCAGAATTGATATGGGAATTTGAAGAGAGGTAGAGTCAGCTTGATGCCATTGAACAAAGAGCATTGGATGTTGAGAAAGTTGAGCTTTTCTTGCAAGCTGTAGATCCTTCTCTTCAGGAAGAATTAGGAGAGCTTCTTGAGGATCGCACGAAGCCTATGGGTCTTAAAACAGATTGGCAAGATGCCCACGATGCGGTCTCGACTTTGACCATGAGGAGGATATGGAAGACCCGCTTACAGAATGGATCCATGACACCGACGCTGTCTTGCCTACTATTCCTTCTAGTGCTCCTGGTGCACCTAGGAGTGCTCCTGGTGCACCTAGGAGTGCTCCTGGTGCACCTAGGAGTGCTCCTGGTGCACCTAGGAGTGCTCCTAGTGCACTTAGGAGAGTTCGAAGATGTATTTGGTGTGATAGTACGGATCATGAGCATTGCAAGGATTGTGAATCTTTTCAAGATGCAAGGAGGAAGAATTTTGTATTTTGGGGACAAGATGGCAAGATCTGGTTGACTGAAACAAGAGCTCCGCTTGCTACCAATTTGGGGAAAGGCGGAATCAAGAATTAGTAGATGATATGGGTATGTGTAGTTCTTATGTGGCAGCTAGAGGAGATGCTTCTGCATATGGAGTCCAGATTGAGAAAGGATCAGAGAATCAGTCAGCATTATGGACCTATGCTATGGAGACGGCAGACAAGGGGAAAATTCAGCAAACTCTTTTGACTAGTGCAGGTTCTAGTATCAGATCTGAGATAGGTTGGGATTCGCTTGTTGACAGGTACACTATTTATGCCTACTTGGCTAAGTCTCAGGGAGAAGATGTACTTGTTGAGGAGAAGCGTAAGAGGGATGAAGAGAATCCAAATGTAGCTAAAAAGACTAGAGGGGGTGAGTTTGTTACTCCACCTATTGCAGGCTCGTCTTTGGGAACAGGACCAGAACGATAGATGGAAGATGCTCAAAGGAAAGAAAAGAGGCAAGAGCCTAGAGAGAGAACGCAGCCAAGATTTAGATTGATGTCCGATATTGAGACATCTACGGATATGAAGAAAATCTTTAATGATAAGATACTTGGCAGTGAGGTGACTTTTACTATTTCTGAGGTTTTGGGCATCTCGAAAAGAGAGTTTCAAGATCAGTTCCAAGAAGTCTTGAAGAGGAAAAGACATTCATTGCCTACTATTGATACACAGGGAGTCTTGATTGGGGAGTTGGATGAGGATGAGGATGAGGTTATGGTTGAGAATGCTTTTGTTTTTCCACAAACGGAGAAGAGGATTCAACCTATGCATTATGCTGAAACTGATGAGCCTATGTTGGTACCGCGAAGTCATTTTTCGCGGAGTCATTGGGCTAGAGCAACTACAGAAATAATGGTAAAAATTGGAGAGAAACAGGTGCCTTATGTTGCTTTGGTGGATCATGGTTCAGAGATTAATCTCATAGTTCGTGGAGTTTATGAAAGTAATAGATGGCCTATGGATGCAGAGCATGGGTGGTGTATGAGAGCCGCCAGCAACACTACAGGTGATTTGTATGTTGCCTGTCCCAGTGTCAGGATCTCTATTGGAGATGTAGAGGAGGATTTCCATTTCTTTGTGCAGAATTCATGCTCTTACCCCATAATCCTTGGACAGCCATTCATCACAGAGATGCCCATGGAGACGAAAGTAATGGATGATGGATCTGCTTATGCACGGATTCGCAATAAAGATGGTAAGAGAGAAGTTCAGTTTATGACTGTGTGTGTGAATCATGCTAGAAACATGGATACTCTTCGAGATGCACCTTTGCCCACTGTGAGGGATTCGGGTTTTCATTAGGTACCACTATTCCGCGAGATGACAGTGGTACAGAGAAGAGGAGATTGGAGTTCTCGCCTCCTGGCAGCAATGGTTTCTCCTCCAGTTTTGTTGAAATTTCAGCAAACAGTTCGATGAGTTATCAGAAGACGTCTAAGTTGCCTAGAGTTGTGAGGCAGTACATATGCAGGAAGGAGAAAGATTTGGAAAATGTAGGTGTTTTAGAGGATGATGAGCATATAGATGGGATGTATGATAGTATGGTTTGTGCAGCTACGATGATAGAGATGGAAAATATGTTGAAAACTGATATGCAGAGTTGTCACAGTAATGTATCAGTGCAATCCCTGGACATGTTTCATGAAATTTCAGATTTTGTGTAACAGATAGAGTTAGAGGCTGAGGTGACTCAGCAAAAAGTGTTGAGTGCTGAAGAAATTCAGCAAACAAAGTTTCCAGCTGATTATAATCATCCTACAGAGACATAGAGGGCTGAAAACTTTCAGCCAACAGAATTTATTGCTGAAATATTCCAGCATCTAGAGTTTAGGGCTATTCCTATGCAATCCATAGAGCAGAGGGCTGAGGATATTCAGCCACCACCAGAGCGCACAATTACTGATTTACAGCAAGATTTGAGTAATGCAGAGGATCATAATGAAGCCAGGGTTGACACGAAATACAAGACTGTGGATAAGAAGGTGAAGCCGGTAGCTGGACCACTTCCACCTGACAGTGATCAACAATTCGAGAGGGCTGTCAAACAGCCAGTTTTGAGGAATCCAGAGCATATAGGCCATAAATTTTCAGCAGAAACTCTTGCTGAATTAAAAATTGGAAATGGTGATTTCTTGCTAACCTCAGAGAAGAAATTCTTTCAGGATATGCTTGAGCGACATGGAAGGGGGTTTGCTTTTTTCTCGCACGAGATTGGATGTGTGAATCCAGATATTGTTTCTCTTATGGTGATCTTTACTATTCCTCATATTCCATGGAACCTCCGACCTATTCCAGTGCCTAAGGCACACCTGCCAAAGCTAATTGACTTGTTGAATGAGAAAATCAGGATGGGAATCCTAGAGCCATCATCTGCACCATACTCAAATAGGTGGTTTACGGTTCCAAAGAAGAATGGTACTCTTCGTTTTATACAGGATATGCAGCCAGTAAACAGAGTTACTATCAGGAATGTTTGTATAGGTCTAGTTGTGGATGAGTTTGCAGAAGCATTTGCTGGACATGCCATCTATTCTCTAGGTGACTTGTATTCGGGATATGATCAGTTTCAGCTAGCTTTGGAAACAGGAACATAATCACTATGAGAACTCCTATTGGGCTTGTCAGGATGTGTACCTTGCCTCAAGGTGTCACTAATTCTATTGTGCATATGATGAATGCCATGCATAAGGTTCTTCGTGAGTACATACCTCAGCTTACCATGTCTTTCTTGGATGATGTGCCCATTAAGGGGTGTGCAGAAGAAGAGAAGAATGAGAGTCTAAATGAGCAGGGATGCAGATACTTTGTGGTTGATCATAATTTAGCTTGTGAAAAGATTTTGGCCAAGTTAGAAGAACTGAACTTGACACTATCAGGGCAAAAATCTGTTTTTGGAGTAAATGAGGTTGTCATTGTTGGACATATGTGTGGGTATTATGGCAGGAAACCTTCACCTCAGAAGGTGGATGCTATAGGCAAAATTACAGAGTATTATTCTGCCACTTCAGAGGTACAAAGATTTATTGGAGCCTGTGTGTTTTACATGATTTGGATACCCCATTTTGCACACATAGCAGATTGTTTATATTAGCTGCTTCGAAAGGGGCAAAAATTTTATTGGGATGAGAGCCACACTAGAGCCATGCGGAAATTAAAGAAGTTATTTTAGATTGCTCGTACTCTCAGGAAAGCGGATTATAATTGCGGAAGGCCTATTTTATAGACAATTGACACTAGTCCAATTGGCATAGGTTGGGCTGTGGGTCAAGATGATACAGATGGAAACATGTATGCTATTCTGTTTGGGGCAAAATTCCTAAACGAGAGACAGAGGAGGTATCCGCAAATCAAAAGGGAATTACTGGGAATTGTTACGGCTCTCAAATGTGACAAGGAGTACTTTATTGGAGCCTCAGTTGTGATAGAGATAGATTGCTTGCCATTGATAGGTATGATTACGAGTTGCTCTACTCTGGATATTGCTATGCTTAGATGGATTGCATACATCAAGTCATTAAATACAAAATTTAAACACATAGCAGGGAAGGATAATCCAGTGGCGGATATGCTGTCTAGAGCCAGATATGATGAGGAGGAGACACTACTTGTAGAAGAGGATGATGCAGAAATTTCAGCTGCTATGGTTAACACAATATTAGTGAGTTTGGGAATCTCCCAATTCCCATTTTTTGAATACTAAAAAGGTGGCACCCGGATAACATGCCCATGAGTTTCTCAAAACCATATGATGTGACCTATTATTGGAAAGCAGTTGAAAAATGGAATCTATTGAGCTATAGAGCATTCGATTTGGAGTTATAGTGTTCAAGTTATGAAATATCCAAAGATTTGACCACATGTCCCAGACTTATGGAAATTTCCCATATTCCCCAATATGATGTTGATTGATCATGTTTGCCATGTCTATGATATTGTGGCTTTCATAGAAGAAGTCTATGTTGGAGATTGGTTGTAGATTGGCAAGTACATTAGTACACTAAGCAAAAGAGATGAATGGACAGATGAAGAGTTCAAGAAGATCAGAAGAAAAGCCTATGGTTATTTTTTCAAGGACGGATTTCTTTGGAAGCGCCTGAAGAAAAGAGGTGGATTACCCTTGCGGGTTGTCTGTGATAAAGAGACTCAGCTATAAGTGATGAGGGAGTTTCATGAGAGTCCTTGGGCTGGTCATAGAGGAGTGTGGGCTACTTATGAGAAAATCAAGGAAAAATATTGGTGGAAAGGCATGTACAAAGATGTTTCTCACTTTGTAGAGACTTTCATAGACTGTTAGATGTATTCCGTAGTGCGTCATCGAGATGAGCTTCATCTGACCTATCCATTATGCATTCATTACAAGTGGGTAGTTGACTTGGTTACTATGCCTATGGGTCTATGGCAAATGAGGTATATTGTTTTGGCTAGATAGGATCTTACCAATCATGTTGAGGGCAGACCTTTAAGAATGAAGACTACTAGTGCAGTGTGTAAGTTCTTATTGGAAGAAATTTTCTGCATGTATGGCTGTGTGGGTAAGATCACTGCAGATCATGGTGAATTGGATGCACATGAAGCTAGGGAGTTTTTCTCTCAATTAGGAATCAAGTTGGCTCTAACCACAGCATACAATCCAAATGGAAAGAGTGAAAGAGGGCATCAGCTGATAGTGAAAGCATTAGCCAAAGCATGTAGAGGAGGGATTGGAGAATGGCCGAGACTTCTACCATTTTCTTTGTGGGGGGCTGATCGTACGACTCACAGTGTTACCATAGGATGTATGCAGCTTTTTCTGCTGCTGTATCTTCTCTACGCATATGCAATAGTGATACCTTGGTTGTATATGATGGGGCACGAATAGAGGAGCTGAAAGAAAAAGCAATGAAGAAAAATGTAAACAAGAGGGGTTCCGGGAGTTAGGAGTGGCACCCCAGGTGGCAAGGGCGATAGTTATTTTGGTCATGCTTTTCTCCTCTTCAATGTCAGTGATCGAATATTATTTGCTCCATCAATTTTTACTGCTTTTTGCTCTCTATCTAGTTGCAGTAAATGGCGTAGTAGGTTTCTGGACTCAGTATGTGCTTCAGAGAGTTTTGGCGTTCTTCGAAAGAGCATCAGTGATAGTTTTTATCTTGGCATTGATTATTCTTATCAGTGCAGTCTGCTTGGGTGGCTAAGGGATTCGTGATGGTATCATCAAGCTCAAGAACTAGAATACATGGGTTTTTTGAATTTGTGTACATGATAAGGCTTCTGGCCCTTTGGTTTTGGATCTCAATCCTTTTGGACCTTACTGGGGAGGCAAACCTTGTGTTCAACAGATTATCAAAGCCAGGCACCTTTGCATGGACTGTAATCATATCTCCACATTCCAAGTTTGGCCAAGACAACCAGGCTATCAAACTATTTCATTTAATGAGACAATCTGGTGAGAAGGCAGATGGACATGTAATTGTGGCAACCCTTAAAGCCTGCAGTGGCAATAGGTCTCTGCAAATAGGGCAAGCTTATTCATGCTGTCATTATAGAATATGGTTTTACTGCAGCCATTTATGTTCTCAATGCACTTATTGACATGTATTGCTAGTGTGGAAGCTTGGTGGATGGGCAGAGTGTGTTTGACAAATCCTTACAGCAAGATGCAGTTTCATGGAACACTTTAATTTCTAGCTAAGCACATCAAGGACAAAACAAGAAGACTCAACACGTCCTTCCTAATGGATTTAAGAAGTTCTTGGTGCACAACTTTGCTGAGCTTGATCTTTTGATGATGCATAACAGGAAGTTCTGTGCTGAGATTGCCCATAATGTATCAACTCTCAAGAGGAAGTCCTCTCTATGCTCACCGTTCTTGCTGCGGTAATCAAAGAGGTAGACCTTGTTTGGCTGTAGCCTGGTGTAGAATGCAAAGGGGGATGTATCCGGCGCTTATTGGTGAAACATCTTTGACTTTCTAGTTATGATGCAGCTATCTGTACTTCTAAGTGGCAGAATTCTGACAAAGTGCCTAGGGAAGAAAAAGCAAGGAATGAAGGAGAAAGCTACTGAGTAAAAGAAAATTCAGGGGTCCAGACACCTTGCATCTCATCGAGCAAAGAGTGACATCAACAAGAACTTCAAATCACAACAAATTTGTCAACTTCTGTCATCCAAAGTAGGGTTTGATGAGGTTCTATTTGCAGAGAAAAACTCTTACGTATGGGAGGATAATGATGAAAGGTATTCTGTAGAAAATGTACCCCTCTACGATTCTAAAGATGATGAACCTCTTTCCAGTTTCTTCAAGCGAGCACAGGTTTCTGTAAAATCAAAGAAATCAACTATTAAAGGTGCATCACCAACACTTTTAACCCCTGTAGGAACACCAGTTGATCAAGCTCTAGAAGAGTCCTTAAAAGAAAACAAGAGTGTGTTAGAAAGTGAAGCCGAACATCCTAAGGAAGCTTGTCTACAGATCGAAGCTCATCTGGAATTCCAAAAATTTTCTGGTGCGAGATGTCATCTCATGGAATGCCATGATTTCTGCTTACACACAGTATGGTAAGGACGATGGATGCCTTTCTTTGTATGTTATGATGCCGCAAGAGGGAGTTTTACCCAACAAAGCCACCTTCAGTGCTATCTGTGCAACTAATCAAGGATTAAGATATTCTAAGAGGTCAAAGAGACACAATCTCATCATATTTGTTGGCTACCACTTTGTTAAAGATGTATACCAGACGTGGAATATGCAGAGAGTACTATAGAGAGTTTAAGTTATGTGTAGGATTCTTTCCTTGTTATGCATCTAGAGATTACAGTTTCTATGAGAGATGAGTAGATAGCTGAGATCACTCAGCAAGAGACAGAGTTTGCTATTGTATGTCAGCATACTGAGACATAGGCTATGATTTTATGGTTTCCAAAGTTATTGAGGGTTGATATTTGTCAACCGAAAGACTTGAGGACTGATATATATTGGTCAAGAGTTTCAAAGATTGTCGAAATATTTAGCTGATTGAATAGTGGATTCTGTAGATTTTTCTGGCACAATATTAGTGCTTTTGCTGCTCACAAATCCTCTCATCTTGCTTATTTGTATGATTGATCTTCTATCCTGAAATTAATCAAGGTCCTCTGTGGTCGCGAATTTGCTTTCGAAAACCCTTCGACATCTTTGGTGAACCCGACGTGAAAGCATCGCATTTAAATTTCAGGATGGGAGATACTTCAGCATCCATTTCAACCTCTTCTATGATTCCTGCTTTGTCCTCTACTTCAGCTTCATCATCGACTTTTGCTTGAAGTACTTCTATGGATGATTTAAAGCAGATTTTGTAGAATATGTCTATGTATATGCAGCTTTAGAATCAGCAAACACACTTGTATATGCAGCAGCAATTGCATGAACAACAGTTGTCTCAACAAAGGCAACTATACTCGGAGCAAGAGAATGCATTTAGCGCGACTAAGTCGATTGAAGTAGTTGAGAATGAAAAGAAGCTATTTGATGGCCGTAATGTATCGGCTTATTTGAAGACGTATGAGATCAAGATGGGATTTTTCAGAGCACCAACAGGACTTATGAGTAAATATTTCCTTTGCCTTGTCACACCTGCCTTGAGGGTAAAAGTAACTGATCTTTTCCTTCAATATTTGCATTGGGAAGATTTTAAGAAGGCTCTGAAAGAGGAGTATTTTCTTGAGGGCATTGGGATGGCTACACGGCGATGATTCCGAGAGTGGGTCTACATGCCAAACAAAGGTCTAGCTCCTTCAGAATTGATACGGGAATTTGAAGAGAGGTATAGTCAGCTTGATGCCATTGAACAAAGAGCATTGGATGTTGAGAAAGTTGAGCTTTTCTTGCAAGCTATAGATCCTTCTCTTCAGGAAGAATTAGGAGGGCTTCTTGAGGATCGCACGAAGCCTATGGGTCTTAAAACAGATTGGCAAGATGCTTAGGATGCGGTCTTGACTTTGACCAAGAGGAGGATATGGAAGACCCGCTTACAGAATGGATCCATGACACTGATGCCATCTTCTGCTCCTATGCCTGCTTCTACCCCTGTCATTTCTTCTCTTCCTCATCCAGTTACTTGGCCTATGCTAGTGCGTACTGTTTCTACTGCTCCTGTTCCTCATGCTCCAAGACCGATGCCGGCTCCTTCTGCTCCAAAACCATCCGCTCCGTTGGTTCCTTCCTCTCTTGATGACATAATCAAAGGCATAACGGATTTGACACTGCTTTGACCGTGCCTACTATTCCTTCTAGTGCTCCTGGTGCACCTAGGAGTGCTCCTAGTGCACCTAGGAGAGTTCGAAGATGTATTTGGTGTGATAGTACAGATCATGAGCATTGCAAGGATTGTGAATCTTTTCAAGATGCAAGGAGGAAGAATTTGGTATTTTGGGGACAAGATGGCAAGATCTGGTTGACTGAAACAAGAGCTCCGTTAGCATTATGGACCTATGCTATGGAGACGGCAGACAAGGGGAAAATTCAACAGACTATTTTGACTAGTGCAGGTTCTAGTATTAGATCTGAGATAGGTTGGGATTCGCTTGTTGACAGGTACACTATTTATGCCTACTTGGCTAAGTCTCAGGGAGAAGATGTACTTGTTGAGGAGAAGTGTAAGAGGGATGAAGAGAATCCAAATGCAGCTAAAAAGACTAGAGGGGGTGAGTTTGTTACTCCACCTACTGCAGGGTCGTCTTTGGGACCAGGACCAGAACGATAGATGGAAGATGCTCAAAAGAAAGAAAAGAGGCAAGAGCCTATAGAGAGAAAGCAGCCAAGATTTAGATTGATGTCCGATATTGAGACATCTAAGTATATGAAGAAAATCTTTAATGATAAGATACTTGGCAGTGAGGTGACTTTTACTATTTCTGAGGTTTTGGGAATCTCGAAAAGAGAGTTTCAAGATCAGTTCCAAGAAGTCTTGAAGAGGAAAAGACATTCATTGCCTACTATTGATACACAGGGAGTCTTGATTTGGGAGTTGGATGAGGATGAGGATGAGGTTATGGTTGAGAATGCTTTTGTTTTTCCACAAACAGAGAAGAGGATTCAGCCTATGCATTATGCTGAAACTGATGAGCCTATGTTGGTACCGCGAAGTCATTTTTCGCGGAGTCATTGGGCTAGAGAAACTACAGAAACAATGGTAAAAATTGGAGAGAAACAGGTGCCTTATGTTGCTTTGGTGGATCATGGTTCAGAGATTAATCTCATAGTTCGTGGAGTTTATGAAAGTAATAGATGGCCTATGGATGCAGAGCATGGGTAGCATATGAGAGCCGCCAACAACACTACAGGTGATTTGTATGTTGCCTGTCCCAGTGTCAGGATTTCTATTGGAGATGTAGAAGAGGATTTCCATTTCTTTGTGCAGAATTCATGCTCTTACCCCATAATCCTTGGACAGCCATTCATCACAGAGATGCGCATGGAGACGAAAGGAATGGATGATGGATCTGCTTATACACAGATTCGCAATAAAGATGGTAAGAGAGCAGTTCAGTTTATGACTGTGTGTGTGAACCATGCTAGAAACATGGATACTCTTCAAGATGCACCTTTGCCCACTGTGAGGGATTCGGGTTTTCATTAGGTACCACTATTCCGCGAGACGACAGTGGTACAGAGAAGAGGAGATTGGAGTTCTCGCCTCCTGGCAGCAGTGGTTTCTCCTCTAGTTTTGTTGAAATTTCAACAAACAGTTCGATGAGTTATCAGAAGACTTCTAAGTTGCCTAGAGCTACGAGGCAGTACATATGCAGGAAGGAGAAAGATTTGAAAAATATAGGTGTTTTAGAGGATGATGAGTATATAGATGTGATGTATGATAGTATGGTTTGTGCAGCTACAATGATAGACATGGAAAATATGCTGAAAACTGATATGCAGAGTTGTCACAGTAATGTATCAGTGCAATCCCTGGACATGTTTCATGAAATTTCAGATTTTGTGTCACAGATAGAGTTAGAGGCTGAGGTGACTTAGCAAAAAGTGTTGAGTGCTGAAGAAATTCAGCAAGCAAAGTTTCCGGCTGATTATAATCAGCCTACAGAGACATAGAGAGCTGAAAACTTTCAGCCAACAGAGTTTATTGCTGAAATATTTCAGCATCTATAGTTTAGGGATATTCCTATGCAATCCATAGAGCAGAGGGCTAAGGATATTCAGCCACCACCAGAGTGCATAATTGCTGATTTACAGTAAGATTTGAGTAATGCAGAGGATCATAATGAAGCCAGGGTTGACACGAAATACAAGACTGTGGATAAGAAGGTGAAGCCGGTAGCTGGATCACTTCCACCTAACAATGATCAACAATTCGAGAGGGCTGTCAAACAGTCAATTTTGAGGAATCCAGAGCATATAGGCCATAAATTTTCAGCAGAAACTCTTGCTGAATTAAAAATTGGAAATGGTGATTTCTTGCTAACCTCAGAGAAGAAATGCTTTCAGGATATGCTTGAGCGACATGGAAGGGGGTTTGCTTTTTTCTCGCACGAGATTGGATGTGTGAATCCGGATATTGTTGCTCTTATGGTGATCTTTACTATTCCTCATATTCCATGAAACCTCCGAACTATTCCAGTGCCTAAGGCACATCTGCCAAAGCTAATTGACTTGTTGAATGAGAAAATCATGATGGGAATCCTAGAGCCATCTTCTGCACCATACTCAAATAGGTGGTTTACGGTTCCAAAGAAGAATGGTACTCTTCGTTTTATACAGGACATGTAGCAAGTTAACAGAGTTACTATCAGGAATGTTGGTATAGGTCTAGTTGTGGATGAGTTTGCAGAAGCATTTGCTGGACGTGCCATCTATTCTCTAGGTGACTTGTATTCGGGATATGATCAGTTTCAGCTAGCTTTGGAAAGCAGGAACATAATCACTATGAGAACTCCTATTGGGCTTGTCAGGATGTATACCTTGCCTCAAGGTGCCACTAATTCTATTGTGCATATGATGAATGCCATGCATAAGGTCCTTCATGAGTACATACCTCAGCTTACCATGTCTTTCTTGGATGATGTGCCCATTAAGGGGTGTGCAGAAGAAGAGAAGAATGAGAGTCTAAATGAGCAGGGATGCAGATACTTTGTGGTTGATCATATTTTAGCTTGTGAAAAGATTTTGGCCAAGTTAGAAGAACTGAACTTGACACTATCAAGGCAAAAATCTGTTTTTGGAGTAAATGAGGCTGTCATTGTTGGACATATGTGTGGGTATTATGGCAGGAAACCTTCACCTCAGAAGGTGGATGCTATAGGCAAAATTACAGAGTATTATTCTTCCACTTCAGAGGTACAAAGATTTATTGGAGGCTGTGTGTTTTACATGATTTGGATACCCCATTTTGCACACATAGCAGATTGTTTATATCAGCTGTTCGAAAGGGGCAAAAATTTTATTGGGATGAGAGCCACACTAGAGCCATGCGAAAATTGAAAAAGTTACTGTAGATTGTTCCTACTCTCAGGAAAGTGGATTATAATTGTGGAAGGCCTATTGTATTGAGAGTTGACACTAGTCCAATTGGCATAGGTTGGGCTGTGGGTCAAGATGATGCAGATGGAAACAGGTATGCTATTCAGTTTGGGGCGAAAGTGCTAAACGGGAGACAGAGGAGGTATCTGCAAATCAAGAGGGAATTACTGGGAATTGTTACGGCTCTCAAATGTGACAAGGAGTACTTTATTGGAGCGTCAGTTGTGGTAGAGATAGATTGCTTGCCATTGATAGGTATGATTACGAGTTGCTCTACTCCGGATATTGCTATGCTTAGATGGATTGCATACATCAAGTCATTAAATCCAGAATTTAAACACATAGCACGGAAGGATAATCCAGTCGCAGATATGCTATCTAGAGCCAGATATGATGATGAGGAGACACTACTTGTAGAAGAGGATGATGTAGAAATTTCAGCCGCTATGGTTGATCATGTTTGCCATGTCTATGATATTGTGGCTTTCATAGAAGAACTCTATGTTGGAGATTAGTTGCAGATTGGAAAGTACCTTAGTACACTAAGCAAAAGAGATGAATGGACAGATGAAGAGTTCAAGAAGATCAGAAGAAAAGCCTATGGTTATTTTCTCAAGGACGAATTTCTTTGGAAGCACCAAGAAAAGAGGTGGATTACCCTTGCGGGTTGTCTGTGATAAAGAGACTCAGTTAGGTGATGAGGGAGTTTCATGAGAGTCCTTGGGCTGGTCATAGAGGAGTGTGGGCTACTTATGAGAAAATCAAGGAAAAATATTGGTGGAAAGGCATGTACAGAGATGTTTCTCACTTTGTAGAGACTTACAGAGACTATCAGATGTATTCCGTAGTGCATCATCGAGATGAGCTTCATCCGACCTATCCGCTATGCATTCATTACAAGTGGGTAGTTGGTTTGGTTACTATGCCTATGGGTCTATGGCAAATGAGGTATATTGTTTTGGCTAGAGAGGATCTTACCAATCATCTGAGGGCAGACCTTTGAGAATGAAGACTACTAGTGCAGTGTGTGAGTTCTTATTGGAAGAAATTTTTTGCATGTATGGCTGTGTGGGTGAGATCACTGCAGATCATGGTGAATTGGATGCAGATGAAGCTAGGGAGTTTTTCTCTCAACTAGGAATCAAGTTAGCTCTAACCACATCATACAATCTTGAGGGAAATGGAAAGAGTGAAAGAGGGCATCAGACGATAGTGAAAGCATTAGCCAAAGCATGCAGAGGACGGATTGGAGAATGGCCGAGACTTTTACCATTTTCTTTGTGGGCTGATCGTACGACTCACAGTATTAACATAGGATATATGCCTGCAGAGTTGATGTATGGTTAGAAATAGGTTATGTCGACTGAGACTTGTGCTTTGACTTGGTCAGTTTTACCTTGGCAGGAGGATTTGACGAGAGAGGAGCTCTTAGCTCTTCGGATCTGGCAGTTGGAGAGAAGACCAGAGGATATTTAGCTAGCTATTGATAGGTTGAAGGTTGCTAGACTAAGAAATAAGGACAGGTTTGACAGCAGGCATCGCTTGCAGCCTAGAGCAATAGAAGAGGGAGACTGGGTATTAGTCTTTGATAGCAGCCTTGAAAATCAGCATCCTACACTTCGGAAGATGGTGAAAAGAGTGTTTGGGCCGTACATAGTCAGACATGTCTTTGACAATGCAACATATGAGCTGACATAATTGGATGGGACAATGCTTAGAGTGCCCATTGCATGAAAAAGAATCAAGATTTTCAAGAAAAGAGATGATGAGGATTATGCATTGGAAGAATTTGCAAGAGAAGAGCAACGAGAAGAAACTCCAATAGAAGAGATAGATGATATGACAGATAATCTTGCTGATATACTAGAAATAAACAATGAAGAGATTAATCTGTTCGTAGATCTCGACGACAATGATCATGGGTAGTTGGCCCATCCGGAGGATGTGCAGGATCAGAGGGGGTGGATGTCATACTGTTGCACATCCTGAGGTGTAGAATCCACCAAAAATTTGTGTGTGTGACATTTGTTACTTTGTACATACTTAGTTGTTGTGTTTGCATTTTTGTTTTGTGTGGGCAGTATAGTAGAGAGAAGGATTGCCACAAACTACCAGTCATGATTTGTTGTTAGAAACTCTCAGTAAATCATATGATGTTGTGAGAGTTGTCCATTATGCTGGCAGGCAAGTAAACTTTACCTCATGAAAGCTTCATCAGAGTTTTAATGAAGGGTTCATAAGAGGTCTCCTATGTCATGAAGGAAAAAATTTTAGGCTTCACTTTTGTGAAAGGTGTTGGATACATCTTAGTACATGCCAAATGAGAAAAGGGATCTTTTCAAGAATACAAGGTTTCTCATATTCGAGGTGCTCTCTTCTTTGATGTTAACGGAGTGGTAGATCCCACCTTCAATTGGCCCACATGTTGCCATCAGAGTCAGCTTTTTCTGCTGTTGTATCTTCTCTACGCATCTGCAATAGTGATACCTTGGTTGTATATGATAAGACAGGAATAGAGGAGTCGAAATAAAAAGCAATGAAGAAAAACGGAAACAAGAGGGGTTCTGGGAGTTAGGAGTGGCACCCCAAGTGGCAAGGGCGGCAGTTATTTTGGTCATGCTTTTCTCCTCTTCAATGTCAGGATCGAATATTATCTGCTCCATTGATTTTCAGTGCTTTTTGCTCTCTATCTAGTTGCAATAAATGCTGTAGTAGGTTTTTGGACTCAGTATGTGCTTCAGATAGTTTTGGCGTTCTTCGAAAGAGTGTCAGTGATAGTTTTAATCTTGGGATTGATTATTTTTATCAGTGCAGTCTGCTTGGGTGGCTATGGGATTCGTGATGGTATCGTCAAGCTCAAGAACCATGAATACATGGGTTTTCTGAATTTTTGTACAGCGTGAGAAACAATACTACATTCATTATGCTCATTACATGATAAGGCTTCTGGCACTTTGGTTTTGGGTCTTAGTCCTTTTGGACCTTATTGGGGAGACAAACCTTGTGTTCAGTAGATTATCAAAGCCCGGCACCTTTGCATGGACTGCAATCATATCTGCACATTCCAAGTTTGGCCATAACAAGCAAGCTATCAAACTGTTTCATTTAATGAGACAATCTGGTGAGAAGGCAGATGGGCATGTAATTGTTGCAACCCTTAAAGCCTGCGGTGGCATAGGTCTCTGCAAACAGGGTAAGCTTATTCATGCTGTCATTATAGAATATGGTTTTGCTGCAATTATTTATATTCACAATACATTTATTGACATGTATTGCAAGTGTGGAAGCTTGGTGGATGGGCAGAGTGTGTTTGACAAATCCTTACAGTAAGATGCAGTTTTATGGAACACTTTAATTTCTAGCTAAGCACATCAAGGAAAAAACAAGAAGACTCGACATGTCCTTCCCAATGGATTTAAGAAGTTCTTGGTGCACAACTCTACTGAGCTAGATCTTCTGATGATGCATAACAGGAAGTTATGTGCTAAGATTGCCCATAATGTCTCAACTCTCAAGAGGAAGTCCTCTCTATGCTCACCGTTCTTGCTTCGGTAATCAAAGAGGTAGACCTCTCTGCCTGTAGCGTGGTGTAGAATGCAAAGGGGGATGTATCCGGCGCTTATTGGTGAAACATCTTTGACTTTCTGGTTATGATGCAGCTATCTACACTTCTAAGTGGCAGAATTCTGACAAAGTGCCTGGGAAAGAAAAATCAAGGAATGAAGGAGAAAGCTACTGAGTAAAAAAATTTCAGGGGTCCAGACACCTTGCATCTCATCAAGAAAAGAGTGACATCAACAAGAACTTCAAATCACAACAAATTTGTCACCTTCTGTCATCCAAAGTAGGGTTTTATGAGGTTCTATTTGCAGAGAAAAACTCTTACGTATGGGAGGATAATGATGAAAGGTATTCTGTAGAAAATGTACCCCTCTACGATTCTAAAGATGATGAACCTCTTTCCAGTTTCTTCAAGCGAGCACAGGTTTCTGTAAAATCAAAGAAATCAACTATTAAAGGTGCATCACCACCGCTTTTAACCCCTGTAGGAACACCAGTTGATCAAGCTCTAAAAGAGTCCTTAAAAGAAAACAAGAGTGTGTTAGAAAGTGAAGCCCAACATCATAAGGAAGCTTGTCTACATATTGAAGCTCATCTAGAATTCCAAAACTGTACTGGTGCGAGATGTCATCTCATGGAATGCCATGATTTCTGCTTACACACAATATGGTAAGGACGATGGATGCCTTTGTTTGTATGTTATGATGCTGTAAGAGGGAGTTTTACCCAACAAAGCCACCTTCAGTGCTATCTGTGCAACTAATCAAGGATTAAGATATTCTAAGAGGTCAAAGAGACACAATCTCATCATGTTTGTTGGATACCACTTTGTTAAAGATTTATACCAGACGTGGAATATACAGAGAGTACTATAGAGAGTTTAAGTTATGTGTAGGATTCTTTCCTTGTTATGCATCCAGAGATTACAATTTCTATGAGAGATGAGTAGATAGCTGAGATCACTGAGCAAGAGACAGAGTTTGCTATTGTATGTCAGCATACTGAGACATAGGCTGTGATTTTGGTTTCCAAAGTTATTGAGGGTTGATATCTGTCATCCGAAAGAGTTGAGGACTGATATCTTTCATCCGAAAGAGTTGAGGACTGATATATATTGGTCAAGAGTTTCAAAGATTGTCGAAATATTTAGCTGATTGAATAGTGGATTCTGCAGATTTTTCTGGCACAATATTAGTGCTTTTGCTACTCACAAATCCTCTCATCTTGCCTATTTGAATGATTGATCTTCTATTCTGAAATTAATCAAGGTCCTCTGTGGTCGCGACTTTGCTTTCGAAAACCCTTGGACAACGTCAAATCTTGAATCCATTGAACTATAAAAAAAACTCAAATAGCTATTAGACCAAGGATACATCCAGCCAAGTAACTCACCACATGGGGATCCCTGGTACTATTTTAGAAAAAGAAAGATAGAACACTTCACCTTTGTATTGATTACCGTGGAGGATTGAAATAAGTGACAATGAAAAATAAATATCCAATCCCCAAGATAGATGAGTTGCTTTATCAGCTCTAGGGAGCAAAGATATTTTCAAAGATCGACCTTAGATTAGACTTCTGTCAAATAAGAATGAAGGAGGAATATATCCTAAGATCGCCTTTAACACAAGGTTCAGTCATTATGAATCTATTGTGATGTCATTTGGATTAACAAATTCTCATGCCACCTTCAATAGGTTGATACTAGATATTTTCAGACCTTATCTTGATGATTTCATCCTTGTCTTTTTTTATGATATGTTAATATATTCCAAGAATGAAGAAGACCATGAACCACAATTGCAAATGGTTCTTGAAACAATGAGAACTCACAAGCTGTATGCTAAAAAGAAGAAATGTGTGCTCTTCAAAAAGTATGTTGAATATCTAGGATTTATAATGTCAGCAAATGGTATTTCAATTGATCTAGCCAAGGTCGGAGACATACAAGATTGGCCACCCCCAAGAAGTGTGAAGTTTTCTAGGTCTACGGGTTGGTATAGAGTCTTTATTAAAGACTATTCCTTGATCATTGCATCTCTCACTGAGGTACTCAAGAAACATGTCTCCATTATATGGGCATCTACTGAACAATTGAGCTTTGAAAATCTTAAGCATAGTTTGGTAGCCACCCCTATTTTAAAGCTACCTAACCTAAGCAATGTTGAACAGTGCGCGAGGGAGACGAGGAATGGAGGAAGAGAGAGGAGAAGAGAGACATGAGACACTAAAAGTGGAACCCCAGAAGTGTGTCAACTGAACACACATGATAGGAATATATAGAGGGGACCTAGGGTGCTATATATAGACAGACTATATATAGCTAACACCCCCACTCAAATTAAGGTCCCTTACTATGGATGAAAAACCCCTTGGGGGCTCAAGGGAAAAACCCACAGTAGAGCTATATATAGACAGACTATATATAGCTAACAAGCAAGGAGTTCAAAGTCATAGTAGCTAATGCAAGGAGTTCAAAGTCATAGTAATTGATGCAAGCTCTCTTGCATTGGGATACATGCGTACGCAATCTAGTAGCCTATGCCTTGAGGAAATTCAAGATCCATGAAAGGAAATATGCCACACATGATCTAGAATTACTTGTTGTAACTCATGCCTTTAAATTATGGAGACATTATCTGCTTGGTAACAAGTTTTTCTTAGTCACTGATCACAAAAGCTTGAAGTGGATTTTTACCTCAACACGAGGCAATACCGATGGATCAAAATTCTGTAGAAATTTGATTTTGAAATCAAGTATAGACTCGTCAAGGGGAATGTGGTTGTAGAGATGCCTTAAGCTATAAATCATTTCTTAATACTCTAATCCTAAATAATATCTCTAGGGCACAAAGTCTTGCTACAATGATTTCAATACCCAGTAACCCTATCATAGAAATGGCCAAAGAAGAAGTAGTAAAGGATCCAAGCTATCAAAGAATACTAAGAGAGATCCCCATTAAGGATACAAGTCTCGTCTAAGTATAAGGAATTTTTCATAAATGAGGAGCTTGTCTATTTCAATGCAAGGCTATAAATTCTTGCAAGTTAGAAACTCAATTAAAAAATACTCTAGGAAGCTCATGATTCCTCATTTTTGGGTCATCCTAGACATGTTAAACATTAATGCAGTTAGAAAAAGCTTCTACTGGGAGAGACTCAAAGGTGACACACTTAAGTATGTTACCAAATGCCTAAACTGCTCTAGTGAATTAAAGTTGAATGTGTCAAGTTGCTAGGCAACTCCAGCCACTTGATATCCCTCAAATGAATTGGGAATATATTAGCATGGACTTCATAGTTAGATTGCCCCTGGTATAAGGAGAAAATAACTCAATTATGGTAGTCATTGATATGTTAACAAAAGTTGCACACCTTATTCCTGTAAAAACGAATTACAAGGCTTATCGTCAAACTTTTCATTAATAAATATTTTAGATTACATGGATTATCCCAAAGAATCATCAATGACCATGGTTCTCTCTTCACATCAAACTTTTGGAAAAGTTTGTTCGAAGCTCTAGAAACCTAGCTCTACTTTAGTATTGCTTACCATCCCCAAACCGATGGTTAGACAGAGTGGATCAATCAAGTTATTGAGGATATAATTAGAGCTTATTGCAATAAGGAACCTAAAGATCAATACCTACCCTTAGTTGAGTATTCCTACAATTCATCATACCATAAAAGTATTCAAATGACTCCTTTTCAGGCATTGTATGGACAAGGTTGTCTTATGCCACTAAATATTTTTTAATCCTACCCTACGAGTAGAAGCATCTAAGAAAATGCTAGAAGAAATGGATTAGCAAGTAAAGGCTATAAGGAAAGATATTCAAGATGCTAAGGATTGGAAAAAAGTTTATGATGTTGATCAATGACGACAAAAACGCATGTTCAAAGAAGGTGAGATGGCTTTTATTTGTGTTTTCCCAAAGAAAAGTCCCTTATCTCTGGCAGAATTCAAGAGGCTAAGTCCTAGATATTGTGGAGCATATAAAGTGCTAAAACACCTAGGACAACCTAATTCTTATAAGTTGCAACTCCCTCACAACTTGAAAGTGCATAGTGTATTCCATGTCAATATATTTGAAAGCCTATGTTCCCAACCCTAATGATGTACTTAACGACCAACAGATTGTGATGCCAACTCAAGGAGTCTTGAAACTTCAACTAGATAAGATACTTGACATGTGAGAGAAGCTTTTGAGCAATAAAACCCTTAGGAAATATCTCATCCCTATGGAAAGACTATCCTGAAGAGGATGCCACTTGAGTTGATGACAAATCACTATGTAATCGATATCCCTAGTTTCATTTGAGATGAGGACATCTTGATTCCTCTAAGGGGAAGTGCATGTGATATTTTTGACTTTTTCGACTTCTCTAATTAACATTTTGAGAGTTTAGACTATTAAAAAATGATATCTCAAATAAAATAATCCATATGTTATGGCTCGTAAGTGTGGAAATGTGCAGGATCTAGGACATGGCAAGGAGTTATGGTGGATGGAAGATGAAGACCAAACTCATGATGACATAGACAAGTAGTGACAAATTGTTACACAAGTGAATTAGGTTCCAAGATAGCAGCTTGGACTCATAAACACAATCTTGTGTAGGACTTAACTAAAAAGAGAGAGCATCATGACATTGTATTCATTCCATATATGAAAGTGACAATCAAGGTCAATGCTTTATAGAAGCTAGATGGTAGCAGTTTCCCTTTTTGTGCATATGGGATTTAGTCTGCTTGCATGTCCTAAGCCTAAGCTGCCTCATACAAAGAGGCAACAATGGGTGTGATTGTAAATATCTCAACACCCCTTCTCAATCACAACCAGAAAGTACAAAGTGTGTAGAGGCTTTAGTGAGAGTGACACCTCCAAAGTGTGGGCACACCATAAACATGGAAAAACACCAGAGGCTATCGTAGAAAAGGCTAAGTATGGACACAAACATGGTGGTCATCTAGAGGCTGTAAGAGGGGCCTCACAAAGTATATAGAGGCTATAGTACAAGGCTACATGAGGAGTTTACAAGCTTATGTCAGAAGCATTAGGGCTAGCCATTACAAGGCTAAAATAGTCGAGTCAAGGACTAGCAGGCCCTTACAGTTCTCAATGTTTCTCTTGACATAGATCTTCAATTCATTACAGGTCTTCTTGTCGATGTAGTCCAGTTTGTTTTTTTTAATCTTGTACTTGTTCTTCACTTTTCTTGCATCTTTAGTGTCTTCATGGTTATTGTTCTTCTTCTTCTTTTTCTTCTTCTTCTTCTTAGGGAATTCTAGTTGGTAGGAGGAGATGAGGATGCCAAGGGGGTCTAGTCATAAACTCCTTAAGACTCTTACGAACTGTCAATTATCCTTCGAACCCAGATAGTATTCTGGAAGTCTCGATACTAGTTGAAGGATTGAGCTTGGTAATGATACATTCGGGTTGATATTACATCTAGTTAGGAGGATAGGAAACATTGTAAAAAGATATCTTTCTTAAAGAAACTATTGAGAAAGAATTGCTTTACATTTTTTTAATGTCGTAAAATAAAGACGTGTAACAAATTTGTGACAAGAGATAATCAAAGAAGTTGTTTTTGTATGTCAAACCTAAAGTGGTAGGTAATTAGGTAATTAGAAATAATTTTTCAAGGGAAGTAGGTGGATGGATCCCCGATGGGTCCAAACCTATAGTTGGGTGGTCTCAATAAGCCTAGAGCTTTTTTCAAAGGAAAAGATTATGTTCATAGATAGGTAAATAAATGACCACTAGATATTAGGAAAACCCAACTTGCATCGTTTTAGGGGGCCAGAATGGGATTATGTATTATGGACAAAAGGATCGACATGTTGTACTCCCCTTTGTCTCCCATTCTCTTTGAACCAAGTGCAATACAAGTCCACTTCACTTGAACTAATCGTGTAAGAAGTAGGGAGCTGACCTCGATAGGTAACTTGACCAATAATAGGAATCTAGAACTCAGGTCGATCCTTGTGGGAACAAATCCAAACTTCCACTATGAGGTAGAATCAAGCAAGCCTAGATAGCAAACTCTGAGGTATTTGGTAGAATCTTTGATAACATTGTCTAGGATATCTCTTGATGGGCTACTAATAAGAACATGCCAAACATTGCAATCTCCTTTTCATTAAGCTTATGGCGCTTAGAAGCAATCACACCATGCTCTTGCAATAAGACAACACCGGTACATTTTCATTAACATCACACTAAGTGATAAAGTCAAGGCATATGAGGATGGGGGGTTGATGTAAGCATTTCTTTAACTGGTTAAAACTATGATCAGCAATAGTATCCCAAAAAAATGATTCCTTCTTTAACCAAATTGTCGAAGGTTGTGCAAATCGTGGCATAACGCTTGGAAAAACATCTATAAAATAAAGAGAAACTAAGAAAACCACATAATGAAGTGGTGCTAGATGGTGTGAATCACTCCTTTACACAATGCATCTTTTTGGGGTCAGCATGTATGCCATTTACACTACAACAACATGTTCAAAGTACTCCATAGAGGTCTACATGAAGATGCACTTAGTTTCCTTAGCAGATAGCCTATACCCTCTTACGATATCAAACACCCTTCTAACATGTGCCAATTTCTCCTCTCGTGATCTACTGTAAATAAGAATGACATCAAAGAATACAAGCACAAACTTGAAAATCAAGGAGTGTAATATTTATTTCATGAGGCTCTAGAATGTGACAAGGGTATTAGTCAATCCAAAAGGCATCACTAGAAAATGATAAAGTTCACGATCAATCTTGAAAGTTTTTTTGACCTCATCACCCTCCCACATACATATTTGATGATAGCCAAAGCACAAATCTATCTTATTGAAATACCATGTCCCTTTTAACTCATCCAAAAAGTCATCAATCCTAAGGATAGGATACCATTTCTTGACAGTGATCTTATTCAAGTCTTCGTAGTCAATGCACATGTGAAAATAGCAATCTTCCTTCTTGACTAGCAAGACTAGAGATGCATAGGATGAGGAACTCTACTCTATAAAACCTATGCATCTCTAGCAAGACTAGAGATGCATAGGATGAGGAACTCTCCTCTATAAAACCCATCTCAAGTAACTCTTTAACTTTTTTTGCAACTTTTTTGTGCTCATACTTGGGGATTGTATAAGGTGGCTTGCTCATTAACTTAGAATGGGGTTATAGGTCAATCATGTGATCCACTTTCCTTTTACATGGAAGGGTTGTAGGCATCCAAAATAAATCTTCATACTTCTTTAATAAGGATTTTAATGTCTAATTCTTATTCACCTTTGAGGAGTGATATGAGTTTTCATTATTCAAATGTAAGACAAATATTTATGAGGGTTTCTTAAACTCTTGTTCGAGTTACTTTGCTACTGTAATTAGCTAAAAATCAACATTATAATTAACTTCCTCTAAAAAATGAGTTTTCCATGCATAAAAAACTCCATATAGAGCTAATAGAAGTCCATAGCAAATTTTTCCAAGTGTTTCAGCTAGTCACGACCTAAGATAACATCAATGGGGTTTATCTCGAATGCAATTAGATCAACTGATGCCATATAGTTTTAGCCAAGCATAGGGAAACCTTGGAGCATACATGTGTTTTGATTTCTTCTTCACCATTGGCCACTTGAAATTTCATGAGGTGCTATAATTCTGTAGGATGCATTTCAACTAATCAATGACTAATTTATTAGCAAACCTAATGCATGTTTTCCATTAATTTTACCTTGAATGCAATGTGTTGTGGCTCCTAAAGCATGTCCCTACATCCATAGAGATGGAGCAAAGGGAAGTGGCAGTCTAGGGGGGAGTGTAGTAGAACTGACCAAACCAATATTATAAGGTGGGTAGCTAGCTCAATCAAAGGAAAACCCATCCTCTAGATCATAGAACTATTCTTGGTCGAAGTTGTCTACATAATTCTCATTTTCAGCATATATAAAGTTATTTATAGCACACAAATCATGTGATTCTTCCTCATCATTTTGCCAATCCTCTATAATATATATGTTGTGAACTTTGACCTTTGTTGTTTTGTAGAGGCATTTTGAGGAATGGTTTTCCATGTACTTATCTCCACACTTAAAGCATAAGCCTTTTTATTTTTGATATTTCACAATATTTGGAAAATGAATTTTTGGTGAATCTGGCTACTCAAGACTAATGCATTTAGGGATCTATTTTTAGTATGCTTATCCTCACCATTAGGGATAAGTTTTGTTTCAAAAGTGTCATGTTTTCTTTCATCATAAAAGGGGGGATAAGTAGAAATTTTAGGGCTACTACTAGGCATGGGATTACCTAAAAAATAGCACCATATTGGCCTAGCCTCATTTGGAGTACGTGGCTGCCCAAAACCTTACTGAAAGCCCTCATTCTTACAAATTTACTTCCTTGTATATCTTTCAGCCAATTCAATTGCATAAAATAAGGTAGAAGAATTTTGAGCTATAACATCAGTCATTTTTAAGCTAGGCACTAACCCGTAGATATACTTGTGTAATTTTGCATCATCACTAATGCTGTCAACATACATGGTCAAGTTTATAAACATATTTATTTACTCCCTTATTGTGAGATTTTGTTGATTAAGTTGATATCATCATCTTGCCAACTACTCCTTTTCCATGGGGGATACAAAGAGTTGAACCATATGCATCTTAATGTCTTTCCAATCAATAAATGGATGATTCTCATGGGGCTGATATAATATCACCATGTGTCGAAAAACCCTTCCAAATGGAGAGAGGCAAATATAATTTTTTGATAATCAATATGTAGGTAAATATTAAAATATGTCTCTAATTTACAAGTCCATTATTTTAAGTTTGGTGGGGATGGTGATGGCCCATTGTATTTGGTAATAATGATCTTGTCATGGAGAGATTGGGGCCTTAATGCACCCATACATACCATGTTGTATCCATACATGCCATGGTATGCATTTACCCCATGTTGTCCATGATAACCATGCTGCCCAGTGATGTTATGCTACCCATTATTGCCATATTGGCCATTAATACCATGTTGTACATTATTGGGTTGAGCCATATAAGTGTCATTGTGGGGCTCCTAGGGAGAGTAGGGGAGCTTCTACCAATGGTGGATAGGGGTCTCACGGGAGGGTTGGCTACATGAATGGTGGGAGATCTCAAGAGAGGCTCGTCATTAACATGAGAGGGCTCGCTAGCCTCATATGTAGTAGTAGGGGCAATACCTTTAGCTCGAAGAATAGCTTGGGGTCCATGAAGCCTCTCCAATGGTGGAGGTCATTGTGATTTGTGCTTGGACTCATTTTCCTTTCCTTGTGTTGAGGTAGTGGCTAACGGGGCTACAAGAGTGGTGAGATGCTCTAAGGTGTGTTGAGTTTGAGAGTTGGAGAGGGCTATTTTCTCAATCACAAGATCAATTCTAGATAGCATCTGATGATGATTAGCAACCATGTCATTGTGTCTTTTCATGTGATAGAGCTCATGTTGACAAAGAGTATGATTGAGCACATTATAAGGGTCCATATTGGGCACCTTATCTTGCATCACCATTATAATCTTGTGCCAAGCTATGTTCATCATTCATCAAGGCCCTAGAGTCTCTAATCTCCCTTCTAGACCTCATCATGGGCCTTGCCTTTACATTTTTTCCCTACCATCTAAGTGTAGTCCATAGGACCCACCATAAGTAAAATGGGTGTAACTTCTAATAGGAAACTCTGATCTCAGCCATATTTTTAATTCAAATCAAAGAGAACCTTAGGGAAGTTACTATATGTATATCATCTACAGTCGGTGCATTCAAGGCCTATTTATAAATATCCTTATCTGTGAATTTTTCATAAATAAAACATAACCCTTTTCTATTCAATTTGTAAATAACCCCATGATACATATATTCATGAGTAACTTACTCGAGAAGAGAACAAAGCCCTCTTCTAGATTAGTTATCAAGATCTGTATGACTGTATTGGAGCGTTTTGCACCCTGTCCATAGTGACCTCAGTGTACAAAATGGCCATATCTCTCAAACTATAGCTCTGATTAGGGAGTTTCTTTTTCAAATTTAAGGGGATGATACCCTCTTGAGATGAACTATACGTTTCTCTCCCAAATTTAGTACAAAATTTGTTGCATCAAGCTTTCTCTTACTAACCCTAAATTCTTGCAACTAAAACACTGCCAATCCTCACCCAATTTCACATTGTATGAGTAGCTCAAGGGTTGAGAAGCCTAAGCATCATGGTAACCAATATACATACATATTGAGCATGATCCCAAGTATATTTAAGAATCAATTTACTCTATCAAAAATGTATATGAAGGCCTCCATGCCATACATGTCTCATTGACAACATACATGTCAAGTGCCATACATGGGTTTCTTGATCAATGAATATGCCTTATGTCAAGGTATATACCATTGGGAACGGAGTGATCATGGATTTTACTTGCACTTGCATACAATTATCAAGCTTTAGATCATTGAGAGGTGGGCAAAGCTCACTCTATGAGAGCTGGAGTTTAGGAGCAGTTTTGAGCCGATCTGGAAGCGATTCGGGCTACTTTTGAAACGGAAACATGGCCGGGACATGTCAAAGACCAAATTTTCATGAAAAATCAAACGATGCAAGATGGCTAAGTTAGAGTTTTTCTAGATGCATTTTGACGTCAGGAATCCAACGTAAATCTCGCTTCCTCGATCAGAGGTCGTTTGACCCCCCATTTAATCCCCACAATGTTTGGTATTATAAAGCAGCTACTGGATCCGAGAGCCAAAAAGTGTGTGAGGAAGGACAAGTTTATAGATTTTGATGTTGCGAAGCCGCTTGTCTAGACGAATCTCGAATCCGTGTCCATTTGCCCATCCAAAATCAAAATATCCACTTGCAGGATAGTGTGAACACAAAAAAACAAACCAGTTATTTTAAAGTTTGAACCTTAGGCTTGATAAAAGCCTTGAAACTAATGGAAAAATTGTAGAACAAAGAGGGAGCATCAATGCGCCTCCTCAAAATTGCTCGATGCCTCTCCGATACACACCCGTTTGGGGAGAGAGAGAGAGAGAGAGAGGGAGAGAGAGAGAGAGAGAGATTCTCGATCAAGGTAGAGAGAGAAACAAGATGGTTGTAAGCTTGCTCATTTTAATGGAGGATTTAAACATCTGATTTTCTAGTATTTCTCTCTCCTCTCTCCTCTTAGCGGCTATTCATATGCATCAATGAAAGAGAGAAGGTGGGGTTTGATGACAAATTTGGATATAATGATGCTGATGGAGCATAAGAGGTTGTAGATTAGAGCAAGGGAGTATGTCAGCAGCAAAGGAGAAGCATTAGCGGCCTTGTGGATTGCTGGATAGCCTTCAAGCGGATTGTGGATAAGCCTACGGGCTGGACTTTATGTATTTCAAAGATAAATATGATAACCTGTTAAAAAGGAACTTGTTTTGACATTATTTTTCTATGTCAAGTGATATGATTACGTGAAGGAACCAATGTGCCTAATGGGCTAATTAAGGAAGCTGATTGATACATGTCCAACTAAATGTGTTAGGTATTTAAATAACTAAAACAACCTGAGGAAAGTGCGGTGGATGTGGCCATAGGTCCGTCCTACGGATGGGTGGTTCCGGTTGGCCGGGAACTTTTCTCAATCAAGATGGACAGTAGAAAGATCGTTCAAAGAACACGAAAAACAAGAGCATTGACCTAGAGTTATAATTGATCCCGATTTACGCTGTTTTAGGGGAAGAGAATGGGACTATGCCTTATGGAAGAGGGGTTGAGCTTCACATTCCTCTCATTTCACATTCTCCTTGAACCAAGTGCAGCGTGAATTTGCTTCGAACTTGGCATTTCTACATAAAGTAGTTCGCTCGGGTTCAACGCTAGTTGCCGTTATGAAATGACCAATAGGAAAAACCCTAATTCAGGTAAGTTCTAAGTAGGAACGGCCAGAATACTTCCGCTACGTGGAAGACACGGAAAGTCCTAGATCGCAAACCCCATAACATTCCATGGGAGTGCCAGGCGGAGCTTTCTAGGCATCCTTTCTAATGGACTGCTAAGATGTGTCCTGAAGATAACAAGTGGACACGTTACGGTTGGTATCAGAGCCAACCAACAAAGGATTTGTTTTTATGAAATCTTAATAAGATAAAGTAAAGCAAATGTTGCTGTCCAAACATTTCCTTACTTTCAATGCTGTCTTGTAGAATTACGAAGCATGGAACAAGTTCTTAGTGTTTCGAGTCATGTTTATGACTGCGATGCATTCCTCGGATTATCGACAAAGGATTGAGATGATGAACATCCTAGAACGTATCTATAATCCATCGCCTTTGTACATGGAACGAAGATGGACGGGTGCCTCAGGAATCTACTGTATAACTACCCACCGATTTGCATACCTACAGACCACCCTAAAGAGGATCAAGTGGTTGGAAGATCTAAAAGTCGTGAAGCTGTTCATTTTTGTGGAAGCTCACGTAAATTCAACTTTACATATTCGAGGTCGGAGGGTCGAACTAAACTCCAATGTATATGAGGAAGTGACTCGTGTAATCCCCGCCAAGAGGATTAAAGTATTGGGGTGCCATGAGAAGAATGGGTTCCAAAGGAAAGGATACCCTGGACTTCCAATGACTTACGGATTACTGAAGATCCATGACCCGAAACCATACTATTATCCAGTTCCTGTAGATAAATGCAATAAAACATTATTGTCCCCAAACTAAATGTAAACAGTTGGCTTATCATCGTAAGAAATGTTGTATTCCGAAAGGGCTATGCCCATATAAATACAATAAGACTTCCTTTTATCAATATCTGTTTGTGCCTGAGAATTGATAAAAGTTAAGTAGTTAGATTGCTTGATTGATAGCGGAAATCGAAATGAAATATAAATCGTAACGATTATCGATTAAAGAGAAACCTTTATCCAGGCACAACCCCAAGTACAGAATCCCAGTTCGCTCCTACATCAAGTACTATTGTAATCCAGGAGAAGAAGTTTCTTCTCAAGCAGATTAAGCCGCCCGAATTTGACGGGAGAGGCAGGTCCGTCCAAGCAAATGCTGAAATTTGGATTGAATCCATGGAGGACTACTTCGAAGCAACCGGTACTGCACCTGCCAATCAGGCTATGCTCGGCAAGCTGAAGCTCACCGGCGAAGCCAGGATTTGGTGGAAGCAATGGTGCAGGGATCAAGGGATCGCAGAAGGATCTGTTACCTAGGAGAAGTTGAAGAAAGCCGTGCAGGGAAGATACTTACCACCTGCATATCGCACGCAAAAAATGAATGAGTTCTACGAGCTAAAACAGCTGGGGCTCACTCTTGACATATACTACTCTAAATTTGTCTCACTTCTAAAGTATGCACTACAGATGGACATGATACAACAGGTGTCAAAATTTTGTGCTGGTTTAAACCCACCAATGAATACGTGTCTCGAATCGATGCGTCCACCAGATCTTCAGGACGCACTCATTTGAGGTGCCTCTATAATTCAAGAGGTGTAGTCTAGACCAAGGGGTAATAAAACTTGGTCTTATAATGACCCGAATAGAGGAGCATTCAGGCCTCAAATGAAGAGAATTCAAGTTCAGAATCAAGGACAAAGAAAGAAATCAAGGTCTAATAATGTCAACAACTTTGTCCCTACTCAAAGCAATGGCCGAAACCTCCGTTGTTTCCACTGCAACGAGCCCGGTCATTTCAAGAGGCAATGTCCCAAGCTTGAAGGAGGACATCACCAAGCACCTTTTCAAGGAACGGACCGTGGTCAGGGAGCCGCTACCCGAGGCAGAGGAAGAACTGCCTGCGTTGCCAATATACAAATGTGCGAAGAAGAAGAAGATCCGACTATGGAAGAAAAATTTGAAAGGGCGACGGTCCATGCCGCTCTACACAAGAAAGGCCTGAATCGCCAGTTCTCGGTGATTCAGACACCGTCGCACTATCAAGGTAAAAGTTTCAAGACCTTGATTGATTGTGGCAGTACACATTCCTTTATCTCACCAGCTTGTGCAAAAAGATTAGGAATAGCCACAGTAGAAGCACCTATTTTGCTTGTGGAATTGGCAAATGGTCGTGAGGTTACTTGTACCAGGAAAATTGCTAAGGTGGAATTCTTTCTGGGAGGAAAGAAGACTTCGGTCAAATTCAGAGTCATGAGCCTAGGTATCCATGTGTGTCTGCTCGAAATGGATTGGCTTAAACCTAGTGATGCCCACATTCATTGTGGAAAGGGCCAAGTTTCCTTTCGAAACTCTGAAAGGGAATTGGTTACAACTCAAGGTGAGGTTGGAGTGCCAGAAATTCAATTGGCTAAAGCATCCCGGAGTATAAAGGGAGTCAGAAAGGGAGTGTCTACTTAATTAAGCTCAACAAGTTAGATCAGAAGCAAGGGTCTAGTAAAGGACCTTCTTGGCTAAAGGAATACGCGGATGTATTTCCTGAAGAGTTGACAGAACTCCCGCCTCAAAGAGAAGTGGATCATGAGATCATGGTAGTACCAGGAGCTACGCCAATTGCAAAAAGACCTTATAGAATGTCCATACCAGAAGCAATTGAGCTGAAGGAACAACTCAAGAAACTGCTAGATCAGGGCTACATCCATCCTAGCAGTTCACCATGGGGAGCTCCATTACTGTTCCAAAAAAAGAAAGATGGAACCCTTCAACTATATATTGATTACAGAGGGTTGAATCAATCAACTGTCAAGAACAAGTACCCTATTCCTTGTTGAGATATCGAGCTCCACTCGTGATACGCCAGGGTGACCGTTGTGCATTTATGTCACCGACGTGTTAGTTGCAGATGCGGTTGGTACACCGCCCATGAATAATAGCTACATGATAGCTATCCTTATCTACTCTAGTTCGTGGCTCAGTTAGTATGCCACCTTAGTTAGTTGAGTTTGGTTTGAGACCCATATATAGGGTTCTTCTATTTCTTTGTATGAGAGTTCTTTTGGCTTACACAACTAAGAAGAGGAAAACTGTTTTCAGCCTCCACCTCTGTGTGTATTCCCCCATTGTGCAAGCAAGAAAGCTACAAGTGAGTCTCCTTCCTTCTTTCCCACAATCTTGACATGGTATCAGAGCCTTGTTCGTGGTAAGGAGCTCAAGAAAGCAAGCCAAGCTCGCGGTGTTCTGGTAAGAGGAGCAGTGTTGCTTTCATTTTTCTGTTTTGGGAGCAGATCTCTGCAGGTAGCACAGCTGGAAATTGCAAGAGTGCATTGTCTCAGGTTGAGACGCCCTTCGCGACCCTGTTTTTTTGATTTGAGGCCATTTCGGGGCCTGTTTTGGAGGCGGAAGTTTTCTGCACGCACTCAGGAAAAGGCTCAGTTTTATACTGTTCAGCCACCCACTGTTCTACAAGTCGGTAAAAAGTTACTGTAGAAATTGCATCGTATGCTTGTGCGCAGAGACGTTGGGAGTTTCAGAATCATCCTTGGTTCCTGTTTATGAAAAATCGTCACTAGGAAGTGACTGTGTGGTCAAATACCACTTTCGACAGTCTTGCAGATCTGCCCTTGTGAGGGTGAAGCTGTGTTTTTTGCAGTGACAGAATTTTTTGCAGTATTCTGTAATGGCGTCTGATTCTCTCTCACAGATTGTCACTGAAAAGCTTGACAAGAACAACTTCCAAGCATGGAAGTTTAGAATGACGAATATCCTTATGGGAAAAGGATATTGGGAATTTGTTGCAGGAAATGAAGAAGAACCAGTTCTTCCTGATGTTCCCAATCAGCAGCAAATGCAGGCATTTAAAGCATGGCATGAGAGAGCCAGGAAAGTTATGTATTGGCTGTCTATCAGTATTTCAGACTCTATGATTGTGCATATTCAGGATGCAAGTACGCCAAAGGAGGCATGGGATACTTTGTCAAAAATGTATAGCACAAATACTCAAGCCAGGAAAATGCAGCTCAAGCAAGATTTGCATAATGTGCAAAGAGAAAATATGAGCATCAATGACTACCACATGAAGGTGAAGAAGATTGCAGATGCACTTGCTTCCATTGGGTCGCTAGTGGAAGATGATGATTTAGTTTCTGTGACCTTGAATGGTCTAGGAAAGGATTATGCGCAGTTTCGGACATCCATTTCCGTCCATGAAAGATTTCTTGATTTTGAGGAGTTGATTGCTCTTCTAATTTCTGAGGAGCAGAGAAATGGTGGTGCATCTTCTTCAGGAGGAACTTCAAAAGAAGCTGTCTTCTACTCAAATGCTGGAAGAGGTAGAGGCAGAGGTAGAGGAGGCCGATTTGGAGGCCGTGGTAGAAATCAGAGTATGCAGCAAACTCAAGAAAACCAGTCCTATGGAGGAGGACGTGGTAACTCTAGAGGCAGGGGGAGCCAAAGAGGTCGTGGTGGATGGCAAAGAGGCCAAAATGCAAACAGTAATGTTGAATGCTACTACTGTGGTAAAATGGGTCATATGGCTAAAGACTGCTATAAAAAGTAGAATGACATCATGAATGGAAAACTGCAACAAGGGAATTATGCATCTTCTAGTAGATAGGGTGATGACAGAAATGAGCATTTGTTCATGGTGCAGCACATGAACAATTCTGTGACAAGTGCAGAAGAAAGCAATGATGTATGGTATGTTGACTCAGGTGCATCAAACCACATGACAGGTCATGCAGAATGGATGGAGGATGCAAGGAAAATGGAAAAACCAGGATTTGTGGAGACTGGTGATGATACTGCACATCCTATTATGCAGATTGGAAAAATTCCTTTGTCTATGCAGGATGGGAAAAAGAAATACCTGTCCGATGTATTTCATGTCCCGAATATCACCAAGAATCTAGTTTCTGTTGGTCAAATGGTTGAACAGGGCTTGCAGGTCAGATTTAATCCTCATGGATGCTTTGTTGAGGATATGAAAAATAAAGGTCACTTGATAGCAAAAGGAAAGAAGAAGGGCAGAATGTTTACATTGGATGCAGACATGTCTGAATTGAGTGCAGCAATGTTTGCACATGGGACCGGTGTAGTTGCAGATATTGATATCTGGCATAAACGCATTGGTTATGTTAATGTACAGCGACTTAAATCAATGCAGGCCCAAAATATTGTTGCAGGATTGCCTAAATTCAAGGTTGCAAAAATGCATAAGGTATGTGAAGCCTGTCAGTTTGGAAAATAGGCAAGGAAACCATTTCCTAGACATGTTCAAGAGAGTAAGAAGCCATTGGAATTAATCCACTCTAATGTGTGGACTACTAAAGCTGCATCTCTTGGAGGCTGTCATTATTTTGTCACTTTTATTGATGACTATAGCAGAAAAGTTTAGGTGTATTTTATGAAAAAGAAAAGTGAAGTTTTTGGGCATTTCAAAACTCTTAAAGCTATGGTTGAAAAAGAAACAGGTCTGCAAATAAAATGCCTAAGGTCAGATGGAGGGGGAGAGTACCTCTCAAATGAGTTTGTGTTGAGTGTTGAAATGACTTGTTTTTTGGCTGATTTTTGTTGTTTTTGAGAGCTGAATGGTTGATTTTATGGGATGATTGGTTGATTTAGAAGTGGATTGAGAGTGTTTTGGATGGTATTGATTGTGTTTTGGAAGTTCATGATGTTTGTTGATGGTTCTGTGATGTTCTGATAGGTTCTGATTGGTTCTGTATACCTTCTGTTTTGTTCTGTTTTGGTCTGTTTTGTTCTGATTGTCTTCTGTGAAGAGGAATGGAGTATTGATTGATGAAGAATGAGATATTAAGAAAGCTTATTGAATGTTTTGTGAGAGTTTGGAATGGTTTGAGAGTGAGTTATGAGGTTTTGATGACCTTCTGTAACCTTCTGTAGGTCTTCTGTAGAGCTTCTGCTTCTGTTCTGTTCTGTACTGTAGCTGTTCTGGTACTGTTCTGTAGACTGTTCTGTATACTTCTGTAAGTGTTCTGTGGAATGTATGTGTGACTTTGGGAAAGTTTTCTAGCCTTGGAAAGAGGTGAATACAAGTGCAAAAGAGCTGAAGGAAGTGGAAGAAGTAGCTGTTAAAGACTCAAGAGAAGACTAGAGTGAAGTGACAGTAGTGAGCTGTGAAGAGACACTGTAGTGGCTCTGGTGACCCTTCATATCAGACATACCTCTTGGGAGGGGTATCCACGACCTAAGAGTGATTATTGAGAGTAATTTTGAGAGATTGTAGTGAGGATATGATGTATTATTGATGGAGTGAGAGAGAGAGAGTCAGAGATAGCCAATTCTACTAAAACAAAGTGATTATATATGAGAGATTGAGAGAGAAGACTATGGAGATATTGAAGATGAATACTATGTGATGTATTTCCATTCCAAGATGGTGTATTCTTTGCTTTCTTTGTTCTATTGATGGATTTTGTGAAGATATTGAAGAATATGGTTGATTCTATTAAAACCGTGGGAGATCTACATGATGCTGTATGAAGATTTGTTGTGCCTGGTGTTCTTTTCTTCATTGTGATCATATAAAATATGATAAACAAGCTTGTTGATGTTACAAGATAGATTTTCTTGCAAGAGAATTCCCTTTTTCCTTGGTGTTCCTCTTGGGGCTCCATGTTTTTGGTGCGCAGCCGGGGAAACTTGCCATCAACAAGCACCAGAAGAGGCTGAAAATGAAGGAAATGGCATTTCCAAGAAGAGAAGAATTCAATGGATGTTTGTAAAGTTCCTTCTTCCACTGAAGAGTTGGAATTCCTCATAATCAAAGCCACTTTCCACAAGAAGTTTATCCCACAATGGCGGAAACACATCACCATCTTGATGCATGCTCTATGTGGTGGACAGTTCCCTCTTCCTGTTGAAGCAGCAGAAACTTGCATCTTGGTGGCAAACTGTTTGGGAACAAACTGAAGAGCAGAAACAGAGAGGATGACCATCCATGGAAGATTTGGCATTCATTGAAAAGTTTCCAGACAACATCAAGTGGGAGATTGTGAAGAAGCTTCAGGAGTCTTGGTCTGTAGAGGTTCACAAAGATAAGAAGGAAAAGAGTTGGAATTTGTTCGTGGACGCTCAACAGCAAGATACATGGGATGCTTGGTGTACTGATAATCTTCTGTTTGTTCAATTAGCAACCCACTGGAAGTTGGTAGACAGAGTGTTTTTCACAACATACACTGTTGAAACCATCAGAAGCTGGCATTACTATGATGATGGCACCACCACAATGCTCAGACGTATGCATTTTAACACCTTTAGAACCGAATATCTTCCTTTGTGCAGTGGCATGAAAGCAAAATTCAGGGACATTGAAAAGAAAGAAGTAGAAGAAATGTTGGCAAGAGAGTCCTACAGAGACTGAGGCCTTCTGTTAACCCTCTGTGGAGCACTAACAACATAGTGGAGCCAACCCCCTGATGAATGACGCAATAAAAAGGCAAGCGTTAGAACGAGTCCAGAGGTACGTGAGAAGAGAGAAAGCAAAAATCAAGGCTGAGAGCGAGCTCGCAGCAGAAGCCGCCTTTGACGCCCTTGCGGAACTCTTTATAGAAGTCCCAATGGCACACCAAGCCCTTCCTCCTCCTGCTGGAGGTCCACTTCCAAGCCAGATCCGTCCTGGAAATATTGATGACAGGCCAGCGAATGTAGTTCCATTGCCAGTTTTTAAGGGAGAGTACAATGAAGACCCCGATCTTCATGTAGTAGAGTTTATGGTAGCGTGTGTGGCTAACAATGCCAGAACCCCTGAGCATTGGTTGGCAATATTCCCCGCCACTTTCAAGGGCGCGGCGTTTCAGTGGTATGAGAGACAAGCAACAGGAACTTTTGGCACATGGGACGACCTGAAGTTGGCCTTCCTCACTAAATTCAGGCGTGAAGGTTTTGAAGAGCGGATGAGAGAGGAATTTATGAACCTAAGTCAATCCTCCGGAGAAAGAGTAGAAGCCTATGTCTCACGAATGGAATCCATCCTGAAGAGATGGACTAACCATAATTTAGATGATGGCATTCAGAAGGGGGTGTTTCTCAGAGGATTACAACCAGAAGTCCGTAAGTTTGTGGAGCTGCAAAGACCAGCCACCCTGCAAGCTGCAACAGAAGGTGCAAGACTGTACGATGAAGTGGAAGCTAGATTAGCGATGAATATAGGAAGAGGAGTCCTACCTCCTCTGATGCCAGGAATGATGTACCCACCAAATGCAGTCCCAGGGACTGTTCCCTACCCTTACCAACAGATACCCCCGGTATCACAGTACAATGCACCAAATCCACAATGGCCACAATCCATGCCTCAAATGATGGCTCAACCACAACAACAATGGTCCCAACCAATTTCCTCAATGCCAAATCAGCAGCAACAGTGGAATCCTACCAACTGGAGCCAACAGCCAACTGTTCAAACAGGAGCTCTGAATCAGAACTAGAATAGAGACCCCTCTGTACCAGCCCAACCTGTTTATGCAGTGATTACAGAGACTCCTCAAAACCCTCCTGCCAGTACATCCGGAGGAGAAATCTTGAAGGATTATTTATCCAACTCAGTTGCAAACATCAAAAAGGAGTTGATGGATGTGATTACAGAGCAGCTACAGACGTTGAAAGTGAACACAGCGAGCTTATCCAACGTTGCAGGAGCAGGAAGAGATGTGATACGGTCAAATACTTGGTGTGGTAAGTGTCATCAAGCAGGCCATTTAGCCACTGAATGTACACGAAAACCAACTATTCCTAGAGCCTTCTGTTCCTACTGTTTGCGGAAGAACCATACAGAAGACATTTGCTCTCTGAAGGAGATGCATGATAGGAGAAGGAAGGAAGAAGATGCAAGATTCAACTTGCTGGAATCCAAAATGACAACACAAGATATTGGACCCAAGCCTAGAGAGTTTGGTCCTAATTTCGGACCCAGAAGATTTCCTTCCCAAAGTTACAGAGGAAGACAGTCTGGCGGTGGTCAGAGATCAGAAGTGGAGTGTTACAGATGCGGAGAAAAGTGACACATTTTACCAAATTGTCCAAATCCTCAAAGGTCAGTGGATTACAAGCCCTTATGCAGTCGATGCAAAGGAGAAGGCCACACTGCAAAAGACTGTCCAAGCCCAGCCCCAGTGAAAAATAGTGCTACTGATAGTCCAGCCAAGGCCCAAGAGCCTACCTCTAATTTGGTGGAATTGGAAGTTACTGCCATCACGCGTGCAAAGCAGAAGGAACCACCTATCCAGAAAGAAAATAACCCCCCTGCCAGAACAGTGAAGTTCAATCTTCCATCAGAAGAACAGAACAGAACAGAGCCTAACAGTGCCGTACAGAGCACTACAGTGCTACAGAGAGTTACAGAGACAGTCGCAGAGACAGGACCAGAGGTCCAGGAGACAGAAGAGGAGGAAGTGCCACAAATGGCAGAAGAAGTTCATGTGATTCCCCTGTTGGAAGAAAGAGGGAGACTGAAAATGGGTGTTGCCCCATTCCCTAACCGGTTAGAGAAGCCAGTGGATCCTATTAAGGAATACGATCTGGTCAGAGATCTAGATACCTTTAAACCAAACCTCACATTCCGACAATTATTGATGTTGTCCCCCAGTTGCCGAAAAAGGTTCAAAAGTATACTGACAAGAAGACGTGGCTTAAGGATTGCTCCCTCAACAGTAACAAAGTCCAACAAGGCTCCAGAGCCTGTAAAAGAAGTGGATGTAGCTAATGCTTTCCTAGATCCAGGTACTCCAGAGACTGGTGTGTGGATAGAAGGCTGCTTCATTGCAAATGCACTGATTGATGGTGGTTCATCAGTGAACATTATGACGGATGTGACGATGAAGGATCTAGGCCTACAAGGTGTGCAACCCACCCAATGGCTCATCAGATTGGCGGATCAGAGTAGGATCAAGCCTTTGGGCATTCTCCCATATTTGAAGACTACAGTGGCTGGAAAAGATTATTGACTGACCTATCTGGTGGTGAAGCCAAACTCTTATGGTACATCCTATCCTCTGTTACTGGGTAGACCATGGCTTTTTGAAGCCAGAGCAAGGACGGATTGGTTTAAAGGAACTTTGACCTTGGGCAGAGGACCCAATAAAGTGGTGCTGAAACTGTATGGTTCTCAAAAAGGACATGGATCCACCTCCTTGGAATTATCTTCTGACTCCCCTAACGAGGCTACAGATGGAACGTCAGCAGACGAAGATGCTGTCAAACAGATCCTTCCCAAGAAAATAATGGCACATTCCTTAACAGTGGATACTGTAAGCCGACTTCCAAAAGATGCAAAGCCATTATCAATGGGTGAATACTTCCTGCCTGAATCAGAAATGACTTCGGAAATCACTTCTGACAGTGAGATAGAAGCATGGATGTATTGCTCTCCCTGTTACATGGCCATAGCAGAGCCAGAGACAGAGGCAGGAGAGGAAACAGAGAATCTGTTCTTCTGTTACAGAGCTCCTACAGAGACAGAAGCAGAAGCAGACGCAGAGACAGAAACAGAAGCAGAGACAGAGACAGAAGAGGATGGATATGATATGGACGAAGAAGATTATGAAAGTGAAATGGAAGAGTCTATCCCACCTGAAGAGGATACATTTGAGGAAGAAGTTCCAGAAGCATCAGAAGCCGATGACCTCCTGCTATGGGACAGAATGGCGATGGTACCATTTGGTCTGGTAAATGGATCTTCTCATATGCAAAACCTTTATAAGAAATGGATTAAGAAGAGCAAGCCGCCTTTTAAGTGTGGCTCCTGCCGTCCTAACCCATCCTTGCCAAAGAAAGATGATGATGATGCACCGTGCCAACAAGCACCAGTCCCACTAACCCAACAGGCATCAGAGGGTCCCTGTTATGTGACGTTCCTGGATGTATCATCAGAAGATGAGTCTTCAAGACAAGAGGTAATTAATTTTGAAACCAAACCCGAAACAGCTCTAATCCCATTCCAACGTCTTACGGAGCAACCTAAGTCTCTACCAAAAGAAGAAGTGGGTTCTAGTGGGACATCAGAAGAGGACACCACTCCCTTGAAGGAGTCGGATCTCTACCCAGAAGCAGTCCGCGGGACCTTTATTCGTGAAGTAGAAGGTGAAAGGCAGTTAACCTTTGTGGATTCAGAAGGCACTAAACGCCACTTGAAGGTGGGTAGCAGTCTCCCAGAAGAGGAATTGTTAACCTTGTACAACTTGTTGAAAGAAAATTTGGACGTGTTTGCATGGTCTTACAAAGACCTAAAGGGGATTGATCCCACAATATGTCAACATCATATTGACTTGGAGCCTGATGCCAAGCCAGTACGGCAACGACAGAGGCGAATGAACCCGAATTATTCCACATTGGTGAAAGCGGAGCTGTTGAAGCTTCTGGAAGCCGAGTTCATCTATCCAGTGGCAAATAGTGAATGGGTTTCACCCATCTTGGTTGTACCCAAGAAGAATGGCAAATTGCGAATATGTGTGGATTTCCGGAAGCTTAATTCCAAGACGAAGAAGGATCACTTTCCTATCCCGTTCACAGACCAACTGTTGGACACAGTGGCAGGACATGAGCTTTATTCCCTTCTGGATGGATTCAGCGGATACAACCAAGTGCAGATCGCAGAAGAAGACCAGTCCAAAACAACCTTCACCACAGAATGGGGGACCTACGCTTACCGAGTGATGCCATTTGGGCTCTGCAATGCCCCTGCTACTTTCCAATGAGTCATGATGGCTGCATTTCAAAATCATCTGCACGACTTTATTGAGGTATATTTGGATAACTTTTGTGTCTATAGTTTGATCAGTGAACACTGGGGACATTTGGAGCAATACTTTGACCGGTGCCGGGAGTATGGGATTTCCCTTAACCCTGACAAATGCATCTTTGGGGTCTCTTCTGGAGTTCTGTTGGGCCACATTGTCTCTGCACGAGGGATATCAACAGACCCTGCAAAGATTGAAAAGATTACAGCTCTGACCGCACCCACCAACCTCAAACAGTTGAGGGGATTCCTAGGCCATGTGGGTTACTACAGGAGGTTCATAGCCCATTTTGTGACAAAGGCAACCTCCTTGCACAAGCTTCTAAGGAAAGATGCAGAGTTTACTTGGACGGAAGAATGTGACAAAGCCTTCCACACTCTGAAGCAGTGTCTGATAGAGGCACCCATTCTGCAACCTCCTGATTGGACGAAAGAGTTCCACGTACACACTGATGCATCAATTGAAGGCTTAGGTGCTGTCCTCTGCCAAAAGGGCTCCTCAAAGTTGGATCAACCGATCTATTATGCAAGTCGAAAAGTCACTGATAGGGAATGGAACTATACAGTGACAGAGCTGGAGTGCTTGGCAATGGTGTTTGCCCTGGAGAAGTTTCGCCACTACCTCATATCCACCCACTTTAAATTTTATGTGGATCATGAGGCCCTATCCTTCCTAATGAACAAAGCAGATGTGAAGGGACGAATGATGAGATGGCTCCTTTTATTCCAAGAGTTTGACTTTGAGGTGATTACTAAGCCTGGTCGTTCCCATGTTCTGGCTGATCATCTGTCGCGTATCCCACAAACTGTAGACGAGGAGCAGGATGATCCAGACCTCCCTGATGCTTCCCTATTCTTGGTAGAAACTGTAACTCCCTGGTATGCAGACATTGCCAATCTGCTGGCAACCCAACAGTACCCTCCTGGCATTTCTAGTTGGGAAAGAAAGAAGCTCATGCTAGAATCAGCCCCCTACACCCTGCTAGGCGGTGCACTGTACAAGAAAGGCAAAGATGAAGTGCTCAGAAGATGTGTTGCAGGGGATGAGATTGGGATTGTTCTGAAGGCTTGCCACGACGAGCCATGTGGAGGTCACTTTGCAGGAGAAGCTACAGCCAGGAAGGCTCTGCTAGCGGGATATTGGTGGCCTACCATCCACAAAGATTCCTATGATTACTGTAAAAGATGTGATGCTTGTCAAAGAATGGGGAAACCCACCAAGACAAGTGCCATGCCACTGCAACCTATCCTTCCTTTGAAGCCATTTGAGAAGTGGGGCATTGACTTCGTCGGTCCGATCGATCCTCCTACCAGAAGGAAACAGAACCGATACATCCTCGTATGTACGGATTATGTCACAAAGTGGTGTGAAGCTAAAGCCCTAAAGCGGGACGATGGTAACAGCGTAGCCCTGTTCATGTACGAGAATATCATCACCCGTTTTGGTAGTCCCTTGGAGCTGGTAAGTGACAGAGGCACTCATTTCCTCAACAAAGTCATGGAAGAGTTGTCAGAGTTGTATAAGATCCGCCATCGCAAGTCCACTCCTTATTACCCCAGAGCCAACGGCCAAGTCGAAGTCACCAATCACATCCTCTGCTCGATCCTGACAAGAACAATCACCGCACATCGTCGTGATTGGGATGATCGACTTACAGAGGCCCTCTGGGCGTACAGAACCTCCCATAAAGCAGCAACAGGACAGACACCTTTCCAGCTGGTGTATGGTACAGAAGCTGTTTTTCCTGTTGAATTGGAACTACCCTCTTTGAGAGTGGCTATCAAAGAGAGTTTGGGGGATGATGATTCACTGCAACGTCGTCTCCTGCACTTGGAATGTTTGGATGAAATTCGTCGGATGGCTCTCCAGTGCATGGAAGCCACGCAAGCTCGACGCAAGGCTTACCATGATAGCTTTATCAAGCACAAGGAGTTCAAAGAAGGTGATTTGGTCCTAGCCTATGATTCACGATTTGGCAAGTTTCCTGGCAAGCTCCAACAGCGGTGGATGGGCCCCTATAAGGTACTTGCCGTCAACCCTAATGGCTCTGTCCAAGTGCAGACCATTGATGCCTCTGATGATCCCTTTCTGATCAATGGATATCGCCTGAAGAAGTACTTTCCTCCTTGGGGATCTTGACAATTACGGACACTTGATCCTTTCCCTCGTTGGCGCGGCACTGTACTTCTTATGATGCTACTTCTGATAGTCGTTCTTTAATCACTCCTGATGAAGTGGACGCAACCCCCTGTTCCCTCAAATCCCCCTTCCAGCCTTGATCTCTTATCCTCTATTTTCCACCAGCGACAGTACAGAGGTTGGTCTTGACACATGGTCTTTCTACCATTCCCTTGCTCAATTAAAAAAAAAACAAAACAAAAACAAAACAAAACATATCGGTTATGGAAGAAAAGGACTAAGGTCCCTGTCATGCCGACCTATTCTTCGAGAAAAGGTGGAAACACCCTCGGGAATAGGGAAAAAAGAAAAGAAGAAAAAAAAACAAGAAAAAAAAACAAACAAACAAATCTGTTATGAGAGAAAAGGAAGAAATTCCCTGTCATAGCAGGCCTCGTTCCAAGAAAAGGTGGTAAACACCCTTGGGCGAGAAGCTGGCTGTGGAAAAGGTGGTAACACCCAGCAGTCTAGAAAGTGGATTCATTAATTGATATCTCCAGGATCCAATTCCGAAGCTACCTCCCTTGGTACACTGTGTCCTGGGTCTCTCTGCAAAGTGACTACCTGTCCTCTAGCAGATGACATGTCCTATTCAACACAACGTTCGATTTGATGGCTACCTCCCTGGGTACGCCTCTTCAACAACTGACGAAGTGATCTTCATCGACAACCCCTTGAGTGACGTGAGCTTTCATCCTAACCGGATGGGGAAGTGAGTATGGTTGCCTCCTGTATCTATCACCAGAGAGTGAGACAGGGGGTGGGGCGAGAGACCAGTCTTTTCCCTTCAAATCAAATGAGAGGTGAGAAGTGTGAATGAAGAGTTGCATGCACGGGATGGGCCTCTCAATGCACAAAGCACAAATTGTTTCTGTGCACTGCACTATAAGGCTCCCTGGCCTTCATTCTTGCACTGTATGCCAGCACAGGGCGGGATGCACTATTGCACCATCAACTGCGCACAAGGCATACACCCTTTGCACAAGTGACTGTGAGGATTACATCAATGGGTTTCAGGAAAAGGCTGCCCTCCTGTATCTATCCACAGAGCGTGAGACAGAGGGTGGGCTGAGTGTGACTGGAGTTTCTTCAATCATTTACCGAGAGGTGAGATTGAGGGACGTTACGACACTTGGAGTCAGGTATGTTCCACTTTCCCTATGCACCCACGGGATGGGTTTTTACCATCAACACAAGACACGTCACCCTGTTCTGTACACGGCACTGTAAGGCTCCCTTGCCTTCCTCCTTGCACCTATGCCAGACGGGTTGGACGCACTAATGCACCATCAACTGTGCACCCTGGCATACTCTTTTTGCACTATTTCCCCCTTATTGATTCCTCAACCGAGTATGAGTTATGGGTTTTAATCATTCTTCCTCAAGTGATATTAGTCATGGGGCGAGTGACTGTTCTTTCATTCCAATTGAGTGATTGTGAGTTGAGTGTAGTATCCCTCATCATCGACGAATTTCTTGCGATTCCTTCCATCAGCTACCTCCCTGGGTGTTGCCGCGTGGTCCCTACCATGACGAACGTGTGCCGAGAAGATGCCTTGGTCCCTCCAGTGCCGACAACAACACTGGACATGCCATCGATACTCAACCTTGATTCTTGACGAAACGGGCCAAGTTTTTCTAACCCTACAACTTCTGTTTCTTAGTGATGGTCATGTTTTAAGTGTGGGGAAGTTAGTGGATGATCTGTGGCGTGGTCCTAGGTCCCTGTTGTTCGGTTAACCCTATCCATTGAGGTCTTAAGTGTGGGGACGCGTCCCTGCGCGTCTACATTGCATATCCTTCTGCATATGCCTTAACCTGTTCATGCATGAAGGCCTTGCCTTGCTTTTACCCTCATGGGATCCCTTTCCACCCATCCGGTTATGTTTGACCCACCCTTGGGGCTGTTCCCTTGCAGTTTTCCTTCATTCCCTGATTTTGAGGTTTTTCCATGTGAATGCACCCTACGTTCACCAAAATCCAAATCCAACTTTATAGCCCTGTTCCTCCCTTTGAACTGATCATTTTTCCTTTTTACCTACCTTTTTTCCGGTGCACGGTTTTTGAGTTATTAATTTTTGACGCATTTTACGCAATTTAGACGGTTTTCCATGTGAATGCGCTTTTCTTGCTTCCGAATCATGCTCTGACGTCATAGCCCTGACTAGCACTTTTCCTCTGACATTTTTCCTTTTTATTCCGCATCATTTCGATACATGGTTTGTCCGTTATTAATTTTCCGATTTTTTAAGACTTTTTCGTGTGTATTTTTGACATTTTTCCATGTGAACCTGCCCTATTTGCATCGGAATTCCAATTTGATTTGACAGCCGTGTCCCCTGTGCCTTCCCCCACCTTTTTCCTTTTTCCTCCACCCTTTTTCGACTTTTGGATTTTTACTTATTAAATTTTAAATGAGTTTTTGGGAGTATTTTTGGAGTTTTTCACATGTGAAACCCTCCTATTTCCGCCGAAACTGCGGTTAACATGATAACCCTGTGCCACCCCTTACTGCGGACATTTTTCCTTCTTACTGCATGTCATTCCGGTGAATGGTTTGTTCGATATTAATTTCCGATCCCATTTTCGGGTTTATTTTTTGGGTTTTTTCCATGTGCACGCGTCTTATCTCAGTCGGAATTATGTTTTGATGTGATAGGATTGTCGGGCACATCTTTCTGCACAGTTTTTCTTTTTTCTGCACCTCATTCCGATTCACGGATCTTTCGATATTAATTTTTAAATTGCGTTTTTGGTTCGTTTTTTGTGTTTTTTGCACGTGACCGCCCGTTACCCCTCCCGGAACCCCCGTCCCATATTTTCCTTGTTTTCCCCCTGTCGTCCTGCCCACTTTTTGTTTTTACGCTATTTCGTTTTGACGTCCGGATTGGGAGTTATTAATTTTTCTTTATTTTTACGTTTTTTCTCGCGCCCGTTTTGCGCGTGAACGCGCCCTTTTTCGCTTTTCCGAGTCTCCACGTGCCCCGGTCGTGTCCGCGTAACCCGTACCGTCTTCCCCGAATCATTTCAATCCCGTCACGGCAAATTTTTTTACCCCGCCCCGCGCACGCGCCCTTGCCCCCCCCCCCCCCACCTGCCCACCCCATGGCCCCCCCATGGGCCCCCACCCCTTTCCCCTAACTGCCTACCCCTGCCCCCAACCGCCCGTCTCTCTTTCTTTCTCTCTCTCTCTCTTTCTTTCTCTCTCCTCCCGCGCCCTTCTTCCCTCCTGCTCCCTCCCTTGCCACCTCCTCCCAGCGCCTTCCCCTTCTTCCCTCCTGCGCCCTTCCTCGCCTTTCTCCTCCTTCGCCTCCTACCCCCCGTGCAGCCTCGTCGTCTTCTCCCCTCCTCCACCCCCCAGCGCCCCCCCAGCCTCCCTCGCCGCCTTCTTTCTCCTACCTCCCCGCCTCCTTCGCCTCCTACCCCCCGTGCAGCCTCGTCGTCTTCTCCCCTCCTCCACCCCCCAGCGCCCCCCCAGCCTCCCTCGCCGCCTGCTGCTCCCTCCCTCGCCACCTCCTCCCAGCGCCTTCCCCTTCTTCCCTCCTGTGCCCTTCCTCGCCTTCCTTCTCCTTCGTCTCCTACTACCCCCCCGCCAGCGTCTCCTACCCCCCCGCAAGCGCCAGTACTTCCTCCCCCCCCGCCAGCGCCTGCTGCCTCCTACCCCCCCAGCGCAGCCTCCTCCTCCCTCCCCCGTCCGCCTCTCCTACTCCCGCCCGCAGCCCCTTCGCCACAGCCGCCGCCGTCGCGCCTCCTTCCTGTGGCCAGCCGCCGCCGTCGCGCCTCCTTCCTGTGGACAGTCGCCGCCATCGCCGCCGCGTGGAGCCGCCGTCAGCCGCCGAGTTCGCCACCACCTCCCTTCTCCTCCCCCACCCCCACCACCACTTCCTCTACCCTCCTCCTCCACTAACCCTCCTCAGGTTAGTCACTAACTTAATTTCAGTTAACTAACCTAATTAGTGTTAATTAACCCTAGTTACTAAACTAACCTAACTAGGTTCCACTAACCCTAACTTAACCTTAGTTAGGTTGACTAACCCTAACCCCACCCCCTAACCCTAACTTACCCCTAGCTAGGTTAGTGTTAACCTCACCATAGTTAACCGTGTTAACCTAACTATAGTTACCCTAGACTAACCTAACTATATTTACCCTACACTAACCTAACTATAGTTACCCTAGACTAACCTAACCATAGTCAACTTACTTAACTAACCCCTACCTAATTAACCTAACTTAGTTGATTAACCTACCTAGTTAGCTAACCTAGCCTAGTTGACTAACCTAAGCAACTTAGACTAACCTGACTTGCTTTAGGTAGACTAACATGACTTAACCCACTAACCAGACTTAATTGACTTATGCATACCTGACTTATTTGATTAATGTGATTTAGGTGACTTAATTAATCACTACATTAATTTTTCCATAAAAAAATTTCAGAATAATTTCTAAAAATTCCTTTTGCCTTTTGTCACTTTTTGGGAATTTGTCTGCTGGAAATTTCCTATCCTAAAATTTCTGAAAATTAAATATTTCCTCATTTCACCTCTAAATTGCCAATAAATGTGGAAAATTCATTTAAAAATAGTAAAACATAGTAAAAAATTCTAAAAAAATTCTTAAAAATTATCCAAAATTCCCCTCACCTCCCTGGCTCATTTTCCATTTATTCAACCCTAAATAATCCCAACTTACCATAATACAAAAAATAAAAAATAAAAAAATAAACATAAAAATAAAAATACAAATAAAAAACCCACAAAAACCAAATTAACCCATCTGCTAAGGTGTTGTGTTTCTTGTTTCATCAGTGATCTTTACTTTTCCTTTACTGGATTCACTTCTTTTGGGAGACTCTTCCGTGCGCATTCCTGCATTACATACACACCCCTTCCAGGTATTTATTTTCTGTGCTTTATTTATTTTTCATTTCCCCCTTAATCACAAATTAATCGTTAAAATGAACCCTTTAATTCACCCACAGTTTCCACGCGCATTCGCGCTAAACACACATCTTTTTTTAATTAAAATAAACCATCCGTTCACTTAGCACGCGCTACGTGCGCTAAAGAGGCACTTTAAAATTTTAAATTAAAAAGAACCAGCCGTCACATGAGCACGCGCTGGCAAAAAAGCGCTCCACATCACCTTAATTTGTAATCAATGAATTGCATTTAGAGACCCAGTCGGGAATCGAAGTCCGGGAATCGCATTAAAGCACCGTTTTAACCTAATAATTGGTAATTAAATAACTAATAAGGAACCGCCGTTTTCTTGTTAAGGTTTATCACCTAATAAAAATTCACCCATTTTTAATAAATGATTAAAATCAACCCTTCATTAAATTAATTCCCCCCTCACTGCACTTAATTCCCTTTTTAATGAAGCGTTTCGTGGGATGGGTATGCGCAGTCATTAGTGTTATTTTCCATGGTCCAGTCTTGGTTCTATCACAGATGTCGTATTGATATGTGTCAGATATGGTATGGTTTTGGTTTCATGTCTTAGTTACGGTTACGGGTACGGTATGCAGTTTTTTCTTTTATTGCCTGATACGGGGTTCAGGGTGTTTGTCTGATGTATCGCATGAAGCTTTCGGCCGCATTTGTCTCGAGGTCATGTCAATTTTTTTCTAGGATGTGGTTTGCTTGGGGTTAGTAGGTCGTGTCACGTTTGATTGGTAATTCTCTTATCCTTGGTTTTTTGTCTGTTGCTTTGCAGGCATTCTCCTTGATTGTCTGTGTTTGTGGTGTGTGTGTAACCATCTGAATGGCGCCTTCTCATGCTCCTCCCCCTATCCAGTACGTCCCATTAGTTAGTAGGGATTACTCTTCCCTACTTACTTTTGAGCCTCTCACGAAGGCGGGACTTGCTGCTTTTGTGGCCACTCCTTTTCCCCTGCTTCCAGAGGATCCGTCCTTATGTGATGAGTTCCTGGCCTCTTACAGCAAGAAGACAGGCGTAGTCCAAGGCCTGTCTATGACATTGACGTCTCGAGGCTTAGGGAAGGCTCTATCTTTACCCTCCAAAGGAGAACCTTTTGTGACCACTCGTCAGCTCTTTTCTAATGAAGAGATTCTCAAGCTGTTGCACAAGCAGACAAGGGAACTCCTTGATGTTAAGAAGGTGATAAACTCTTCAGGAGTTTCGTTTTCTATGATCACTGATCCCGTATGGAAGACGATGTGTCAGTTCCTTCAGGACAGGTTCATGCCTGCCAAAACGCCATCCCACTATTTGTCCAAAGAGCTTTTCACAGCTTCCAGGATGGTACTGAAAGGAGTTGCTATTGATTGGAGCACATACCTCCTTACTAAAATGGATCAGCATTTTGTTAAAGTCACGAGGGGTAATGTTACCAATGTTACCTATGGATCATATTTGTCTGCCTTCTTGACCTATTCAGGTTTACAGAAGACTGTACCTCCACCTCCTCCATCAGATCCAGTACCTCCTCCTCCACCTTCAGACGAGTCAGCACCTATTGACATTGAGGATGATGATTCTCCGCCTCCCCTGGTCATACAACGCAAACGCTTGAAGAGGGTAGCGGATACAGCCCCTGCTGTACTTCCCTCAGTGCCTATCCCTGCTACTTCTAGCAGTGAACTCCCTAGGTATCTCACTTGCAATAACCTGTTCAGAGCACATCGAGAAGGATCCTTGGAGATCTCAGTTCCCTCCCTGAACAATCTCGTCTCAGGAGATGCCATTCCTTTCCTTTGCAAGGATATTCAAAGTTCCATTGAGTTGTCAGTGACAGCCTGTGTTCAACAGCTGTACGCATCTTTCTATGAGGAGCTCATGCAGTCCAAAGACCAGTTGCATAAGGCAACATCTGAGTTAGCTTCTGCTAAGGATACCCTAGCAGATTTATTTAAGCAAATGGAACAACAAACCCAACTGGTTGCCATCCAAAGCGATGAGATTTCTTCATTGAAGACCCAGTTATTCGAGGCTCAGTCACAGGTTACTAGCCTTTCAGCAGAGAAGGAGAGGATGTCCAGCGAAGTGAAAGAATTCCAAGCTATTTTAGATGACAAGCTTTCAGCTTTACAGATGGCTAATGACACAGTGGCCAACCAAGCCTCCCAAATCCAGCAGTTGCAAGATCAGCTTGCAAAGTCCCGGTCTGTTCCTCCAAGCCCTCCTGTTCCATTAATTCCTACTCTTTCACAGCAGGATTTGGCTGCCCTACAGAGACAGGCTACTTTGTGCCCTCTATTCCAAGACAAAGTGGAAAGATTGCAGTCCAGAATGGACTTGTTATGGTCTACCTTTGAGCAATTTCAGGAATATGTCCTACCAGACCATTCTTTCTTTGTCCACTACCACTTACAGAAGTTGGTCTTCTATATGAAGCTTTCCACGATGGATTTACCTTTTCCAGAGGATGGCTGGAGTGGGGCTTGGTCTGCTGAGTTGTTGACAGAGGTAGTCAGAATGGTCTTTGAAGATTCTGTCACGCCAGACACCATGCTGATGTCATACATGTATCTCCGAGGAGATTTGTTAATCCCAGATGAGGTAGATCTGGCATGGTATGTGGGGGATGTGGTCTTACAGGCTGTTCTATATGTCAATCATTTGGAGATGTGCATAGCTGATATGTTCCAGAGTTATTCCTCCAAAGTATCTGATTGTCAGGATAATTCGTGGCATCCCATGATTGATTCGGTGGTCCTCAATCAAAGACAAAACACAGCTCCTACCTTTGCCCAGAGTACTAACCAACTGAGGATGGATCTCTTAACCTATCTTTCCAAACATAATCCATTTGATGCTACCTTCTTTGATGCCTATCATAGACGATCTCTCTTGGGACCTTCTGTTCCTACCCTCCTCTATTACCAACAATTGGCTCACCGCTATGCTATATATTTTTCCCTTTGTCAAACTAATTCCACAATAATTTTACCCCTTCTTTTCCAACCTTCAAATTTCCCTCAAATTCCTATTTTCACTTACTGTTCCTTTATTGAGGATAGGGTATTTTCCCCTTCTCCGCCCTGTCCTTCTCCCTCCATTAATGTACCCTCCACATTTCCTATTTATCAGTTAACACCGTTCCTTAGTGATTCCTTACCAATTTCTGCCACTCCTTCTTTAACATTTTCTTCCTTTTATGATTTTTCCTATCCTTCCCTTCATCCACTTTCCCTTATTCCATTACCCTCTCCTAACACTTCCATATCTCAACCACCTCAGTTGGTTAGTGACTGTGACGGTTTTGATAATCAGATTTCCAGAAGAAGGGGATGGAGTTCGGATGATTGCCTTACAGGACCGCAGATTAATTGGCCAGTAATTCCAGGAGAATGGACAGCTTCCAGTCAAGCTTATCAAAACTATGTTCATTTTGCCCAACAATATTCACAATCTGCAGATCCCTCAGTGAGATTAACTGCTCACTTTGCTTGGTACCTGGCGTATATGCATAGGCACTCTCATACTGATTCAAAGCCTATTCCAAAGTTGTGCATGAATGTCAATGTTAGCATTGATTCCCAGCAGTTGGAGATACTGTATTTTCATGCCCTCTATTTGCCTAGCAAATACTTGGTCCTGTTGGAAAGGATGTGCTGTCTCCAATTTTTCCAAAATCCTCCTAAAAACTTTGTAGATGAATCCTTATCTATGGATCGATTCCGACAGCATCAATCTTTTAAGAGGGATCATCTTCATTGATACCTTTCCAATGTATGATGGAAGCTTTTCATAAAAAAACTCTCTTTTTGAAGGAGTCATTCAAATGGTTGTGTTGTGTATTAGTGTTTGTGTTGTGAGTTCCTTTATGTCAAACGAACGTGGTGGTTTCCTATTGGATTTCGTGTACGAGCTATGTTTTGGAGAATTGTAGAGATGGGGTTGTGGTTGGAGAGTTGAAGCTGATGCTGATGAAGAAGAAGCAAACTCTTATATCCTTTACAAATTTGTGATGATTTTTAGTTTGATAAGAGGTGTTAATTTCAAAAGAGTTTTCCTTTCTTTGTATTTTTATATCAGAACCAGGTTATAAGTTGGGGTCGTGGTGGATGGATTCTTTGTGAAAAGATATTGAAGATCAAAGTTGAGCTTTTCAATGCACTTGTATTCCTTTTTTCCTGGGTCGCGAGGACGCTTCCTTATTAAGTGTGGGGATATGTTGAGTGTTGAAATGACTTGTTTTTTGGCTGATTTTTGTTGTTTTTGAGAGCTGAATGGTTGATTTTATGGGATGATTGGTTGATTTAGAAGTGGATTGAGAGTGTTTTGGATGGTATTGATTGTGTTTTGGAAGTTCATGATGTTTGTTGATGGTTCTGTGATGTTCTGATAGGTTCTGATTGGTTCTGTATACCTTCTGTTTTGTTCTGTTTTGGTCTGTTTTGTTCTGATTGTCTTCTGTGAAGAGGAATGGAGTATTGATTGATGAAGAATGAGATATTGAGAAAGCTTATTGAATGTTTTGTGAGAGTTTGGAATGGTTTGAGAGTGAGTTATGAGGTTTTGATGACCTTCTGTAACCTTCTGTAGGTCTTCTGTAGAGCTTTTGCTTCTGTTCTGTTCTATACTGTAGCTGTTCTGGTACTGTTCTGTAGACTGTTCTGTATACTTCTGTAAGTGTTCTGTGGAATGTATGTGTGACTTTGGGAAAGTTTTCTAGCCTTGGAAAGAGGTGAATACAAGTGCAAAAGAGCTGAAGGAAGTGGAAGAAGTAGCTGTTAAAGACTCAAGAGAAGACTAGAGTGAAGTGACAGTAGTGAGCTGTGAAGAGACACTGTAGTGGCTCTGGTGACCCTTCATATCAGACATACCTCTTGGGAGGGGTATCCACGACCTAAGAGTGATTATTGAGAGTAATTTTGAGAGATTGTAGTGAGGATATGATGTATTATTGATGGAGTGAGAGAGAGAGAGTCAGAGATAGCCAATTCTACTGAAACAAAGTGATTGTATATGAGAGATTGAGAGAGAAGACTATGGAGATATTGAAGATGAATACTATGTGATGTATTTCCATTCCAAGATGGTGTATTCTTTGCTTTCTTTGTTCTATTGATGGATTTTGTGAAGATATTGAAGAATATGGTTGATTCTATTAAAACCGTGGGAGATCTACATGATGCTGTATGAAGATTTGTTGTGCCTGGTGTTCTTTTCTTCATTGTGATCATATAAAATATGATAAACAAGCTTGTTGATGTTACAAGATAGATTTTCTTGCAAGAGAATTCCCTTTTTCCTTGGTGTTCCTCTTGGGGCTCCAGTTTGCAAGGTTCTTGCAGGAGCATGGCATAAAGCAGCAATATTCATGTAGTCATACCCCACAACAAAATGGAATTGCAGAAAGAAAAAACAGGCATATTGGAGAGGTATCTCGTGCCATGCTCAATGAAAAAGACATGCCAGATTTTTATTGGGCTGAAGCAGTTGCTACTGCAGTCTACATAATGAACAGGACTCCCACTGCAGCAATACATGGCATGACTCCAGAGGAGAGGTATACTGGTAGGAAACCAGATATTTCTCATTTGAAAATTTTTGGTTGCATTGCCTATGTGCATGTGCCAGATGAGTTGAGATCCAAGTTGGATCCAAAAGCTGAGAAGTGCATCTTTATTGGTTACTCTCTACAGCAAAAAGGGTATAGATATTATAACCATTCTACTCGTAAGTTTACAATGAGCAGAGATGTTGTTTTTGATGAGATGAGTAGCTAGTATAAACTAGTAAATGTGATTGATGATGTGGATGCACAAAATGGTAATGCTGCACAGAATTCATAGCAGCAGTCACAAAATATTAGTGGACCTGGAGCGTCTTCTAGCAGTGGTTCACATTCTTCGCCATGGACAGGCAGATTGAGATCAGGAGAATCTTCTCAAAGCAATGCAGATAGTGGTATGCAGGTATCACGAAAAGGAAAAGAGAAGGTTGATCAGCCCATGCTTGATGTGAATGCAGGTCACTCTTATGTGGATGGTGAATCCAGTGGCTCAGAACAGAGCATTGATGATGAGTTGGGTATTCCCTCTATTGTTACACCTGGAGTAAGGAAGACCAGGGATGTTTTGAGAGCACCTGGGAGTGAACCTACTTTGTGCAGGTCTACCAGAGTTAGGTATCCTGTGGATAGGCTGAAATATGATGGATTTACAGCCATTCATTATGCATATATGGTCAAAGTGATACAGGAACCAGAACCCACTTCTTTTGAGCAAGCCATGGGAAAAGAAAAATGGGAGAAAGCCATGGATGAAGAAATGGATGCCTTGGAAGCAAATGCTACATGGGAATTGGTACCTTTGCCTAAAGGTAAGAATGCAATTGGCTGTAAGTGGGTTTATAAGGTGAAGCACAATGCAGATGGTTCTGTGAACAGATACAAGGCAAGATTAGTAGTCAAGGGGTATGCACAAACATATGGCATTGACTATGAAGAAACATTCAGTCCGGTTGCAAGGATGGCAACTGTAAGAGCAGTCATTGCTATGGCTGCATCAAAGGGATGGTCTTTACATCAGATGGATGTAAAGAATGCCTTCTTGCATGGTGATTTGCAAGAAGAGGTCTATATGGAGCAGCCACCAGGTTATGTGCATGATGTTCATCCTGAGTTTGTTTGCAGGTTGAAGAAAGCCTTGTATGGCTTGAAGCAAGCACTTAGAGCATGGTCTGACAAGATAGGACAGTATCTTGTCACTATTGGCTTTCAGATTTCCAAGGCAGATTTCTCACTTTATGTGAGAAAAACAGAGAAAGGTATTATGCTACTTGTCATTTATGTTGATGATTTGATTATGACAGGTGACAGTGATGAAGATATCCTTCATGTGAAAATGCTATTGAAGCAGAAGTTTGAGATGAAGGATTTGGGAGAGCTGCGTTATTTCTTGGGCATTGAGGTGATTAGATTACCAAGTGGGATACAGCTCTTGCAGAGGCAGTATGGATTGGACATGCTGTCCAAATATGGGATGACAGGCTGTAAGCCTATTTCAGTTCCTTTGGAGCAGAATGTGAAGCTGAGCGCAGATACAGGTGAGCTTCTGGAAGACCCTACTATGTATAGACGCATAGTAGGAAGCTTGATTTATATGACTATTACCAGGCCAGATTTGAGCTATGCTGTTGGATTGGTAAGTCAGTTTATGCAGGCTCCAAGGAAACCGCATTTGGATGCGGCTAGACGCATACTAAGGTATGTGAAGTCCACATTGCAGTATGGACTATTTTATGAGACTGGGGTTCAGATACAGTTGCATGGATACACTGATGCTGATTGGGCTGGTAACATTTCTGATAGACGATCTACCAGTGGATATGTGTTCTCTTTTGGGAGTGCTGCAGTCACTTGGAGCAGCAAGAAACAGCCTACAGTTGCCTTATCCAGCACAGAGGCTGAGTACAGGGGCGCAGCAATGGCTGCATGTGAGGTAGCTTGGTTGCATAAGCTACTTTATGATATGCATCAGTCTACAGATGGGCCAGTTGTCATTTATTGTGACAACATGAGTAGTATACACTTGGCAAACAATCCAGTCTATCATGCTAGAACAAAGCACATTGAGGTGCATTATCACTATGTGCGGGAGAGGGTTTTACTAGGTCTTATTGATCTAGTTTATGTCAGCATAGAGGATCAGGTAGCTGACATATTCACGAAGGCATTGGGCGCAGAGAAGCTGCGCAAGTTTAGAGACCTACTTGGTGTGCAGGAATTGGGATTGAGCTCGAGGGGGAGTGTTGAGATATCGAGCTCCACTCGTGATACGCCAGGGTGATCGTTGTGCATTTATGTCGCCGACGTGTTAGTTGCAGATGCGGTTGGTACACCGCCCATGAATAATAGCTACATGATAGCTATCCTTATCTACTCTAGTTCGTGGCTCAGTTAGTATGCCACCTTAGTTAGTTGAGTTTGGTTTGAGACCCATATATAGGGTTCTTCTATTTCTTTGTATGAGAGTTCTTTTGGCTTACACAACTAAGAAGAGGAAAACTGTTTTCAGCCTCCACCTCTGTGTGTATTCCCCCATTGTGCAAGCAAGAAAGCTACAAGTGAGTCTCCTTCCTTCTTTCCCACAATCTTGACGTTCCTAGAATAGATGAGCTTCTTGATCGTCTTCAGGGTGCGAAGATATTCTCCAAAATTGATCTCAGGTCGGGTTACTATCAGATAAGGATAAAGGAAGAAGATATCCCCAAGACGGCCTTCAATACTAGATATGGACACTTTGAGTACCTAGTTATGTCATTCGGGCTTATGAATGCACCTGCCACCTTCAACAGGTTAATGCAGGATATTTTTAGGCCATATCTTGATGACTTTGTGCTCATCTTCTTCGACGAAACTTTAATCTATTCTAAACAGGAAGAAGATCATGAACCCCAACTTCGGATTGTCCTTGAGACGATGAGGTCACATAAGCTATATTCTAAGATGAGGAAATGTGCATTCTTCAAACATCAGATTGAATATCTGAGATTCATAGTATCAGCGGAAGGAATCTCAGTGGACCCAGCCAAGGTTAGAGATGTGCTAGAATGGCCAATACCAACATCTGTCAAAGAAATACACAACTTTCTTGGATTGACAGGATGGTATAGGGTATTCATAAAAAACTATGCTTTGATTGTAGCACCTCTGATGGACTTGCTGAAGAAGCAAACATCCATTGCATGGTCAACTCCCGAACTAACTAGCTTCGACAGATTGAAGCAAAGTTTGGTATCAGCACCTATCCTAAGGCTTCTAGACCTTAGTAAGGAGTTCGAGGTAGTAACTGATGCTAGCACACTTGCCTTAGGATGTGTGTTCATGCAAGAAGGTCACCCGGTAGCTTACTCTTCAAGGAAACTGAAGAGTCATGAGAGAAATTATGCTACCCATGATCTGGAATTGTTAATCCATGCTCTAAAACTTTGGAGACACTACCTGTTGGGTAACAAGTTTACTCTAGTGACTGATCATAAGAGTATCAAGTGGATCTTTACCCAGAACAAGCTCAGCATGAGGCAACGTTGGTGGATTGAAATGCTGGAGGAGTACGACTTTGAGATCAAGTATCGACCAGGAAAAGAGAATGTAGTTGCGATGCACTCAGTCGCAAGGCATTCCTAAATTCTCTAATCTTGCAAAATCCATCAATAGATAGATTTGTAGCCACAAAGGTATCTATGCCAAACAATCCAATACTTGAGTTAGCTGGAGAGGAAGCATGCCATGATCCAGCCTATCAAAAGATGCTAGGGGAGATCTCTATCAAGAATCAGGATCAAAAGCTGCAGGCTAGGTATCATGAATTCTCTATCAATAGTGGACTTGTCTACTATAGAACGAGGCCGTGTATACCGGCAAGCCAGTCACTTAAGCAGAAGATATTGTGGGAAGCTCATGATTCCCCTTTCTCAGGACATCCTGGCTATGCCAAGACTCTCAATGTAGTTAGGAAGAGCTAACATTGGGAGAGGCTTAAAGGTGACGTTCTCAAATATGTCATCGAGTGTTTGTCTTGTCAACATATCAAAGCCGAACATGTCAAGATGCCAGGGAAGCTACAACCACTTAACATTCCCCAAATGAGATGGGAATTCATCAGTATGGATTTTGTTGTTGGCCTACCCCAAGTTCAGGGCGGATACAACTCCATCATGGTTGTGGTTGACATGCTTACTAAGGTTGCACACCTTATTCCAGTGAAGACAAACTATAAAGCCTCAGACATTGCAAGATTGTTTATCAAAGAGATATTCAAGCTACACGGGCTACCAAGAAGAATCGTTAGTGATCGTAATTCTCTCTTCACATCACACTTCTGGAGGGCCATCTTTGAAGCCATTGGGACTCAACTCTGTTTTAGCACAACTTACCATCCCCAAACCAATGGTCAAACAGAGCGAGTCAATCAAGTCATCAAGGATATGCTTAGGGCACACTACTGTCGTGAGCCAAAAAGGTGGATTCAATACTTGCCTTTGGTTGAATTTGCCTACAATGCTTCTTACCAACAAAGCATTCAGATGACGCCTTTCCAAGCATTGTATGGCCATGACTGTCGAAGTCCCCTAAACTTTTGAGATTCAACCTTGAGGGTTGAAGCTTCAAGGCAGATGTTGGAAGAGATGGATGACCAAATAAAGTCAATATGACAGGACATCCAAGCTGCCAAGGATAGACAGAAGGCATATGTGGATTTGAAGCATTAAGATAGAATCTTCAAGGAAGGATATATGGTCTTCATCCGCGTACGTCCAAAGAAGAGTTCCCTATCCTTAGGAGATTGCAAAAAGCTAAGTCCAAGGTATTGTGGACCGTACAAAATCCTCAAGTGCCTAGGACCTAACGCTTATAGACTGCAACTCCTTGAGAACCTAAAGGTTCATAATGTATTCCATATCAACCTATTGAAGAAATATGTACCTAATCCTAACCATGTACTTGATGATCAACAAGTTGTAATGCCTAGTCAAGGAGTCCTTGAACTAAGGCCTGACAGGATCTTAGATGTTAGGGAGAGACAACTAATATCCAGAACCTTGAGAAAATGCCTCATCTAGTGGAAAGATTATCCTAAGGAGGATGCCACTCGTATTCATGAAAGCACTCTCAACCATCAAGATCCCTAGTTTATCTCGAGATGAGGACATCTTGAATCCTCCAAGGGGGAGAGAATGTAATATTTCTACCAAAAATATATATTGTGCCATGTGAATTCTCAGAAAAAGATAATGCCAGCATTGGATCTCGGATGGTACGAACTTATATGCGATGTAGCATTATCTCCTTTGGTAAAAAATCGGGACTACAAAATCGCATATGTTGCATGAATCCCCTCTTGGGAAGAGGTCATGGGGATAATAATAAATTGATTTGGATAATTAATAGGATAATGTAAAAAAAAAATTATTTCCCTTACCCCCCAGCCGACAGTCGTGCTGGAGGGGAGGGGAATAGCATGTACGAGCAAGCTCCTTGCTGGAGCTTGCTCAAGGAAGGGAAACATGCACTATAGCCGCGTAGGGGAGGGAGGATTCCCTTCCCTCTCCCTATAAAAACCATACTCAAGGGAGATGGAGCGGACGGCAAAAATGGTGACGCTGCCCAGAAGACCTGAAGTCGCCACACTGTCATGCAGCAAGGGGAGAACACCATGTGACTGCGTGAACTAGGAGAGACTACGGAGGGTTCAGACGAAAGAGGAGAGGGAGAAGCCATCTCTGCATCGTGCCGCCGCAGTCCGCCTCCTGGCCATCGTAACACCGCCTGGGGGAGTCATTTTTTCTCCCCACGTGCCCTTTCTTTGAAGCTTCTACAAGCTTCCAAGGGGCCTTCCTAAGCTCCCCTTCCTGTGGCTCTTAAGACTACCCCACAAATCCCCTCCTAAGGGCTCTATAAGTTCCCTTTTTTCCCCCCTGATTTGGCATTGAAGGGCCTTCATGTGGTCCTTAGGCCCCTTTCCCCCCCCATGAAAAATTCCTTCTTAGCCCCTTTTATACCTTTGTTTTTCCCCCCCTCGGGATTCAAGAAAAGCCTCCCAGCCCTGGTCATGTGGGCTTACTAAAACACCCCCCTGCCTCAGGAATACAAAGCCCTTCGTGTGCCCCTTTCATACCCTTTGTTTTTCCCTCCTCCTCGGGATTCTTCCACCCAAATTCACGTGAATTCCACCTAAATCCCTTCCCGTAAGGTTTGCCACAAGTCCTTAAAGCCTTCTTGTGGACTTTTCCTCTCCTAACCAGTTTTAAGGCCTTCTAAAGAAAATTCACTAAGGGTGTTCGTATACCAAGGAGACGGACAAGATCGTAACTCCGTGCCCAAGGCGAAAAGGCTGAATTCGCAATGGCTCCTAAGAAAGCACAAGGGATAGCCACTGGAGGATCGTCTCCTAGCATCCACGTGGACATCTCACCACAAGTCTAGGTTTTTCTTCCTAATTTTTATTTTAATCCTTAAAATTCAATTGGGCGTAGATGATTTTTGGAGATAGGATGCATCTTTTGTCTTAAATACTTTAGTGAATTTAGAAAAATTAGCTCACGATAGAGGAATTCAGTCATTAGTATATTTAATAAAACTAACAAAATAAAGTGAGTAGAAGATTGATATGCGTTTTTAGCAAGTAGTTTTTGTGCATTTCAATGAACTAAACTTAGATTATTGTCCATATTTTCAAAACGGAATTAAGATAGTGCACTCTGTTTAAGCATGGAAGTATAAACTGCATGTCGCATTATTAGGCCATATCTTTTTCTCAATGAGTCATTATGGGAAGTGCTAATAATCCATAGGAAATTGCAAGGCATGAAATCATTCCTAAGTTGCATAAATTGGTATAAATATCATTTTTTCAACTGCATAATTATTAGAAAAGGCTGCATGTTTTAGCATGAACCTTGTTCGCAAGTTATAGGATGATTAATCGAAATTAGGCTATAACCTAACCTATGCTTGACCTTAAACCGAAAAGTTAGGGTTTGAAAATCAACTTACGCGTAGACAATGAGTCATGTGGTTATGGAAATGATAGCGTAATTATTGTCAAGAATTAACAGGTTAAATTGGCATAAACCTAAACACCAAAAACTGCAGAGTACTCGTTTAGAAAAAAAGGGTTAATTCAATGCAAAGTATCCCAAGGAACTAACTAGGGTTAGAATGGTAAAGATATTTACCTAGTCGCACGTATTGCCAAAATTGAAACCCTATACCCTAAATACTAGCCCACATTCACGGAATATAGGGACGGCGGACATACTTGCGAGAAAAGATCTAGGGGTTTTTCCTAAGAATCTCTCGCTAAAAAGATGAAACTTGGAACCCTAGGACCAACAATGTCGGCCTAATGCAATCAAGAATGGATTGTTATATCTAATCATGATGCCGTGATTAGAAGACACTGTTGATGGATAGAATAGTCCAATAGTTTAATGCGACACTTGTGCAACAAATTGCAAAGTCGCATGATCCTGTGATTAGATCACAAGGGAATAGCCAATTCCTAAGAATGAGGTCCGTAGATACTTACGCAAGCTATCTTGCAAGAGGAAGAATAATTGTCCTAATATAGTATGTTTCTTGAGTAAAATAATTCCTTGGAAGCAAAAGACCAACCGAAAAATTGTAATAACATATGAACTTAAGGTATTGATCAAGTCGGGTTAATAGGGTATGCCCTAACCTAGGATATAGGGGATCTTACCAAGTTGAAAGTAATCCTGGATCGAGTGCTGGTTGCATTCGGAAAGAAGGATTCTCTCCTTAGTAGTTGGCAAACAATAAACGACCAATGGAAATGTTTGTGCTTGTTACAGATTTAAGAGCACTGTTTTTCTTTGTTTGATCAAAGAATTAAAGGATAAATGGACATCTAATGCTTTAGGTTGAAGGCCTGAAGGGAGAGGCAGCTCTAGTTACCCCCAACTGCCTGCATAACCCTAACCAAGGGGGTTGTTAACTGCACCGGGAAGGTGGACCGAACCCGCCACGAGAGGTCTCTCTGTTGAGCGCTACTTGGAGCAGGAGGACGCTTAGGTGCCAGGGGGGGCTCTGGTCGTAAATCCCTCGCCTTCCGGGCCCTGCACAAGAGGCTAACATGACTCGGGATTGGATCTTGAGGCCTGCATACTAGTCTATGGGTAGAAACTTGGATTAGTGATCCTTGTGGATTGCCGGATAGCCTTCGGGCAGATTGTGGATAAGCCTACGGGCTGGACTTTATGTATTTCAAAGATAAATATGATAACCTATTAAAAAGGAACTTGTTTTGACATTGTTTTTCTATGTCAAGTGATATGATTACGTGAAGGAACCAGTGCCTAATGGGCTAATTAAGGAAGCTGATTGATACATGTCCAACTAAATGTGTTAGGTAATTAAATAACTAAAACAACCTGAGGAAAGTGCGGTGGATGTGGCCATAGGTCCGTCCTACGTATGGGTGGTCCCGGTTGGCCGGGAACTTTTCTCAATCAAGATGGATAGTAGAAAGATCATTCAAAGAACACGAACAATAAGAGCATTGACCTAGAGTTATAACTGATCCCGATTTACGCTATTTTAGGGGAAGGAATGGGACTATGCCTTATGGCAGAGGGGTTGAGCTTTGCATCCCTCTCGTTCCCCATTCATCTTGAACCAAGTGCAACGTGAATCCGTTTCGAACCTAGCGTTTCTACGTAAAGTAGTTCACTCGGGTTCGACGCTAGTTGCCGTTAGGAAATGACCAATAGGAAAAACCATAATTCAGGTCGGTCCTAAGTGGGAACGGCCGGAATACTTCCGCTATGTGGCAGACACGGAAAGTCCTAGATTGCAAACCCGTAACATTCCATGGGAGTGCCAGGTGGAGCTTTTTAGACATCCTTTCCGATGGACTACTAAGACGTGTCCTAAAGATAACAAGTGGACACGTTACGGAAAGAAAGTATTCAGCCATGATATTTGTATAAAATCCATACATTTGGATATTAAATGCATGTAAAATTATCTTGATTTGAGATATAAAGAGTGGGAGACCAATACATAGTCAATAATTGGCCAATTTTAAAGGGTTACATATCAAATATCAAAACTCATGGAATCATGGCAAGATACAAAGGATGATAATAACATAGTACATAGAATATGTGTGTATAAATCACAGGTTCAAAAAGGAAGAGGATATCTACTCCACAAATCCAAGCGCGAGCTATAGATCCTCGCCATCCAAAAGCTTGTCTCGATGCAAAGAAGCATCGAACGGAGTCTGCAAAAAAAAACTACACAATAATCCACTATACATAATGCATTTTAATAAAAATAGTAACTACAGACAATGAAGATGAGTGACTTACTAGGCCGCGGCATGCATACAGTCTATCGATCAATGTAGTGAGACCATGTCTCTCTACGTATTGTCTCTAAACTGATGGGATCACAGTTTGTAATGGAGTGCTACAAAGAAAAAGAAATACAACTATTAGAAACACAATTGTCATTACAAGTGATATTGCAAAAAAGAAAGTGAGAAGAACAAAAGAAAAACTTACAAAATCCTCCAGATAAGTCCTGTGGCTACCACTCCCAAGATCATGGACCACCCCTGCCTCCAGTCATGTCCTTGCTGCCTCGCATTGTTGTCTTCAATGTCCTAGAGAATCTATAGCCTCCTCTCCCTGAGTCCCTGCCATTCATCTACATATAGCCACTTAGGCTTTGAGGCGCTACTCTTGAGTGCCTTGCATGTGTCCAATCATCTATGTGACATGTACGCATGCATGCACTTCATCATCAAGATTATGGAGAATCTCTTTGCCGGAGTGGGTACCAGAAACTCCTCATGCAAGGATGCTACTATGTAGTCCTTGCTCCCCTCGGGTATGTTCTTCCAATGGTCCAAGACGTGCTGCTGAAAAAATTGTTGGCATAACTCTCTCATACAAGACATCACCCTCCTCCCCTCATCATTCATGATCACGGCTCATGTCTTATCATCTACAAGGTATCCATATCCCTCTGGGTTATGTCTTAGATGTGTCCTCTCCCACCTATGACCGCACTCCTGGGAATAACCAGGAGACCCGTGTACATCTGGTGTATCCAGGGGGTGGTATCTCTTGGAATAGTACCCATAGGGGTTTACAGACGACTGAGCAAAAGATGGAGTCACTGGAGTAGATGTCCCCACAAGTGTGACAAATCCTACAGGTGACACAACTCCACCAAAACGACAAGACGGAAGCACTACATTGGTGCCTCCACAAAAACCACCTGAGCCACCCTCTCTTGAACCTGCAGAAGAGTGAGGAGAAGCACATGTATCTTAAGCCAATCGTGGGCTCACCGCATCCATATGTCCCCAACATCTCCAAGAACCACTCCCTCCATCCGGCCCAAGTCTGGGGCATTGATCTCGTCTACTGAAAACCAAAGCAACAGAGCATGCCAAAGTAGATCCAACGGAATGGACTAATGGTGTCCGAGAGAGCTCCTGGTCCACCATATCTCTGAATTGAGCCATCTAATATGGAGACATACATGTGAATATCTCCTAGAACTCCTCATTGCTCATCCCTTGACTCATTGTACTCTCCAAATATCGTCAAAGGTCACCTGCATAAACAGAAAGTGATGTTAGCATAATCAATATAAAGATTCAAGCAAAGCATGGTAATATAACTCTTAAAAAAATGATGTCACTTAAAATGCATATTCTAGAGTACCCTTATAAGTGATTCATCAACGAATTGAGTAGGCGAATGCTACAAGTATGGCATAGCCTATGGTCCCATGTCAATCTCTTGGCACAACTACGCATACACTGGAAGGTCGGTAGACATGTAACCACAAAAGGATGAGTCTACCTCATTTTCAAAGAATTCTTGGCTTCCTGTCTTTCTATCATCCGTTACTTGATTCTACCTCCTCTACACGCTCCAAGCCATCATCGACCTCCACCCCTTTTAATATCGACCATTCCATTTGCATACTATCCTCATCTATGCTGGGAACATTGATTTCATCATACTTTCTCGCACTTCGGGGAGCTGAAGGCATAACATACTACCATCGAGGTTGTCCAAGGTTTCGATAGAAAATTACATATTCAAAATCATATACAAGAGAGATTCAAAATTTGTGATATATCTCTATCGTAATTAAATTTTAAAAAATAGTTCATGCACATGTTCACAATGGGTTGAAAAGACAAAGGTAACAGGCAGATCCGTCCATCTTTTTTCAAAATCTATTTCAAGAAATATAGATGGACCTCGTCGAACAATTGTCTTGGCTTCTTGAAGTACCACTTTGAACCAATGTACATCAAATATTATCATGGAGAAGCTATGGTAATTCAATGAAATAACACTTTTCAAGTTCCCAAAATAGTCCATCTCATCTATAACGGTGTTTGGATTTGTGGCTTGCTGTTAGCTCCCAAAATCGTTGACACATGCATGGATGATATTGTAGTCTACGCCAAGCTTTCGTAAAACATATCACACATCATCATGAGACTTAGGTATGGTATTTCCAAGTGGTAATATATGATATTTTAGCAACTTAAAAAGAGATCATAAAACACCTTGAAAAAATACAAATGTTTTCTAAAATGGTGCTGAAAACAAATCAAAAAAGCATATGTAGAATGTACCTGAATAACTTGGTAACATTCGCATCGCTCCACCCATATTTTTCTTGCACACTTAGGAGTGCAAGCAGTGCCTTCAGGTGAGATCAACACCCATCATATAATGGTATGGATGCTTCCTCTCTTAGTGGATCAAATGTCTCAACATCCATGGGCATCAATGCATCGACTATTGCCTCCATCTTAGGCTCCAAGATTGTAGGAAAGTCTGAAAGGTTGTGGTAGATTGTCTTAGACACTCCATCCATCGCACGCCTTGCAATCTTGAGCATCACGACCATCATCGTTTTCCATTTTGTTTACGTTATGACAAACAATTGGTTTTTGTTCTCATTCTCTTTTTCTTTTTTAATTTGTTTGAGAAGGGATTTCTTCTCTTGTAACTCAATAAAATTAATGTCAACTAAAACCTCTTGGTTTACAACACAAAAACTTTAGATACATGGAAATGAGACACATTAATAGTATGGTTCACCATAGATTCCTTCAAAATAAACATTAAATAACTTTTAGATTTTCTATCCACTATATCTACTTAAGGTTTGTTCTATATAGGGAAGATGATCAACATTGATAAAGAAATATATACCATTCCATATCCAACACCTTTCATAATGTAGATATATCATAAAGTCAATCTAAGGTGTACACGAATCGATCCCTTTTCATCCAAATTAAGTCTACCTCATACGGAAAGTTCCACCATAGTCTCCTACCATTATTATCTAATATAATATTAAGATAAATACTTTGCTATCATCTCTCAAACTTAAGTAGAACATTGCATTGGTTTAAAGAGAGTGAACATAGGGAACATGGTTTCTATGTGTAAGTGAGCGGTTCATTTGTTTTATGGAAAATGATTGAAGAAAGTGGTTGATTTTGATTGTTCTTAATTTCCCATGTTACATTCTCTTTGAATTATGAAAGAAAACTAGAAAATAAAATGATATAATAATTTTCTGCAAAACATAAAAAATCTGTAAGTTGCGATTTTTATGGAAATAATATAATTTGGAATTTTTGTCAAGTGTTTTGGGGTCATATGGGATAAAAATTGATATGAAAATAGTGCTGAGTGTCCTTGATTAGTAAGAACTCATAATTCAGAAATATCTCATTTTTATAGAAAAATAAATTAAAAAAATAGAAAAAATAAGGAAAATTTTAGTTTTTACGCCTAAAAATTTAGGAAAAAATACATTTGATGTCCATGAGTATATAACAAGGCTAGAACATTAGGATCAAGCCTTAGCCAAGCCTTATTTCGATGTTATAGTGTGTTTTTATCAATTTGTATATAGAAAATTACATGAAAATGAACCCTACACCTACCCAACGAAAGCAAAACCTAAACAGTAGAGGGACGAGGGCTTGTGAGAGTGGTTATATGCTGAAAATGATTTGAATTCTGATCTATTGGTTTATGCATAACATATAGGATGGATTATCGTTTGAGTTAAGGAGAGTAGTAGCACAAAGAAATTTGATGCTAGTCTCTAGCAACACTGCATATACGATTAGTTGGAAAATAATTGAAGGGTTGTTTTTGCACTTCACCAAGCTAGTTTCAGATGATAAAATGCTTGAGCACAGTGGTCATCCATATTTTCATTGAGAATAACATGGTATCAAACTTGGAGACTGTTCAAAGAGTAGAGAGAGAGAAAGGGAAAGACTCCATATCCATGAGCCTTCAGGCTCTCAAGCTCATTCCTTCATTTCCACACACTCAACTGAAAAGCACACATGCACTACAAGATAAAGTGACCTAGTGTAAATGTAGACTAGACTGACTAACTCTAGTCAGGTCACTGACTGACTACTAACTCGACTTATTTAATGTAGTCACATGTAGACAGCTGTACACACTAGCTGTCATAGATGTCGGTCATAGATGAAGACACATTGATGGTGAGCTTGATTTCTAACACTCCCCCTCAAGCTCAAAAACAAAACTCAAATCATCTGCATCACTCCAAGTAGCTGTCTAAAGTGAATGAACTTATCTTTACCAAGTGATTTGGTAAAGATGTCTGCTACCTGGTCTTCAGTCTTCACATGCTCCAAGTCAATCTGATCTGCTAAAACCATTTCCCTGATGAAATGGTAGTGAAACTCAATGTGTTTTGAACTTGCATGATAAACAGGATTGCTTGCTAACATAACACTGCTCAAATTGTCACAGTACAGCTTGACTTTGCTGTCCAAGTGTACTCCCAAGTCATTCAGCAACTTCTGTAGCTTCACAGGCCGCTAAGGCCGCACCACGATACTCTGCTTCCGTACTGGACAATGCAACTGTAGGTTGTTTCTTACTCTGCCAACTGATCATGCTACTACCCAATCCAAATGCATAGCCACTGGTTGACCTCCTGTCATATGTGCAACCATCCCAGTCAGCATCAGTGTACCCCATCAAGTCAAGGGTTTTCCCATATGCATAAAAAAGCCCATGATTTGTGGTACTCTTTACATATCTCAGAATTCTTCTAACTGCATCCAAGTGTGGTTTGCGAGGCTTCTGCATGAACTGACTGATCAGCCCCATAGCATAACTCAAGTCAGGTCTAGTGATTGTGAGATAGATCAAGCTGCCTACCATCTGTCTGTACATAGTAGCATTCTCAATCTCTGTCCCAACATCAATCTGCAGCTTGACATTCTGCTCCAAAGGCGTATCCATAGGCTTGCAATCAGCCATACCATATTTCTGTAACATGTCATGAGCATACTGCTTTTGTAGCAGCCATATGCCTTGAGGTGTAGAAACAACCTCAATTCCCAAAAAATATTTCAGCTCTCCAATATCCTTGACCTTAAACTCAGCCTGTAAACATGTCTTTATTTCTGCAATCCCATTTTCATCATCTCGTGTAATGATTAAGTCATCAACATAGACAACTAGAAAAACATAGCCACTATCTGTCTTCTTTGCAAACAAACTATGATCAACATCTCCCAATCGGAAACCATGTTGCTGTAAATAAGTGTTGATGCGAGCATTCCATGCTCTGGGTGCCTGTTTCAACCCATATAATGCCTTTTTCAGTCGACATACATGTGCTGGAAATTCTGGATGTACATAGCCTTCAGGCTGTTCCATGTAAACCTCTTCCTATAATTTTCCATTGAGAAATGCATTCTTTACATCCATCTGCCATAGTTTCTAGCCTCTAGCTGCTGCCAAAGAAATCACAGTTCTAACTGTAGCCATCTTTGCTACAGGGCTGAAAGTCTCCTCATAATCAAGACCATACTACTGCACATACCCTTTTGCAACCAGCTTGGCCTTATATCTTTCCAATGATCCATATGATTTACATTTTACCTTATACACCCACTTGCATCCAATAGGTGTTTTGCCCTTAGGCAACTGTACCAAATCCCATGTACAATTTTCAGCCAAAGCTGAATATTCCTCATCCATAGCAGCACGCCAACTCTCATCTACAATTGCCTCATCAAACTTACTTGGTTCTCTAAAACATGTTACTTTCGTCATATAAGCATAATGACGGGCTGAATATCTAGTGTAAGTATACCTGTCAACAGGTCGTCTGACCCTCTCTGATCTCCTGAGCTGTGGCTCACTGTGAGCTTGCCTCTCATGAGGCGGCACATAACGACTCTGTCTAGCACCTGGCATCATAACAGACGGAATCCCCAATTCACTATCTAAGCTGTCACTGCTAGATGAATCATAACCTGTAGTGAGTGGACCTGTTACATCTTCAAAAACCTTTTCTTTTCCCTTATCTGTTCTCCCCCTCACTGACATATCCATGTCAGTGGATGTAGTAGTGTGACTCCGTAATCGTCCTGTCCAAGGACTCACTGTAGATGATACATCACCTATCTGACCAATCATGGAAGTACTCTCTGCAGGAGTATTTTCAGCATGACTCATACTCGGTGAGCCTTAAGTAGGCACTGCAACAAGATTCCCATACCAAGATGCTAACTCATCAAATACCACATCTCTGCTTATGAGTGTCTCATGCGTAGAAGGTACATAACACTTATAAGCTTTCGTTCCTGTGCATATCCAATAAACACACTTTTCACTGCCTTAGGATCCAATTTCTTCCTCTTCTCATCCGGTATATGCACATATGCAATGCTGCCAAATACCTTCAAGTGTGAAATATCAGGTTTATGACCATAGAGCCGTTCATACGGAGTGACATCATGAATCCCTACTGTAGGGGTTCGATTCAGCACATATACAGCAGTCACCACTGCTTCAGCCCAATAACCATTTGGCAGACATTTTTCATTCAGCATAGCTCTATCTGACTCCATCAAAACCCTGTTTTTCCTCTCTGCAACATCGTTTTGCTGCGGTGTATAACTGCATGTGAGCTGTCTTCTGATCCCATGTTTAGCAAGATACCTGTCAAAGTAGTTTGAGACATATTCACCTCCTCCATCTGATCTCAAACATGATATGTAACAGCCCAATTCATTTTCAGCATGTTTCTTGAAGTCTTTGAATGCATCAAACACATCATCCTTATGTTTCAAGATATAAAGCCAAGTGTACCTGCTGAAATCATCAATAAATGAGACATAATATCGTGCACCGCCAAAGGAAGCATTATGTGGAGGACCCCAGACATCAGAGTGTACCAACTGTAAAGGCCTAGTGCTGTTTTTTACATGTCTTATGAAAGGAAACTGTGCTTGCTTCCCAAATTGACATGCAGGGCATACATGACCAAAATCATTATACTTGAATTTAGGTAATCCAAGTACTACTTCTTTCTGCTGCATAGATTTCAGCTTTTGTACATTAACATGTCCGATTCTCTTGTGCCAGATCTCTATATCTCTGATGGCACTCTCATCATGAGCAAACATAGCTGTTTTAAGTTTAGGAATGGTCGTTTCCAAAGTAAACATCCTGCCATCCCTTCTGCCCTTGGCAATTAGCTTGCAGCCATTTCCATACTCCTCAATGAAACATCCATCCTTGTTAAACCTCACTTGCAGATTCTGTTCTGCCATTTGACCCACAGACAACAAATTCTTTGTTATGGTCGGTACATGTAAGACATCATGCAGTCCTTTCTTCTTGCCATCAGGCATCATCAATGGAACAATCCCTTTATGCTTTATGTCACGTTGGGTATCATCCCCAGTACATACATGACCATGTGTACCTACAACCATCTCATCAAACCACTCTCCATGCGGGGTCATGTGGTTTGACGCACCAGAGTCAATGTACCACCTGTCATCTCTGTTCTGCCTTGACACAGTCTTGGAAACATGCTGCATGGAAAAGAGTCTATCAACCTGATCATCTTGACCACCACTAGAGGATGCATAATGCCCATGCTGTTTCCCTTTTGTCTTCATGTCATTCTGCTTTTTGTAACATTTCTTCGCTATGTGCCCATACTTACCACAATAATGACAGTCCTTTTCCTTGTTGGATTGATCAGTAGACTACCAAGATCTAGATCCACCTCCTCTTCCTCGTGGTGATCTCCCCCTGCCTCTAAACCCACCAGATCCACGCTGGCCTTGTGTATTTGCACCATGCGAATTACTCTGCTGCTGCTGCTGTCCATAAGTATTACGAGTGTCACCACGACCTCAAAATGAACCACGACCTCTAGATCCTCTGCCATGCTGGCTAGAGTACAACACAGTGTCTCTACTCTGAGATGCACTAGAACTTGTATTCAAACCAAGTTTAACTTCCTCATGTAGCAACAAAGCAACTAGCTCTTCCCAGCTAGGGGGCTCTTCTCTTACAGAAATGCAAGTGTCAAAAGCTTTGTACTCTTTGCCTAAGCCATTCAAAGCAACATCAATCATATCATCTTCTGATACACTTGAGCCAATAGTAGCAAGTTGATCAGCTATGGTCTTAATCTCCGTGGTATACGTCTGGATGCTCTTGCCATTCCTAAACATGTTGTTGAACTGCTGTTTCAACTGGATCTTTCTTGCATGTGTCATGGTTCCATAATTTTTCATCAGTATGTCCCAAGCATCCTTCGAAGTCTCACATCCAGTGATTTGAATTACCATAGCATCAGATATACATAAGGAAAACCAATGCAGTACCTTGCATGCTCTTTCATTCCATAGCCTGTAGGCTCTTTTCTGTTCATTTGTTGGATTGTGTGCAGGCAACTCAGGAGCAACTTCATCTCCTGTACATAAATCCCAATAACCTCTGCCAACCAGAAAGTTTTTCATTCTGAATTTCCATAATGTAAAGTTCTTATTATCCAACTTCTCTCCAACTATCTGAGTGATATTGTCAGTCCCATGTGCATTAGCCATGATGCAATAGACTGTCTATCAAGTGCCTAACTCCCTGCAGTTCAATAAGTATGACTGACTAAGTTCAGTCCGTAACAGTTTATGACAATTTTCTGCACTAAATTGCAGAAAAAAACCAGGGTATTTCAGCCCACTGACACCCCAAAACAACCCTCAAACAAGTGGTCTCAACTGTAGATATAACTGTCAATACATAAGCTATGTGTTTGCTTCAGCTTAAGCTTATGTAACCTCACTGCCAGGGTACATACATGTAGTCTGAAAACTGTAAACTGTGAGTAACCAGCAGCAATTTCAAGTCTAAAACTGAGTGTGTCAACAAATTCAGTTTCAGGTTGCAATCAACCAAAATTCAGCATACCAAGCTCCAAGCAGCTCCAAAATGTCTTTTGACCATGTCATACATTTACTTTGTAGTGGCAAGTTCAATACATGAGCATCTGAGTAGGCATAGACAACCTATCTTCATTGACCAATGGTATAAACCTCATGAGCTGTTTGTAATTAACCAGGACAGTGTAACTGCATTTATTTCAGCTTCAAAATTCAGTTTTCAATGATGCTCAGTGCTTGTTTCAATTCTCCATGCATTCAGCATGTATAGGCCAGTTCACATAGATGATGGAACCCCCAAGATGACATGTATTGCTTCAGTAATGCACAGTACTTGTCATTGACTGTGTATGACAGTTTTCAGCCTGTCATTGATTTTCAGATCTGAGTATTCTGAGCAACTGTGTATGACAGTTTTCAGCCTGTCATTGATTTTCAGATCTGAGTATTCTGAGCAACTGTGTATGACAGTTTTCAGCCTGTCATTGATTTTCAGATCTGAGTATTCTGTCATTGACTGTGTATGACAGTTTTCAGCCTGTCATTGATTTTCAGATCTGAGTATTCTGAGCAAGAGATCTTAGCTCCAAGACATTTGATCCAATGTATACATGCTTTGACACATTCTTGTGCTCCAAAGATACCTTCTGAGTGTAGTACAAGGCTCCTGTGTGTCAGTAATGACTGAATGCATGCTGTCCATTCATGTTTACAGCAGTTCAGAAATGATTACAAGTCTGTGTCTGTCACTCCAACTCATAACAGAGCTCCCACACAAGCATTTACTCCTTGCACACTTCAAATACCTTCAATAGTGAGCATACATGCTATATGAACCTTGTCCAGGTGCCCCACTGAAGATTGACAGGTTGCTGTCTAGTCAGATCAGCAGGCGCAGATTTTCAGATACAGGTTGCTGTCCTTTCAGATCAGCAGGCGCAGATTTTCAGATACAGGTTGCTGTCCATTCAGATCAGCAGGCGGCACAGATTTTCAGATACAGGTTGCTGATTTTCAGGAGGTAGTCCACGATTTTCAGAAGGTAGTCCACGCTGATTCCTTCCTTTGACTATGGCTTCATTTGCAAGTGTCCAGCTTCTTTCTCATTCCTTACTTCCATCTCCTTTGCACTGCAAGTTGTCATGCCCATTCTCCCACAACCTCATGGATGAAGCTCTCATACCATGTTCAAAGAGTAGAGAGAGAGAAAGGGAAAGACTCCATATCCATGAGCCTTCAGGCTCTCAAGCTCATTCCTTCATTTCCACACACTCAACTGAAAAGCACACACGCACTACAAGATAAAGTGACCTAGTGTAAATGTAGACTAGACTGACTAACTCTAGTCAGGTCACTGACTGACTACTAACCCAACTTATTTAATGTAGTCACATAGACAGCGGTACACACTAGCTGTCATAGATGTCGGTCATAGATGAAGACACACTGACGGTGAGCTTGATTTCTAACAGAGACACTACAATTGTTTGCCAAATATTGACCTACATGGAGTGTGTAAGGGAACCTAGCCTATAGGCTAGACGATTGAATCTTTGGGAAACTGTCAAGTGAGGAAATTTTATCTCTTGGATCGTTCGAAATATATAAGAGTGGATATTATTCCCATGTTCTTTATCTTAGAGTAGTGCATCGAGGAGCCAATCCTCTCAATGTAGGAGAGTTATAGTGGGACAAAGGCATTTAGGTGGAGGGGTGCCTCCTTTATGTTTATGTTACGTTGGTATATTATACCAAGATGTATGGGATCTCCCTTTGAGGACTAAGGAATGGCAATCGTTGGACTATGTTCTACTACAAACTTAATATCTACAGTAACCATTAGGATAGCGTGCCCTTACACACTCCTAGCCACGAGGCCATGTGGCATTGTCTTGTGAGTGTTATAGAGGCCCGCCTAATGCCTATAGCCAATGTTATAGATGCCTGACTAGTGCCTATAGCCAGTGTCAAGCCGGTTTCATGTCTTGATAGGTGGTGCATTTGGCGGGAGCTGCTAATAAGTGGCGGTTTGTGGATTTTGGTCAGAAAGGGACTTAAAATTTATCATCATGTCCATTAGGAATGCACTAAAGTATCTATAAAATGGGGTTTGTCTAGGGTTTGAAACACGGCTTACTCTATTCAAAATCTCCTAATAGACTTAATTAATTACCTAGAGATTGAATCCTCTATGAGAAATGATTTAAGGAAAGTGGAAAGTACACATTTAGTAGCTAGTGCATCCTGTAGCATGATGGCATGGGTCAAGGTTCGCCTTGGTACAATTTCTATTCAAGAAACCTTGTGCACAACCATTCATCGGTCTAGAGGATATGCAATAAGCACATTGGAACCCATGGAAATTCTGACATCGACCAATGATCATGCTAAGGCCGTAACACCATGGGATAGTAAGGATATACAATGGAATTTTCTTAAGGCTAAAAAGTCCCATGTGATGTGTCGCCATGCTAAAATATTAGATCTCAAAAGGACATTGGAAGCCTTAGTTGTTAAGGGAAATCTGTTGCTCAAAAGGCCCAACCTGCAAACTTTAAATAATGATGATATATTTGTTTTAGATGAAGGGAAAAAGCTCTTGCATAACTCCATTATGGAATGGCCTTTGAATGGGCAAGGTATGGAAGATCCTCTAAGAAAAGACTGACATAATATACTGAAAGCCATAGGAATCCCTAGACCACTCTGTGAGTTGGCAAAAAGGGAAGTCTAGGGAGCAAGTGCCCTTCCTACACCCATAAAGGTGCAAACATAAGAGATTAGAGACCATGGCATGTGGGTATTAAGTCAAGACGAATATGAAGATTTTGAATACCTCGTCTTGATCCCAACGGAGAGGACTAAATGCCCTCCTCCTTATAAGGATATCCCAGTGTTTCATGGGCTGGTAAAGGAGGATCCAATGTTGCACTTAAAAGAATATGGCCTAACTTGCCTTGCAAGTGGGTTTAGTGATATACATTGGATGCTTGTATTCTCAAGCACCTTCCTAAAGGGAGAAGCTAGGAAATGGTAGTGGAGCCTCCCAAGAGGGTCAATGAAATCCTTCGATGAGCTATCATGTGATAAGTTTTTAGGTGAATACGAAAAGAAAGTGCCTATGACCAAGGTTTTAGGGCAGCTTCTACAGATTAGGCAAGAGTTTTACCCTTCTGCTAAAGAATATGCTAGAGCCTTTGATGATATTCTCAAGCTTTGGCCAAGAAGAGCCACTATCTTGCCAAAGAATATGCTATGTGAGCTCTTTATGAGTGATCTAGTGCTTAATATGCAAATCCAAGTGAGAATGCAAGATCCTAAGTCATTAAATGAGGCCAAAATGCACACATTGACTATGAGCAGTATATTCAAAGATGTTGGGAAAACTTTTGGAGTTTTCCCCGTTCAGTGCAAGCGCACCCAAATATCTAGCAAATTTTGCAAGGAGAAATTTCATTTGCTCATACAAGACAACCTTAACAGGAGATCTCGGTAGCCAAAATCTCCAAGTAGGAAGTGGCAAGCCTATGAGCAAGGATAAGATGCCTCTTGGTGGTAAAAGGACTTCAAGCCAAGCAAGTCCCATTAGGGCTTGCAACACTTCCACGAGAGGTAGTTGTGGAAGCACTAGTGATAGAACCATTGGGCCCACCAGTGTGGATAAGCATGCTATGAGTGGTTCTTATCTTGCTCCTAGTCAACAGGCTCATAAGAGACCTATGCCGCCTATTAGTGAATCATGCTTTTGAGTAGATGCTATTCCTTTTAGAAAGAGCATGGTGTCTATGGCTAAGAAATTGCAGAGTGGACAAAGGCAAGTAAGGACATCTCATATTAATAAGATGCGGGATACTAAAGGTCCACCTATGGTTGATGGAAGCATAAGGATGTGAGGCCATCTAGTTATAACAATAAGCCCACATTGAGTCCATTAGACCAATGTGGCAAATCAAGAATGTATAAGCATATAAAGAGAAATGTAAGATGGATTTGGAGTCCCAAAACCTCTAAAAATACTATTGGTGCATTTCATGAAAGGCCAAGCACTCCATGTGGATGTGCTTTAATGAATTTCCAAGTGGATGTGAGTGGAGGTCATATTGATTCATCTGACAAGATGCATCGCACTAAGATGCATCTAGGTGATGGGCCTATGCTTGAAGCTCCACCTAGTTTGGGTCGTATCATTGAAATAGGTAATGATCAAATTAGGGAAGGGTTGAATGGTCATAAATCCATGATTCTCCTTATAGGGGAGTCTCTTGAAAGTTGGGACAATCGAACCGTTTAAACAATAACCAAGGAGATGAGATATATAAGTCCAAGTAGGTCACTTATTTAGTTCAAAGTACCCATGAAGGGATGGGCCTTATTGCTAAGATATCAGTAGAAAGGCTTGGGCTAGTGGATCTACAAAAGCCCAAGATCAAGACTTGAGCTATGTGGCATAAGAGATGGGGCTAGCCCTTACATCTCATGACATGCTTGGTTCACCTTAGCTAGTCAGATATGGTGCAATGTATGCGCCATGAAAACAATGTATTTGGTTGCTTAAAATTTCTATTTCTTTTAGGCCAAGAGGGCCATATGTCTATTTGGTGTAGGTACGTTTAATGGTTTTCTATTTTAGTGTTTGCATCACACAGGTTAGATGACATGCTTGGCAAGAGCCTTTGCTGTGGGGGAGCTTCTTGTGGCCATTCCAGGTGGTTTCCTCCCCTTTCTAAGTTTTTTCCTTAAGTCGATAATGTTATATGTGTATGTGGGGGTTAATTTCTTTTCATTTGGACCGGCAATCAAGGCATGAAGTCCTAAGGTTTGGTTAGGTATATCTAGAGGAGATTCGAGTAGTTGTCTACCTCCTGCTAGGATATTGTCAGGCAATAAAGACCTGTGCTAGAGGATAGTACTCCTTGTGACCCTATCATGCATGCTTGCTAGGCAGTTGTCCTAGGAGTCCATGTTAGTGTGAGGCAGTTAGAGAAGCCTACCAACATATCAAAAGAAGAGAAAGTTCTGTGCTATCTAAAAATAAGAATTACAAAGGTGTGTAAAAAGGGGTTCTAACCCCTCAATAAGAAAAAAAAATGAAAAATGAAAACAAATTTCTACAAGCAGTTGATTATCGCCTTGCGAAGGCTTGGTAGGTTTCTGGGGACGAGTCTACTACCCGGGGCCGATGCCTTGTCTTCCTAGGGGTAGCAACTAGTTGAAAAGCAAAGAAAGGAAGGTTGGAGTGAAAATAAAAGTGAGTGTTAGAAAAGGATTAAGTGTTGCCTCGCAAGAGCTTAGTAGGTTCTTGGGTACTGAGTCAAGACATGAGACCGATGCCCTATTCTCCATGGGTCACTCGACACTCAGCTCCCTCCTTTTTACATGCCCAAGTATGGAAACCCTGAATGAAAAATGTGTTATAAGAAAAATATGATGACCAGGCTATGGGAGTCCTCGCAGTAGGAGATCCTGGTCCAGTTGTCTTAAGTTAGGTAGGTAGTTCATACCACCACTAGGAAGACCTTTTTGACAAGCTTTTTAGCCAGTCCGTGTTAGAGTAGTTGGTTCAAGACTCGCTCTAAATTTCTGTCAGATTATGTTTGGCCTATCCCTTGTGGATTTTCATGCCTTGATTTTGTCCAGGGGTGGGATGAGAGTTGTGGTATTTTTTGTTGTGTATTTTTTGTATCAGGTTTATGCTCTTTATGGTTATGTTGAGCCGTGCTCGAAGTATTTGAGACTATTTATGGAGCAAGAAGTGCTCGAGAAGCGCAAAAGACCAAATTTTCATGAAAAATCAAATGATGGTAGATGGACAAGCTAGAGTTTTCCTAGATGCATTTCGATGTCAATAATCCAATGCAAGTCTCGGTTTGTTGATCGGAGGTTGCTTAGCCCCCATTTAATCGCCGCAAGTTTGGCGTTATAAAGCAGCTACTAGATTCGGAAGTCGGAAAGTGTGCGACGGGCCCACGTTTATGGATTTCAATGCTTCGAAGTCACTTTTCTAGACGGATCTCGAATTTGAGTTAGTTTACCCATCCGAAATCAAAATATTCACTTGCAGGACAGTGTGAACACAAAAATTTGAACTGGTTATTTTAAATATTAATAACCTTAGGCTTAATAAAAGCCTAAAACTAACAAAATTTTGATGAGCAGAAGGAGGGGGGCAATTTCTTTTGCGCCCCTTCCAAATTTTCTCGGTGCCGCTCCAATATTGACCCATTTGGAGAGAATGAAAATTACTTATCAATGCAAGTGTCCATTTGAGGAGTGGATGAGTGCCATGGCAGGTTATAAGAACACATTTTGATGAGATGATCAAGTGCAAGGTTAACCAATCAGATCTTACATTCAGGTAAATCATTTATACTAAATTGTATGCCTTGTTTAATTGATATAGGTATTGCTTAGATGAATTGTTACATTAGTCACTTTTACTTACCATATTTTTGTTATAATTGGAGGTATTTTATTACTAGACAAACTCTGTGCATTCCCTTTCAATATAGAAGATGATAACTTTTGCAAGGGGAGTGGATCAACTTGGACCAAGATACAAGAGATGAGACACATATAGCTCTCATAGATGTGGTTATCTTGTGGAATGGTCATAATCCTTTTGTAGTCAATGTAGAGAGTCATTGGCCCATTTCTTTTCTAAGACAAGAAATCCAATCAATGTCCAATGATCCCTTGTGCAACTTCTATTTTAAGTTAGATAATAGAAAGGTTAGAACTCATAGTGAACAATCTCTAACATGTAAGCAGTGTGCTTCTCCACATATCCTTGAGATAGTGGAATCCTTGTAAAAAATCTTATAAAGAGCGAATACAATTTTTTTTTAATTTTTTGTGTACTTTTAATTTTGATCATTTTGGTTTATTGTTGTGATCCAAGCATGTGAGTATATATGTTGTAATTAGTCAATTGCGCTGGTTAAAATCATGATTAAATTATAGGCTGGAGTTTTGTAGCCTTTGGAATATTGTCTTTGAATCATGATATATTATAGCTAATCTCTTCTACTCATTTTCTAAGCACTCGGTCTATTGTTGGAAGAAATGAAAATAAGTGTTGAAAGTATTTAGGTTTCTAGTTGTTGTGTTTGAAGGTCTTTTGGATTTTTCCTTTAAAAAATCCAATATTTTATCTAGTTAGACTTGAACATACTCAGCAATCCAAACATATTTGAGGTTATAATGAAGTGTAATGAAGCATTTGTTTATTTAAGTAATTTTGATGGTGGCTTTCAATTATTGAAATAAAGTATTTATGGCTAGAATTTTAATGTGAAACTTTAAGGTTAAAATTTTTATAAGAACCTTTATTTAAAACCCTTGATACATAAAATTTAGATCTCCAAACTCATTTTCACTTTCATTCTCTACTTCTCTATACATGTGCTCTTCTTTGCTCTCTCTCTCTCTCTCTCTCTCTCTCTCTCTCTCTCTCTCTCTCTCTCTCTCTCTCTCTCTCTCTCTCTCTCTCTCTCTCTCTCTCTCTTTGTGCTATGGCTACTACTCCCCCCTTCGTCGCATGGATTAGCTCCACATGCTATGCGCCTATAAGAGAATAGATTTAATTGAGCTTTTGAATGACCTTGAATCTAGAGAGCTCACTTGTCATGGTAGATCCTAGCTTTAGCATATTGGCATCATTTTGTGATGAGGCGAATCCTCTCACTTGCTCCATCCCGAACTCTACTCTTATGGGGATTCTGATAGATTTTTTGTATAGTCTACATACCAGATAGAGCCATGCAAAGGTAATAAGATGAGATCTCGTGCATGTGGGGCAACAACTCTGCGCTAGAGCTGTACCCATCTCATCCCAAGTCCACATCACGATGGATCTCATTGAGCATGATGTAGCCTTTGCCATCTATGTTTTGTGCATTGATATGCATCAGGACAGAGGAAGATATCAACGCACCCTCTCAACCACAACTACAATATTCTGAGAGGGACCCTGAGGAAATCGCTCTTGATCTAAGTCAGAAGATAGCATAGAGCTTAGCTATTTATCATCCACCTCCTTGCCCTATTGAGATGTTGAGCAATGAGCCACCCCTTGCTTCTCTCCATGTTGTCACCATCAAGGGGGTTGAATACCTATTCATGTAAGATGTGTTGGAGATTTTGGAGATAAGAGAAAAAGAACTATACTATATCATGGTGCATGATGCACCAAATGATTTTATAGATTTTGATATGCAAGGTTCCCCACCATATGTGGATGAGGTAGCTCAATATGATAGCACAAGCGTCGATGACATATTTGCCATTGTGAGCATCCAAAAGTAAATTAAGGATGCAACGCCAGAGTGTGACATCTCTGACCAAGATTTTGAGCACTTGTAAGAAAGCCTTTTTGATCCTCAACCCCACTACACAATACCTTCCCAAGAGAGAGATGAGAATAATATGTTTGTAGGAGCAAACCTAGATGGTTCATTACAATGGAAAATAGGTGACATAGAGAATGAATTTTTTTTGGTTTCCCATCCATATGGCATCGAGAGCATATAGACCTACATCATGCAATTTTTCCAGGATCAGCAAACCCTTGCAAGAGCCATGTTAGGCAACGCGATCCTATGGATAGGGCTCCTACAGGGGTCCGATCCTTGTCAAATTTCATGATATGGATCTGTATTCCTTGGAGGCCATGTGGGTGAAGTTGCACTGAAAACTAAAGTATATACAATTAATACTCCATGAATAGTGAGTAAGATATTGAACTTATGTGATGTAAGACATTATCTATATAGATGAGTCTTCATCTAGGCAAGGTGTCCAATCTGGTCGCCAAGAAAGGGCTCATGACTCCACATTGAAAGAGTACATTGGCTAGCTTGTCAGCAACATAGTAGTATTTCATAAGACATGTTCTCTTGCTTTCACTAAGAAGTTCCTAAAGCTGAGGGCACTAACAAAGGTTGGCCCATTTAAGACCATCCCAACCAACTCTAGCTTGGAGATAGTAGTGTTTATTTGACGTTCAAAGCTACTCTACTTGTTCACAAGTACTAGGTTTGGCCCACTTTTCTCCATGGTGACACGTGGTATGGTTGTTAGAGTTGAAGACCACACTATCATTAGGCAGGAACTTCTGGGGGAAAATGTATTGTTTCCTATGATAAAGAGTGGCTCTCTGAGCATGGGGAGCCTGGCTCCAAGAATCCTAGGATATCAGATGTACTTACTACCTAATGATGTTTCTTTTGTAATGCAATGTAGTTTGTAATCTTCTCTTGTATTAATAAAAATTGATGTTGTTGAATTTGCATGCAATGTAGTTTGTGATATGTGTCATTTATTATTGTTTGTATTTGAATGTACGGCTTATTTGTCGAATTTATATGCAAAATTATTTGTTATTTAAATTTAATACATAATGCTTTATCAAATTCATGTGTAATATTCATTTATCCAAAGGTACGTAAGGATTACTTAAATAAATAAATAAAACAAATAACAAGCAACTAAACAAAAATATGATGAGCTGAAAAATTTGTATTCATATTCATAAAAATTTACAGAGGATCGGATACAAGCAAGGTTTTACAAAATCATTTTAAAAGCTACATTCCATAGATGATTCACTAGTAGACCCCTATTGTTGCTATTCTTCAGGAGGACTATCCCTCCATTGTCGAAAGAATCTTACTATTTGTAGATCCATGTAAGTGACGACGACCCTCCTTGCATGCACTACTACATAGATCGAGTCTCTGAACAAGTCAATGAGGAAGGCTTCAACAGGTTAATGTAGTGCAAGGAGAGCCTGGGTTGTCCAACGATCAAATCCATCCACACTTGAACTATCAGGGAAGTGCCTCCTACTATTTCTAATCAGTATGATTTGCATTGTCTCCCACACCACCTTTTGGAATGCACCCTTTGCTATGAAGAGGTGTGTGTTCTTTTGATAATGGTGAATCTCTCAGAGGGCCACTATGGATGGCTTCCATCGATGCTTACAATAGTGGCATATTGGTGGTGGTGGTGGAGCAAGGGGAGGTTGCCTCTATCCAGGAGTTCTTCGGTGGAATCTCCACGCCCATGTAAAAATCTAGCTCCATTTGAAGGCCACTGCAATTAAATATTTGAAGCTCTACTAGAAGGATAACCAGAAACAAAGCTCCATAAAATCTACAACTAGTTTCAAGCTAAATATAGATCCATTTACAAGGTAGCTTCTCAAAGCATGTTATTGAAATTAAGATCAAATGCATCATTGTTGTTGCAAATCCTACGAACAAGAATCAAATCTAGGGCTTAATAGTGATACCTCAGACATGATTGGCTAGAAGTTGACAATCACTCATGAGATCAATCAACTAGCTTTCAACTACCTCTTCGAGAGCAACGAAGGCTTGGCTTGACCATCGCTCCATATTCCTTGCGTGGTTCCTTGAAAAGAACTTGTGATTATGCCCCAACTATAGATCTTGTAGTATTTCTGTAAAAAATATTACACGGCGCAGCGAACAGAATCTGAGAAAGAGATAGAGAGTACACAACAGATAAGAGGAGAATCAGTAAATTCTTTAACTCCAAACAACTGATACAAAGATGGCTCTGTCCACCCGTGCGCTTCCACTATGTGAAGCTTAGATGGCGATCTAGACAGAAGATAGGTGAAGAGCTTAAGGCTAGCTGGAACAACAACTCTGACTGGGTGAAAGATGAGTGAGAGATGGCTGCGAAGGGGTTTAGCTTTTATAGCCCGCGAAGGTCGTTAGGTCGGCCTACTGACCGACCTACCATATGAGCCTCCACTAGTCGGCCAGGGAATATTCCAGGGAATATTCCCTTTACCATCGGGCCGGGGGCGCTGCCCCCGGACCCCCGCCAGGGGGGCCGCTGGCCCCCCTGGGACCCCCCAGCCAGGGGCCGCTTCCGCGGCCCTCGGACCCCACAATAGGGGCCCCTTTTAACTCCCTTACCACGCAACTCAATGCAATGTGCCTCGAGTTGCTACCAGCTTAACCACTCCGTCTAACCCAAAGATTAGACCCACAACAGTCACCTTTTTGCCATCCGGTCACATAGACCTCATTTGATATACAAGTCAGGACTCAACCAATGTCCGGGCTCACATTTGGCTTCTCCTCATAATGGGGGCCTTACAACTTTGAGCACCATGGATCATTGGTAGCACCTAATGAGGGTGGGGCATTGATCATATCTAACACCCCCCCTCAATGTCCACCCATAGGTGAACTATCTCCTCGGCCCAATGCCGAGTCTCTGAAGATGAACTTGAAGCAGATCCTTCGTAAGTGCTTTGGTGAAGATATCTGCTCCATTCTCCTCTGTTGGACAGTAGACCAATTCCACTATCCCATCCTCCATCAAATCACGCACATAGTGATACTGGATCTCTATATGTTTGGTGCGTGCATGAAACACTGGATTTTTGGCAATGGCGATGCAACTCTGATTGTCACATCTCAGCACAGTTGGTTCTTCATCCTGCACTCCCATATGCCATAGAATCCTTCTCAACCATACGGCCTCACATGCAGCAAAACAAGCTGCCTTGTACTCGGCTTCGGTAGAAGACAATGCCACTGTTGGTTGCTTCTTACTAATCCAAGAGAAAATTCCTGAACCCAAAGAGAAACAATAACCAGAAACTGACTTCCTGGAATCAATGTCTCCTGCCCAATCTGAGTCACAGTTCCCCACAAGAGAAGTTCCGAAACTGTATGTGATACCATAGTCAAGAGTTTTCTTCAAGTATCTGAGCACCCGCATCCCAGCCTTCCAATGACTCTCATGAGGCTTGTTTGAGAACCTGCTCAAAACACCAACAGCAAAACTGATATCTGGTCTGGTGTTACACAAGTAGATCAGACTGCCGACCAACCTCCTATACCTCCCAATGTCAGCTAGTGCTGATGTATCCTCGACGGATAACCTTGCATTCACCTCCATAGGTGTAGCTATCTCCTTGCACTCGGTCATGCCAAATGCCTTCAAGATCTCCCATGCATACTTCTTCTGAGAGATGAAGATCTTTCCTGGCTCTTGCCAGACTTCAATCCCCAAACAATAGTGTAGCAAGCCCAAGTCTGTCATTTCAAACTCAGAACTCAAAGCCTTTCGAGTTTGGTTGATCATATCTTCATAGTCACCTGTAATAAGAAGGTCGTCCACATATAGGACAATCACTACAGACTTTTTACCATCCCTGTAAACATACAAGTTAGCATCTGAGGCACATCTTTTGAAGTTTAGGTTTAAAAAGAACCTATCTATCCACTGGTACCATGCTTTGGGGGCTTGTTTCAGCCCATACAATGCCTTCTTCAGTTTACACACTTTGTTCTCAGAATGGGGGGCCTCAAACCCTGGTGGCTGAGCCACGTACACCTCCTCCTTGAGGTCACCATTTAAGAACGCTGACTTAACATCCATTTGGTACACTGGCCACTTCTTGTGGGCAGCCACTGCAAGTACCGTGCGAATAGTGGTCATTCTGGCAGTTGGGGCAAATGACTCTTGAAAATCAAACCCTTCAACTTGTGAAAATCCTTGGGCAACTAGTCTAGCTTTGTACTTTTCTAAGGTACCATCAGCCTTGTACTTTACCTTCCAGATCCACTTGGTGCCAATAACCTTCCGCTTTGCTGGTCGATCCACTAGCTCCCAAGTGTCATTCTTCATTATGCTGTCATACTCCGCCTGCATAGCAGCCTTCCATGATGGATCTGCAAGTGCTTCTTCTAAGTCAGTTGGCTCCTTTACTTCTCTCATAATCTCAACCATCAAGGCCATATTGACTATGTGAGCAGAAGCCCTCCTTTGCTCCTCTATTCTCTAAGACCTCCTTGGTCCGTCTGCCTTCTCCTCAACAGATGCAGGCATAGGATTATTGTGGTCATAGAGCTGCTTCACCCAGCGCGGCAATGGCTTTTCCGGTGGGGTGATGTCAGGTTGGTGAACTTTTTCCTCATCATCTGAAGATGATGCTTCCTCCTCCTTAAGGATAGGGATAGCTCTTGGGACAGGTTCATAGTGGACTACTTCTTCGCTTGATGATAAAGTGGAAGAACTTGCCTTCTCCTCCTCCACTGTATGCGGCTCCTCCTTGAACACCACATCACGGCTCGCGATGATCTTCTTTGCCTCTTGGTCATATAATTTGTAAGCCTTCTTCTCATCACTATAACCCAAGAAGATACATTTTCTGCTTTTTGGTTGTAACTTGTTTCTCTTCTCATCTGGAACATGTGCATAACATTCACATCCAAAAATTCTGAAATGTGAGACAGATGGTTTCTTACCAGTGTAAGCCTCATGAGGTGTTTTTCCCTTGAGAGCCTTTGTATAGCTCCGATTTAGAATGTAGACTGCAGTATTAACAGCTTCAGCCCAAAAATGGTTAGGCAATCCCTTGCCCTTTAGCATGCATCTTGCCATCTCCACAATGGTGCGATTCCTGCGTTCCACAACACCGTTCTGCTGAGGTGTGTGAGGCGTCGTCAATTGACGCTTGATCCCTTTGCTCTTGCAAAAGCCTTCAAACTCCTTTGAGTTGAACTCACCACCACCATCTGTTCTAAATTTCTTCACACTTTTCCCTGTTTCATTCTCAACAAGTATTAGCCATTCTTTAAACTTACCAAAAGCTTGAGCCTTATCACGAAGGAAGTACACCCACATCTTCCTACTGTAGTCGTCGACAATCAACATAAAATAAGAAGATCCCCCCAAGGCCTGTGTAGGCATCTTACCACACAAGTCAGCATGCACCAACTCTAGAGGAGCCTGTGCTCTATTCTTGCTTTCTTGTGGAAATGCCTTTCTTTGTTGCTTGCCCATCATACAAGCTTCACATGGTTCCTTCAATTCAGTTATTGTAGGTAGGTGGGCAACCATACCTTGGTTTTGCATCTCCTTCAATACTGCAAATCCGATGTGTCCAAACCTTTCATGCCAAAGCTTACTTGTGCCCACTCCAGGGTGGCTGTAAGAGCACTTAGCTCATACAGGTTGTTCCTTCTTTCTCCTTTGCCAACAATTGTGCCAGCACTATCAATAATTTCTGCACCTGTCTTCTTGAACCTCACTTCATGACCAAGATCAGTTATGGCAGCAACTGATAAGAGATTTCTCCTGATTTCGGGAACATACAACACATTTGAAAGCTTTTTGACTTCACCATTTGCAGCAACAAAAGAAATAGTACCTGTGCCCGCAGTAGGGCATTTAGCATCATTTCCAACTGTCACAGTGATGGATTCTTGTAGAGGCTGCATAGAACTGTATAGACCTTTCTTGTTGGTCATGTGACGGGAGGCCCCACTATCCAACACCCAAGAGTCAGTGGTAGATTCTTCTTGCGCCGAGGAGCACACTTCCTCAATGGTCGCCATGAATAATTCCAACTCTGCTTCAGCTGTATTGGCTATCTCTTTCCCTTTACTTTTAAGGGTACCATTCTTTTCATTTGCCTTCTTGACACGACAATCTGCAATTGCATGTCCTTTCTTCTTACAGTAGAAGCACTCTCCTTGAAACTTCTTCTTGCCGCCCTTCTTCTTTTTGTCACCATCATTTTTGGTGGAGGAAACACCTTTGCCTTTTGCATTGGCAGAGAATGCAGCATCTCCATTATTGCTTCCTTCTCGGGCTTTTAGCCTCAACTCCTCCTCCATTAATAATGCACAAAACTCCTCAAAAGTCAAAGCTTGAGGTCTCACCTGAGTATTAAGGGCAGTTACTAGTCCATCAAACTTTTGTGGACAAATCTGAAGACACCTCCGAGCTAGCTCTTCGCTAGTCTTTTGTATCCCAGTGCCAGCCATCTGGTCGCGCAGATTCTTAATCCGAGTGATGAATGCTTCAACCGTCTCTCCTTCAGCAAACTTCTCCGCTGCTAGTTGATTCTCCAAGTTTTGAATCCTTGTTTGGTTTCGTGTTTCATACTGACTCCATAGTACATTCCAAGCCTCTGATGCTTTGGTTGTATGCTGAATCAGAGTCAAAACACTGTCAGAACAGCTTGTAACTAATGCACACAATGCATCTGCATTCCTTCGTTTCCAAGCTCGTAGAAGATCTGCATTCGGAGGAATCATCACACTAGGATTTGATGGGTCGGAGGTAGGCTGTGGTTCTGCGTCAGTCCCCAGCACAGTCTCCAGAAGCTCATAAGAATCAAGGATAGTTGTAATTTTGAACTTCCACAAGGTGTAGTTTGTACCATCTAACTTGCCTTCGCTGAAGGTTGGTGGACGAATCCTCAGTGTTTGAATAGCCGGTACAACAACACCACCTCCTGCACCGCTTCCGGAAGTCGACATAGTTTCTCTTTGCTGTTGAAGCCTTTGCCTCTTGCACACTCTCCGATCTCTAGAGCCCCCTGGGCTTTGATACCATGTAAAAAATATTACACGGCGCAGCGAACAGAATCTGAGAAAGAGATAGAGAGTACACAATAGATAAGAGGAGAATCAGTAAATTCTTTAACTCCAAACAACTGATACAAAGATGGCTCTGTCCACCCGTGCGCTTCCACTATGTGAAGCTTAGATGGCGATCTAGACAGAAGATAGGTGAAGAGCTTAAGGCTAGCTGGAACAACAACTCTGACTGGGTGAAAGATGAGTGAGAGATGGCTGCGAAGGGGTTTAGCTTTTATAGCCCGCGAAGGTCGTTAGGTCGGCCTGCTGACCTACCATATGAGCCTCCACTAGTCGGCCAGGGAATATTCCCTTTACCATCTCCCTTACCACGCAACTCAATGCAATGTGCCTCGAGTTGCTACCAGCTTAACCACTCCGTCTAACCCAAAGATTAGACCCACAACAGTCACCTTTTTGCCATCCGGTCACATAGACCTCATCTGATATACAAGTCAGGACTCAACCAATGTCCGGGCTCACATTTGGCTTCTCCTCATAATGGGGGCCTTACAACTTTGAGCACCATGGATCATTGGTAGCACCTAATGAGGGTGGGGCATTGATCATATCTAACAATTTCTTCTCGCATAAACCTAGAGAATGGTACCTTTGCAATAACTAAGTTAGCAATCTTTTGGAATTTCCTTATCTCACATTGTTGGAGGGGCTTTAGTCGAAAATTCATATTCACCGAGGATTAGAGATAGGATATGGAAGAGAAGAAAAAGAATAGACAAGAGGTAAACATGATAAAGACAAAGCACAATGAATCAAATCAATTTGTATTGAGAGAACTTGAAATTCCTTGTTTAGCACTACTCAAAAGCAATCTCCAAGCATTAGATCTCTTGGAGTTCCTTCGTAGACCCAAAATGTGCATCAAAACAATAGCTTTTTCTCTACTGCTCGGAACCCAAATCTGATGGCTCCGTTGACTTCAAAAGGGGGGTAAAACCCTAGGACACCAATTTAGATGTTTCCTTGATCACTCCTTCTTCTTCTTCTTATAGTTCAAAGTTTAGTTTTTTGGCTATCAACTGCGATCACGATGTGCACGATTTTGCCAATCTTTCTCTTTTATGAAAAATCCCACAACTGGCTGAGAAAGTAGCTTGCTTTTTGCATGCCATCCTAATCTGGAAGTTTTTCTAGATTTTTTGGATATTTACAATAAATAATATCCAACATATCTAAAATAGGCTAAAATTGTTCAAAAATCTAGTATTTTTGAACCATCCATGCCACTCACACTAGCACTAATGACTCAAACGACACTAATTCTCTTGATCAATAAGAAGTCATATGACGATGCATTCCATTCTTGTTGCTTATCATGCATATAAGAAGACATCCCCATGGATCATAGATCAAAATACTCAGCATTTGTACAACTCTTGAGCCAGACCTAGTACCCCCTCTCTAGGGTCATAAGGCCTTGAGTGCACATCATACACTAGAGGCCATTGAATAGCCATATAGATGCTATCAAGGCATTAGTGACAACGACAATTTGTGATGAAAAAAGGCGGCATCACTATATGCATCGTGATTAACTTCGCTAATTCTATTTGTGATGCTAATAGCGATGCATACATCAACACTAATAGTGACGCATATAGAGACACATATAGCAGATGCTAATAGTGATTCTTTTATTGATGCACATTAGTGACGCTAATAGAGATACTAATAGCAACATCGATTTGAGAAAAAAGTTTTGAAAACCCGAGTGTGACATTTGCTGAGAAAACATTTGTGAGAAAGAATGAAAGAGAGAGCGAGAAGAGAGCTTAAAGCTTTGAGAGGGAGAGGGAGAGGGAGAGGGAGAGGGAGGGGGAGCTCATCACCACTGCCACTGCCACCGCCACTATATATGAAGTAGAAAGAGAAGTGTGCAAGGGAGAAGGGAGGGAATGTGCGAAGAGGAGGTAGAAAGGGTTTCATCTTAGGCCTTTGAGGTAGGTACATTGCCTCTTCTTGCTTTATTTTTGTATCCTCTTCTTTTCTTTTTTAATTTTCTTTGCAAAGAGATGCATGGAAAGAGAGGGAGGGAGGGAGGGAGAAGAAGGAAGGGAGAGGAAGAGAGAAAGAGGGAGAGAAAAGGGAGAAAGGAAACAAAGAGAAAGAGGAAAAGATAAATGTGATATGAAGGGTGGGAGAGAGGAGGATGAGTGAGAGAAACAATGAGGGAGAGAGGGGGAGAAACAAAGAGAGAGGAAACAAAGAAAGGGGAATAGAGAGAGAAAGATAGGGGGAGAGAAATAGAGAGAGGGAGAGGGAAGGAAGAGAGAAGGAGGAGGTAGAAAAGAAGGGTGTTGTAGAGAGAGAGAGAGAGAGAGAGAGAGAGAGAGATAGAGAGAGAGAGAGAGAAAGAAAGAAAGAAAGAAAGTTATATTAACGTCTTCTAAAGACCAAAACTGGCCTATGAGACAAACTGTGATACAACTGATGAGGTCCAGCTATCCAAAATAAAAGTGCTGAATGAAAAGCTAAAAATTGGAAACTTAAAATACGGTGCTGTGAGTGTGATAAGTGTCGTGTATGTGTATGTGCGTATGTAGCTCTGGTACTCCAGATAATGGCTACAAAAGGGGAACAAATGTCGGCTGTGATAGGGGAACAACTGTCGGCTGTGATAGGGGAACAATTGTCAGCTGTGATAAAGTGGTGCGATGTGTATATGTAACAGATGCAGGGAGATATACTATCCTGGGATATAGTAGCAGTCGTCGAAGTTGCTAATAGCAGGTGATCCCTCTTGGATGCAGGATGTGGTACATCGGCGGTGGAGAAAGAGCAAATTGAAGATCTGAGATCCAATGTGTCGAGTGTCGTCGGATCTCAGTCTGCTGTCGATGTAGATCAAGAATCCTCTGGATCTCCTATCGGTGTGGCTGTGGGGTCCGAAACCCACGGATCCTCGTGCGGCGTCGGGTACGCTGGTACTCAGCCTGCTGTAGTGTGAGTCCGGAGGTCTGGCTGGAGGTTGGTACAGTAGCTCTCACTCTGTCTGTCTGAAAGAACTGTGTAATAGTCGTCTGGGTGGGCCCCTCTCTGACTGGGACCCGCTATGTGCTCTGCTCTCTGATGTGCCATGCCTCTCCCACAGAGAGAGAGAGAGAGAGAGAGAGAGAGAGAGAGAGAGAGAGAGAGAGAGAGAGAGAATAGAGCGAGAGAGAGGGAGAGAGAAGTAGGAGAACAATGAGAGAATGAGAGAGAAGGAAAAGAAAGAAAAGTAAAGGGAGAGAGAGATAAAGAGAGGTGGGGTGACATTGTTTTCAATATCTTTGTTTTTAAAGCTTTTTAATTTCTACCTTTGATTGTGTTTGCAATGAGATGCATTGAGTGAGAGCGGGGAAGGAAGGAGGGAGAGAAATAGAGAGAATAAGGAAGAGGAAGGAAGTGAGAGCCGGAGAGAAATAAAAAAGGGGAGAGAGAGGGGCTTCATAAAAAAGTGTCAAAACTTGAGCATAGCATTTTATAGGTTTATAAACAAGCAAAAGAGAGAGAGAGAGAGAGCATTGCCACCATCGCCATCCACAAAAAGGGAGGAGACAAGTGTAAAGGAGAAGGAAGGAACTTGCGAAGAAGGAGAAGAAAAAGGAGGGAAGCATGAAGGGATTTTTCTTCAAGCTTTGAGGTGAGTTATCTCTTCTCTCTTTATTTTTCTCTTTGCTTTACTTCTCTCTTTCTTTTTGTTGATGAAAAGATGTATAGAGAGAAGAAGTGACAGAGATCAATGCAAGGGAGATTGAGAGAGAGAGGCCACTACCACCACCAATCCGCCATGAAAAGAGAAGGGACAACTATAAAGGAGGAGGGAACCCATTAGGAGAAGAAGAAGAAGGAGAGAAGGGTGAAAGGATTCTTCTTCAAGCTTTGAGATAAGTGCATTCTCTCTTATCTCTTTGTTTTTCTCTTTTCTTTACTTCTCTCTTTCTTTTTGTTGATGAAGACATGTATAGAGAGAATAAGGGAGAGAAATCAATGCACGGGAGAGAGAGAGGCTGTTGTTGCCACTGCCATTGCCACTGCATCCACAAAAAGAGAGGGGAAAACTACAAAGGAGATGGAGGAAACTCGTGAAGGAGAAGAAGAAGAAGGAGAGAAGTGCCAAAGAATTCTTCTTTCAGCTTTTCGGTAAGTGCATTCTCTCTTCTCTCTTTGTTTTTCTCTTTTCTTTACTTTACTTTTTCTTTTTTTTTAATGAAGAGAAGGTATAGAGAGAGAAGAAGGGAGAGAGATCAACAAAGAGAAGAAGGGAGAGATATCAACACAAGGGAGATTGAGAGAGAGAGAGAGAGAGAGAGCGAGAGAGAGAGAGAGAGAGAGAGAGAGAGAGAGAGAGAGAGAGAGAGAGAGGCCACTGCCAGTGCCATTTCCATCGCCATCCATGAAAAGAGAGGGGACAACTGTATCCAAAGCAAGAGGGAAACCATGAAGGAGAAGAAGAAGAAGAAGGAGAGAAGCGCAAAAGGATTCTTCTTAAAGCTTTGAGGTAAGTGCATTCTCTCTTCTCTCTTTTCTGACCATAGAGCTGACCAATTGGCTACTATTGGATCTTGTGTTTCAGAGGATGATAAGATTACAGTGAAATTGAATGGGTTAGGCAAGGAGTATAAGGCATTTGATACATCCATTTCTCTGAGAATAAAACCCCCTGATTGGGATGAGTTACTTGCACTGTTGCTACATGAAGAAGTAAAGCTTGGCTTGAATACAAGTTTAAGCATATCTCAGATTAGGGACACTGTCTTTTACTCTAGTCAACAAGCTAAAGGTGGTACAACTTTTGGAGCTTTTCAGGGTCCAGGAGACACTTGAAACACACATGGATATCAGCAACAAAATGCTTGGCACAGCTCAAATACGTAAGGAAAACAAGGATCTAGAGCCTTTAGAGGTAGGAGGAGATCACCTAGAGAAAGAGGTGGCTCTTGGCAATCGCATAAGCAGTCTAACAGGGATAAAGATTGTCATTATTATGGAAGATATGGGCATATCATGAAGAATTTCCATAAAAAGCAAGCTGATATGAAGGCAAAATACAAGCATCATGGATATTATGCATCTTTCAGTGGTATTCAAGATGACCAAGGAGATAGATTGTTTGCTATGCAGCATGTATCAAAGAATGTGCCTAAGCAAGGCAAAGATGAGAAATGGTACATAGAATTAAGACATATGACTCCTCATGGCGAATGGTTTGATGAGTTAGTAGCACGATCTCATAGATTTATATGGTCATGATATGTTGCTAAAATATGGCATGATGGAGTGTAAACCCATAGAAACACCATTGGATCAGAATGTCAAATTGATGTTGGAACTGAGATCGAGAATGTCACTATGTACAAACAGATGGTGGGCAGCCTAATTTACCTTACTATTACCCATCCTGACTTGAGTTATGCAATGGGGTTGATTAGCTAGTTTATGCAGAAACCTCGTAAGCCACACTTAGATGCAGTCAGGAGGATTATGCAGTATGTGATGGGTACTATTTATTATGGGTTGTTCTATGAGCATGGAAAATCATTCAACTTGACAGGTTATATGGATGCTGATTGGCCTAGTTGTGTCTATGATAGGAGGTCAACCAATGATTATGCTTTTAGTTTGGGTAGCAACATGATTAGCTAGAGTAGTAAGAAGAAACCCACTATTGCTTTATCTAGTATAGAGGTAGAATGATCAACTGGAGTAGTAAGAATCAGCCCACCTTTTCTAGCTCCAACGCCATGGTATAACTCTTACAAATGTCCAAATGCTCCCCCAAAAAAGACTTGAACAAGTTTGGAATAAGCTAGAGTGAGTAGAAGATCAATGGGACTTGAGTAATACTTCTTAAAATTGATTATATCTAGCTTTTGCAATCACAAGCTCTTCATTCTTCTCGGGCCTAAACAAGTGATGAAAAAGCTCCTTGCGTAATACCTTTTCGAATTGATTATATCTAGCTTTTGCAATCAGAGGATTCCTTTTTTTTTGGATAATTTGATGCACAATTTTTAGACATTAGGTGTAGGTGTCATTGGCAAATGAATTATACAAGAATATTTAGTGCATATAGCTAGAAGGGTGGCATGGTTGCATGCCTTGTCACCTTTTTTTTTTCCCTCTATAACCATCACTATTTGCATAAAAAATTTACACTACAACCATCACTATTAGTGTCTCTATTTATGTCGCTATTTTCGTCGTTATTTTTATCGCTATTAGTGTGGATATTTGCATCGATATCCTGATTGCAATGGAAATAGCAACACTAATAGTGACAAATTTATGCGACACAAATAACGATGTCACATGGGATTCGCATAGGGGATTCATGAAAGTCACTCGCCACAGGGATGCTTTGAGATGGGAGAATTCAACATAAAAAAATTAACCAGAAGAGTTTAGTTTCAAGTTGAATGCAAAAATAAATTCTTGAATTATGATATAGGTAAAATACTCAAAAGACTTTTCCATTTGATCACAAGATTTTTGGGAAAAGCAAAGTCAAAATCTCGAATTGAGAGAGAAGAGAAGAATGTGAGATGTCATGATTTGTGGAAAGATCTTCAATGAAGGCGAGGAGCATCAAGCTCGACTCAATCCAATCTTCATAGTGACTCGCGATGATGGAAACTTTGATGTAGGCGAGGGGCTTAAAGCTCGTTCTCAAGCCTTCTCTCCAAAATTTGATAACGGTCTTCAAAGAAGGCGAGGGATACAAGCTCAACCTCTAGCCTCTCTCCCTTGATTTGATGGGGGCCCTCCTTCTCTCCTTGTCCTCCCTTTTATAGTTTTTCTCCACTCCCTTTCGCTTATAAAAGCTTAAGGTGTTTAGCTTTAAAGCTTATGCTTTTTTACTGTTTTTCACTATTTTCGTTTTTTATGCCCTGTGCATGTCTGTAACTTGTTTGGATCATAAATTCCTTATATGTACTCCGAATATAGTCATCCAAGTACTCAAAATGATCAGAACATATCTGGTTGACAAGGCAGTGTGAAAAGAATTGAAAAAATCCATTTAAAAATATAAAAATCTTAATATTTATAAATCACATCACTTTTCTTTATCTTTTATCTTAGACAACTTATTCTCTTCAAAATAAGTCACAATATATGTTTGGATCCATTCAAAGTGGAGACTAAGTCATCTAAACATGATACTAGATATTTCATATTATTCTAGTAAACAAGTCCTACTTCCTGTAAATCATGTAGAGATTCTGTAATTTTTTCATATGTAGACTTGCAATACCATGAAATTCGTCCCCTCCAAACCTACACATCCTCTGGCATGGGCCAATTTATTTACTACTTGTAGTATTATTCCCACTAGGATCATATTGTAATGAAAGAAGCTAAGGGGAGAGAGAAGGAGAGCTGAGGAGAGAGAAAGAGAACAAGAAGAAGAAGAAGGAAGAAGACTAGAAGAGGAGAGAGAAAGAGAGAAAAGAGGAGAGAAGGGAGAAGGAAGCCATGGAAGTTGGAGATGAAGGTGAAGAGTATGATCTTGATAATAACTGGTTGCCCTAATCTGGGGCTCTTACACCTTAAATACCCCGGTCAGTGCGACGGGGTGTCTAAATGTCGGTGTATATCCCGCTTGTTACAATCCATCCCCACTCGAAAGGTTTGTCCCTAAAAAACAAGGAGAAATAGAGAGGAGTGATGGGTGGGCTAAGGAAGGGTTGTAGAGTACTACTTAGAGCCCTTTGACAATGAAGAATAGGTGTGGAGAGACTAGGGACAACATGTAGTCGTGAACCGGTCTGTTGAAGTAAACGGTCATAACTTTTGATAGGCTACTCCAAATAGGGCGTACTATATGTCAAAACAGAGCTTATGACGAGTACTTTCAGCCTATGTAGAATGCACATGCATGTGATTTGAGTAAGTACAAAACTGTTCTAAAATAGTGTGCAGTATGCGGGCGGGAAGTGGGCAATTTGGGGCATGACCGATTAGTCTTCCAGCCATTGGGGTTCATGGAGGTAGGGAAATTCATTGAGGATGGTTGCTGGGTGCCAAGAGGCTTCTTCCAAGTGTAGGCCTTGCCATTTGATGAGGTATTCTTTGATGGATCGGGATCGTAAGTGCTTATCTTGCTGCCCAATGATTGCTTTAGGAACATATTGAGTGATGCCCTCTTCATCTATGGGGGGAAGTTCTTCCACATAGTCCAGTGAGGAGCCTACAAAGGGTTTCAGCTGACTGACATGAAAAACATTGTGGATTTTGGTGGTAGGGGGGAGTTCTAGGCAGTAGGCCAAGTCGCCAACTCTCTTCAGGATGCAGTATGGGCCATAGAAGCAGTGGGCTAGCTTGTTACTACTGCCCTCTTTGAGAGTGGAGTAGTGAGACTTAGGCACTTTCAGAAGGACCAATTCCCCCTCTTGGAATTTCAAATGCCTACGTTTTTCATCAGCATAGAGTTTCATGTGTGTTTGGGCCTTCTAAAGATTCATTTTGCATTGTTGAAGTAAAGCTTGCATGCGATCCACTTCAGCTTGACTCTGAGGATTGATCTTATCAGTAAACAAGACTGTAGGAAGGGGAACCTTATACCCATATAAGGCCTCAAAAGGAGAAACTCCAATGCTAGAATGTGTGGAGTTATTATATGCAAACTCAGCGAAGTGAAGCCATGTATCCCAGTTGTGTTGTACATCATGGCACATGTGCCTCAAATATGTCTCAAGCCATTTGTTCACTCTTACAGTTTGACCATTTGTTTGAGGGTGGTATGCAGTGGATGGAGCAAGCTTGGTCCTCATGGAGGTGAAAACTGTCTACCAGAAGTTGCTCATAAACTTTGCATCCCGATCACGTACTATGACTTGTGGTAAGCCATGCAACTTGAAGACATTTTCCATAAGTTGAGTGGCCATCTGAGAGGCAGTGTAGTGGACCTTAGTGGGGATAAAGTGGGCAACTTTGGTGAGGTAATCAACTACCAGATAGATATTGTTCCACCCTTTCTTAGTCATGGGAAGGCCAGTGATAAAGTCCATTGTGATGTGAGTCCATTTCCCTTCAGGGACAGGGAGAGGCTACAAGAGGCCAGCGGGCCTGAGTGTACTATCCTTGTTCTATTGGCATGGAACACATTTAGTCACAAAGTCCTTGATGTCCCTCCAAAAGCCTTTCCAATGAAAGCTCTTGGAAATCCTGTCATATGTTTTGAAAACACCCAAGTGACCGGTAGTGGGGCAAGAATGCATTTCTTCCATGATCTTCTGCATGAAGGGGGAAGTGTGTGGGATGACAATCTTGCCATGGGACCAAATAAGGCCATGCTTGAGCTGATATTGGGAGTTTTCAGCTATAACCCCATGCTATAATTTTTGAAATATGTGGTTGAAATAATCATCTAACAAGTAAGCCTCTTGGAGCTCTTCAATCCAATCACTGTGCAATTCTGAGATAGATGACACTCTGCATACCCACATTCGAGAGAGAGAATCAGCCACAATATTATCCTTGCCTCGCGTGTGAGAAATGTCAAAGTCATAGTTCTGTAAGGTTGCCACCCATTGACTTTGCTTAGGAGTCAAAGTAGACTGAGTCATGAAGTATTGGAGGACTCGGTGATCTCTTTTCACTTGGAAGCGGCTGTCATACAAATAATAGTGTCATTTCTTGATGGCATGGAGGATGGCCAACATCTCTTGGTCGTATACATTCATTTGCATCTCCTTCTCTTCAAGCTTGCAGCTTTTGAATGCAATCACACTATGCTCTTGCAACAATATTGCACCAATACACTGGCAACTGGCATCACAATGAATGGTAAAGAGCTTAGAGAAATCAGGGCAAACAAGGATGGGGGCTGAAGTAAGCGTGTCCTTTAACTATTTGAAGCTATGATCTGCAGTGGCATCCCAAAATAATGACTATTTTTTCAAGCGATCAGTCAAAGGTGCTGCAATGGTGGCATAGTGCTTAATGAAGCGTCTGTAGAATGAAGAGAGACCAAGGAAGCCACGCAAGGAAGTGGTGGTGGAAGAAGTAGGCCAATCCTTAACACATTGCACCTTTTTGGGGTCAGCCTGTATACCATATTTGCTCACAATGTATCCCAAGTACTCCACAAATGTCTACATGAATATACATTTTTGCTCTCCTTAGCAAAGAGTCAATGCTCTCTCAATATATCAAACACCCTCCAAACATGTATCAAGTGCTCCCTAGATGACTTACTATAAATGAGGATGTCATCAAAGAAAACAAGCACGAACTTGAACAGAAAGGGCTGCAAGATTTTGTTCATGAGGCTTTGAAAGGTGACAGGGGCGTTAGTCAACCCAAAAGGCATCACAAGAAAATGGTAAAGGCCACGATCAGTCCTGAAGGCCGTTTTGACCTAATCTCCTGCCCGCATACGAATCTCATGGTAGCCAGAGCGCAAGTCAATCTTAGTGAAAAAGCATGCCCCTTTTAACTCATCCAGCAAATCATCAATCCGTGGGATGGGGTAGCAGTTCTTCACTGTAATTTTGTTCAAATCTTTGTAGTCAATACACATGCAAAAGGAGCCATCTTTCTTTTTGACTAAGAGGACAGGGGATGCATAGGGGGAAGAACTTGGTTCATTGAAACCCATCTCCAACAACTCCTTGATTTGCTTCGCAACCTCTTCACGCTCACACTTGGTCTATAGGGGGGTTTGTTCACCGGCTTGGAATGGGGCTCTAGGTCAAGTGTGTGGTCCACTTGTCTCTTTGGAGGGAGGGATGTAGGCATCTGAAACAAGTCATTGTATTCCTCAAGTGGGTGGTCCACTTGTCTCTTTGGAGAGAGGGATATAGGCATTTGAAACGAGTCATTGTATTCCTCAAGTAAAACCTGCAAGGCAGAGTCATGTGATACTGCGGAGTGATGATTAGAAGTGTCCTTATTCAATTGCAAAACAAATATTTGTGAACATTTCTTGAACTCCCATTTGAGTTTCTTTGCTGTAATGAGCTGAAAGTCAGCATGATCTCAAACTCTATGCATCATAAACTCCATGTAAAGCTGAGAGAAGTCCATAGCAATTTTCCCCAATTGTTTCAGTCAATCACAGCCCAAGACAACATCAATGGGGCCCATATCTAGGGCAATCAGATCAACCAGTGCCACATAAATTTCAGCCAAGCATAAGAAAACTACAAGACATACATGTGTGCTGATTTCTTCTTCTCCATTTGCTACTTGGATCTTCAAGGGGTGGTGTAATGCCATAGGAATACATTTCAACCGATCAATGGCTGATTTATTGACAAAACTGTGAGTGCTTCCACTATTCATAAGGATAAAAACATGCTTCCCATTGATATTGCCTTGAATGCAAAGGGTACTGGGGCTGCGGGAACCCGTCCAAGCATCCAAGGAGATCGAGCAAAGGGAAGTGGGAGGTGGGTGGGATGTTAAATCAAGTATCTACGAGGGAGCACTGCCCGGGTCAAAGGGAAACCCATCCTCCAGGTCATAGAACTGCTCATTATCAACATCCTCCGTGGGCTCAGTCGATCAATGGCCAGGTAATCCTCTTCATCGTGCCAATCTTCCATGACATACATGTTGTGAACTTTGACCTTAGATGTCTTGTATGGGCATTTGGAAGCATGATCAGCAGTGTACTTATCTCCACATTTAAAGCATAGGCCCTTTTCTTTACGTTCCTTCACAACATCTGGGGAGATGAACCATTGACTACTGGATCCATGGGAAGGTGATGCAATGGACTATTTATTTTCAGCAATAGAGGCCGATGCTATCCCAAAAGTGCCCATTTTTCTTTCAGCATGGAAGGCGGGATAAGTGGGTACTTTGATGCTATTATTAGGCATAGAAGAGCCTCAAAAACTGCCTTGCGTATGAGGGGCTGATCGTGAAGGGATGTGGGGAGGTCCAACACCTTGCTGAAAATGCTCATTCTTACGGTACTTTCTTGCATATCTCTCAGCCAGTTCAATTGCATCAAACAATGTAGTGGGTTTTTGGGCCATGACATCAGCCGATAGACTCGGTTCCAACCCATAGATATAATTGTGCAATTTACCATTGTCACTGATGCTTTCCACATACATGGTCAAGTGCATGAACTAATTGGTGTAGTCACATACAGTGAGATTACGTTGGTCAAGAGTGTACCGTCATCTTGCCAACCGTTCTTTTTCCACAGGGGACACAAAAACTTGGACCATATGCATTCCAATCAATGAACTGTTGATTCTCCTGGTTGATATAGTGCCACCAAGTGTGGGCAAAACCTTCCAAATGGAGAGAAGCAAAAAGTATTTTCTGATCATCAGTGCGGGGGTAGATGTTGAAGTAGGGCTCCAACTTGGATGTCCATTCTTCCATGAGAGTGGAATTTAGGTGACGGGAAGTGCTTAAAAATAGCTAAAAATTATGAATATCAAGGAAAAAATATTCAATGTCAAAGGCGGCGGCTCGATCTAGGACGATTTTAAGCGTCAAAGTGCTTTAAAGGCGCCCGAGTGACACTTGTTGATTTTTCATAATTTTTTAGATTGTCGTATGGGTTGACACGAGTTACCGGCCAATGCGAGATGCCAAGCCGGACGCCCAGGATTTTTCAGAGCTCAATTTGGAGTCCGGACGGGGAAATGGCCAAGGAAACGGTCAAGATATGAAAAGGTGGACACTTGGGAGGCCAAATTTGAGCATGCCTTTTGAGTTTGGACCCCCCCAAAAAAATTTTATGCACCTTATGAAGCAAAAAACGTGGAGAGAGAATGAAGAGGGATGAAAAACCGTGATCAACAGAGGGTGCCATTTTTTTCGCCATGGATGGAGAGAGGGCATCATGGATGTTACAAACACCCTGCCTAATGGATTATGGGGCTTCATTCCCTCCTGTCTGTGGATCTTATCGCCGTCCTTCGCTCCTCAATTGATGGCCTGAATGCTGAGATAGAAATCTAGTCTTTCTCTCTCCTCCCTCTCTCTCTTCTAAGAGGGAATTCATGTGGGAAGAAGAAGAAAGAAGAAAGAATGATGGAGGCTTGTCCGGCATGGATCGGATTGCTCCACGGGCTGGAAATGGTGATTTGTGATTGTGCTGGACATGAAGTGCTGCTGATTTTCAGATTTGCAGCCATGGACATGAAACCCGAAACACGCAAATAAGCGGTAATTCAATTTTTTCAAAGGAAATTTGAGATTTTATGGCTTTTGATTGATAAAATGTTGTTCATGTGGGCTAAAAATTGTTCATGTTGCTGTTTTCCATGAGTACTTGCTGATCATAATTAGAAAATCAGAAAAATATGCATCTTGTGGTTCAAAATAATACACTAAAATACGTAAAATATGGAAAATCAAGGAAAAATGATATTTTTGGGCATAAAAATGGAAAAATGAATAGGAACACCAACTAAATTTTCATTTTTGCTACAAGAAGGAACTAAGGGCCACAGCCCATAACCTATCTTGAATTTTCAGTAATTAAGTAATGCAGAAAATAAGGAAAAATACAAGGAAAATAGAGAAAAATCACTAAAAATAGGGGAAAAATGCATTTTGGGTGCAGAAAATTAATGAAAATTAAGAGCAATGTTTGTGAATGTTTGTGGGGACTGAAGCATGAGTATTTGCCTTAATTAAACCCCACCTTCTTGTTCTAGTGTGTTTTTCCCGCTTTCTACACATAAAATGATGGCAAAATGCCCTATAAATCTATACAACAATGCAACATTTGATCGATGGGAGGGTAGAGTAGTTAAAATGTGTCTAAATGGGGAGTAAAATGATGAAAAGATTGCTGTTTTTTTTTGCATGCCATATAGGTCGGTGAATAATTATAAAATAAGGGCCTAGTAGCACGAGGGTTCCCTTGGTGCTAGGTTCGTGCAATGCCGCATAAGAACGGTAGTTGAAAATCTTTGAAAGGATGTTTTCCGCATGTGCACAATATCGATTTCATAATTGTTTGAGCACTTGGCATCCACAATATGCATAAATCATGAAAATATTAAAAGATATCAGAAATCCTAGATGCACAGCAATTGTTTTCATTAGGACATTGACCCACGTTGAGTGAGAGACAGGACACCCTAAGCCATAGGCTAGTCGTGGGGTCTAGGGAAAAGAGAAGTAAGGACAATGGTACATTCCTGTATACGATTAAATTTTACCTTGAGTGGATTTTGTGCGAAATGTTTATATGTTGAGCGACGCATCGAGGGGCCAATCCCCAAGGTGTAGGAGAGTCGCAGAGGGGTGGCGGCACTCAGCCGTTGGAGGACCCCCTGGATCAGTTGGACTACAACGTATTACAAATGCAATATTTAGGAAGGCAGAGATTTTGATAGACGCTCCTGGCCGCGAGGCCGAGGGGTTGTCTTGTGCATAGTGACGAGGCCCAGCTAGTGCATGAGCCAGTGCCGGCCCGTTTTTAGGTCCATCAGTGGTACGTCTGCCGGGAGCCGCTTAAAAGTAGCAATTCTTGAATCCTGGTTGTCTAGGGACCAACTAGCAGTTTATGCCAAAGGATACTGAGATTGATCCGTTATTTATTGATAAGCATCGTCTAGCAGAAATCCAAAAGCAAGAAAGAGACGAAAGAGCTAGGCGACGTGCTGAAATTTTTTGGAGATATTCCCCTAAGCGTAGCGGTGTTGAACCCTTACGAGGGAGTGGATCTAGTGTTCTTGGGGCCACAAGCAGTAAGTTAGGAGAAGGTGGAAGCTCTAGTGCTCCCCTTTCTGCCATAAGCCAGTCTACATCAAGTACGGGAGGTGTAACCCCACCATCCCCTATTCCTAGTGCAAATCCAATCCTTGTCATGGCGCAACCTATTGCAATTCCAGCAGGAACGACGGATTTGCCGGCTCTAGGGTACCCGCTACCCATTTTTAATGGGCTAGTTGAGGAAGATGTGGAACTCCACATTAGGGAGTTTCAAAAGCTGATGTTTAACTGTCGCATCCAAGAAGAAGGACATTTAATGATGTTCTTCAACATGACTCTCAAAGGAAGAGCTGCTATATGGTATCATGGTTTAGAAGCCGGAACCATATTGAATATTGATTCATTTTATGGAGCTTTTCGAAGGGATTTTGCCCCTGAAAGGGGTGGGCAATATTGGTTGCGTATACTCAACGTGACCCGCCAAGAACCACACGAGGATATTCGTGCTTATGCGAAGAAAATAAAAGAGGTTTTTCGTAAGTTGGACACCTCTATTCCCATCCCTGCAGCTGCCCAATTGCAATATTTCCTACATGGTTTGGACTTTAACATTCAATTGCAGTTGAGTAGTGTCCCCTTGGGGGATATAGATACTGCCATTACACGAGCACAAGAGGTGGAATCCCGACTACAAGCAGCCTATGCTTCTCGAGGCAATTCGAATATGGGTTTAGTGTTGGGAAACAATATGGAAATGGCCAATGGCAGTAGTGGCCAAGGGATAGCAATGGCTAACCCTAATGGGAGAGGGAACATGATGCAGAATGTCCCTTTATTACCAGCTCCCCCTAGCATGTCTATGCCTACGGGCAGTCAAATGGCTCCAAATGGTGGAGGCCAGGCGGTCAATTCTAACACCATGCCTGTGACTCAACAACCAGTGCCTAATCGAATTGTTAGGCCAATGGAACGACATGGTAATGACCAAGGCTATGAGTCGAGTGCTTCCAATGTTCTTGGTGAGGTTAAGGACATGATGAAGCATTATACCGACATGATTACGGAGCAGTATCGACAAATAGCCATTGATGTCAACTTCCTTAAAAAACAACAAAATTTGATAGGAAGTAGATACCCAGAGGAGGGTGCACCTTCGAGGTTTAGTTGCAAATGGTGTGGCAGGCAGCACTATCCAAGAAATTGCCCAAATGTTAAGTGCGACATTTGTGGAAAATCCAGCCATTTAGCAGCTACTTGCTGGAGTAAGATCAGTTCCCTCCAGCGAGGTAGTCGGCAACCAGGGCCTGTTAATCATCGTGCCCAAGGAAATGATTCCCAGCGAGAGGACGGGCCTAAACAAATACTTCAACGACCAAAGACTACAGTGGAGGAGCTACCAAGTGGTAGTGGGGTTAGTTTGATTGAGGCTGTACGCGTTAATGATGCTGAAACCTCTAATCTGCGAGCTGTCCTTACAAGAGGTCAAAAGGGTAGAGAGGCCGACAAGGATAAGCCTGTCGATGGAAACCCTAAACAAGGCGACAAAGGAACGCAAGTTTTGGATCCTGCCATGGAAGGGGGACCTTTGAAGCCCGTAGAAAGTAAAGCCGATAAGGAACCACCAAAGAAGAAGGTGAAAGTTAAAAAAGAGGCAATAAAGCCGGTTCAGCGACCTAAAGAGCGGATGGTTTGGCGTGAAAAGCGAGCTCTATCAAACTATCATGAATTCGATTTGGCGAGCTCTCTTTGCGAAGTCAAGCCGGATGTGAATCTTTTACTGCTTATTAAGCTTTCCCCAGGAGTACGCAAGGAATTTAGAAAGATTCTACGTACCGGGTATATCGTAGAACCTTTGGGTATTGCGCGAGTTGGTGATGACTGGTTCGAGCATGCTGAGAAGCATTGCCCAAGGGTTGCAGCCTATGTCGATGGGATATTAGTAGATTATGCCATTGTCGACATGGGATCATCTGTTAACATTATGAGTTCTGAACTGATGGAAAGGTTGGGTCTTGCGATCCAGAAAGATACCTCCACAATTCTCAGAATGGCAGATGATAGTTTGAGATAGCCGGAAGGCTGCATTACTAAGGTCCATGTCACTGTTGCAAATGTAGAATGCCTGTTGGACTTTAGGGTGATTCGTTTTGCAGGCCGTCCAAGTTACCAAGTATTACTCGGACGACCTTGGATCTTGCAAGCGGACTGTCAAGTGGATATACCTGCCGGTCGGCTAATATTCGGCAGAGGTGCCCAGCGTCTGGTAGTTGATGCTTATCCTAAGTCCCCTCAGAGTAAGAGAGCTCCTCTATCTTCTACAGAATTAGAGACGTTAGAAGATTTATCTGCCAGTGAGACATCATCGAGTGATGAGTCCAAAGAGGGATCCACCATGGAAGACATCTATCAGATCACTTTGAACGAGCCGATAGAGGGCCAAGATCGTATAAGAGATGCAGATGTTATCGAGCTAGACCTTGGTACGCCTGATGATTCGCGGCCAATCAAATTAGGTTCTATGCTCAGCAAAGTAGAAAGGGAGGACTATGTGGCCTTGATCCAGGAATTCCGTGATATCTTTTCCTGGAGTTATGATGAGTTGAGAGGCATTCCTCCTAGTCTTGCTGTTCATACAATTCCGTTGAAAGAGGGCAGTCGTCCTGTATGGCAGAAAGTAAGGCGTATGCCTTTCGAACTAAGGGACGGGCTGTTTGAAGAGTTACAGAAGCTTCGAAAAGTGGGTTTGATTTTTCCTGTGCAACACACGGAATGGTGTTCGCCAGTTGTGATAAGAAAGAAGAAGAATAATCAAATCCGATTATGTGTAGACTTTAGGGAGCTGAATAAGCAAACAGTTAAGGACTACTACCCGTTGCCATTTATTGACCAGATTTTGGATCAATTAGCGGGTAGGGAGATATATTCGTTCATGGATTGCTTTGCAGGATACAACCAAATGGCAATTGCAGAAGGGGACAAGTTGAAAACAACTTTTATCACTGTATTTGGTACTTTTGCGTACCATGTGATGGCCTTTGGTTTATGCAATGTGCCTGGTTCGTGGCAACGAATAGCAGATAAGACATTCAGTGACATATCCCCTGAAGAGTTGAAGGTGTTTATTGATGACTTAGGGGCTGCCACCGTGAGAGGAAGGCAGTTGATCATTTTAAGAAAATGCTTCGAGCGCTGTAGAAAATTCTGCATTGCCATAAACCCACGGAAGTGTGTTTTTGGAGTACCTTATGGACTATTGTTGGGTCATGTGGTCAGTTCGGTAAGAATTGTGACAGACCCCGAGAAGGTTAAAGTTATAGTTGCCATGGGTCCACCACGCACTCCGAAGGAAGTTCATAGCTTTCTGTCTTCGGTTGGTTATTACCGTAGATTCATAAACGCCTTGGCAGAAAGAACGTTGCCGCTTACAAATTTATTGTCCTTTAGCTGTTCGTTTGTATGGGGTGACCCTTGTAAGGTAGCATTCGAGGATGTGAAACAAGAGCTAGCAAGAGCGCCCGTTTTAAAAGCACCTAAAAGAGGTGAGGTGTTCTATATATTTTCAGCAGCCACCATGTATAGTATCAGCTGTGCTGTTTAGCCCAAATTTGGGAAGAGAAGTGGTACCACCCGATTGCTTTTGCTAGTCGGAAGCTGGGGGTATCCGAAATCAATTATACCTACATGGAGAAGCTGTGTCTAGCGATGGTCTTTGGGACCAAGAAATTCAGGCATTATATTCTCTATGAGAAAGTCGTGCTTTATACGAAGGCAGAGGGACTTCGATTATTGATGAATAAGCTACAGCCGCCTGATCGTCTAGCAAAGTGGTTGATCACTTTGCAGGAATTTGATTATGAAATCAGGAGTAAGCCACCAAGGTTGCAAGGCATCGTGGAATGCCTTGTGGACTTTGGGGAGCTGAAAGAATCTGTGGTGGCTGAAGGTAGTGACATGAAGTTGTTATTTAAAATAGATACGGCATCTATTCCCTCCTGGTATGCTGCAATAACACATAATTTATCAACAGGAGAGGCGGGATCCGAATTATCTAAAGCTGAGAGAAGGAAAATTAAGCAGCAACCGTTAAAGTTTGCTTTGATCGCAGGTACATTATATCGGCAAGGGGTTGATGATATCTATCGCCGGTGTGTGATGCCTGACGAGGTGCCATTCATTTTGGAAGAGTGCCATGATTCTGCTTGCGGTGGCCATTTTGCTGGACGGCTTACAGCACAAAAGGCTTTAAGAGCAGGTTATTGGTGGCCTGCCATCTTCCAGGATGCGTTTGCATATGTTAAGAGATGCGATATTTGCCAACGACATGATAGTCGAGAGAATAGGAAACGACCACTCACCCCTATTATGGCGATACTTCCATTTGAGAAGTGGGGAATAGACTTTGTGGGTCCTATTACTCCGTCGTCGACTACACAAAAGAGGTACATCATTGTAGCAACTGACTACTTCACAAAGTGGTCAGAAGCACGTGCAACAAGGAAAGATGATGCTAAAGAAACTGCTAGTTTCCTTTTAGAGCAGATAATATGCCGGTTTGGTCCGCCGAAAGAATTAGTGTCGGACCGCGGAACCCATTTCCTGAATAAGGTGATTAAAGGTTTGACAGAGATGTGGCAAATCAAGAATAACAAGACAACCCCATATAATCCGCAAGCCAATGGGCAAGTTGAAAGCACCAACAAGCAGCTTGTGGGCATCCTGTCCAAAATTGTGTCGGAAAAGAAACGGGATTGGGATAAAAAGTTATACATGGCAGTGTGGGCCTATAATACGACCTTCAAACGAGCTACTGGCCATACCCCGTTCAAGTTAGTATATGGGGAGGAGTGTGTCTTGCCTTTAGAGATTGAGCTGCCGACTATTCGATTTGCCATCAATCATTCTTTGAGCGATGAAAATGCACTTTTTGAGCGCTTGACGACACTGGCACATTTAGATGAGCTTAAGTTGCAGAGCTTATTGCACCAAGAAGTGGTGAAGCGCCGAATGAAGCAGCTACATGACCTCAAAGCCAAGAAATACACCTTCAAGAAAGGACAGCTTGTTTTGTATTATGATGCACGACGTGAATTATTTCCAGGCAAGCTAGAGCCCAAATGGGATGGGCCTATAGGATCGTTAGAATAGGAAAGAATAAATCCACAGTCTTGTTAGCTGACCTTGAGGGGATAGAATTTAAAAATAAGGTTAATCTTAATAAGATTAAACCTTATTATTTCTGATTGCACTAATGCTATGACTGCCTTGCAGGTCTAGGTGCGATCGATCAAACATCTGCAAGGAAATCGTGATAGAGGTTGATGGGTCGTTTGATCCCTTATTTAGCACACCCATATTTGGAACAGAGGTATCATCAGGGAAAGCTCATTTGGTGGAGCAAAGGATACAAGGTGATTGAGCAAGAAGGCGGGACATTTATTTGGGAGATCAAGGTCTTCTGCCACATCACTGCCTGCAAATTTTGACGAGCCTCCTTGTTGAATTCAATGACGATGGCGGGATGGAGCCTACAGTCCACCCATTGAATATGCTGAATTTCGATTACCATAATTATGAGTAGAGTTCTGGATGGCGGGATATGTAAACCCTTTATGGACGTACACCTTGTACTTTGATGGGGCGTCCAGGGGTGCATGCAAAAAAGGAAGTGTAGGAGTTGTCATCTGAGACCCCCGACGACGCATTGTCATGAAGTTAGCTGCTTATCTTGGGGTGAATTTTACCAATAATATGGCAGAATACAAAGCCCTGATAATGGGTTTGAATATTGCAAAGAAGGGTGGTATCCGCCAGTTGTTGGTGAAAGGGGACTCTCAGTTGGTTTTAAATCAACTCAATGGGACATACATGGTACGAAACCCCATCCTTTGCATGTACCATCATACTGCCATAGCCCTGCTAGACGAATTTGATAGAGTGTCTTTTCAGCTGATTCCACGGAATTGGAATCAGTTTGCCGATTCTTTGGCTAATTTTGCGTATGAAGAAGATCTCTTCTTTAATTGTGGCCCTTGTCCCGATATATCTATTGATGGTGAGACAGGACCTGGTCGTTTGTGGGGTATGCTTTCTGAACATGCCCTCTTTGGCAGACGATGGTTGATCTGGGTGATGCAGAGGGTAAGTGAGACTCATCTGCCTTTATTATCTTGGACCCATAGACTGATTAGACGACATGTGATGCGAACACCTCTTGCGATATACGCAGGAGGAATGGGTCATAATTTAATGCACCTAGTTTAGGGCTACGAGCATCTATTCCCCTGGGAATGGTATGCGTAGTCATGTTTGATTTCATTAGGCCAAGAGGGCCGATTCAGTTTTGTAGTGAAGTGTTTCATTTCATTAGGCCAAGAGGGCCATTTTCCTGTCTAGTGCGGGTGCGTTTAATCGGGTTTTTGTTTTAAGTGTTGTGCTGGACAGGTTTCGTGTTCGTGAATGTTGGTGGAGCCTGGAGGAGCCTTTGCTGCGATGGAAGCTTCTTGTGGCCAATCCAGGTGCTATCCCTCCTTTCCGAGTACCTTTCTTTCCTGTTATATGTGTATTCGTGCTTGTCGAGGGGATATATTTTTGTTGGGGACCGGTAACCAAGGCATGAAGTCCCAGGATTAGGCTAAGTATGTTTGAGGGAGGTCGGACTAGTCATTGCCTCCTGTAAAGACATTGTCAGGCATCGAAAGACTTGTTTTAGACGGAAGTCCTAGTGGCCCTGTTTTGCTAGCCTGTTAGGCAGCCCTTCTAGGAGTTCTTGTTAGTAGTGAGGCAGTTAGAGAAGCCTACCAGAAGCTAATAATGATGATGCCAAGAAACTCTGTACATCCTAAAAGATGAATATAAATACGAAGGTGTGTAAAAAGGGGTTCTAACCCCTATCCCAAGAAAAGAAAAGGGATGAAAATGTGTAAGCAGTTGATCATTGCCTTGCGAAGGCTTGGTAGGTTCCTGGGGACGAATCAGACCCGGGGCCGATACCTTGTCTTCCTAGGGGTGGCTTCTTGCTGGAAAAAAAATGACAAAACAAGGAAGGTTGGAGCGAAAATAAAAGTGAGCGTTAGAAAAGGATTAAGTGTCGCCTTGCGAGGGCTTGGTAGGTTCTTGGGTGCCGAGACAGGTCCTGAGGCCGATGCCCTGTTCTCCTTGGGTCACTACGCTCAGCTCCCTCCTTTTTACATGCCCAAGTATGTTCATCCAATACAAACCCTAAAAGAAGACATGTACTGAAAGAAAATACTCTTTGATCAGGCTATAGGAGTCCTCGCCTTGTAGGAACTCCTAGTTGTGTTGTCTTTAGTTCGTAAGTAGTTCAGACTACCACTTAGGGCAACCTCTTTGGTAGGTTTTTTACTTTGGCTGTGTTGGAGCAGTTGGTTAGCGACTCACTTCGGATCTTCTATTAGATGATGCTAGGCCTACTCCTTGTGGATGTCATGCCTTGGTTCTGTCCAGGGGTAGGGGGAGCATTGTGTTGAGTTTTATCATATATTTGTTTTGTATCAGTTTGATGCTTCTTTGGTTGTTTATGTGCAGATATATTCGTAGATTCGACGGGCTGAGTCGCCCTATCCCCTGGTCACCAATGAAAGCGGAATTTAGGTGACGGGAAGTGCTTAAAAATATCTAAAAATTATGAATATCAAGGAAAAAATATTCAATGTCAAAGGCGGCGGCTCGATCTAGGACGATTTTAAGCGTCAAAGTGCTTTAAAGGCGCCCGAGCGACACTTGTTGATTTTTCATAATTTTTCAGACTGTTGTACGGGTTGACACGAGTTACCGGCCAATGCGGGATGCCAAGCCGGATGCCCAGGATTTTTTAGAGCTCAATTTGGAGTCCGGATGGGGAAATGGCCAAGGAAACGGTCAAGATATGAAAAGGTGGACACTTGGGAGGCCAAATTTGAGCATGCCTTTTGAGTTTGGACCCCCCCAAAAAATTTTATGCACCTTATGAAGCAAAAAACGTGGAGAGAGAATGAAGAGGGATGAAAAAACGTGATCAAAGAGGGCGCCATTTTTTTCGCCATGGATGGAGAGAGGGCATCATGGATGTTACAAACACCCTGCCTAATGGATTATGGGGCTTCATTCCCTCCTGTCTGTGGATCTTATCGCCGTCCTTCGCTCCTCAATTGATAGCCTGAATGCTGAGATAGAAATCTAGTCTTTCTCTCTCCTCCCTCTCTCTCTTCTAAGAGGGAATTCATGTGGGAAGAAGAAGAAAGAAGAAAGAATGATGGAGGCTTGTCCGGCATGGATCGGATTGCTCCACGGGCTGGAAATGGTGATTTGTGATTGTGCTGGACATGAAGTGCTGCTGATTTTCAGATTTGCAGCCATGGACATGAAACCCGAAACACGCAAATAAGCGGTAATTCAATTTTTTCAAAGGAAATTTGAGATTTTATGGCTTTTGATTGATAAAATGTTGTTCATGTGGGCTAAAAATTGTTCATGTTGCTGTTTTCCATGAGTACTTGCTGATCATAATCAGAAAATCAAAAAAATATGCATCTTGTGGTTCAAAATAATACACTAAAACACGTAAAATATGGAAAATCAAGGGAAAATGATATTTTTGGGCATAAAAATGGAAAAATGAATAGGAACACCAACTAAATTTTCATTTTTGTTGCAAGAAGGAACTAAGGGCCATAACCCATAACCTATCTTGAATTTTCAGTAATTAAGTAATGCAGAAAATAAGGAAAAATACAACGAAAATAGAGAAAAATCACTAAAAATAGGGGAAAAATGCATTTTGGGTGCGGAAAATTAATGAAAATTAAGAGCAATGTTTGTGAATGTTTGTGGGGACTGAAGCATGAGGATTTGCCTCAATTCAACCCCACCTTCTTGTTCTAGTGTGTTTTTTCCGTTTTCTACACATAAAATGATGGCAAAATGCCCTATAAATCTATACAACAATGCAACATTTGATCGATGGGAGGGTAGAGTAGTTAAAATGTGTCTAAATGGGGAGTAAAATGATGAAAAGATTGTTGTTTTTATTTTCATGCCATATAGGTCGGTGAATAATTATAAAATAAGGGCCTAGTAGCACGAGGGTTCCCTTGGTGCTAGGTTCGTGCAACGCCGCATAAGAGCAGTAGTTGAAAATCTTTGAAAGGATGTTTTCCGCATGTGCACAATATCGATTTCATAATTGTTTGAGCACTTGGCATCCACAATATGCATAAATCATAGAAATATTAAAAGGTATCAGAAATCCTGGATGCACAGCAATTGTTTTCATTAGGACATTGACCCACGTTGAGTGAGAGACATGACACCCTAAGCCATAGGCTAGTCGTGGGGTCTAGGGAAAAGAGAAGTAAGGACAATGGTACATTCATGTATACGATTAAATGGTACCTTGAGTGGATTTTGTGCGAAATGTTTATATGTTGAGCGACGCATCGAGGGGCCAATCCCCAAGGTGTAGGAGAGTCGCAGAGGGGTGGCGGCACTCAGCCGTTGGAGGACCCCCTATGTCTGTGCTTCGTGCCATTAGGCAATGTGTAAGGGACTCCCTCTGAGGAGTAATATTGGGTTAGGATCAGTTGGACTACAACGTATTACAAACGCAATGTTTAGGAAGGCAGAGATTTTGATAGACGCTCCTGGCCGCGAGGCCGAGGGGTTATCTTGTGCGTAGTGACGAGGCCCGGCTAGTGCATGAGCCAGTGCCGGCTCATTTTTAGGTCCATCATTCCAGGTTAGATGGTGAGGGGGATTGCCCATTGTACTTTGTGAGAATGACCTTGTCACACAGATCATAGGGGCCATACTACCCATGAAATCCTTGCTATCCATGCATCCCGTGGTGGCCATACATGCCCTGCTATCCATACATCCCTTGTGGTGCATTTAGCCCATGTTTTCCATTATAGCCATGTTGTCCATGATTGCCAGGCTGGCCATTTGTACCATATGGTCCTTGATGGGGCTGATTCATATGTGGTGCATGGGGGCTCCTAGGTAGAGCGGGTGAAATTTGACCCAAGGAGGGAGAAGGCCTCAAGTGAATGTTACCGGCATGGTGGACAGGGGAATTCAATAGGGGGTCATCATGCATAAGAGAGGGTTCCCCAATCTCATAAGTAGAAGGGGAAATTCCCTTAGCGCCAAGTATACCCTGTGGGCCATGCGACGGTTCCTGATATGGAGGGCGTCTTGACTCATGTCTAGAGTCATTGGTCTTCTCTTGGGATGAAGCGGTCCCTAACTGAGTAACAAGAGCACTGAGTTATTCCAAGGTCTGTTGGGTCTTTGAGTTTGAGATAGCCATGTTCTCGATCACTTCATCAAACTTGGACATCATCTGCCGGTTGGTTGGTGACCATATCATTGTGGCATTCCATACGACGGAGCTCATGTTGACAGAGGGTGTGATTAAGAAGGGCATACGGGTCCATTTCAGGCATTTCCTCCTGTATGTCACCATGGTAATCTTGCGCTGAGCTTGGTTCCTCATTCATGGAGGTCCGAGAGTCTCTAATCTCCCTTTGGAGTTCCTCTTGGGCCTTGCTTTTGCCTTTCTGGCCAGCCATCTGGATGCAGTCCACAGGACTTGCTGTCAGTAAAAATGGCGTAACTCTTAGTAGGAAACTCCGATTGCTAAGATTTTGGGCTCAAGTCGGAGGGGACAATGACCTTTTTGAGATGAGCTATTAACCTTTATGATAGAAAATGATTAGAATTTTTTGTAGGTTTTTTATAGTGCATGTCCTAGAGCGGTCTGCAACCTGTCCACAGTGACCCTAGTGCAAAAAAATGGGCATAACTTTCACACCGTAACTCCGATTGGGTATATTTTTTATTCAAACTAGAGAGAAAAAAGCCCTCTTCGAGAAAAGCTATAGGGTTCACCCCCAAAATCAGGATAAAATTTTCTGCAATGGGATCTTTGTAATAGTCCTGCATGACTATGACAAAAAACATTGCCAGTCCCTTAGTGCCAATGTCCTACATGGATAGAGCATAGATAAAGGGGCCTGATCTGCCACATCAATAATATCTTGGGCATACTGAACATAATCCTGAGCATCATTGCATACCCATTGATCCGAGAAAATCCCTTAGTTCCAATGTCTTATATGGATAGAGCATAGATCAAAGGGCCTGATCTGCCACATCAATAACATCTTGAGCATACTGAACATAATATTGAGCATGATTGCATACCCATTGATCTAAGAAAATCACAAAAAAATATTTGTCTAACACTTTGTTGATTTTTTGTACATTTGGAGCTTTGAAATAAAGAAAAGGATAGGAACAACCTCTTGGAAAATCCAAGAAATCATTGGATGGAAATATTTCATAGACCAGTTTACCAGGGGGGTGAAGAGTAAAGATCAATGGAGGAACGTGAAGGGAAAATGTATAATGCAAAAAGAAAATATATGAAATGGATTTGGAGCCATCCAAAGGGCATGTGAGGCTCATAATGTCATGACTTTGGAGCCTTATGATAATTCAACCAAATGGGACCCTTCTTGGAAGCATTAGTGGAAGAAAAATCAGGAACATGATATTGTAAGATTTTTTAAAAATACTTCCACTCCAATCCAAAAAAACTTTTCAACATGAAAGTTATAGCGCGTGAGCTGAAGTTTTGGCTGGTATTTTTTTATAATAGTTTGGAGCTACGAGTCAGGAGATATGGCCAAAATGGTGGATGCCAACTTTTTTCAACTGCGGTGGAGACAACCTCCCAATTTTATACACACCCATACTTTCTTCCCCACACTTAACACTTCCATAAAACATCATTCATTAGACTCCAAACCCTTTCCCCTCTCTTCTCCTCTCTCTCAAGCTAATAAACCATTAGAATTCCCCTCCTAAATCACCCTCAAAACATTCTTAATTATAGTAGTAATGTATGAGCTCTCACTACTCTCTCTCTATTATTGCTAGATATGATCTTATTTTATGAAGATTCTCTATATTTTTTTTATAGGAGAGATCTTGGACTCAAGCTATGGGGGGGAGAATGGAAACAATTCACCTATGATGGATCTTGATTAAGTACAAATTGGTAAACAAAACATCTAGATGGAACTTCCACACCGGTGGAACCACCTTAATGCCGCTTTGGTGGTGTTAATTCCTATTCTATCTTAACCTCCTCCCTAAACACCCTCAAGGCCTATATAAAGAGGCCTTCTCCTTTGTAATTTTTAAGAAGACAGAGAGCCAAGAGGCCTTCTTCAGCCCTATTGAGCCTTCCCCATTCTCTCTCATGAGCTTATGCAATTCATTCCCCTACTATAGCTTATGCATGCTCTACAATGTAATAAGCCCATGCTATTAGTTTCCATATTGTGTATATTGGTTATGTCCCAAGGGTTCTCCATCTCTTAAGTTTATTGATTCATCTATTATTTTGTAGTTCTCTCTCTCTCTCTCTCTCTTAGTTTTCCTCTCTTCTCCCTCATAATCTCCTCTCCCTCTTGCATAGTGTCCTAGTCCGCTCTTCCATGACTAGGTGGTGCCCTTACCTCATTCACTTTGTGGTAGAAGGGAGTTTGGCATAGTATTGAGGCTGCCATACCAAATTTCCTTTGTCATAAATTGGTGCCACCGCTGAGGACATTCTCATCCATGTTGGATGATACAACACATGGTGGTGCATCCTCTACAACAAGTGCTCCAAGTGGCTCTTCTCCAATGCCTTCACCAACTCTTTTTGAAGCTGGTCGAAGTCCACGACTCCCACAATGGTCTCCCAAGGAAGCCCAAGAAAGGAAGTATGCCTATCGGATAACGGCATGTATGCGGGTAAAAGGTGTTCACCTTAGAAATTACATTCTCTCACAATGGAAAAAATCATGTTGCCATCAATTGCTAGGTTCTCATAATTGTGGTGAGCGTTTTGTAAACAAAGTGAAGGCCCTTCCGGGAGGTCCTCGTCTCCAAATCATCAAATCTCTCTCTCTCTCTGGCCTAATCCACATCAAAGGAGGAAAACTATGCATGAACGGTGTGGAGTTTTGTAGAGGTACAAAATATGGAGACTACCTTCAACTGTTGTTAGCTCGAAGGTTGGGTGTGGTTGAAAAGGTGGCCATCACACCTTATGAAATATATGTCGTCGAGGATGGACACACTAAGGCAAGAACAATCACTGATGAGAAAATTCTCTGTATAGCAAAGTTGGTGGGTTCCAGAAAGAAACACTCTAGGGAAAATCCTTCATAATTCAAGAAAGTGCATTTCCTCTACTCCCTTAAGTAGTCTCCACCCATGAATAATAATGATGGCCCAAATTTCTACACCTTCCACTCTGTACAAAACATCCAAGCTAATGTATGCATCAGTAGGAAGATTTTCTTCCAGTAGCGTATTGTCATGTACTTTGGGGCTGAAAGATTAAGGGAGATTCTTGTATCACCAGACCCTATAATCTTCCCAATGCTAGACTACAATGCATCCTTCAATGTACATGTATTTATCTTATTATAATATTTTCTCATGAATCACCACGAGTTGTATGGACCTATTCGTCCACTTGCTATGCAAACTGTGCATATTGTAGCCAGCACAAAGCTTAGATTCCAAGGCATTATTAGAAGCATACTGGGACCTAGACGTCTTGCTGAAATCAATGCATCTGAGAACCCATTCATCCTTCCCCTCATAAAATACAACTTAAGTCTAGACGTGTTTATCTTTGTACTCTACTAAGGCAACATGGCATTTCCAAGCTTCTTTGGGCGCAATGGAAAAAATGCAGTGGATTTTTTGGACAACCTTGAGATGGCCTTCCTTGTCTCTGGGAGGGATGATGAAGCATTAAAGTTGAGGGCTTTTCCTTTGGTGCTCAAGGAAGAAGCTAGAATGTGGTTCCAAACTCTAAATTCGGCCCAAAGAGCTGAATGGGAGGGATTGAAGGTAACTTTTTTGCAGAGATTTTAATAAACTAACTCAGCTGAAGAGTTATGGCAATGGCTTTTGGCTCTCCATCAAAGTGATCCTTATGGTTATGCAACTTATGAGGAAGGGTTTTTGAAGCTTTGGGGGTAGTGGTTAGACTCACTGAACCCTGGAGAGAGAGCTCCAAACTGCCTTCAAAAGGATTGATTTATTTCAGGTTTGTACCCCTTGCTCAGGGAGAAGGTAAAGGTGAAATTTCCAAATACTTTTGAAGATGCTTTGAGAATCACTAGGGAAAAGAATCGAAAGATTCTCTACCAAGCCCAAGCTAGCCAAGCAGTTTTGCGAAACAACATCACAACTATGGAGGCCTCTCAAGTTCCCCCAAATGTATCTAATGCACCAGGCCTTGTTAGAGGTCAAGAAGACATGATCCAACAAATAAACAATCTTACTAATCAACTAGAGGGTTTGAGAGTGAATCTTGTGGAAGGTACAAGAAGACCTATCGAGGGAAATGGTGGGAATCGACCACAAATGTGGCAACAAGCAAGGGAGATGTTGTGTTACAACTGTGGAGAAAATGAACATGGCATGTACAATTGTCCTCACCCTAGAAGATATGATCACCCTGCCATAGGTCCTCGATAACAAGTAAGCCCTCCTCATGCTAGGACTCAAGAGCAAGAGCAGTCACGACTTGTAATTTTACAACCACCTTATGTTCAAGCTGAAATCCCTACTGTTCAACCAAATGTTAATGTCATAAAAATAGGGGAGGTGGTCAAGGATAGAAGGCTCCAAGAAGAAATAGCGAGAGGTAAGATGAAGGTAGATGTTCAAAGAGGAGAGAGAGAGAAAGGGAAAGACTCCATATCCATGAGCCTTCAGGCTCTCAAGCTCATTCCTTCATTTCCACACACTAAACTGAAAAGCACACACCCACTACAAGATAAAGTGACCTAGTGTAAATGTAGACTAGACTGACTAACTCTAGTCAGGTCACTGACTGACTACTAACCCGACTTATTTAATGTAGTCACATGTAGACAGCTGTACACACTAGCTGTCATAGATGTCGGTGATAGATGAGGACACACTGACGGTGAGCTTGATTTCTAACACTCCCCCTCAAGCTCAAAAACAAAACTCAAATCATCTGCATCACTCCAAGTAGCTGTCTAAAGTGAATGAAGTTATCTTTACTAAGTGATTTGGTAAAGATGTCTGCTACCTGGTCTTCAGTCCTCACATGCTCCAAGTCAATCTGATCTGCTAAACCATTTCCCTGATGAAATGATAGTGAACTTCAATGTGTTTTGATCTTGCATGATAAACAGGATTGCTTGCTAACATAACACTGCTCAAATTGTCACAATACAGCTTGACTTTGCTGTCCAAGTGTACTCCCAAGTCATTCAGTAACTTCTGTAACCACTTAGCTTCACAGGCCGCTAAGGCCGCACCACGATACTCTGCTTCCGTATTGTTCTTACTCTGCCAACTGATCATGCTACTACCCAATCCAAATGCATAGCCACTGGTTGACCTCCTGTCATATGTGCAACCAGCCCAGTCAGCATCAGTGTACCCCATCAAGTCAAGGGTTTTCCCATATGCATAAAATAGCCCATGATCTGTGGTACTCTTTATATATCTCAGAATTCTTCTAACTGCATCCAAGTGTGGTTTGCGAGGCTTTTGCATGAACTGACTGATCAGCCCCATAGCATAACTCAAGTCAGGTCTAGTGATCGTGAGATAGATCAAGCTGCCTACCATCTGTCTGTACATAGTAACATTCTCAATCTCTGTCCCAACATCAATCTGCAGCTTGACATTCTGCTCCAAAGGCGTATCCATAGGCTTGCAATCAGCCATACCATATTTCTGTAACATGTCATGAGCATACTGCTTTTGTAGCTGCCATATGTCTCGAGGTGTAGAGACAAGCTCAATCCCTAAAAAATATTTCAGCTCTCCAAGATCCTTGACCTTAAACTCAGCCTGTAAACATGTCTTTATTTTTGCAATCCCATTTTCATCATCTCCTGTAATGATTAAGTCATCAACATAGACAACTAGAAAAACATAGCCACTATCTGTCTTCTTCGCAAACAGACTATGATCAGCATCTCCCAATCGGAAACCATGTTGCTGTAAATAACTGCTGATGCGAGCATTCCATGCTCTGGGTGCCTGTTTCAACCCATATAATGCCTTTTTCAGCCGACATACATGTGCTGGAAATTCTGGATGTACATAGCCTCCAGGCTGTTCCATGTAAACCTCTTCCTGTAATTCTCCATTGAGAAATGCATTCTTTACATCCATCTGCCATAGTTTCCAGCCTCTAGCTGCTGCCAAAGCAATCACAGTTCTAACTGTAGCCATCTTTGCTACAGGGCTGAAAGTCTCCTCATAATCAAGACCATACTGCTGTGCATACACTTTTGCAACCAGCCTGGCCTTATATCTTTCCAATGATCCATCTGATTTACATTTTACCTTATACACCCACTTGCATCCAATAGGTGTTTTGCCCTCAGGTAATTGTACCAAATCCCATGTACAATTTTCAGCCAAAGCTGAATATTCCTCATCCATAGCTACACGCCAATTCTCATCTGAAACTACCTCATCAAACTTACTTGGTTCTCTAAAACCTGTTACTTTCGTCATATAAGCATAATGACCGGCTGAATATCCAATGTAAGTATACCTGTCAACATGTCGTCTGACCCTCTCTGATCTCCTAAGCTGTGGCTCACTATGAGCTTGCCTCTCATGAGGCGGCACATAACGGCTCTGTCTAGCACCTGGCGTCATAACAGACGGAATCCCCAATTCACTATCTAAGCTGTCACTGCTAGATGAATCATAACCTACAGTGAGTGGACCTGTTACATCTTCAAAAACCTTTTCTTTTCCCTTATCTGTTCTCCCCCTCACTGACATATCCGTGTCAGTGGATGCAGTAGTGCGACTCCGTAATCGTCCTGTCCAAGGACTCACTGTAGATGATACATCACCTGTCTGACCAGTCATGGAAGTACTCTCTGCAGGAGTATTTTCAGCATGAATCATACTGGGTGAGCCATCAGTAGGCATTGCAACAGGATTCCCATACCAAGATGCTAACTCATCAAATACCACATCTCTGCTTATGAGTGTCTCATGCGTAGAAGGTACATAACACTTATAAGCTTTCCGTTCATGTGCATATCCAATAAACACACTTTTCACTGCCTTAGGATCCAATTTCTTCCTCTTCTCATCCGGTATATGCACATATGCAATGCTGCCAAATACCTTCAAGTGTGAAATATCAGGTTTATGACCATACAGCCGTTCATACGGAGTGACATCATGAATCCCTACTGTAGGGGTTCGATTCAGCACATATACAGCAGTCACCACTGCTTCAGCCCAATAACCATTTGGCAGACATTTTTCATTCAGCATAGCTCTAGCTGACTCCATCAAAACCCTATTTTTCCTCTCTGCAACACCGTTTTGCTGCAGTGTATAACTGCATGTGAGCTGTCTTCGGATCCCATGTTTAGCAAGATACCTGTCAAAGTAGTTTGAGACATATTCACCTCCTCCATCTGATCTCAAACATGATATGTAACAGCCCAATTCATTTTCAGTATGTTTCTTGAAGTCTTTGAATGCATCAAACACATCATCCTTATGTTTCAAGATATAAAGCCAAGTGTACCTGTTGAAATCATCAATAAATAAGACATAATATCGTGCACTGCCAAAAGAAGCATTATGTGAAGGACCCCAGACATCAGAATTACCAACTGTAAAGGCCTAGTGTTGGTTTTTACATGTCTCATGAAAAGGAAACCGTGCCTTCTTCCCAAATTGACATGCAGGGCATACATGACCAAAATCATTATACTTGAATTTGGGTAATCCAAGTACTACTTCTTTCTACTGCATAGATTTCAGCTTTTGTACATTGACATGTCCAATCCGCTTGTGCCAAATCTCTACATCCTGAATGGCACTCTCATCATGAGCAAACATGGTTGCTTTAAGTTCAGGAATGGTCGCTTCCAAAGTAAACATCCTGCCATCCCTTCTGCCCTTGGCAATTAGCTTGCAGCCATTTCCATACTCCTCAATGAAACATCCATCCTTGTTAAACCTCACTTGCAGATTCTGTTCTGCCATTTGACCCACAGATAACAGATTCTTTGTTATGGTTGGTACATGTTATACATCATGCAGGCCTTTCTTCTTTCCATCAGGCATCATAAGAGGAACAGTCCCTTTATGCTTTATGTCATGTTGGGTGTCATCCCCAGTACATACATGACCATGTGTACCTGCAACCATCTCATCAAACCACTCTCCATGCGGGGTTATGTGGTTTGACGCTCCAGAGTCAATGTACCATCTGTCATCTCTATCATGTCTCGATGCATTTTTAGATACATGCTGCATGGCAAAGAGTCTATCAACTGACTCATCATGAGCACCACTGGAAGATGCATAGTGCCCATGCTATCTGCCCTTTGCCTTCATATCTCCTTGCTTCTTGTAACAATCCTTTGTAATATGCCCATACCGGCCACAATAATGGCAGTCCTTGTCCCTGTTGGACTGATCAGAGGACTGCCATGAACCAGAACCACCACCTCTACCTCAAGGTGATCTCCCCCTGCCTCTAAACCCACCAGATCCACGCTGGCCTTGTGTATTTGCACCATGCCAATTACTCTGCTGCTGCTGTCCATAAGTATTACGAGTGTCACCACGACCTCTAGATCCTCTGCCATGCTGGCTAGAGTACAACACAATGTCTCTACTCTGAGATGCACTAGAACTTGTATTCAAACCAAGTTTGACTTCCTCATGCAACAACAAAGCAACTAGCTCTTCCCAGCTAGGGGGCTCTTCTCTGACAAAAATGGAAGTGTCAAAAGCTTTGTACTCTTTGCCTAAGCCATTCAAAGCAACAACAATCATATCATCTTCTGATACACTTGAGCCAATAGTAGCAAGTTGATCAGCTATGGTCTTAATCTCCATGGTATACGTCTAGATGCTCTTGCCATTCCTAGACATGTTGTTGAACTGCTGTTTCAACTGGATCTTTCTTGCATGTGTCATGGTTCCATAATTTTTCATCAGTATGTCCCAAGCATCCTTCGGAGTCTCACATCCAGTGATTTGAATTACCATAGCATTAGATATACATAAGGAAAACCAATGCAGCACCTTGCATGCTCTTTCATTCCATAGCCTGTAGGCTCTTTTCTGTTCATTTGTTGGATTGTGTGCAGGCAACTCAGGAGCAACTTCATCTCCTGTACATAAATCCCAATAACCTCTGCCAACCAGAAAGTTTTTCATTCTGAATTTCCATAATGTAAAGTTCTTATTATCCAACTTCTCTCCAACTATCTGAGTGATATTATCAGTCCCATGTGCATTAGCCATGATGCAATAGACTGTCTATCAAGTGCCTAACTCCCTGCAGTCCAATAAGTATGACTGACTAAGTTCAGTCCGTAACAGTTTATGACAGTTTTCTGCACTAAATTGCAGAAAAAAACCAGGGTATTTCAGCCCACTAACACCCCAAAACAACCCTCAAACAAGTGGTCTCAACTGTAGATATAACTGTCAATACATAAGCTATGTGTTTGCTTCAGCTTAAGCTTATGTAACCTCACTGCCAGGGTACATACATGCAGTCTGAAAACTGTAAACTGTGAGTAACCAGCAGCAATTTCAAGTCCAAAACTGAGTGTGTCGACAAATTCAGTTTCAGGTTGCAGTCAACCAGAATTCAGCATACCAAGCTCCAAGCAGCTCCAAAATGTCTTTTGACCATGTCATACATTTACTTTGTAGTGGCAAGTTCAATACATGAGCATCTGAGTAGGCATAGACAACCTGTCTTCATTGACCAATGGCATAAACCTCATGAGCTGTTTGTAATTAACCAGGACAGTGTAACTGCATTTACTTCAGCTTCAAAATTCAGTTTTCAATGATGCTCATTGCTTGCTTCAATTCTCCATGCATTCAGCATGTATAGGCCAGTTCATATAGATGATGGAATCCCCAAGATGACCTGTATTGCTTCAGTAATGCACAGTACTTGTCATTGACTGTGTATGACAGTTTTCAGCCTATCATTGATTTTCAGATCTGAGTATTCTGTCATTGACTGTGTATGATAGTTTTCAGCCTGTCATTGATTTTCAGATCTGAGTATTCTGTCATTGACTGTGTATGACAGTTTTCAGCCTGTCATTGATTTTCAGATCTGAGTATTCTGAGCAAGAGATCTCAGCTCCAAGATATTTGATCCAATGTATACATGCTTTGACACATTCTTGTGCTCCAAAGATGCCTTCTGAGTGTAGTACAAGGCTCCTGTGTGTCAGTAATGACTGAATGCATGCTGTCCATTCATATTTACAGTAGTTCAGAAATGATTACAGATCTGTGTCTGTCACTCTAGCTCATAATAGAGCTCCCAGATAAGCATTTACTCCTTGCACACTTCAAATACCTTCAATAGTGAGCATACATGCTCTATGAACCTTGTCCAGGTGCCCCACTGAAGATTGATAGGTTGCTGTCCACTCAGATCAGCAGGCGCAGATTTTTAGACCAGGGGGCGTAGATTTTCAGGCACAGGTTGCTATCCACTCAGATTAGCAGGCACAGATTTTCAGATACAGGTTGCTGTCCATTCAGATCAGCAAGCGCAGATTTTCAGATGCAGGTTGCTGTTTTTCAGGAGGCAGTCCACGATTTTCAGACATAGGTTGCTGATTTTCAGGAGGCAGTCCACGATTTTCAGAAGGCAGTCCACGCTGATTCCTTTCTTTGACTATAGCTTCATTTGCAAGTGTCCAGCTTCTTTCTCATTCCTTACTTCCATCTCCTTTGTACTGCAAGTTGTCATGCCCATTCTCCCACAGCCTCATGGATGAAGCTCTGATACCATGTTCAAAGAGGAGAGAGAGAGAAAGGGAAAGACTCCATATCCATGAGCCTTCAGGCTCTCAAGCTCATTCCTTCATTTCCACACACTAAACTGAAAAGCACACACCCACTACAAGATAAAGTGACCTAGTGTAAATGTAGACTAGACTGACTAACTCTAGTCAAGTCACTAACTGACTACTAACCCGACTTATTTAATGTAGTCACATGTAGACAGCTGTACATACTAGCTGTCATAGATGTCAGTCATAGATGAAGACACACTGACGGTGAGCTTGATTTCTAATAGTAGATGTAGTAGAGACCATGCCTATCAAGCGAGTACGTGTCCAAACTGAGGCAAGTGTTAGCCCCAATACAAAGAAAGCAAAAGGAAATAAAAAAGACACAGGGCAAAGGCGGAAAAAAGGTAGCCCAACTGAATAAAGAATAGGAGAAAAGGCCAAAAGTGCAAGGGCAACCTTAAAAGTCCAAGGCAAAAGCGCAAGGGCAACCTTAAAAGTCCAAGGCAAATACAAAAGGGGAAAGGCGCATTTTAAAATAAAAAGGCGCACCCTGAAATCTTGTAAAAGAGCGCTGGGCTCTCACCCGTGCAATTTGTAAATGTAGATGGGCGGTGGAAAGGAAGCTAGGAAGATAGAAGGACAATGAGAAAAAGGGCCTAGGCTATAGCTGGCCATGTAAAAAGGGGAAAAGGGGATGACCGCCCAAAAGGGATTTAGGGTTTTGTATATAAAGTTGAAAAGTGAATGAGAAGCTCGTTCTTGTGTGTGGCCAAAAGTAGCTCTCTTCTTCTTCTTCTTCTTCTTCTTATGCTTGTTCTTGCTTGCTTGAGCTTGTGCTTGAGGAAGGGAGTGTGAGAGTGTGAGGGAGTGAGTGTGTGAGGGTGAGGGACCGAGGAGGAGAAGCTCTCCATCTCCTCCTCTCTTCTTCTCTTCTCTTCTCTTCTCTTCTCTTGCTCACGGAAATGGAGCTTGGAGCTTGGAGCTTGGAGCTTGAAGATGGAGCTTGCTTGAAGCTTGCACTTGGATCATGGAGCTACCGGAGTGCGCAGGAGAGGAGGTAACTCGAACGGCACGGAGGTAAGCTCACTACACCCGTAGATATGGATGGCGCATCGGTTATGTGAGAGGTAGCCATTAGTGCTTGGCTTGGAACGCTTGAACAATAAGTGGTCCGTGGGTCTTGGCGGTTGAGTGAAAGCTCCCACATTTTGGTTCCATTTCCGGGACCAATGGATTCAAGCCTTGAGCGCTTGCGCGCTTCGAATCGAGCATCAAAGTAAGGGGTTTCCCCCGAACTAGTGCTTGAGATAGGTAGGAAGCGAGGGGATTGAAGATGGTATTTGATCTCCTTGGCAAGTAGGTTTTTGATTTTTTGAGATTTATGATGTGAGATGGAGTAGTATAGGTATTTAGTTTGTCATTTGGATACATTTAGGATAGGAAAAAACAAAGAAAAAGAAACAAACAGTAGGGTTCTCTATTTTTATATAACAAGCTAAAACAGGGAAATAGGGGCACAGATCCTTGGAGTGCCGTTTGATTCGAGCACCGCAGTGGTTCCAGGCATGTCTGGCATTCCCTTGTAGTGTCTTGCACCTATCTGGAAGGCGCTAGATGATTCGGTGTAGTAGATGTCAGTCTAGAGGCATCGCGTGCAACTCGCGGGTCGTCGGCCATGTAGTCGGACCAGTTCGTCCGAGTCCCAGAATCGGACCCGTCTAGAATCGGACCAGTCCATAATCGGACGCTCGAACTCGGACGCTCGATCGGACCAACCTGTCCGACTCGGACACTCAGACTCGGACCACTCAGACACTCAGACACTCGGACGATCGTCCGATCCGACCAACCCGTCAGACTCGGACACTCCGACACTCGGACCACCCAGAATCGGACCAGTCCGAAATTCGACTAGTTAGAATCGGACTAGTCAGAATCAGACTAGTCAGAATCAGACCAGTCTAGAATCGGGCTAGTCCAGAATCGGACCAGTCAGAATCGGACCACCCTATCCGATCCAATTCCCAGAATCGGACCACTTTAAAAATCGGACCACTTTTTCGATCCGACTCCTAGAATCGGACGTGACCAAAATCAGACCACTAGGCCGATCGGACCAACCCAAAATCGGACGTCCGATTCTAATAATCGGACTTCTGAAAATCGGACATCTGAGAATCGGACAGAAAACTGTCAAAATCAGACACGTGTCTAGAACACAAATTTTGACACATCTAAACCCCGAGATTGACCCCAAAGGCTGTCTGTGTAGAGCTAAAGGCACATCACAGATCCATCACCGGGCTAAAATTTAGAGCACGTAATTCAAAATTTGGCTATAAATGGTCCTTCAAATCATGTATGGCATTTTCCGTAACGGCCCTGCAGGCCGGGGGGGACCGCCCCCCTCGGACCCCCGTAGAGGGGGGACTCTGTCCCTTCCACACCTCCCCCAAGTAGGTTGGAGAGAAAATGCGCGCCGTGACAGGTCCTCCAAATTGGACCCTAGTGAAGTAATGTCTCTACACGAGCATGGATTCTCACTTGCAAAAGAGCAGCCAAAAGCCCATACCCGAACAGAGAGAAATAGAGACCCTAGAACATCAATGGGCCAATCTAGCCATCAAGGGCAAAAAGGCCACACCATGAGAACACGAAGACATTGTGTTCATACCATGTCTAGTCAGAGTGAAATGCAACATCAACAAGCTACAAATGCTAAGATGACTAGACATGACACTCTTGACAAGAGATGTACCTTGAGCAACATTGAACAGACAATCCAAGACATTGGTGGAGAATCCACGTTTGGCCATGTAAGTGGGGACTCAAGGGCATCTGTCAGAAGGCTTAAATTTACAAGCCAAGACCCGGAAGATGAAGACATAGTACCACCTGCTTATCTTAGGGTCAAACTCACCGTGAGAAAAGAGCATACTATTGATGCTCTAATTGATGAAGGAGCAGATTTTAATATCTTGACCTATGAATCATGGACCCTACTAGGCCAACCAGAGCTCACACCAACTGATGCAACTCTTAATCCTTATGGGGAACACCCACAAGCACTTCTAGGGAAGTGCATAATCCTTGTAACTATTGAAATAGAAAACTTGCCACTCCTGTTCTATGTTCCTCCCAATAGCGAGAATGGTGGAAAGAAAATCCTCCTAGGAAGGCCCTTCAAAAAGGCTACCAAGTGTGATGCTGACTACGTAGCTCAAAGGATACACCTGACACTACCGGGTGTGAGGATAGTCACAACCTTTAGCAAGGGTGACCTCATCAAACCTCGAGGGAAAGGCAAGCAAGGTGTTGACATAACAGTCAAGCTTGCCGACGAGAGCAAGGACTTGTTGAAAGAGTTAATACAAGCACAGGTTGAACAACGAGAGCCAGTGAGTGAGGCCAGGCCTGAAAAAAGAAGGTCAAGAGAAAATGCCAAGGACGGGCTTTGGACTTACAGACATCATAGAAGACCCCAAAAGAAGCCCAAGCCTTATAGACGCAGGCATCGATGGAGAGTCAGCACAACGCCGCGATGGATACCCAAAGCGTTGCTACATGCTCAAGGGTACTACGCAGGCAACCGATGGATTTGGGTACCAAAATCCCCTGCTACACCACCTCTATCAGCTGAAGGCTAGAGTGCATCAAAAGCAACGAAGCACAAGAGGAAATCTAAGAGAAACTCTAGGTCTTGAGGCAAGAAAGAAGACATGAGTGTTCGAAAGAAAGAGCCTCAACCTAGCATGCTTAATAAGCAGATGTCATATGTAGCCATTGAGCATGCACAAAAGCCATTAGTGCCCAAAGAGCCTTTGATTCCCCAAGAGGATAAGGGGCACTAGAGGCACCACGCTACTTGTGAGATGGCTAATTGCTCAACAAAAAAAATGGCACAATCGCCTAATAGCCTTAAGCAAATCATTCGGTCAGTGCCAAGTCCATCTAAGAGTCCTAGATCTCCTACATCATCTTTTGCCAAATGGACACAGGAAGCACAATAGCAGTCATCAAGGGTGGCTGCTCAATCCCAATCTCCATCTCCATCTAAACTTCCAAATGTCCAAGAGGTGGGACATGACACCATCTGTAGCTCTCGGCCCAAGGATATGCCTATGCGACCTAAGGTGGCTAGCTCAACTAATACTCGACCTACACAAGTGAATGCTCTAAGAGCATTGACCACTTCCAATTGCCCTAAGGACTTGACATCGCAATCCACCAAGGGTAGCCAGCCCACTAAACTAGCTGCTACGACTTCCAATCAGGGATCACAATAGTCGCAGCCCTTAGCCGTGACAAGACCCCTTGCGGATGGTGTCCTTAGTAGTTTACCTGTGGAGGAGGTGTCACAACCAACTTCATTAACAACTCCAGCCCTTCCTAAGCACCTAAAGCCTAGGCCTGAGGAGAAACCTCTCAAATATGTGGTCAAGGAGGTGGCGCATCAAACCACTCAACCTGACAAGGCTATTCAGCAAGCCACGACTATGTCCCATAAGGACACACTAGAGAGAGAATGCTGAGGCCCAACCAAGCACGTCAATGGTTGACCTAGTCCAGGGTCCTGAGTCATTGTTAGATGCACCTGCATTGACCAAGAAAAAGAGGAGAAAGCAGAGAAAATAGCAACAGTTTTTTGCAGGTGGTTGCGGACCCCAAGGACATTGGGATGAAGAGTGCTAGAGAGCTGATGAATAAAGCATCGAGTCCATCCACCAATGAGCCCACTGATGCCTCTCCTAATAGTGGTAAAACCTCAGACACATCCGTGTGCTCTGAAAAATCAAAGCAGCTGTTGCCATCAACAGTTGCTTTCAAAACTCAATCCATCGACAATAGAACTCGCGCTGACCAATCAAGAGTGGATACAACGCTTTCACAACAGGGTGACAAACCTATACGAGTCACATCCGAGGAGAACCATGACAAAATAGTAGCAAAACCTCAGGAAAAATGCACAATCCCCGAGATCATGAGCAATCCTAGCATTGACCGATCTTGCTCATCTAGGCGTGATCCCCCAGCTATGCTGAAGCCCAGGAAAACTCCTAGAACCTGGCTGAGATGGCAACCGAGCAAGCCCTCGCTGAACATAGAAGTGTCGCAGAATGCTTAACTGAGTTGGATGCTAAGCTCAAAGTGTTCGCATGTATCTACGTCCTTGCGGACATGGGCGCATGCCCTAAGGAGTAGCTTGAAGAATACTTGCCATTCCCCTTATCTTGGGAGGAGCAAGAACATCTTGACGAGCACTATAACAAGCTCTTACATGAACGCATGCAACTCATCTCTGACGAGGAGGCTAACAAACTGCGCTTAGCCGTCACGTTCAATGAAGTGCTCTGCCGACCGAATCTCATAGACATAGAGCAACTAAAGCGACTAATAGAGGGCCGAAGTCAATTTGAACAGCGTTGGTGTGAACGCCGCATTGCAATGGCCGAACTAGGGGTTCAGATCATGACAGTCTCTGAGTAGCGATTGGCCAAATGGCGGTCTCAAAGAGACCCAACCTATGTGGCACCAACTTCCCTTCGAGTGCTGACTGCCATTCGGGGTACAGGCTTAGCTGGAACTAGCCTAGAGAGCCCTTTGATTCATAAGGTCCTCACTGAGGAGGAGTTACATGTTGCCAGTAGACTCGGACAAGGTTCCATGCTACTCGATGTGGCAAAATATCTAGTGGTACTGAGTAAGCTACCACGAGTGCTAGATGTGTGTGCCACGCTCTAGTACAATCCCGAGTTCTACAATTGGTTCTTATCCTCGTGAAGTGACATGGATTCATAAATATGTATATAAATAAACACTGATTCTTGTGTCACCTTGTATAAACAATAGCAACACACACAAGCAATGATGGTCAAGCGCAGGGACAAGAGTTGGGTCTGACAAGCTAAGGTCCTTAAGTCCTCCTCTCATCACATATTTAAAAGCCGTGTGACCATCCCCACCTCCAAGTGAAGGGCATGCAACCCACATTACCGCCATAGGAAGCCTTTACCAACAACACTGATGATGTAGACAGGGTGCAGTCCCTTTCTATACACCTTCTTCCCTTTTTGGTCTATCCTTCCGAGGATGTGCCCTATCCCACTCCATGACAACCAGTCCACACAACTTAGCATAAGCCAATATCTGCTAATGGCTAGAGGCAAAACGAACATCGTCATGGGGGCCATCCCTCTACAACAAACACTGTATGCCTCACCCCTCCCCTTCTTGTCATATGCGCTTGATAAACCACACTAAAATCCCTTCCATGCAAACATATGTATCCTGTATCAAGGTCTAACCCTTGGATTGCATCTTGCAGGCTTCTAGACAGAACACATGGAGAACCATGGACATCTGGCATGCAAAGACGCTCTTCACAGACGACGGGAGCATGTGGCACGTGCCCCTCCACCTGAGCGCTATGTGCCCACCCTCAAGAGGTATGCCAAGAAGCGAGGCCCTAAGCAACACCGTCCCGGACGAAGGCCAAAGAATCCTTGAGTCAAGAAAGTCGAGACTCAAAGAAACGCGCAGCAGGTGGCAATGCCAATGGCACAAACCCCCAACGTACGCTTGGGCACCAGATGCTCAAGGGCAGAAAATGCGGCCCGGGACAGGGAAGAATTTAATGAACTGTTTAAGGACATTTTGGAAATGGCCACGGCCCGGGACTACACCATTCATGTCCCGGCCGACATGTTCCCTGCCCAGCCTCACGGGAGCCCCGCACTAACACCGCCCTGGTCGCCTAGCCAACCAACTCACCCCGCCTCGTACCTATCAACTAAATCCCTATGATGTGCAAGCAGCTCGACAAGTTAGCATGCCAAAACATTTTGTTTTTTGATGAGTAAAGGGGCAAGATCCCCACTTGTACACATTCCCGTTACTTCTCGTTAATGTATGCAACCTTAACAAGCAATGAAATAGGCATCCCAATAGACATCATAGAATTCTGAAAAAATTATGTCTTATCATGATTGCATTTGTTCGATGCACTTTAACACAAGCGAGCATATACTCTCACGAAGTGACAAGTGGATGCAGGATAATACAAGTCCTTGTGCGACAGTGTTCAATGCCCGATCACCGCAAGACCATTGACCCCACAAAGAGCCGTGACAAAGCCACGCTAAAATCACCCTTGCCGACCACCCACATTGCATGGACCAACGCACATTCATGGGCCACGCTCTCTTTCTGGGTCAAGCTCTATAGTTGGCTCACGGCAGTCATTCCCTCAATTGTATCAACATCGCGTGTGTCGCAAGGAGGTTTGCAATATCTCAAGTGTATCTCCCCATCTCAACAACTGCTTTTCTAACAACGAGGCTAGGGCACAATCATCACTGTAATATCAATTTCCTGAGCCTTCGAAGCTTGACATTTTCCACATTGAAAGGATGATAGCCTCAACATATTGTAATGGTTGTACTCAGGCAAGTCCCAAAAAAAAAAACCACAAGAAAAAAAAAGCACAAGAAAAAAAAAGAAAAAAAAGGACAAGAAGAGAAAAGAAAAGAAACGAATGAAAAGATAAGAAGCACCCATGATCACATCACAACACCTAGGGGTCCTCAAATTAGGTATGTCCGGTGACCTTGATCGACTGGCTCCGTCCCTAGTCCCCTATCCTTTTAGCATCACCCACAATTGTTCAGGGCACATCAAGGGCAGGACATACCTAGGGAGCTTGTCTCGCCTATGGTTAGACCTGTCACCCTGATCCACTTGCACAATTCCCTCTTGCACTCTGCCTTAATACCATTGCAATCCATTGTGGTAAGCACCGCAAGATTGGCCATGAAATGTACACCGTCCTCATCAAGCAAGTCCAATAGCTTACCGCTTGAAAGTGCGGTGTCCCTGTATTCAATTATGCTCTGTCGTGCAGTCACAATGCAAATGATGTCTCATACACCTTCACGTGTACTTCTTCTCAACATGGACAACTTTGCTTCATCCACATATTGTTATGAGAAACTAGCCCACGGTCTTCTAACTACGTAATATCTAAGTATGCACGAGCACTTACATAATATCTGCACCGAAGTATATACACAGTTTGGATGTTCAAGTGTAGGACAATACTCTCAGCTTGCTTAGAGTTTGACCTGTCTCCCAAACTAATCAAATATGTCTTGTGCACAATAAGAAGACTAGCACTACCCCTTAGGGAGAGACCACACGAGAGGTTTTCAAATTGCAGGTATTGAAGCCTTCGACAATATTTCAATAGCTCTTCAGCGACACCCAACTCTGAATGCTTATCCCTTACCATCCGACAAGCCCACAAAGAATCAACATGTGCAGAATCCCCAACAAACCAACACTTGTGCTGGCCATCAATGCAATCCCCAACATAGAATAGCCCTACCACCAACTCCAACAACCTTCCACCAGCCACCTTGGCCACCAACAGGCCCCCAGGACTTGCTTTCACACCACCACCAACATTCCTCCATGGAAACCACATGCGTCCTTGTCACCCACGTCTTTGGTGCATGCTACAGCCTGCTACCTACGACAGTGAGTGCCATGGGGCTGGCACTCGTCTAGGAGGGGGGTAATGTTAACCCCAACATGAAGAAAGCAAAAGGAAATAAAAAAGACGTAGGGCAAAGGCGGAAAAAAGGTAGCCCGACTAAAGAAAGAATAGGAGAAAAGGCCAAAAGCACAAGGGAAACCTTAAAAGTCCAATGCAAATACAAAAGGGGAAAGGAGTATTTTAAAATAAAAAGGTGCACCCTGAAATCTTGTAAAAGAGTACTGGGCTCTCACCCGTTGTCAAAGAGTTTATTGTTCATAATATAAATCATGGGATTCTTATGAACACAGAAGAGCTTCACTGGAAGTTATATGAGAAATTTGCATACAAAATTCAGACATTGTTATTCAATAACCACCTTAGTTACACAAGTTCTTTTGTATTTAGCATATAATTTTCAGTTATACCATGTATATTTATGAAAAATAAGTCTATGGGAACTTATAACTTGGTCATCTGGAAGTAATTGACAGTTTGCAGGATAAATCACATTAATTCAGGTGCAAAAATATGGTCAAAACACAAGAAAGATGCCAAAAGTTGCCAAATGTCCACTAGGTCCACATGGGACCTGGAGTAACAGACTTAAGTGACTAGCAAGTGACCAAGGTAGGTCAAAAAGTGACCAGGGACTGAGCAGGGAGCAGCCCGCGTTTTTCGGCACAAAATGCGGGCTGCACTGTCTGAGGCAAACTGGAGAGAGCTAGAGCTATGGTGCATGAAATGGAGCATGCAAACTGAAGATCAACAAGCCCAACTACTGAAGATGTAAACATGGTGAGAGCTCCACTTATCTGCCTCTTTGGTCTGACGAAAATGCATGCTGAAACAGTCTATAAAAGAGGGAAATCTGAGAGAAGAGTATTCAACCTGCTCTTATGCACGACTTCTCCCATTTTGTTTACCTTATTCTTGGTCCAATGAAGCCCGACTTGTACCCAAGTACTTGAGTGAGTTTGGGGCAAGCAAAGGGTGAGGATATTGAAGACTTATGGGCTGTTATGGGCTAAAATAACCAGTCATAAACAAGGCAGCCCACTGTTATGGTTCATTTTTATGAGCAAAAATGGGATTTTTATGGTTGTAATGGAAGGAAATGACCTCTTTTCTTCAGGACATTGTTCATGAATGATTAGAAGTGCTTCCTCTTGAGTTTATGGACTCATTTTGAACTTGATTATGGGCTGGAATTTTCTGTTTTAAAACAGGGCTGAATCTAAAATTATACTTTTTCAATTCATTTCATGTATCTTTGGCCCAAATCTTGGATGCATTTGAATCTATCAACAATATACTTGAACCAAAGGGTTGAAATCCATCTATATACTTGAAATAAATGCCATTAGATCTTGCATTTGACATTCATAAATGACTTGAGAATCGGAAAATATCCTAGATGATATGATGTATGTATCCAGAGGCATTTGATGTAATCAAGATAGACTTTTTCCTTCTGTTCATGTATGCTAAGTACATAGTGAAAAGGCTTGAACTCTTCTTCCGTACCTAAATCATTTCTAAGTCCCGGATCTTATTAAACCCCAATCTATTTTCCCTTCGCGAATCTTGAATCCTAAACTCTTCTTCTGCACTAAAAGCCCCGGTGGTAGACCTTCAACTCTTATCGCGATGACAGTGCTGAACCCGACGCGAAGGTCCGCTGCGGAAGAAGAAGTCCAATGGGCGAATCATGAAGTTCGGGAGGAGATGCTTTGCAATAGTTGGTTCGTCTAATGGAAGAGAGCCAACAACAACAGCTGCAATTTCAGTTGCAGTTGTAATTGCAACAACAACGGAGACAAGAAGAAGAGCGGATTGATGCTACTGCCATTAAGGCCTTAGAAGCAGTTGGGCATGAGCTCAAGCAATTTAATGGGAAAAATGTGTCCTCTTTTATCCACCTTTACACTGACAAGATGGTCTTCTTTGGAGTTCCTCAACATGCCTAGAGCCGTTACTTTGCCCGCTTGGCTGTGCATGGTCTCCAGGACCGAATTCATGGTCTTTTCCAAAAAGATGCTGGATGGACTGTGTTCAAGAAGGTTCTTCGAGAAGAAGTTTTCCTTGAAGATTCTGTCCTTATGACAAAGAAAGTCTTCACCGAATGGGTCAAAAGGCCCAATAAGGGTCTAACCGCTACTGCTCTTCATCGAGAATTTGGAAGCAAATTTGCCCAACTAGATCCTGGTGACCAACAAGGTATGGAAAGTCAAAAGATTGAATTATTTTTAAAGGCTGCAGATTCTTCTCTTCAGGAGAAATTGACTGACCGACTTGAAGACCCTGACTTTGAGTCGGGATTGAAGACTGCTTGGAGTGATGTCACTGAAGCAGTTAATATGATTGCTCGAAGAGAGCGATTGCGCCTAAGATGGGGATCAACCCCTGCATCAACTGAATCTATGAAGGAGCATGTTCCAGTTTCTCGACCTCCTGTCTCAATGGCCGAGCAATCAAGAAATTCTGCTGTTCCTTCTCCAAAGAAGGATGTCATGCACGATCTAATTAAAAGCATGCGGGATCTCCATCTTAATTTAACAGAAATTAATTCTAAAGTAGAAAGGCTTGATGTAAAAGTAGAAGAAAGGGGTCGGTCAACTGCCCAAAGACCTGCACGAGAAGGCTTCAAAAGACGTTGCATTTGGTGTGATAGCCTTCAGCATGACAAGAGGGAGTGCGGTGCATTTCGTGAAGCTAAAGCACAAAAATTAGTCTTTTGGAAGGATGGTAAAATTCATGCAACCGAAACCGAGCTTCCTCTTGAGCAAAACTTCGGCAACGGTGGCATAAAGAAAAGATTGGAGGATTTGGCAACAAGAACGGCCTATGCAGCTGTTGATGTTGCAACTTATGGGTTGCAAATTGAGCCAACTAATGAAATTGTTAAAACATGTAAAACTAATGCAAAATATAAAGTGTGGACGTAGGCCTTGGAATGCATGGAGCAAGGCAAGGCAACTAAGGAAGATTTAACCACTACCAGTCAATGTATTCGAGGGAGAACCGGATGGGCTGAGCATGTGGATTCATTTTCAGCTTTTGCCCAGTTAGCTGAAATTAATAATCAAGAAGCCATGATAGAAGAAAAGAGAAGAAGAGATGAAGATGCTACCGGTCCTTCTTCTTCAGGACCGACTAAACGCATAATAAGAAGTAAACCAGACTTACAGAAGGCTGCTGAAAATCCGCCACCAGAATTTGACATGGGAGATGCCCCTCAAGCATGATAGAAAAAAAGAAAAGAAAAGAAGCCATGATAGAAGAAAAGAAAAAGTAAAAATCCCAGTTACAAGTTGCAGTCTGACATAGAGACCGCAACGGATCCTAGAAGAGAGGATTCTTGGAAGTAGAATTGAATTTACATTAGGAGAATTTCTCGGTATTGCAAAACGAGGATTTCAAGATGTAATAATTGATGTAATTAAACGAAAAAGACAATATGCTGGTGAGGAAACTGAAGAATCTGTACATGCTCTTTTGCAAGTACTTCATGTGTATTTGCAAGATGAAAACTCAATGGATTCGATTGGAGGCAATCAAAGAATTGATTGCAGCCATAGAAGCCAAAGATGAAGACATTTATAAAGCAGAAGCTGAAGAAGCCATAATGGTGGGAACTTCTCAATCTAAAGTGCAGCCCATGCATAAGAAAGAGACTCTTCTTCACAATATGCAAGAAGAAAGTGAAACTCACTTTATTCCTAGTAGTCACTACTCCCGTACCCATTGGGCAAGGGCAACTACTTAAACTGTTGTTAAAATCGGTGAGAAAGAAACTCCATGCATTGCCCTTATAGACCATGGTTCGAAAATTAATGTTATGTCAAGAAGTCTCTATGAGAATGGTGGATGGCCTATTGATGTGGACCCAGGATGGCGCATGAAGGCAGCCAATAACTCTTCTGGCGATCTTTATGTAGCATGTCCTTATGTACAAGTTACTATTGGTAATGTAAAAGATGAATTTCATTTCTTTGTTCAAGATTCCTGCAGTTATCCTATCATTCTTAGACAACCATTTATTTTCGAGTCTCGTTTAGAGACAAAGGCTCTTGATGATGGTTCATCATATGCTGGGATAAGAAGCAAGGATAATGATAAAGCTGTTCAATTCCTAACTGTCTGTGTTAATCACCATCGGAATAGGGATCGATTCAGAGATCATCCTGTTCCTCCTAATGCCCGAGAATTTAAGGGTTTTCGGGTAGCACTGCTATAAGTGGAGGCTATGGCAGTGCATCATATCACAAAAAATTGACTCCTTCATATAAGGTCAAAAGCTAATTTGCAGGTTTTTTCAGCCAATGGTGTGGGCTGTTATAAACAGTTTTCAGCCATGAACAGGGCTGAAAGAAAGTATTTAAGTCATATGGAGCAAGAGCTGAAGCAAATTGATGTTTTATCTAAAGATGAAGAAATTTCAGGACTATTTTATGGGCTGAATTATAATGATACAATGGCTGAAATTTATACAGCCGTTCATGCAAAAAATCAAGCTGAAAATCAGTCCATACAGGTATGTACATTGGATATGTATGACATAATTCAAGAATTTGTAGATTATGAAGCTTTTGGACAGCCAAACAAGGATGAAGCAAGAGTAGAAACAAAGTATAAAACAGTTGATAAGAAGGTCAAGCCGGTAGCTACTCCTCTACCACCTGAAAGCAAAGGACTGGCAAAAAGGGTAGCCAAACAACCAAGCCTTCGTGATCCTAAAGATATTGGTGACCAATTTATAGCAGAAAGTATACAAAAGCTCAAAATTGCTGGACTCTTTTCTCTTGCCGGCTGAAAAGCAAATCTTCATGCAGATGTTAAAGAACCATGGTAAAGCTTTTTCATTTCAGCCACATGAAATTGGCTGTGTGGATCCAAGCATTGTGGCACCAATGGTAATTTTTACGGTCCCACATGTGCCTTGGAATCTTAAACCAATTCTGGTTCCAAGGGCTCATTTGCCTAAGTTATTGGAAGTTTTAAATGAAAAGATAAAAATGCGAATATTGGAGCCATCCTCAGCTCCATATTCCAACCGATGGTTTACTGTACCTAAGAAGAATGGATCTTTACGATTCATTCAAGATTTACAACCCGTCAATAAAGTCACTATTAGAAATGTTGGATCAGGACCAATTGTGGATGAGTTTGCTAAAGCTTTTGTAGGTAGGGCAATCTATTCCATGGGAGACTTATATTCAGGCTACGACCAATTTCAGCTTGCTTTGGAAAGCTGTGACATTACCACAATGAAGACAACTCTTGGCCTAGTCCGCATGTGTACTCTACCTCAAGGTGCTACGAATTCAGTAGCTCACATGATGAATGCTATGCATAAAGTATTGAGGGATTATATTCCTCAATTGACTCTTCCTTTTCTTGACGATGTTCCAATCCAAGGATGTCAAGTTCATGAGAAAAATGAAGAACTCAATGAACTTGGATGTTGAAAGTTTGTCTTTGATCATATTAATGATTTTGCTCAAATCTTGTCTAAATTAGAAGAAGTCCATCTTACTCTTTCAAGAGCTAAATCAGTTTTTGGAGTCGAAGAAGTCCTTGTGGTCGAACATATGTGTGGTCCATATGGCCGAAAGCCTTCTCCATCCAAAATAGATGCTATCGGCAAAATGCAAGAAGAATGTACAAATGTTTCAGAGGTGAGAAGATTTCTTGGTGCATGTGTCTTCTACCTTATTTGGATTCCACATTTTGCCCATGTTGCTAAAAGTATTTATCAGCTTCTAAGAAAGGGCCAAAGGTTTCTATGGACAAAAGAACACACTCAGGCTATTCGAAAACTCAAGAAAATGTTGATTTCAGCCCCCACTTTAAAGAGGGCTAACTACTCTAATGGACAACCCATTGTACTCACAATGAACACAAGTCCTATCAGAATAGGATGGGCAGTTGGTCAAGATGACCTTGAAGGCAACAGATATGTAATCCGCTTTGGAGCAAAGGTTCTTAATGAATGACAAAGAAGTTATGCTCAAATTAAAAGAGAGCTTTGGGGAGTAGTGACTGCATTAAAATGTGATAGGGAATACTTCATGGGCGCACATGTTATAGTTGAGACAAATTGCCTTCCACTCTTGGGCATGATCGCCAACTCTTCCACTCCTGACATAGCCATGCTAAGATGGATAGCCTATATTAAATCTTTAAATCCTGACTTGAAACATATTGCAGGTAGAGATAATCCAGTTGCTGACATGCTTTCACGTGCCAGATATATGGATAAAGAAGAAATGATGGATGAAGAAGAATCAGAGTTTATAAATGATGCTGTTAATGCAGATACAAATCTGAAAACAGCAAGTATAGCTGAATCTAATATTGATTTAGCAGTCAAAATGCAGGTACAACAAAAATTACAGCAAGAACAATAGGTTCAACTGCTAAATCAAATTCTTCATCAGCAAGGAAGGATGAAACAACCAAAAAAGGACAATGGACAGCTAGTAAACATCATATTCAATGTTTTGTCATGGTTTGTTCACACTTCAAAGAAGAAAATTATGCAGATGATTGGCTAAAAATTGGCCAATTCTTGAGCATTATGACAAAGAAGGAAGATTGGACTAATGAAGAGTTCAAGAGAATTAAGAGAAAAGCTTATGGTTTTTTTCTTAAAGATGGTTACCTTTGGAGGCATGCGAAAAATAAAGAAAGGGCGCCTGTTCGTGTCTTAGGAGATAAAAAGACACAAAGACAGGTCATGCAAGAATTCCATGAAAGCCTATTGGCTGGTCATAGAGGCATATGGGGCACTTTTGCCAAAATAAAAGAGAAATTTTGGTGGCAAAACATGTATAAAGACATTGAGCATTTTGTTGAGTCTTGTCATGTTTGCCAAATATATTCTATGGTAAAGCATAGAGATGGGCTTCAGCCTACCTATCCTTTATCCATTCACTATAGATGGGTTATTGATTTAGTAACCATGCCTATAGGAATTTGGAACATGAGATATCTAGTACTTGCTAGAGAAGATCTCACAAATCAAGTGGAAGGAAAGGCCTTGACAACAAAGTCCACTCATGCTGTTTGTAGATTTTTACTTGAAGAAGTATTTTGCAGGTATAGATGTGTTGCTAAAGTAACTGCTGATAGAGGAGAATTGGATGCCGATGAGGCTCACCATTTCTTTGCTCAATTAGAAATTAAGCTATCTCTTACTTCAGCCTACAATCCTGAAGGCAATGGTAAGAGTGAAAGAGGCCATCAACCAATTCTTAAAGCTTTAGCAAAATCATGCAAAGGAAAGTTGAGGGAATGGCCTAAAATGCTACCATTCGCATTATGGGCTGATAGAACTACCCATAGTGCAGTGACAGGATATATGCCAGCTGAACTCATGTATGGACAGCCACCTGTTATGCCTATTGAGGAATCCATTGTCACATGGAGTATCTTGCCTTGGGATGAAGGAATGAATAGAGAAGAATTGCTGTCTTTACGCATAAGGCAACTTGAAAGAAGGCCAGAAGATGTCAAAACAGCCATTGAAAGGCTAAAAACAGCAAGATTAAAGAATAAGAAGAGGTTTGACAAGCATCATCGACTCCGTCCAAGAGCTATTCAAGAGAATGACTGGGTTCTTGTCTATTGTAGCAGCCTGGACAATCAATATAATGCTCATAGGAAGTTTGCCAAGCGATGGTTTGGACCATATGTTGTAAAAGTAGTACATAATAATGCTACTTACTCTTTGGCTGAAATGGATGGGACCATGATAAAAATTCCAATAGTTGGGAAACGAATCAAACTCTTCAAACGAAGAGTCTCTTCAACTTATGAACTTGATGACTTAGAAATCAGCCCTCTACTTGAAGACATGCAGGAAGAAAAAGACTTAGAGAATGATGATGATGAAGAAGACCCTCCTTGACCTGTAATCTTATGAAATGGCACATGCCGGAGGATGTGCAGGTTAGGAGGGGGTGAATGTCAAAGAGTTTACTGTTCATAATATAAATCATGGGATTCTTATGAACACATAAGAGCTTCACTGGAAGTTATATGAGAAATTTGCATACAAAATTCAGACATTGTTATTCAATAACCACCTTAGTTACACAAGTTCTTTTGTATTTAGCATATAATTTTCAGTTATACCATGTATATTTATAAAAAATAAGTCTATGGGAACCTACAACTTGGTCATTTGGAAGTAATTGATAGTCTGCAGGATAAACCACATTAATTTAGGTGCAAAAATATGGTCAAAACACAAGAAAGATGCCAAAAGTTGCCAAAAGTCTACTAGGTCCACATGGGACCTGGAGTAACAGACTTAAGTGACCAGCAAGTGACCAAGGTAGGTCAAAAAGTGACCAGGGACTGAGCAGGGAGAAGCCCGCATTTTTCGACGCAAAATGCGGGTTGCACTGTCTGAGGCAAATTGGAGAGAGCTAGAGCTATGGTGCATGAAATGGAGCATGCAAACTGAAGATCAACAGGCCCAACTATTGAAGATGTAAACATGGTGAGAGCTCCACTTCTCTGCCTCTTTGGTCTAATGAAAATGCATGCTGAAACAGTCTATAAAAGAGGGAAATCTGAGAGAAGAGTATTCAGCCTGCTCTTATGCACGACTTCTCCCATTTTGTTTACCTTATTCTTGGTCCAATGAAGCCCGACTTGTACCCTAGTACTTGAGTGACTTTGGGGCAAGAAAAGGGTGAGGATATTGAAGACTTATGGGCTGTTATGGGCTGAAATAACTAGTCATAAATAGGGTAGCCCACTATTATGGTCCATTTTTATGAGCAAAAATGGGATTTTTATGGTTGTAATGGAAGGAAATGACCTCTTTTCTTCAGGACATTGTTCATGAATGATTAGAAGTGCTTCCTCTTGAGTTTATGGACTCATTTTGAACTTGATTATGGGCTGTAATTTTCTGTTTTAAAACATGGCTGAAGCTAAAATTATACTTTTTCAATTCATTTCATGTATCTTTGGCCCAAATCTTGAATACATTTGAATCTATCAACAATATACTTGAACCAAAGGGTTGAAATCCATCTATGTACTTAAAATAAATGCCATTAGAGCTTGCATTTGACATTCATAAATGAATTGAGAATCTGAAAATATCCTATATGATATGATGTATGTATCCAATGGCATTTGATGTAATCAAGATAGACTTATTCCTTCTGTTTGTTAAAGTTGCGGGATCTAGAGCATGGCAGAGGCGGAAGCTATGGAGGATGGAAGACGAAGATACTACTCATGTTTACATTGACAAAGAAGACAACTGTTACACAAGTGAATTAGGTTTCAAGATTAAGACTCGAACTCATAAACACAATCTTGTGTAGGACTGACAATGACACAGGGACTTGACATAAAGAGACAAGTACTATTGCATTATCATCATATGAAAGTGATAGTCAAGTACATCATTATATAGGATTGCTTGGTAGCACACTACATCACTATGCCTATGGAATCTGTCTCTCTTCCTAGAATTAACTGCATCTTCCTAGCCTAGTTGTTCCATACAAAGGGGCATACATAGGGTGTGATTGGCAAATTCTCAACACCCCTCCTCAATCACAACCTGAAAGTACAAAGTGTGTAGAGGCTTTAGTGAGAGCAGCACCTGCAAAGTGTGGGCATACCACAAACATGGCAAAACACCAGAGGCTGTTGCAGAAAAGGCTAAGTGTGGGTACCATAAACATGGTGGACATCCAGAGGCTGTAACAGGGGCCTCACAAAGTGTACAGAGGCTGTAGTACAAGGCTACATGAGGAGTTTTTACAAGCTTATGGTGCGCAGATCGGTCGTTGTATGCTCGCGTAGTGAATCCCGGAAGGTCCCTAAGAACAATGAACTCTACTTTTTGCACAAGTTACAAGGTAAAAAGCATGAACGATAAGAGCAAGAGACCAATTGGGTTCAATCTTCCCCCATGCCTTGTGTGAGCGCTTCACAAAGTATGTATTTTATGTATATTTCCATCTTCATGCTCAATAATAGCCCAATTTACAAAAATATATCAAGCTTTTAGCTTTTGAATTTGCTTTTACACAAAAATAGGAATAAAGCTAATGGACGGTGCCCATAGAGTTTGGCACGCCCAATACAATGTCCAAATAAAAATAAAATATCCGTGCGCATAGGCGCATACAAAATAATAATAAATAATCGATGCCTCAATAGACATGACAAAATATAGGTGTGGCGCCTATCAAAATATAATCCATAGATCGAATACCCGCTAGACTCCAATGCTTTCCTCCGCCACCACTGCTGCTATCTCTACACATCAACTGAAGCATTCACAATCGTTAGTAAAATAATACAATTAAACCGACAAAAGTGAATACCTAGCAGTCTTTAGCTACATAAATAAATCAACTGGTTAGAAATAAATCCTAACCTTAATTTATTACGAGTGCGCACTCTAAACTCATAAACGTTTATTAATTTAATATGCATTTTGCAGAATCACCCGCTATGGAATCACCCATGTACACACTAAATTAATGAAACGCCCGAAAAGGACAGGCGTCCCCATCAACTTCTCGCACAAAGAATCCACTTTGTGTATGAGCCCCGGTCATCAAAGTTTACGGAATCCACTGTAAAACCTCACGGAATCCACTGTGGCACGGAATCCACCAACCTCACTGAATCCACCGTGGCACAGAATCCACCGTGAAATATGCCTCTTGGCATCATACCCCCGGGGTGGGATAGCAATTGACCTCAATTGCTATTAGCTCAATGTGGAGCTAACAGAGTGGGGAAAGCATTTAAGTCTCTAGCGTGCATCCATTGTGCTTCCTCTACAGGATGGTTCTTAAATTTAACTAAATATCTAGAATACCTTCGGCCAGTTCTAGTGGTCATAAAGTCAGTGTCTATGATAGCTTCTGGTTCAAGTATTTCAGTCTCTTCCTCTAATAAAGGTGGGTTTTCATAAACAGGGTGTACAGGTAATTGGCCTCTAAATGGTCTCAATAAACTAATGTGAAATGTATTGTGCATTTTCCAGTGATGTGGTAATTCTAACTTGAATGCATTATCATTAATTTTATGAATGATCCTAAATGGTCCATAGAATCTGGGGGCTAATTTGACAACTGGATGTCTATCTACACTTTGCAGTCTACGTTTTTCTATTCTCAGCCAAACATAATCATCAACTTTGAAATTCATGGCTTGTCTTTTCTTGTTGGCTTGTTTGGTATATGATTGCTGGGCTTTAGCAATCATATCTTTAACCTCATAAAAAATAATGTTATGCATACTAGCAATATCATCAGCACTCTGAATTCTATTAGACAAAGATACAACAGGTGTAGATAATCTATATCCATAAATGACTTCAAACGGTGCTTTCTTTGTAGATGTGTGCGGTGTATTGTTATATGCAAACTGTAATAAATGCAAATGAGTATCCCATGTCTATGGTTTAGAAATAGTATATGCACGTAAAAGATCTAGAATTGTGCTATTAGTGGCTTCTGTTTGTCCATTAGTTTCTGGATGAAATGCAGATGAGAAATCAATCTTTGTGCCTAGGTTAGCAAATAGAGTAATCCAAAAGTTGTTACAAAATCTAGAATCACGATCTGAAATAATAACTTTTGGCAATCCATGGTTAGTAAAAACAGTTTTCAAAAACAATTGTGCTCCTTGTGATGCTGTTAAAGTTTTCTTACATGGAATAAAATATGATTGTTTACTAAATCTATCTACAACTGTCCAAATCATATCATGGTTAGATTTAGTATTAGGTAAACCAGTAATGAAATCCATAGAAATTTGTTCCCAAGGTTTAGATGGAATAGACAAAGGCATAAGTAATCCATACTGTTTACCATGATGTCTCTTAACTCTTTGACAAATCAAACATTCAGAAACAAAGTTAGATACATCAGCATCCATATGCGGCCAATAAAAATCTTCAGTTAACATATGTAATGTAGATATGATACCTCTATGACCTTGATACGGGGGACAATGAATTTCATTCAAAACAAAAGAGCGGAATGGAATGGTAACACACAATCTCTTTTCATAAAACATAAATCCATCATTATATGACAATGAATCAACAGGAATGAAATTATTTTGAACTAATTTATTCCAATCAGAATGAAAAGTAATATCCTGGTGATATGTATCTTTCATAGCAATCAAAGAATCAAAAGATATGACAGAAATATTATGAATGGCAGGTCTTCTACTCAATGCATCAGCCACTACATTTTCTTTTCCAGGTTGGTATTGAATGATAGGATGAAAACTTTGAATAAAGGAAGCCCATTTGATATGACAGTCAGAGATTTGAGGTTGGCTAAATAAATGTCCAATACTTTGCTGATCAGTCTTTATCATAAATTCTGAACCCATTAAGTAGTGTTTCCACTGTCTTAATGCTTGTACAACTGCTAATAGTTCTTTGTCATATGTGGAATATTTCAGTTCAGAGGGTTTCAGCTTACAACTAGAATACGCTATAGGATGATTGTCTTGCATAAGTACGGCTCCTATTCCTGATCCACTAGCATCGGTCACTACTAGAAAGAATGGTTTATTAAAGTCAGGTAACTGTAAAATAGGGGCATGGGTTAATGCATGTTTCAGTAAGTCAAAGGATTTCTGTTGATTTTCGGTCCATTGATAAACAATTCCTTTCTTTAGAAGTTTGGTTAATGGTAAAGCAAGTAATGAAAACTTACGTACAAACTTCCTATAGAAGCTAGCAAGACCAAGGAATGAGCGTAACTCATGCACGTTTTTAGGTACAGGCCAATTCAATATTGCATCAATTTTCTTAGGATCAACTTTAATTCCATCAGATGATACAATATGACCTAAATACTCAATTTCCGTTTTAAAGAATTCACTCTTTTCAGGATTTGCATACAATTGATTTTCTTTCAATAACTGAAAAACCAATGACAAATGCTCATAATACTCTTTCTCATTTTGACTAAACACCAAAATATCATCAAAGAAAACAATTACACAATACTGATATTTCAAAAAGATACGGTTCATCATTCTACTAAAGGTAGCAGGTGCATTAGTCAATCCAAATGGCATGACTAAAAATTCGTAATAACTAAACTGTGTTCTGAATGTAGTCTTGAATATGTCAGACTTATCTAGCCTCACCTGATGATAACCAGACTTAAGGTCAATTTTACTAAATATAGTAGATCCTTGCAGTTTGTCCATAAGGTCATCAACTCTAGGAATAGGGTATCTATTCTTTACAATGATCTTATTTAAAGCTCGATAGTCAATACACATACGATAGGTATTATTCTTTTTCTTGACTACCAGAACAGGTGCACCGAATGGAGAACTGCTAGGTCGAATCAATCCTCTATTTAGTAATTCCTCAACTTGACTCTGGATTTCTTTTTGCTTTATCTGGTTATGCCTATATGGTGCTTTGCAAGGTGGTTGTGTGCCAGGGATCAAATCTATCTTATGGTCTTCTGGACGTGAAGGAGGTAAACCTCGTGGTAGGTGTTCTGCAAAACAGTCCTTAAAATATGCAAGAAATTCTTTACGCCTAGGGTGCATATGATTTTCTTTTACTTGCAATTCATTCACCCAAATGAGATAGGATTTACTACTCTTGCGTAATACACGTTTAGCTTGAGTATGCCAAAGCAATGGAAAGACATTAGATGCATGCATACCATATAATATAATATATTTTCCTTGAAAATTAATATTCATTGTGTGTGTGGAATAATCTATATCTGGGTTATGCTGGTGACGCCAAGGCATACCTAAAATAATGTCACTCGACTGTAATGGAATAACTAAGAAATTTCTTCTTTCAGTGTATGAACCAATTTGAATCTCTAAGTCTTGCACTTCCTGTGTACCATTATACCTAGTGCCTAAAAATGCCGCTTTTATGCGATAATGTGTAGGTACAGTCTGTAATTTTAATTCTTCTACTAATTTTGCTGAAATAAAATCATGAGTACTACCGTCATCATGCAAAATAGTCTTTTCCTGTCCATGCACCAAACATTTCATAGTCAATAATGAATGTGGAGTAGGCATACCTGGTAAAATATCGGAAGTAGCAGTAGTGTCATCCTCATCTTCAGTGAAGTCAGGCATATCTTCATGTTCGTCTTCGTCCATGGCTCCAAGGTAGTTGATATGAGCTGGTGGCTTCTTTGAATTACAATTTGCTGCTAGATGTCCAGGCTGGTGGCATTTATAGCATACTATTGGCTTGGCTCTGGTTACATTATTTGCAATGGCGGAAAATCTAGGTACATTTGGATTCGACGTTGAATATTTTTCCCTTGATATTCGTAAATTTTAGCTATTTTTAAGCACTTCTTGGCATCAAAATTCCGCTCTCATTGGCGACCACGGGATAGGGCTACTCAGCCCGTCGAATCCCACACCAAATCTGCACAATGCAACCAAAGGAAGCATCAAGCTGATACAAAATAGATACATACTAAACACAGCACAATGCTCACCCTACCTGACAAAACCAAGGCATGACATCCACAAGGAGTAGGCTTAGCATAATCTGATAAAAGGTCCGAAGCTAGTCACCAACCAACTGCTCCAACACGGCCAAACTAAAAAGAACTATCAAAGAGGTTGCCCTAAGTGGTGGTCTGAACTACCTACCTAACTAAGGACAACACAACTAGGAACTCCTACTAGGCGAGGACTCCTATAGCCTGATCAAGAAGTATTTTCTTGTAGCACATTTCTTCTTTTAGGGTTTTTTATGATTTTCATACGCGGGCATATAAAAAGGAGGGAGCTGAGCATAGTGACCCAAGGAGAACAGGGCATTGGCCTCAGGACCTGTCTCAGTACCCAAGAACCTACCAAGCCCTCGCAAGGTGACACTTAATCCTTTTCTGATGCTCACTTTTATTTTCGCTCCAACCTTCCTTAATTTCTTCTTTTCTAGCAAGATGCCACCCCTAGGAAAACAAGGCATCGGCCCTGGCTCTGACTCGTCCCCAGGAACCTACCAGGCCTTCGCAAGGCAATGATCAACTGCTTATAGATTTTCCTTTCTTTTCTTCTCTATTTTTATAGGGGTTAGAACCCCTTTTTATTCACCTCTGTATATTTTTATTTCTTTAAGATATTCAAGGTTTTTTTTCCTTTATCATCATTATTTTTCTTCTGGCAGGATTCTCTAACTGCCTCACAACTAAGAAGAACTCCTAGAACAGCTGCCTAGCAGGCTAGCAAAACAGGGTCACTAGGACCCCCTTCTAAAACAGGTCTTTTGATGCCTAGCAATGTCTTTACAGGAGGAAACGACTACTCAGACCTCCCTCAAACATACTGAACCTAAACTTCGGACTTCATGCCTTGGACGCCGGTCCCCAATAAGAAACGAAAAACCCGTTAACAAGTACACAAACACATATAACATAAAAACCACAGTACTCATAAAGGAAAGATATCACCTGGATAGGGCCACGAGAAGCTTCCGTGCAATAAAAGTCTCCTTCCAAGCTCTTCTTCGAACCTGTCTAGCACAAAACTAAAACAAGAAACCATTAACCACACCTGCACTAAACAGACAATTGGCCCTCTTGGCCTAATGAAATAAAGCACTTCACTACCAAACCTAATCGGCCCTCTTGGCCTAACGAAATAAAACATTCAAAACCTCGCAAAATGGGCCCTCTTGGCCTAATGAGATAAAATAGAATAACACCTACACATCCTTCCTTGGAATAGCACAGATATACAATAATAGGCTCCCTCCCAAGGAGGAAAAACAGGCTCATAGCCCTAAACTAAATGCATAAGGTTATGACCCATCCCTCCTGTATAGATAGCAAGAGGCATACACATAACATGTTGTCTTATTAACCTATAGGTCCAGGATAATAACAGTAGATTGGTCTCGGCTACTCTTTGCATCACCCATATCAACCATCGTCTACCATATATTGCATGCTCTCATAACATTCCCCACAGGCGACCAGGTCCTGTTTCATTAGTGATAACAATATCCAAACTAGGACCACAATTAAAGAAGAGGTCTTCCTCATAAGCAAGATTTGCCAGTGAATCTGCAAACTGATTCCAATAACGTGGAATTAGCTGAAAAGACACTCCCTCAAACTCCTCAAGTAGGGTCATCGCAGTTCGATGATACATATAGAGAATGGGATTATGCACTATGTATGTCCCATCTAGCTGATTCTCTGCCATATTGTTAGTAAATCCTACCCCAAGATAAGAAGCTAACTTCATTGTAACTCTTCGTCAGGGATCTCGGATTACTACTCCAACACTCCCTTTTTTATTAGGGCCCCTGGACGCTCCGTCAAAATATAATGTATACGTCCACAATGGGTTTACACAGCCTGCCATCACGAACTCCTCTATTCGTAATTATGGTAATCAAAGTTTAGCATGTTGAGAGGATGAACTGACGGCTCCATCCCACCTTCTTCATTGAACTCAACAGGGATACTCGTCAACAGTCGTAAGCAATAATGGCAGAAGACTTTAATCTCCCACACAAAGGTTCTGTCTTCTTGCTCAATCACTTTGTATCCTTTGCTCCACCAGATGAGTTTCCCCTGATGGTATCTCTGCTCCAGATATGGATGCTCCAAATAAGGGATTAACTGACCCATCAACCAACTTTAAGCTCTTTTGCAGGTCTCAAATTATCCCCAGCATAGACATGCAATGCATTTTCTTTGTATTAGCATACTTAGAAATAATAAGGTTTAATCTTATTAAGATTAACCTTATTTTTAAACTCTACTCCCTGTAGATCAGCTAATAGGGCCATAGACCTATTTTTCCCGAGCCGCACAATCTTGTAGGGACCATCCCATTTAGGTTCCAGCTTCCCTAGAAACAGCTCCCTACGCACATCATAATAGAGGACTAATTGCCCTTCTTTAAAGGTATATTTCTTCGCTATGAGGTCATGCAACTGCTTCATCCGACGTTTAGCTACCTCCTAGTGTAATAAGCTCTGCAACTTTAGCTTATCTAGGTGGACTATAGTCGTGAAACGTTCAAAAAGGGAATCCTCATCTCCCAAAGAGTGGTTAATTGCAAACCGTATGGTTGGCAATTCGATCTCGAGGGGTAACACACACTCTTCCCCATAAACTAATTTGAATGGAGTATGGCCGGTAGCTCGCTTGAACGTGGTATTATACGCCCATACTGCCACATATAGCTTCCTGTCCCAGTCTCGTTTCTTCTCAGAGACTACCTTAGATAAGATCCCCACAAGCTGCTTATTAGTACTTTCAACTTGTCCATTTTCTTGCGGATTATAAGGAGTCATTTTATTGTGCTTGATTTGCCAAGCCTCAGTCAAGCTTTTGATCACTTTTTTCAAAAAATGGGTTCCACGGTCCGACACTAATTCTTTCGGTGGACCAAAACGGTAGATAATCTACTCTAAAAGGAAACTTGCAGTCTCTTTTGCATTGTCCTGCCTCGTCGCTCGCGCTTCTGACCATTTGGTAAAATAATCAGTTGCTACTATAATATACCTCTTCTGAGTAGTAGACGACGGGGTAATAGGACCCACAAAGTCAATGCCCCACTTCTCAAATGGAAGGATAGCCATTATAGGTGTAAGTGGACGTTTTCTATTCTCTCTACTGTCATGTCTCTGACAAGTATCACATCGCTTCACATACTCAAAAGAATCTTGGAAAATGGATGGCCACCAATATCCAGCTCTTAAAGCTTTCTGCGTTGTCAACCATCCCACAAAGTGCCCTCCACATGCAGAGTCATGGCACTCTTCCAAGATGAAAGAAACCTCGTTAGGCATCACACATCGGCGGTAGATATCATCAACACCTTGCCGATATAGTGTCCCTGCGATCAAGGAAAACTTCAATGCCTGTTGTTTGATCTTCCTCTTTTCAGACTTTGACAAACCAGCTCTTGTCTCTCCTGTTGATAAATAATGCATAATACCAGCATACCAAGATGGAATAGAAGCTGTATCAATTTTAAACATTTCCTCGATATCACTTTCTTCAGTCAAAGTCTCTTTCGGCTCCTCAAAATCCACAAGGCATTCCACAATACCCTGCAACCTCGGTGGCTTACTCTTAATCTCATAATCGAACTCCTGCAAAGTGATTAACCACTTTGCCAAACGATCAGGCGGCTGTAGCTTGTTCATAAGCAATCTAAGTCCTTCTGCCTTCGTATAGAACACTACCTTTTCATAGAGGATGTAGTGCCTGAATTTCTTAGTCCCAAAGACCATCGCAAGACACAACTTCTCCATGTAGGTATAATTGATCTCTGAAATGCCCAATTTTCGACTAGCAAAAGCTATCGGATGATACCACTTTTCCTCCCAAATTTGGGCTAAACAGCAGCTTATACTATGCATAGTGGCTGCTGAAAATATATAGAACACCTCGCCTCTTTTAGGTGCTTTTAAAACGGGTCTTTTACTAGCTCCTGCTTCACATCCTCAAAAGCTACCTTACAAAGGTCGCTCCATTCAAATGAACAGCTAAAGGATAATAAATTCGTTAATGGCAACGTTCTTTCTGCCAAGGCATTTATAAACCTCCGATAGTACCCTATCGATGACAGAAAGCTATGAACCTCTTTTCGAGTGCGTGGTGGACTCATAGCAACTATAACCTTGATCTTTTCAGGGTCAGTTGCTATCCCTATTGACTGACCACATGGCCTAGCAATTGCCCATAAGGTACTCCAAAGACACTTCCGTGGGTTAAGAGCGATACAAAATTGTTTGCAACGCTCAAAGCACTTTCTTAAGATAACCAACAACCTTTCCCTTACAGTGGCTGCCCCCAGGTCATCAATAAATACTTTCAACTCATCTGGGAAGATGTCACCAAAGGTCTTATCTGCTGTTCGTTGCCATGATCCAGGTGATTTGCATAAACCAAAGGCCATCACATGGTACGCAAAAGTACCGAAGACAGTAATAAAAGTCATTTTCAACTTGTCCTCTTCTGCAATTGCCATCTGGTTATATCCCGCAAAGCAATCCATAAACAAATATATCTCCCTACCCGCTAATTGATCCAAAATCTGGTCAATAAACGGCAACGGGTAGTAATCCTTAACTGTCTGCTTATTCAGCTCTCTAAAATCTACACATAATCGGATCTGGTTGTTTTTCTTTTTCCTGATAACAATGGGTGAACACCATTCTGTGTGCTGAACAGGGAAGATCAAACCAGCTTTCCTTAACTTCTGCAACTCCTCAAACAGCCCTTCCCTCAGTTCAAAAGGAATCTGCCTTACCTTCTGATGCACACGACGACTGCCATCTTTTACAGGAATAGTATGAACAGCCAGGCTAGGAGGAATGCCTCTCAGCTCATCATAACTCCAAGCAAAGATATCGCGAAATTCTTGAATCAAGGACACGTAGTCCTCCCTTTCTACTGAACTGAGCATGGAACCTAATTTAATTGGCTGCGAATCATTCGGCGTGCCAAGGTCTAACTAAATCACATCCGCATCTCTTATCCTATCTTGCAATTCTATCGGCTCATTTAGAGTTATCTGATAGGTATCCTCGATAGTGGACCCCTCTTTAGATTCATCACTGGATGATGTCTCACTACCAGATGGATCATCTACTGTCTCTAATTCAGTAGAAGATAAAGGAGCTCTCTCATTTTGAGGAGACTCAGGATAAGCATAAACTATTACTCGATTAGCACCTCAACCTAGAACCACTCGACTGGCGGGTATATTGACTTGACAGTCTGTTCGTAAGATCCAAGGCCTCCCTAGCAAGACTCGATAGCTAGGACGTCCTGCAAATCTTATCACCCTAAAGTCCAAGAAGCATTCTACACTTGCAATTGTAACATGGGCCTTAGTCACGCAACCTTTTGGTTGTCTTAAACTGTCATCAACCATTCTCAGAAGGGTGCAGCTATCTTTTTGGATGCCTAGACCTAGCCTCTCCATCAATTCTGAACTCATGATATTGACGGAGGATCCAGTGTCTACAATGGCATGTTCCACTAATATTCCATCTACATAAGCTGGAACCCTAGGGCAGTTCTTTTCAGCATGGCCAAACCAATCTTCCCCTACTCGTGCTATGCCCAGAGGTTCCACAATATACCCAATACGCAGGATATTCTTAAATTCCTTACGTACTCCTGGAGATAAATTGATCAATTGCAAGAGGTTCACATCTGGTTTGACTTTGCAAAGAGAACTGGCTAAATCAAAATCATGATAAGTAGCCAAAGCTCTCTTTTCTCGCCAAACCATCCTCTCTTTTGGTCTTTGGACTGGTTTTGGTGCTTCTTTCTTGGCTCTTGCCTTTTTTCTTGGCACTTCCTCATCCTTCTTAGGGTCGCCTTTCCTATCAACCGGCCTTAGCGGCCCCCCTTCTATGCTAGAATTCTAGACTTGCGTCCCCTTATCCCCTTGTTTAGGGTTTGCCTCAACCGGTTTTGTATTATCTTTGTCAACCTCTTTAGCCTTCTAGCCTCTTGTCACGGCTCTTAAGTTAGATGTTTCAGCATCACTGACTCGTACAGCCTCAATAAGGCTGGCTCCATTGCCTTGTGGCAACTCTTCTATAGTTGTATTTCCCCTCTGCAATATTTGCCTGGGTGCATCATTCTGCTGCAAGTTATTTCTTTGCGCTCTATGATTCACTGAGCCCGACTGTTTACTCCCTTGTTGGAGAGAACTAATATTACTCCAACAGGTAGCAGCTAAATGGCCCTCCGACTTCCCACAAATGTCACATTTCACATTTGGACAGTTTCTGGGGAAGTGCTGTCCACCACACCATTTACAACTGAATCTAGAGGGTCCATCCTCTTCAGGGCATCGACTCCCTATCAGATTTTGTTGCTTCTTTAAGAAATTAACGTCGACAGCTATTTGTCGATATTGTTCGGAAATCATATCGGTATAATGCTTCATCATGTCCTTAACTTCACCAAGGACATTAGATGCAATCGACTCGTAGCCTCAGTCGTCAACTCGTCGTTCCATTGGCCTAACAATCTGATTTGGCATTGGCTATTGACCCACAAGAACAACGTTAGAACTCGAAACTTGGCCTCCAACATTTGATGGAGCCAACTGACTTGCCATAGGCATAGTCACACTGGGAGGAGCCGGTAATAAAGGTACATTTGAAACCATACTCCCTCTCCCAATAGGGTTAGTCATAGGCATCTCTTGACTTCCATTCGTCAATGATGGATTGCCGCTAGGTACTAAACCCCCATTAACATTCATTCGAGAGGAGTAGGCTGTTTGTAATCGTGCTTCTACTCCCTCTGCCCGCGTAATAGCGGTGTCTATGTCTGCCAAGGCCACACTGCTCAATTGTACTTGGATATTAAAGTCCAACCCATGCAAAAAATATTGCAGTTGGGCAGCTGGTGGAATGGGAATGTAAGTGTGCAACTTATGGAATACTTCTTTCAACTTCTTAGCATATGCTTTCACATTCTCGTGAGGATCTTGACGTGTTACATTCAAGACCCGCAACCAATATTGGCCCCCTCTTTCAGGGGCATATTCCGCTCGGAAAGCTGCATAGAATTGATCAATGGTGGTTATGGTTCCAGACTCTATGCTGTGATACCATATCGCTGCCCTTCCTTTTAACGTCATATTGAAGAACATCATGAGATGTCCCTCGTCCTGGATGCGATAATTGAACATCAATCTCTGAAATTAACAAATGTGAAATTCTGCATCCTCTTCTGCTAACCCATTAAAAATGGGCAAGGGAACTCCTAAGGCTGGTAAATCTGGCGTCCCTGCAGGAATCGCAATAGGCTGTGCCATGGTGACAATCGGATTAGCAGTAGGACCTTGAAGTGATGGATTCACACCCCCACTTGAAGTGGGTAAACTTGGTGGAGGAGACGAAGATCTTATACTTCCTCCTGCACCTAATGGAATAGGTGGAGTAGTTAAATGACTAAGACCACTGCTTCGTATACGTACTAGGCTACTCCTTTGAGGAGAATAATGGCTTACAATCTCTAACCGCCATCTAGCCCTCTCAGCACGTTCTGCTTTCTAGATTTCGGCTTGACGGTCCTTGTCAGAGGACATAAACCAACTTCCTTTTGGTCCCTAGAAACCCTAGATCCGAAAGCCACCACTTATAAGTGGCTCCCAGCAGAGGCACCACTAATGGGACCTAAAATGGGCTGGCACTGGCTATAGCACTAGCCGGACCTCATGCTCATGACACACAAACACCCTCATGGCCTCCCGAACCAGGAGCATCAATCTAATGCTAAGGGACAAACTGTCCTAAAGCTTAACTCATGCCTTTATAGTTCATAGTCCAACATTTCCCTAAAACTCCTCAAAGGGAGATCCCAAAATACTTAGGCATAACGCCTAGTCACACACATATAGGAGGCACTCCACCGACTAATAGTCGGAGCCCCACTGCAGCTCTCCTACATCTCAGGGATTGGCCCTTTGATGCACTGCTAAACATATAGCACAAACGAACACAAACTCCTCTCTTTTATATTTCTCGTATTTCCAGGAGATATACCATGCTTCCTCACTTCACAGTCCCTTAGGAAACCGACCCTCTACCCTACGGCAAGGGATAACCTCACACTCTCAATCGTGGGTCAAAGTCCTAAGAAAACAATTGCTATGCAGTCCACGAGATTTTCCTTCGATACCATGAACCATGCATAGTGCATAATGTGAATTGTTTAGTGCACAAAAAATAGAAAATCAGCATTGTGCATCGTGCGAAACCAATCTTTTCATGATTTCCATGCTAACGTTTATGTATTGAAACGAGGAGAGACACCGAGCCTTACGCTCATACTGCCTTTTCCTTTATTTTAAAACAACGTCCTATAGCCATGATGCAACACATAAATCAGATTTAAGAGTGTACTTTGACGCTCAAACTCCCCTCTCACCCTATCGTTTAATGTTTTGCAATCATTGATAGGTGTAAGAGTCGTTTTATGTGTATTTCTTTGTAGAGAAAGCAATAAACAAGAACAAAAACATAGAAATTAGGGTAAACCGAGGCTAACCTCATGCTCTACCTTCATTATACATTGCACAAACACTTATGTGATTTTCTGGAATTTTTCTTTTATCGTTTACTAATTTTCTCCCATCTAAAACCCATTTTCCACCATTTTTTGGTATTTTTTCTTTATTATTTTCAATAAAAATGACTAAAAATTGAGATTAATTATGGGCTGTGGCCCTTAAGTTTCTTTGACAGCAAAATTTCAGGTTTCATTGATGTTATATCTCATGTTTCCCCTTTATTTTGCAAAAAACCCCCATTTTGCCTCTTAAACGCGTGTTTTACGGGTTTTATACCATTAATTTCAGCCATAACACTTATGATTTTCTGATTTTCTAAGCATAAACTAATCAAACTCATAGCAAACAAAAACATAATGCGTAATCAGCCCATGGGAACAATATTTCATCAACCAAATAGCATAAAAACTCATTTTTTCTTCATAAAAATTGAATTACCGCTTAGGGTTTGTGTCTCGGGATCTCGGTTTTGCTATGGGACTGCGTGTCAGCCCTCATTCAATGTCCAGCATCTTCAAGAATAGCATTCTTCATATCTTGATCCACCCGGAAGCAATCCGGTCTCATCCGGACAAGCTTTCCTCCATCATTCTTCATTGTCTTCTTCCACACAAGAACAACCTCTTAAGGGAGAGAGAGGGAGGAGAGAGAAATACTGAAATCAGAGATCTCCAACCAGGCCACCATTTGACAGGCGAGAGGCGGCGATAAGATCAACATCTAGAGGGGAATGAATGCCCATGATCATTGGGGGGGTTGCTCACAGCCAGCATGATGGATCTATCAAGGAGGAGGCGCAAATTTCGGATGCTGATGGCGCCTCCTCCCTCCATGATTTTGTTCATCTCATTTGCATGAAAGTTTCATGCCACATTAAAAGTTGGGCTCCCAAGGGTCACTTACCCATTTTGGCCAAATTTTGTCCACCCCTTCGTATCTTGACCGGTTTCTTGGCCATTTCCCCGTCCGGACTCCGAATTGAGCTCTGAAAAATCCTGGGCGTCCGGCTTAACATCCCGCATTGGCCAGTAACTCCTGACAACCTGTACGGTAGTCTAAAAAATTATAAAAAATGAAAAAGTGTCGCTTGAGCGCCTTTAAAGCACTTTGACGCTTAAAATCGTCCTAGGTCGAGTCGCCACCTTCGACGTTGAATATTTTTCCCTTGATATTCGTAATTTTTAGCTATTTTTAAGCACTTCTCGGCATCAAAATTCCGCTCTCACCTAGAGATGAAGGGAAGAAGAGAAAGACTCAAGCTAGGTCTAAAATTGATATCTCCGACTTCCCTTTGGGTTCTCCAACACAACCTTATGATCTGGTAGCAGATGTAAGCTCTCAAGGGCCAAAAATTACTTGGCCACAACTACTTCATGCCTCTCTAAAGCTACAACGACAATGGTCAAAAATGGTAAGCACAAGGGCAAGGCAAGGTAAAATGGTTAATGCAATCAAGGCATATGGCCTCAAAGATATAGTGCCTTTAGTGGAGGCTCAAATCAAAGGTCAACGGATTCGAAAAACATACATCGATAGTGGAGTAGAGGTCTGCGTCATGACAGAAAAGCTTATGCATCAATTAGGCTTAGAAGTAATGGAATCCTCAACCTTTAGGGCAAAGATGGCCAACAATGATGCAGTCACATGTGTGGGTGTAGTGAAAGATTTGAGAGTTTTTGTTTTTGGAATCACTGTAGCAGTGAATGTTTATGTGATGCCAGTAAAGGGAGAAGGATAACCCCTCTTCCTAGGGAGACCTTGACTTATGGGCATCGGATCTAGGCAAGATTGGGCAACAGGAGATCTAGAGTTGAGGCCACGTAAGATGGGTGGCCACGATCAAAAGGTGGTTTACAATTTGAAGAGTGGGCGTCAAGAGAATCTTGTGTCAAGATTGTGGGAGAGAAGGAAGGAGTCTCACTTGTAGCTTTCTTGCTTGCACAATGGGGGAATACACACACAGGTGGAGGCTGAAAACAGTTTTCCTCTTCTTAGTTGTGTAAGCCAAAAAGAACTCAAGTACAGAGAAATAGAAGAACCCTATATATGGGTCTCAAACCAAACTCAACTAACTAAGGTGGCATACTAACTGAGCCACGAACTAGAGTAGATAAGGATAGCTATCATCTAGCTATTATTCATGGGCAGTGTACCAATCGCATCTGCAGCTAACAAGTCGGTGACATAAATGCACAACGGTCACCCTGGCATATCACAAGTGGATCCGGATTCCTTCACACCAAGCAAGTCTCTGAACTTGCGTAGCTTCTCTGTGCCCAATGCCTTCGTGAATATGACAGCTACCTAATCCTCCGTGCTGACATAAACTAGATCAATAAGACCTAGTAACACCCTCTCCCGCACATACTGATAATGCACCTCAATGTGCTTTGTTCTAGCATGATAGACTGGGTTATTTGCCAAGTGTATACTGCTCATGTTGTCACAATAAATGACAGTTGGCCCATCTGTAGGCTGATTACTCAGCCTCTGTGCTCGACAAGGCAGATGTAGGCTATTTCTTGGTGCTCCAAGTGACTGTAGCACTCCCAAAAGAGAACACATATCCACTGGTAGATCGTCTATCAGAAATACTACCAGCCCAATCAGCATCAGTGTATCCATGCAACTGTATCTGAACTCCAGTCTCATAAAATAGTCCATACTGCAATGTGGACTTCACATACCTGAGTATGCGTCTAGCCGCATCCAAATGTGATTTCATTGGAGCCTGCATAAACTGACTTACCAATCCAACAACATAGCTCAAATCTGGCCTGGTAATAGTCATATAAATCAAACTTCCTACTATGCGTCTGTACATAGTAGGGTCTTCCAGAAGCTCACCTGCATATGCGCTCAGCTTCACATTCTACTCCAAAGGAACTGAAATAGGCTTACAACCTGTCATCCCATATTTGGACAGCATGTCCAATCCATACTGCCTCTACAAGAGCCATATCCCACTTGGTGATCTAATCACCTCAATGTCCGAAAAATAACGCAACTCTCCCAAATCCTTCATCTCAAACTTTTGCTTCAATAGAATTTTCACATGAAGGATATCTTCATCACTATCACCTGTGATAATCAAATCATCAACATAAATGACAAGCAGCATAATACCTTTCTCTGTTTTTCTCACATAAAGTAAGAAGTCTGCCTTGGAAATCTGAAAGCCAATAGTGACAAGATACTATCCTATCTTGTCAGACCATGCTCTAGGTGCTTGCTTCAAGCCATACAAGGCTTTCTTCAACCTGCAAACAAACTCAGGATGAACAACATGCACATAACCTGGTGGCTGCTCCATATAGACCTCTTCTTGCAAATCACCATGCAAGAAGGCATTCTTTACATCCATCTGATGTAAAGACCATCCCTTTGATGCAGCCATAGCAATGACTCCTCTTACGGTTGCCATCCTTGCAACCGGACTGAATGTTTCTTCATAATCAATGCCATATATTTGTGCATACCCCTTGACTACTAATCTTGCCTTGTATCTGTTCATAGAACCATATGCATTGTGCTTCACCTTATAAACCCACTTACAGCCAATTGCATTCTTATCTTTAGGCAAAGGTACCAATTCCCATGTAGCATTTGCTTCCAAGGCATCCATTTCTTCATCCATGGCTTTCTCCCATTTTTCTTTTCCCATGGATTGCTCAAAAGAAGTGGGTTATGGTTCCTGTATCACTTTGACCATATAGGCATAGTGAATGGCTGTAAATCCATCATATTTCAGCCTATCCACAGGATACCTAGCTCTGGTAGACCTGCGCAAAGTAGGTTCACTCCCAGCTGCTCTCAAAATATCCATGGTCTTCCTTACTCTAGGTGTAACAATGGAAGGAATACCCAACTCATCATCAATGCTCTGTTCTGAGCCACTAGATTCACCATCCACATAAGAGTAACCTGCATTCACATCAAACATGGACTGATCTACCTTCTCTTTTCTTTTTTGTGAAACCTGCATAGCACTATCTGCATTGTTTTGAGGAGATTCTCCTGATCTCAATCTGCCTGTCCATGGCGAAGAATGTGAACCATTGCTAGAGGACACTTCAGGTCCACTAATATTTTGTGACTGCTGCTGTGAATTCTATGCAGCATTACCATTTTGTGCATCTACATCATCAATCACATTTACTGGTTTATACCAGCTACTCATCTCATCAAAAACAACATCTTTGCTCATTGTAAACTTACGAGTAGAAGGGTTATAGCATCTATACCCTTTCTGCTGTAGAGAGTAACCAATAAAGATGTACTTCTCAGCTTTTGGATCCAACTTGGATCTCAACTCATCTCGCACATGGACATAGGCAATGCAACCAAAAATTTTCAAATGAGAAATATTTGGTTTCCTACCAGTATATCTCTCCTCTAGAGTCATCCATGTATTGCTGCAATGGGAGTCAGGTTCATTATGTAGACTGCTGTAGCAATTGCCTCAGCCCAGTAAAAATCTGGCAAGTCTTTTTCGTTGAGCATGGCATGAGATACCTCTCCAATATGCCTGTTTTTCCTTTCTGCAATTCCATTTTGTTGTGGGGTATGACTGCATGAATATTGCTACTTTATGCCATGCTCATGCAGGAACCTTGCAAACTCATTTGAGATGTACTCTCCCCCTCCATCTGACCTTAGGCATTTTATTTGCAAGCATGTTTCTTTTTCAACTATAGCTTTAAGAGTTTTGAAAAGCCCAAACACTTCACTTTTCTTTTTCATAAAATACACCCAAACTTTTCTGCTATAGTCATCAATAAAAGTGACAAAATAATGGCAGCCTCCAATAGATGCAGCTTTAGTAGTCCACACATCAGAGTGGATTAATTCCAATGGCTTCTTACTCTCTTGAACATGTCTAGGAAATGGTTTCCTTGCCTGTTTTCCAAATTGACAGGCTTCACATATCTTATGCATTTCTTCAACCTTGAATTTAGGCAATCTTGCAACAATATTTTGGGCTTGCATTGATTTAAGTCGTTGTACATTAACATGACCAATGCGTTTATGCCAGATATCAATATCTGCAACTACACCGGTCCCATGTGCAAACATTGATGCACTCAATTCAGGCATGTCTGCTTCCAACGTAAACATTCTTCCTTTCTTCTTTCCTTTTGCTATCAAGTGACCTTTATTTTTCATATCCTCAACAAAGCATCCATGAGAATTAAATCTGACCTGCAAGCCCTTCTCAACCATTTGACCAACAGAAACCAGGTTCTTGGTGATATTCGGGACATGAAATACATCTGACATGTATTTCTTTTTCCCATCCTGCATAGACAAAGGAATTTTTCCAATTTGCACAATAGGATGTGCAGTATCATCACCAGTCTCCACAAATCCTAGTTTTTCCATTTTCCTTGCATCCTGCATCCATTCTGCATGATATGTCATGTGGTTTGATGCACCTGAGTCAACATACCACACATCGTTGCTTTCTTCTGCACTTGTCACAGAATTGGTCATGTGCTGCACCATAAACAAATGCTCATTTCTATCATCACCCTATCTACTAGAAGATGCATAATTCCCTTGTTGCAAATTTCCATTCATGATGTCATTCTGCTTTTTATAACAGTCTTTTGCCATATGACCCATTTTACCACAGTAGTAGCATTCAACATTGCTATTTGCATTTTGGTCTCTTTGCCATCCACCACGACCTCTTTGGCTCCCCCTGCCTCTAGAGTTACCACGTCCTCCTCCATAGACCTGGTTTTCTTGAGTTTGCTGCATATTCTGATTTCTACCATGGCCTCCAAATTGGCCTCCTCTACCTCTGCCTCTGCCTCTTCCAGCATTTGAGTAGAAGACAACTTCTTTTGAAGTTCCTCCTGAAGAAGATGCACCACCATTTCTCTGCTCCTCAGAAATTAGAAGAGCAATCAACTCCTCAAAATCAGGAAACCTTTCACGGACGAAAATGGATGTTCAGAACTATGCGTAATCCTTTCCTAGACCATTCAAGGTCATAGAAACTAAATCATCATCTTCCACTAGTGACCCAATGGAAGTAAGTGCATCTGTAATCTTCTTCACCTTCATGTGGTAGTCATTGATGCTCATACTTTCTCTTTTCACATTGTGCAACTCTTGCTTGAGCTGCATTTTCCTAGCTTGCGTATTTGTGCTATACATTTTTTACAAAGTATCCTGGTGATGGATTATAAATCTACTCCAGGATGTTCATCATCCCAATTCTTTGTCTATAAAGCGGAGAATGCATTGCAGTCATAAACATGACCCGAAATACCAAAAACTTATTCCACGCTTCGTAACTCTGCAAGACAGCATTGAAGGTAAGGAAATGTTTGGACAGCAACAATTTTTTTACTTCATTTAATTGAGATTTTATAAAAGCAATTCCATTATTGGTCGGCTTTGATACCAACTAAAACGTGTCCTCTTAGTATCATCCAGGACATGTCTTAGCAGTCCATCGGAAAGGATGTCTAGAAAGCTCCGCTCGGCACTCCCATGGAGTGTTACGGGATTTGTGATCTAGGTCTTCCCACGTCTGCCACGTAGCGGAAGTATTCTAGCCGTTCCCACTTAGGATTGTCCGGAATTAGGGTTTTCCTAAGTGGTCATTAACTAACAGCAACTAGTGTCGGACCCAAGCGAACTACTTTATGCAAAAACGCTAGGTCCGAAGCGGATTCACGCTGCACTTGGTTCAAGGAGAATGGGAAACGAGAGGGATGCAAAGCTCAACCTCTCTGCCATAAGGCATAGTCCCATTCCGTTCCCCTAAAATAGCGTAAATTGGTTAAGACATAACTCTAGGTCATTGCTTTCATTATTCGTTTTCTTTGACGATCATCCAGATGTTCTTTGAGAAAAGTTCCCGGCTAACCGGGATCACCCAACCGCAGGACGGACCTATGGCCCATCCTCCACACTTTCCTTGGTTTGTTTTAGTTATGTAATTATCTAACACATTAATTTGACATGTAACAACCAGCTTCTTTAATTAAACCGTTAAGCACTGGTTCCTTTACGTAATCTTATCACGTGACATAGAAAAACAATATCAAACAAGTTCTTTATTATCATATAATCATTTTTATCTTTGGAATACAAAGAGTTTCCGCTCGTAGGCTTGTCCATAATCCGCCCGAAGGCTATCCAGTAATCCACAGGGATCACTATTCCAAGCTTCCGCCCGTAAACTAGTATGTGGGCCTCGAGATCCAATCCCGAGTCACGTTAGCCTCTTGTGCAGGACCTGGAAGGCGAGGGATTTACGGCCAGAGCCCCCCCTGGCACCCAAGCGTCCTCTTGCTCCAAGTAGAGCTCAACGGAGAGACCTCTCGCGACGGGTTCGGTCCACGTTCCCGGCGCGGTCAACAACCCCCTTGGTTAGGGTTAGGCAGGCAGTCGGGGGTAATTGAAACTGCCTCTCCCTTCAGGCCTTCAACCTGAAGTATAGGTATTCATTTAATTTGTAATTCATAATGCAAACAGTGCTCAAAAATCTCTAGCAAGCATAAACATTTCCATTAAATCGACCGTGTTGTTTGGCAAACTGCTAAGGAATTATTCTTTCCTTTTGAGTCTATCAACACTCGTTCCAAGGTGTCTTGTAACTTGGCGAGATCCTTTATAGTCCAGGTTAGGGCGTACCTTATTAACCCAACTTGGTCAACCCTAAAGTTCATTAGATACTTTAGTTTCCGGTTTATAACTTTCCTTATTTAGAAGGATATCCAAGAATACATCCATTTGCAAGATAACTTGAGTAAGAATCTGCCATCCTTGTTGAGGTTGTTTACCCTTTCGTCTTGTGAATCAGTCACAAGACTACATGACTTCTTACTTGCTGCGCAAGCCCTGCGTTGAAATAATCTGTTTAAGTTTCTTTAAGCCGAACCTAGGGTTTCTTTTTAAGAACCTCAGGGACAAACCCCAGTCCTTTATCGTTATGAATTTATTGACCCTACAATAAGGAAAGTAGTCAAGTGCTTAAGGTATAAACGTTTCTTTGGTCTTTAAATCATTTCCGAGGTGTATTTTTCTCTTCAGCATGGTATTTCTAAGTTTAGAGGCTTAGTTATCTTTTGGAAGGTAATATTGATCACCTCATCACGATTTGTTATCCTTGTGATAATTGATTTTTCAGTCGATGAATTCAATTTAACCTTCCTTTTTCCTTGCAAACGAACTCATGCCAAATAATAATCTTTTCCTTGCTAAGAAATGCAGTTAGCAATGATAACTTCCTAGTAATTTGAGTAACAAGAAAAAAACATTTCATGAATTTCATGATGAATTGTTGCTAAAGGAATAGGGTTAATGGTGCGAGATGCAGCTTTTATACCTTCAGGAATTAACTGAAATATACTACTATAATAAGTAGATGATCTTGCTTGTAATTCTTTATAATGCATGATGCAATTCGAATGAAACTATGTTCTATACATTATCATTTGTTCAATTAGACTAAACTCCTTCACTGTAAATAACTCGGAAAAATATATCCTATCCCTATCAATTTCTCTTTGCCTGATTAATTTAAAACTGATTTAAAACCAAGAAAAAAAAACCTGGTTTTGCGGTGAGATATCCACATGGATACCAAGAGATGATCCTCCCGCAGCTACTCCTTGGACTTTCTTAGGCAGCATCGCAGTTCGATCGTGAAGGAAGCTTTTGCTCTTTCTTCTGGATTTCCACCATCTCTCTTTCGAGGCAAGAAGTCGATCAAAAATTTGACCACCGGAAGGGATAATAAGACCTCTAAAATCCTAGCTTCTTCAGAGAGAAAAAGGTTTGTAAGCTTAAGGGATAAAGGATCTATAGGATATAATCACGATGGAAAAATTATGCGTGAGCATGGCTTCATAAACATCTATGAAAGCCCTTGGGATATCTTTGGCAATGGAATGGAAGGATTTGGGAGTTTTTCAAACCCTAAGGTAAAGTTGAAAAATAACACAAGGTTTTATAGTTGGGGAAAAAGGCATGTACGGGGTTTAGAAAGGGCTTAGGAGTGCACAAAAGAAAAAGAACATATGAGGGTAAAACACGGGGTCAAACACAAGACGAGACTTATGGTTTTAGGCACGGGGATTAAGGGTTTTCTCTTCCTAGAGTAAGGTGAATTTTTAAGGGTCTTGGGTTTAATGCATCACGGGAAAGGCTTTAACGTACCCGGGAAAGGGGGTTAATTGTACCCCGGAAAAGGGGTTAAGGCACCACGTGAAAGGGGGCTTGGGAGGAGGCCTTTAGAAGTTCTAGAAGCTTCTAAAGCTTCAGGTTGCAGTCGTGGCAGGGAGAGATGGAATGATGAAGTCGAACGTGGCCAGACGGCCGTGACCCAGCGAAGCAAGTGGCGGCTCTTCGTACCAGCGGCGGTCTGATCATCAGTGGCGATGGTGATATGGCGGACCTCCCCCTCTTCTCACAGCACGTCGACAGCAGCAGCATTAGTTTCCTCCCTCCTCTCTTCGTCCCTTGCAACTACGGCCCTTCCTCCTTATATAGGGGAGGGGAGGGAATCCTTCCCCCCTTACCTGTCATCATGCATGGCGAGGGAGCCGAGCAAGCTCCAACGCGAGGAGCTTGCTGGCTCCTCCATCCCCCCTCACACACGCCAGCTCAATACGCTGCCGTGGGGCGAAAAAAATTCTTTTATATTTTTAATATATTACACTTGAGTGGGCTTCCTCTTGTGTATACTGTGTGTGTTTGGCGCAGTAGCTCAAGCAAGTCTGCCCACCACACGATTCTTGACAGATGGTGGGCATAAGGAGGTTATAGAATGGTATAATTTCTTCAATCTTGCAAGCTCCTTATTGTCTTTTATCTATCTTCTACTTCTTTATCTTTCTTCTCTTCTATCTTTCTCTTTTACTTATGTCTTCTTTCATCTATTGCCCTTTCTACCTTTGTAGTCCACTTTGTCACTATTCTCTCACTATTCTAAAACAACATAATGTCATCCTCAAGAGAAATTGCAACAAATCGCCTTTGTCTACTCTCATTATATAGGCTTTTCTTTAGCTTAGAATAGCCTATATCTCTCCCTCCTCTCTTGAGATGATGACGAAACTCAATTGATTATGCTAGTAGTCGAAGTATTGATTATCCCCTTCTTGCCCTTGAGTTGAGCATATGTTGGTATTGGGTAATCATTGATTTTATCGAATAGAAGATAAATAAACAAAAAGGAATCTATTCTAGATGTTGTAAATTTTTATAACTTCTATTTAATAACTTTAGTCATTGTTCAAATGCCCTGAGGATACTACATCCTCTCCCCTTTATAGAAATTAAGATGTCATCATCTCGAGAAATTTTGAGTATTATTTCCATAAGGTTTCTTTATCAATCCAAATGGAATTCTCTTTACAATACTCTCTCCCCTATGATGTATTTCCTAAAAGCTCTATTCCTAAGGATTATTTCTTTTACATCAAGTACTCTTTTAGATTGAAGCTCAAGGACTCCTTCTCTTCAAAGTACATTTTTTTAATCATCATGAACTTACTCTTAACATGGTACACAATCTTTTAGTAAGTTGACATAGAAGATGTGGATTTTCAAGTTTTCACAAAGCTATAACTTATATGTATTGATCCCTAGGCACTTGATAATGTTTTAAGGTCCACAATATCTTGGTCTTAGCTTCTTAAATCTACCCAAGTATAGCAAACTCTTCTTTGGGGAGACATGGAGAAACACTATGTCCCCTTCCTTGAAGATTCATTCATATCTTCCAAGATCATCATAGGAATTTTGGCAATCCTTAGTAGCTTGAATGTTGAGGATTAATTCTTAAACATACATTTCTTTTACCATCTCCTTGGAAGTTTCCACCTTTAGAGTGGGATCAAAGAAGTTGGGTGGAGTGAGGTAGTTTGATCTCTATTCAAAGCTTGGAATGGAATCATCTTTATACTTTGATTGTAGGAGGCATTGTACGTGAATTCCACTTAGAGTAATCCATTTTTAGATTCTCTACAAAAATGTGATTTTATTATATCTTCTCTGACTTAATTGAATCATTCTATTCATCCATAGTGTGATTGAGTTTCAAAAGCAGGGGCTACCGCATTCTCATACTTTGCTAATTTTGGAGCACCCTTTTAAACCCTCTGAAGTATGCCATTATGATAGATTTATTTGTGCTGAGTTTTCTGATGAAGGAAAGTTTTCAGCTTTGTTTGAAACTATCTCAAAATGCAATGTCCATGGTCCTTGCAGTGCAATGAATCCTAAGATCCCTTGCATGTGCAATGGTCGATGCAAAAATTCCCTCGGAGGTTTGTGAATGTAACAACTATTGATAGCTCTGGCTATCTTGTTTATAGAAGACGAGATGATGGAAAGACAGTCACAATAAAGGATAATACTATTGATAATTGATGGATTGTTCCATACAATCCGTACTTGAGTAAAAAATACAATGCACATATAAATGTTGAGATATGCTCAATGGTGGCAGCTGTTTGTTAAGTATTTGTATAAGTATATATACAAGGGACATGATCGTGCAACGATTAAACTTTTTGTTAAAAACTCAGGGTTAATGTAATGAAGGGGACCTAGGAGAGAGAAGGGGAAGGGAGAGACTGCAGAGAGGAGAGAGAAAGAGAGAGAAAGAGGGTGACGAGGAGAGAGAAAGACTAGGAGTAGAGAGAGAAAGGAAAGAAGAGGAGAGAGAAATGGCTGGCAGCCATGGAAGGATAGGGAAGAAGGTGAAGGAGGTGAAATGACAAATGTGTATTCATCAAATGGTGCCTATGTAGTGTCCCTTACACCTTTTATACTTAGGTCAACTTGACCTAAGTATTTCCCCTCCATTACAATCCATTCCCACTCAAAATGAAGTTTTTGTCCTCAAAAACAAAGATCGGACTTATTGGTATAGCCAAGTAGTGGGCTGCAGAGTACTACTCTGTACAGCATTACAAGTGGCAAAAGATAGGGGGGAGGGGGGTTCTTGGCATAGACCCAGTAAAAGATTGCCTAATATTCAAGAGTAGTACTAGTCTATGCAGAGGGTCAAGGTCAGCCTGTAGCCACTCGAGTCAAAAGGGAAAGTGGTATCGCTAGCATGCATTGGATCAGCTTTCGTAAGGTCAAAGTCAAGTACAGTTGGAAGCATGATTAGCATGGTGGTATTCTCTAGCTCTTCCATAAGCCTCTCAGGCATCACCATGCTCTGTATGACTGAAGCATATGAGGCTGAAGTCACCATTGCATGGACTACATCAACCCCTAAGTGCTGCATATTCATGGACCCTGCATTCTTAGTGATGTCCAAGAATTTAAATTGCAGGTCTGTGGACTGACGGGGCTCCCGCATGGGATCATGATCATCCAAATTCACATGCTGCCCATGGTCTTCTTTCTTGAGTTGAAGTTCTTGTTGTGGACCCATACCAAAATGGTCTTCAACAAGATCTTCTCCATCCTTTGCATCATAATAATCTAATACCAAAAGTATTTTGGCAGTCTTCGCCCTGGATGTGGCTTGATGATTACGAAATATTGGCTTAGCACATTGATAGCATAAGCCCGTAGCATGCAATTCCCGTATCGTATCACTAGTAAGGAGTTTAATGCGTTTAGCCTTAGAGAGCAATTTACACACATGCTCATCACCATCAGTCAGCTCAATAATAGTTCTGACATGTCGCTCATAGACATCTTGCTGCTCATATACAACAGACGGTTGTCCATGCTCATGACCATAATGCTCATGTTGTCCATATGGATGGTCATACCAATGTGGCTGTTGCTCATAATGATATTCATGTTGTCCATACTGCATATGGTGATAATAGCCCTGCTACGTATCAGAGGGACAATTTGGTTGAGCATATGCATTTGCTTCCACTGATGTTTGCTGCTCACGTACATAAGCATGCTGCTCATATACAACAGATGGTTGTTTATGCTCATGACCATAATGCTCATGCTTTCCATATGGATGGTCGTAGGAATGTGGCTGTTGCTTATAATATTCACACTTATCATATACATGTTGACTATAATAGGTGCATTCACTTGCCTTTGCACATTGAACCCATGCCAGTGGTCATGGTACTCATAATGTCCATGAGAATTGTAATATTCTGATTCACTAAATAGAAGCACGCGCGTGAACTGCCTCAAATGAATATGAAAATTGGATAAATGAATTTTTTTAAAATTTCCCCCTTATCCCTCCACCCGACTGACGAGCTGGAGGGGGAGGGAAATAGAAGGAGCCATTAAGCTCCTTGGTGGAGCTTGGAATGAGGGGGGGAACATGCGTGATGACACGCAGGGGGGGAAGATCCCCCTCCCCTCCCCTATTTAAATCAGGGAGGCCGCCAGAGATGAGAGGAGAAGATGCTGTGCGCCATCACACTATAGAGAGGGAGAGAGCAAGTCTCTCTGTTCAACTCATGAGGGAGGGAGTGATTGAAGACTGGAAGCCCTAGAAGGGAGAGGAAGAGCCGTGAGTCTGACGTTGTGGCATCATCATTGCCGTGAGTTGGAGGAGAGAGGTCGAGCTAGTCGCCGCCGGGAGATCAGTAAGGGTTCGCTGCAAGTCGTCTCGGCGCACTGCCTGTAGCCGCAGGCCACGCTGCCTGGCAGCCGTCTCACATCTGGGGGAATTATTTCTCCCCCCACGTGCCTTCGTAAACCTTCTAGAAGGCCCTTGGAAGCTTCCAAGGGGCCTTCTTAAGCCCCCTTTTCCACACCTTTGCCTATTTTTCCCCCTCCAAAAATTTCCCCTTAAGGCCCCTAAGCCCCCTTGTTTCTCCCCCCCCCCCCCCCCCCCCGGGTTTCAAAAAAATCCCCTTAGCCCCCTTCCCATGGTTTTTGGAACCACACAACCCGCCTAGGATTTTAAATTCCCTTTTCCCCTTAAGACCCTCCCTTGACTTTGGAAACCTACCCTCCCCCCCCCCCCCCCCCCCATGTTTTTTGGAACCAGTGCTTAACCGGGTTAATTAAAGAAGCTGATTGTTATATGTCAAATTATTGTGTTAGATAATTACATAACTAAAACAAACCGAGGAAAGTGCGGAGGATGGGCCATGGATCCGTCCTACGGTTGGGTGGTCCCGGTTAGCTGGGAACTTTTCTCAAAAATCTCGAAGAACAGCAGGATGATCATCATCATCAAAACGAATAACGAGAACGACGACCTAGAGTTATGTCTTACCCGATTTACGCTATTTTAGGGGAACGGAATGGGACTATGCCTTATGGCAGAGAGGTTGAGCCTTGCATCCCTCTCGTTTCCCATTCTCCTTGAACCAAGTGTAGCGTGAATCCGCTTCGGACCTAGCGTTTTTGCGTAAAGTAGTTCGCTCGGGTCTGACGCTAGTTGCTGTTAGCTAATGATCAATTAGGAAAACCCTAATTTCGATCGATCCTAAGTGGGGAACGGCCAGGATACTTCCACTACATGGCAGATGCGGGAAGACCTAGATCGCAAAACCCGTAACATTCCATGGGAGTGCCGGGCGGAGTTTTCTAGACATCCTTTCCGATGGACTGCTAAGACGTGTCTTGGACGATACTAGCGGACACGTTATAGTTGGTATCAGAGCCGACCAACAACGGAATTGTTTTTATGAGATCTCAATAAAATTAAATAAAGAAATTGCTGCTATCCAAACATTTCCTTACCTTCAATGCTGTCTTGTAGAGTTATGAAGCGTGGAACAAGTTTTTGGTATTTCGGGTCATGTTTATGACTGCAATGCATTCTCCTCTTTATAGACAAAGAATTGGGATGATGAACATCTTGGAGCAGATTTATAATCCATCACCTTTATACATAGAACGAAGATGGATGGGGTCTTCAGGAATCTACTATATAGCCACCCACCGGTTTGCTTATCTACAGACCAACCTAAAAAGGATCAAGTGGTTGGAAGACTTGAAAGTCGTGAAGCTGTTCATTTTTGTGGAAGCTCATGTAAATTCGACTTTACATATTCAAGGTCGGAGGGTTGAAATGAACTCATATGTATATGAGGAAGTAACCCGTGTAATCCCAGCCGACAGGATTAAAGTGTTGGGCCGCCATGAGAAGTATGGATTCCAATGGAAAGGGTATCCTGAACTTCCAATGAATTATCGATTCCTAAAGATCCATGACCCAAAACCCTACTATTACACAGTTCCTGTAGACAAATGCAATACAACATTATTCTCCCCAAACTGAATGTAATGATTGGATTATCATCACACGGAACGTTGTATAAGGCTATGCCCATGTAAATACAAATAAAGACTTCTTTTATCAATATCTGGCTGTGCATAAGAGATGTTAAAAAGTTAAGTAGCTACATTGTTTACGAGATAGCTGAACTAGAAATGAAAGATAAGCTAACGTCGATTATCATATAATAACATTAAGAAAACTTTTATCCAGGCACAACCCCAGGTACAGGTTCCGAATTCGCCCCCTACATCAAGTACTGCTGTGACCCAGGAGAAGAAGTTCCTCCTCAAGCAGATAAAGCCACCCGAGTTTGACGGGAGAGGCAGATTCGTCCAGTCTGATGCTGAAATTTGGATTGAATCCATGGAGGATTACTTTGAAGCAGCTGATACTGCACCTACCAATCAGGCCATGCTCGCCAAGTTAAAACTCACCGGCGAAGCCAGACTTTGGTGGAAGCAATGGTGCAGGGATCAAGGGACTTCAGAGGGGTTCGTTACCTGGGAGAAGTTGAAGAAAGCCGTGCAGGGAAGATATTTACCACTTGCATATCGTACGCAGAAAATGAATGAGTTCTACGAGCTAAAACAGCTAGGATTCACTCTTGACGCATACTACTCTAAATTCGTCTCACTTTTAAAGTATGCACCACAGATGGACATGACGCAGCAGGTGTCCAAATTTTGTGCGGGCTTAAATCCACCCGTAAATACCCGTCTCGAATCTATGCGTCCATCATATCTTCAGGATGCACTCATTCGAGCGGTGCCTATAATTCAGGAGGTGCAAGCTAGACCAAGGGGTAACAAAACTTGGTCCTATAGTGACCCGAACAGAGGAGCATTCAGACCTCGAATGAAGAGAGTTCAAGGTCATAATCAGGGACAAAGGAAGAAAGAAAGGACAAATAACGTCAACAACTTTGTTCCTACTCAAAGTAATGGCCGAAACCTCCGTTGTTTCCACTGCAACGAACCTGGTCACTTCAAGAGGCAATGTCCCAAGCTTAGCGGAGGACCGCCAAACGCCTTTCCAAGGAGCAGGCCGCGGTCAAGGAGCCGTTACCCGTGGAAGAGGAAGAACCGCTTGCATTGCCAGAAGAAGAAGAGGAAGATCCAACTATGGAAGCATAATTTGAAAGAGCGACAGTCCATGCCGCTTTACACAAGAAAGGGCCGAATCGCCAGTTCTCGGTAATTCAGACACCGTCGAACTATCAAGGTAAAGGTTTCAAAACCTTGATTGATTGTGGCAGTACACATTCCTTTATCTCACCAGCATGTGCAAAAAGATTAGGAATAGCCACAGTAGAAGCACCTACCCTGCTTGTGGAATTGGCAAATAGTCGTGAGGTAACTTGTACTAGGCAAACTGCTAAGGTGAAATTCTTTCTGGGAGAAAAGAAGACTTCAATCAAATTCAGAGTCATGAATTTAGGTATCCATGAGTGTCTACTCGGGATGGATTGGCTTAAGCCTAATGACGCCCACATTCATTGTGGAAAGGGTCAAGTTTCCTTTCGAAACTCTGAAAGGGAATTTGTCACAACTCAAGGTGAGGCAGGAGTGCCAAGAATCCAATTAGCCAAAGTATCTCGGATCATAAAAGGAGTCAGAAAAGGATTACCCGTTTACCTAATCAAACTCAACAAGTTAGATCGAAAGCAAGAGTCTCATGAAGGACCTTCTTGGCTAAAGGAATACGCTGACGTATTCCCTAAGGAATTGACTGAACTTCCGCCTCAAAGAGAAGTAGATTATGAGATTAAGCTAGTGCCTGGAGCTGCACCAATTGCAAAGAGACCTTATAAAATGTCCATACCGGAAGCAATTGAGTTTAAGGAACAACTCAAGCAATTGTTAGATCAGGGTTACATCCGGCCTAGCAACTCACCGTGCGGAGCTCCAGTACTATTCCAGAAAAAGAAAGATGGGACACTTCGACTATGTATTGATTACCGAGGGTTGAATCAATCAATAGTCAAGAACAAGTATCCTATTCCTAGAATAGATGAGCTTCTTGATCGTCTTCAAGGTGCAAAGATCTTCTCCAAGATTGATCTCAGGTCAGGTTACTATCAGATAATGATCAAGGAAGAAGATATTCCAAAGACGGCCTTCAATACAAGATATGGGCACTTTGAGTTCCTAGTTATGTCATTCGGGCTTACAAATGCACCTGCCACCTTCAATAGATTAATGCAAGATATCTTTAGACCATATCTTGATGATTTCGTGCTTGTCTTCTTCGATGACACTTTAGTCTATTCTAAACAGGAAGAAGATCATGAACCTCAACTTTGGATTGTCCTTGAGACAATGAGGTCTCATAAGCTATATGCAAAAATGAAGAAGTGTGCATTCTTCAAGCATCAGATTGAATATTTGGGATTCATAGTATCATCAAAAGGAATATCAGTAGACCTAGCCAAGGTCAGAGATGTGCTTGAATGGCCAATACCAGTATCCGTCAAAGAGATAAGTAGCTTTCTTGGATTGACAGGATGGTATAGGGTCTTCATCAAAAACTATGCTTTGATTGCAGCACCTCTTATAGATTTACTAAAGAAGCAGACTTCCATTACATGGTAAACTTCAAAACAAAATAGCTTCGACATTATCTAACACAACTAAAACAAACCGAGGAAAGTGCGGAGGATGGGCCATGGGTCCGTCCTACGGTTGGGTGGTCCTAGTTAGCTGGGAACTTTTCTCAAAAATCTCGAAGAACAGTAGGATGATCATCATCATCAAAACGAATAACGAGAACGACAACCTAGAGTTACGTCTTACCCGATTTACGCTGTTTTAGGGGAACGGAATGGGACTGTGCCTTATGGCAGAGAGGTTGAGCCTTGCATCCCTCTCATTTCCCATTCTCCTTGAACTAAGTGCAGTGTGAATCCGCTTCGGACTTGGCGTTTCTGTGTAAAGTAGTTCGCTCGGGTCTGACGCTAGTTGCTGTTAGCTAATGACCAATTAGGAAAACCCTAATTCTGATCGATCCTAAGTGGGGAACGGCCAGGATACTTCCACTACGTGGCAGACGCAAGAAGACCTAGATCGCAAAACCCGTAACATTCCATGGGAGTGCCGGGCGGAGTTTTCTAGACATCCTTTCCGATGGACTGCTAAGACGTGTCTTGGACGATACTAGCGGACACATTACAGTTGGTATCAGAGCCTATTCTAAAACTTCCTAACCTCAATAAGGAGTTCGAGGTAGTAACTGATGCTAGCATTCTTGCCTTGGGGTGTGTACTTATGCAAGAGCATACTCTTCAAGGAAATTGAAGAGTCATGAAAAGAATTATGCCACGCATGATCTGGAATTACTAGCTGTCATCCATGCTCTAAAGCTTTGGAGACACTACCTGTTGGGTAACAAGTTTACTCTAGTAACCGATCATAAGAGTCTCAAATGGATTTTTACCCAGAACGAGCTCAACATGAGACAACGTCGGTGGATTGAAGTATTGGAGGAATATGATTTTGAAATCAAGTACCGACCAGGAAAGGAGAATGTAGTTGCAGATGCACTCAGTCGCAAGGCATTCCTAAATTCCCTAATCTTGCAGAATCCATCAACGGCCAGATCTCTGGCTACAAAGGTATCTATGAAAAATAACCCTATACTTGAACTAGCTAGAGAGGAAGCATGCCATGATTTGGACTACCAAACAATGATAAAGGAAATATCTACCAAGGAGTAGAATCAGAAGTTGCAAGCTAAGTATCAGGAATTTTCCATTGATAATGGACTTGTCTACTATAGAACAAGGCTGTGTATACCAGCAAGCCAGTCACTTAAGCAGAAGATATTATGGGAAGCTCATGATTCTCCTTTCGCAGGACATCCTGGCTATGCTAAGACTCTTAATGCAGTTAGGAAAAGCTATCATTGGGAGAGGCTTAAAGGTGACGTTCTCAAATATGTCACTGAGTGTTTGTCTTGCCAACGTATCAAAGCCAAACATGTCATGATGCCAGGGAAACTGCAACCGCTTGACATTCCCCAAATGAAATGGGAATTCATCAGTATGGATTTTGTTGTGGGCTTACCCCAAGTCCAAGGAGGATACAATTCCATTATGGTTGTGGTTGACATGCTTACCAAGGTTGCACACCTGATTCCAGTAAAGACAAATTATAAAGCCTCCGACATTGCGAGATTATTTATCAAGGAGATATTCAAGCTACATGGGTTACCTAGAAGAATCATTAGTGATCGAGATTCTCTCTTCACATCACACTTCTGGAGAGCTATCTTTGAAGCTATTGGGACTCAACTCTGTTTTAGCACCTCCTACCATCCCCAAACGGATGGCCAAACAGAGCGAGTAAATCAAGTCATCGAGGATATGCTTAGGGCATACTGCTGTCGAGAGCCTAAGAGGTGGATTCAATACTTGCCTTTGGTTGAATTTGCCTACAGATCGCACGAAGGCTATGGGTTTTAAAACAGATTAGCAAGATGCCCAAGATGCGGTCTCGACTTTGACCAAGAGGCGGATATGGAACACCCGCCTACAGAATGGATGTATGACATCGACGTTGTCTTCTGCTCCTATGTTTGCTTCTACCCCTGTCATTTCTTCTCTTCCTCAGCCAGTTACCTGGCCTATGCCAGTGCCTATTGTTTCTAATCCTCCTGTTCCTCCTGTTCCAAGACCGATGCCGGCTCCTTCTGCTCCAAAACTATTTGCTCCGTCGGTTCTTTCCTCTCTTGATGACATAATCAAAGGCATAACGGATTTGACACTGGAGTCAGTTAAAGCAGAATTGGTGGGAAAATTAAAAGAGCAGTTTGCTTCAACCGCGCCTACTATTTCTTCTAATGCTCGTAGTGCACCTAGGAGTGCTCCTAGTGCACCTAGGAGAGATCGAAGATGTATTTGGTGTGATAGTACGGACCATCAGCATTGCAGGGATTACGAATCTTTTCAAGATGCAAGGAGGAATAATTTCATATTTTGGGGACAAGATGGCAAGATCTAGTTGACTGAAATAGGAGCTCTGCTTGCTACCAATTTTGGGAAAGGTGGAATGAAGAAATTAGTAGATGACATGGCTGCGCGTACTTCTTATGTGGCAGCTAGAGGAGATGCTTCTGCATATGGAGTCTAGGTTGAGAAAGGTTCCGAGAATCATTCAACATTATGGACCTATGCTATGGAGATGGAAAACAAGGGGAAAATTCAGCAGATTGTTTTGACTAGTGCAGGTTCTAGCATCAGATTTGAGACAGGTTGGGATTTGCCTATTGACAGGTACACTATTTATGCCTACTTGGCTAAGTCTCAAGGAGCAGATGTACTTGTTGAGGAGAAGCGTAGGAGGGATGAAGAGAATCTAAATGCAGCTAAAAAGACTAGAGGGGGTGAGTTTGTTACTCCATCTACTACAGGGCCATCTTTGAGACCAGGGCCAGAACGACAAATGGAGGATGCTCAAAAGAAAGAGAAGAGGTAGGAACCTAGACAGAGAAAGTAGCCTGGATTTAGATTAATGTCCGATATTGAGATATCTACGGACATGAAGAAAATCTTTAATGACAAGATACTTGGCAGTGAGGTGACTTTTACTATTTGTGAGGTTTTGGGCATCTCGAAAAGAGAGTTTCAAGATCAATTCCAAGAAGTCCTGAAGAGGAAAAGACGTACATTGCCTACTACTGATTCAGAGGGAGTTTTGATTGGGGAGTTGGATGAGGATGAGGATGAGGTTATGGTTGAGAATGCTTCTCTTTTTCCGTAGATAGAGAAGAGGGTTCAGCCTATGCATTATGCTAAAACTGATGAGCCTATCTTGGTACCGCGGAGTCACTTTTCGCGGAGTCATTAGGCTACGGCAACTACAGAAACAATGGTAAAAATTGGGGAGAAACAAGTGCCTTATGTTGCTTAGTTTGCGGAGTTTATGAAAGTAATAGATGGCCTATGGATGCATAGCATGGGTGGCATATGAGAGCCACCAACAATACTGCAGGTGATCTATATGCTGCCTATCCCAGTGTCAGTATTTCTATTGGAGATGTAGAGGAGGATTTCCATTTCTTTGTGCAGGATTCATGCTCTTACCCCATTATCCTAGGACAGCCATTCATCACAGAGATGCACATGGAGACGAAAGTAATGGATGATGGATCTGCTTATGCACGGATTCCCAGTAAAGATGGTATGAGAGTAGTCCAGTTTATGGCTATGTGTGTAAATCATGCTAGAAACAGAGATACTCTTCGAGATGCGCCTTTGCCCACTGTGAGGGATTCGGGTTTTCATTAGGTACTGCTATCCTGTGAGACGACAGTGGTATAGAGTAGAGGAGATTGGAGTTCTCGCCTCCTGGCACAACAAAGCCGATGGGTCTATGGCAGATGAGATATATTGTTTTGGCTAGAGAGGATCTTACCAATCATGTTGAGGGCAGACCTTTGAGAACGAAGACCACTAGTGCAGTGTGTAAGTCCTTATTGGAAGAAATTTTCTGCAGGTATGGCTATGTGGGTAAGATCACTTCAGATTGCGGTGAATTAGATGCAGATGAAGCTAGGGAGTTTTTCTCTCAACTAGGAATCAAGTTGGCTCTAACCACAGCATACAATCGAGAGGGAAATGGAAAGACTGAAAGAGGGCATTGGCCGATAGTAAAAGCATTAGCCAAAGCATGCAAAGGACGGATTGGAGAATGGCCGAAACTTCTACCATTTGCTTTGTGGGCTAATCGTACGACTCATAGTGTTACCACAGGATATATGCCCGCAGAGTTGATGTATTTTCAGAAACCGGTTATGCTGCTTTGACTTGGTTAGTTTTACCTTGACATGAGGATTTGACGAGAGAGGAGCTCTTAGCTCTTCGGATCCGGCAGTTGGATAGAAGACCAGAGGATATTCAGCTAGCTATCCGGTTGAAGGTTGCTAGACTAAGAAATAAGGGCAGGTTTGACAGCAAGCATCGCTTGCGGCCTAGAGAAATAGAAGAGGGAGACTCGGTATTAGTCTTTGATAGCAGCCTTGAAAATTAGCATACTACACTTCGGAAGATGGTAAAAAGATGGTTTGGGCCGTACATAGTCAGACATGTCTTTGATAATGCAACATATGAGCTGACAAAATTGGATGGGGCAGTGCTTAAAGTGCCCATTGCAGGAAAAAGAATCAATATTTTCAAGAAAAGAGATGATGAGGATTATGCATTGGAAGAATTTGCAAGAGAAGAGCAACGAGAAGAAACTCCAGTAGAAGAGACAGATGATATGACAGATAACCTTGCTGATATACCAGAAATAGTCAATGAAGAGATTGATCTGTTCGTGGATCTTGACGACAATGATCATGGGTAGTTGGCCCATCTGGAGGATGCGCAGGATCAGAGGGGGTGGATGTTGTACTGCTGCACATCTGAGGTGTGGAATCCACCAAAAAGTTTGTGTGTGTGACATTTGTTACTTTGTACATATTTAGACATTATTCTTTTCTCTGCCTGAATGTTTTGCCTTCACTTGGTTCATGTTCAATTTCACAGAAGAGACAAGTGTTGTTTAGGAGTGAATCTAGTATTTGTTACCAACAATTTAGAAGGAGAATGGGCTCTATGAGGAAGCTCTAAATTGCTGGGAAGAGATGCATTTAGGTGGACTATTATCCAATGCTGTCACATTTATTTGCATTTAGAAAACATGCATTGTTGGAAAAACTCTGCTTTCCAAAACATTAGCAAAATTAGTGAATGTTCCTTTTGTCATTGCGAACGCTACCACTCTTATACAGGAGGCTGGATATGTGGGTGAAGACGTGGAGTCTATTTTATACAAATTTTTAATGGTTGCTGAATTCAATGTCCCTGCAGCACAACAAGGGATTGTGTATATTGATGAAGTGGACAATTTTTTTTAAATTTTTTTAAAAAAGATTGAAAGTCAAAATATCAGTAGAGATGTATCAGGTGAAGGTGTACAACAAGCTTTACTAAAGATATTGGAAGGCACTGTACTTTGTGTTGTTGTGTACAATCATTACAAACGCATCTACTACGTCTCATTGCAAAGAACAAAGTTCGAGTCTACTAAGACAGATGATTCAGCATGTTTTTTTTTCCGATGATGATGAAGAAGGAGACTTTGTGGATCTTGAGAAGAGCAATGTTCTTCTGATTGGCCCCACGGGATCTGGAAATGAACTTCTAGCCACCTTATTTTAGACAGAGATTTATCAAGAGAAGCTATTGTGGGGGGGCCGCTTTTCTGTTTGGAAGAAGGTGGCGTGTTGTAGGCCTCCTGGGGGGAGAAAAAAGCAATGTAAACAGGCTGAGAGACATCATCTTGTAGATTGAAGGAAATATGTCATCTCCAATTGGTGATGAGGTTTCAATTGGTGTAGAGTTCGAGGTTGTGAATGTGAATTTACCAAATACAACAGAGAGCTACTGCAGATAGATGCAACTGATATAAAAGAATCTGTCTGTCGTGTTCCAGAATCAAGCTTTGATGAGGCTGCATATGCAAATATTCTGACAACACCATATGAGCTACCTGATGGACAAGTAATTAAGATTGGAGCTGACCATTTCAAGATTCGAGATCTGTTGTTCAATCCTTCATTGATCTAGAGAGTTCCTAGAATAGAGAGAAAAAAGGAAAAACCAACGAAGAGAGAAAAAGCTGGGAAGGAAGAGCAGCTGCCAAGGGGGTCCTCATCCGCTAAGCGCAAAGGGAGACAAAAGACACTTTCATTGCAGATTTAGCTGTTGGTCTAGCAACAGGTCAAATCAAGACTGGTGCTCGATGCAGATCTGAGAGGCTTGCCAAATACAATCAGAATGCGCTTCTTGTGAAGGTGAACCGAATCGATTCAGTAAAGTGAGAGCATTGAGGCAGTGAAGAAGACAAATAATAGAGGATGGGAACCTAGGTCTCTGAACTCTATCCGGTCTGGAGGATTTATTTGTGAGTACACAGGAGAGTTGCTGAGGCTGAGCAAAGGACTGGTAACGATGAATATCTTTTTGATATTGGGAATAAATGTGGTGCATGGTCAGATGTTTTTGGGATAGTGAAGGCAAGTGAGTCAACAAATGCAGTTGCTGCAGTGATAGAGGAGGTGGGATTCACCATTGATGCAAAAGACTTTGGTAGTGTTGCTCGATTTATCAACCATAGTTGCTCACCCAATTTGTTTGCTCAGAATGTTCTTTATGATTCTAATGATCTTAGATTTCCACATGTCATGTTGTTTGCTATGGAGAATGTACCTCCCATGAGGGAGTTTAGTTATGACTACAACTACACCATAGGACATGTGAGAGATGCTAATGGCAATGTTAAGACCAAAGCTTGCTATTGTGGAGCCCAAGACTACTCAGGTAGACTTTATTGACTGTGTTGTGAGATTTCCTTGTGGCTGCCAAAATTATGTGATTCAGAGTTGTCTTTGATGAGGACTTGTCTAGCCTCCCTCACTACTGGATTGACTCTGGTGAAGTGCAGCTAGTATTGCATACATTCAAGTTTGAATGCCGCATTTCAAGAAGCTGGAGGCCTGAACCAGTTGATGATGAGACCAATCTTTGACATTGGGTCATCTCACACTTGCATTGGTACAAACATTTGATATTTTCAGCTTTCAAATTGATATGTGATCTCGCTTGATTGATCTTCTATCTTGGAATTTCTCAAGAACCTTTGTGGTCGCAACTTTGCTTTTGAAAACCCTTCGACAGCATACTACGTCAAAATTCAAATTCCGCTTTCTCTTGATCTTGCCTAGCGATCTGGTACTTGGCGAGCCACATCTCCATAGAGTCATGGTGCAGCATAGAAAAGCAATTCACCTTCTCCTCCATTGTAGCATCGATTCTTTTTTCTAACCCATTGAGTTGAAAAGTAAGCAGCCAATGTGAACACTCCTAAATTTGACCAAAAAGAAATGCATGCACTCTAGAAAAAGCTGCCTCCATAAAAACATTTGAAAAACTAAGCACTAGAGCTTCTAATATTTGCATTTGAATCAACCTAAGGCTCACATATAGGAGATGATTGTGCGACACACATGACTACAAGTTGATCTCTTAGACTAGGGATGTGCTTGAAGGTCAAAGAATATAGAATGGATCCAAGGGTGGTAGAAAAAGTGTCAATGTTGAAATGCACTATGGATGAAGTTTGTCAATGAAGAAGCTCCTCACAATCTTGGGAATCCCTCCCTAAAATGGAAGAGGCTAGGGATGCCGAGATGGAAAGCTCAACACATGTAGGAATTGATGATAGACTACTTGATTAGATATATCCATACATCTACACTTAGCACATCGATGCTCATTATGATCTTCACATGGCCACTATCTTATCACTTGTTATATTTGGTTGGTTACAACTACCTACAACTGGCATAGTTACAATGCCAATTGATGATTATAGTTAATTATGCATTGTTTGACTTAGTAGGTTGCTTTCTTTTGTATTATATCCTATATATACTTTGTGTACATTGCATTATGAGATGAAGAAGGAAGAATGACCAATAAGAAAAAGTTTTAGCCTCCATCTCTCTTCTTGTGTTTTTGAGTGAGCTTCCTCTTGTGCGTAGTGAGTGTATTCGCTATAGTAGCTTAAGCAAGTCCCTCCACGATACGATTTGTAACATGGTATCCAAGTGATACCACTAAGAGCAACTAGTTTTAAAGGATGAAGTGAAGGAGGAGGAGCAAGGATTCAAGCAAGCAAGCAATCAGTAAAAACCCCCCATTCTCTCTCTCTTTCCCTTGGATAATGCTTGTGGAGACACCGAAAGTAGAATAGAGTAAAAATCTTAGATTATTGTGAGATTTAATGCGCAAGAAGAAGAGTCTATATTCTACAAACAAGACCTTTAGAGCCATTTAGTTATGTTTTGAGCCATTAGAGAGCCATTTTGGGTCCCACTTTAGCCCCACATGGTTGTGGATAGTAGTTTCAAGGCATATTATAATTTTGGCTATGTCCGCCATTCTCTAGTACACACAAATTACCGATTTCAAATTGTTAACAAACACAGATCTAGAGCTAGTTAGCTATGGTGGACGCAAATCAAACACACGATACATTATCAAAATGAGAGATTGTAACTCAAGTGAATTAGGTTCCAAGATAGATTAGCTTGGACTCATAAAGACAATCTTGAGTAACTCAACCTAATAGTTCCATTGCATTGAAATGAGTGTCAAGTACATGCCTTTATAGTTTTGTGGATAGTACCACTTTTCCTCTCTATGCTTATGGGATTTTAGACATCTATTCCTAGAGCATACATCATTGTCTCTCTCTCATACAAAGCCACTTATGGGCATGCCTCTTTTGGGCACACATCCAACCTCTATGGGCATTCATGTTAAGCATCATTTGCTATTCTCAACACTCCCCCTCAAATGATGAGTCTCTACCCTTGCTGGCTTTTTCCCCCTCTGCATGTAAACATGGACCAGGAGACTAGCTCTTTGGCAGCCTAGTCAAGTTAAGGCTTGAAACTTTACATCTTGGTAGGGTTTTTACATCCACTATGGGAAACACAATCCACTAAGGGAGATCCACTATGGGAAATTATTTGTTGTCAAAAACGGAAAGTTCTTTATCTTCATTTTGCTTGCTTTGTCACTCTTTACTTTGCTTGTAGCTTCTTTGACTTTGACTTTGCTCTTCTTGTCTCCCTCAAGCAAGGGCACCATCAACTTTGAGCTTTGTATGATGACCAAGGGAGTTGAATTCAAGCAATCCACCTCATAGCTACATCTTTGACCATCAACAATTTCTTCACCATAACTATGACCTCTCCTATATATCCTTGCTTGGGCAAGAGGTGTATTTGGGCAATCACTCAAAAGGATTAGTTGTGCAAAAACAATAAGATATAACTTCCCAATATGTATTGAAAGAACCTGGAATCTTTGCACTACTCAGAAGCAATCTCCAGGCATTAGTTCTCCTGGAGCTCCTTCGTAGACCAAAAACGTGGATCAGAAAAATCAGCTCTTTCTCTGCTATCCAGAACCCAAATTTGATGGCTCCATTGGCTCCGAAAGGGGGGTAAAATTCCAAGACACTTGCTCATGGATCTCCCAGATTAGTCATTCTTCTTCTTTCAGTTCAATTTGCAGTTTTCAGCCTGTTTACAACGATCACGACGCGCACGATTTCATCAATGTATCTTTTTTTGTGAAAAATCTCCTAATTGGCTAAAAAAGCAACTAGCTTTTTGCATGCCATCCTAATCTAGAAACTTTTTCTAACTTTTTTGGATTTTTACAATAAATAATATAAAAAATAGACTAAAATTATCCAAAAATCTAGTATTTTGAGATAATCTATGCAACTCACACTAGTACTAATGGCTCAGATCACATTGACTCTTTAGATCAATAGATAAGTCGGATGATGATGCATTCCATACTTTTTCACACTGTGTCCTCATAACATCATGACATCCATCCCCTCTGAACCTGCACATCCTCCGGTATATGCCAAAATCCGAGTTGTCACCAGATTCTGAGTCCTCCTCATCCTCTACAACCATATCCTTTGCTTCTTCATCTTCCATATCTTCCTGGTTAGCCCCTATATCATGGCCACTATTTTCTTCCAATTCTGGCAACTCATAGGTAGTAGATTCCCGCCTTTTGAATAATTTGATTCTTTTCCCTGCTACCGGAAGTTTTATGGTTGTCCCATCCATCTCATTTAATGCATAAGTAGCATTATCAAACACTTTTCTTACCACATAGGGTCCAAAACATCTTTTGGAAACTTTACGCATGGCACTATGCTGGTTATCTAAACTGCTATCATAAACCAATACCCAATCCCCATCTTGTATGGTCATTGGTCTCAGTCTATGTCTTTTGTCAAACCGTTTCTTGTTCTGTATCCTTGCTGCCCTTAACTTTGCAGTTGCTTCCTCTATGTCTTCTGACTTTCTTTCCAACTGTCTAATGCGTAAGGCCAACAAATCCTCTCGATTCAACTCCTCCTCCCAAGGTAATACACTCCATGTGACTGTCATCTCTTCTATTGGCATGATAGGTTTTTGAGCATACATTAATTCTGCAGGCATATATCTTGTAACAGCACTATGAGTTGTTCTGTCAGTCCACAAAGCATAAGGGAGCAATCGTGGTCACTCTTTTATCTTCTCTCCACATGCTTTTGCCAATGCCTTCACAATAGGTGGATGACCTCTTTCACTTTTACCATTTCCTTCAGGGTTATAGGCTGAAGTTAAAGAAAGCTTTATCCCTAACCATGCAAAGAAATCATGAGCTTCATCTACATCCAGCTCACCTCTATCTGCTATAATTTTTCCCACATAGCCATATCGACAAAAGATCTCTTCTATGAGAAAATTACATATGGCATTTGTCGTCTTAGTACATAGAGCTCTCCCTTCCACTTGATTAGTCAAATCTTCATGAGCAAGCACAAGATACCTCATTTGCTAAAGACCTATAGGCATTGTGACCAAATCTACCACCCACTTAAAATGAAGAGACAATGGATATGTGGGTTGCAATCCATCCCGATGTCTCACAGTTGAATACATTTGACATGTCGTACATGTTTCCACAAAGTGAGCAACATCCTTATACATACCCTACCACCAATATCTTTCTTTGATCTTTGTAAAAGTACCCCAAACACCTCTATGACCAGCCCACAAGCTTTCATGAAATTCTTGCATTACTTTTACTTGTGAAGCTCTGTCACCCAAAACTCGCAATGGCATACCCTATTTCTTTTTAGCATGTTTCCATAAGTATCCATCTTTTAAGAAAAATTCATAGGCTTTCCTCTTGATCTTCTTAAACTCCTCATCTGACCATTCATCTCTCTTTCTTAATGTACTAAGATATTGACCAATTCTCAGCCACTCTCCTGCATCTTTGTCTTCCCAAAACACTTCTACACAAGATGCAAAACACCTAAAGTGTCTTATCTTTGTTGTCCAAGCTTCTGTTAATGCTGTAGCAACACCTTGCATTGCTAAATTCACTCTTGCAACATCATTTTCAGCCATAAGAAAGTCATCTTCTTCCTCCTCGTCCATCATCCCATCTTCATTCTCATAGTGTGCTCGAGATAACATGTCTGCCAAATTTAGGGTTCAAAGATTTGATGTATGCAATCCACCGGAGCATAGCAATGTCCGGGGTAGCACAACTAGTAATCATACCCAATACCGAAAAAAAATCAGTCTCAATGACTACATGAGCATCCATAAAATACTCCTTATCACATTTAAGGGCTGTCACAATTCCCCATAATTCTCTTTTTACCTGTGGATATCTTGTCTGTCGTTCAGTCAATACTTTTGTACCAAAGCATATTGCATACATTTTCCCTTCCTCATCATCTTGCCCAATTTCCCATCCAATCCCGATTGGGCTTGTATCAACAGTAATAATGATAGGCTTTCCATGTGAATAGTCACCCTTTCTCAACGTAGGAGTAGATTTTAAGAGTGGCTTCAATTTCTTCATTACTTTCTGATGCTTTTATTCCCAATGAAAATTTTGACCTTTGCTTAGAAGCTGATAAAGAACATCGGCTACATGTGCAAAGTGAGGAATCCATATCAAATAGAACACACATGCACCCAAGAATCTACGCACCTCTGATAGATTGGTGCATACATCTCGCATTCTATCAATCCCATTTATTTTTGCTGGTGATGGCCTTTGCCCATAAGGCCCACACATATTCCCAACAATCAAAACCTATTCAACTCCAAAGATAGACTTTTGTCTAGAAAGAGTTAAATGCACCTCTTCTAGACATGTGAAAATCCTCTCCCAATCCACAATATGGTCTGCAACAGACTGTCTACATCCATGAGCATCCATCTCTTCATTCTTTTCATCCATTGCACACCCTTTGATTGGAACATCATCCAAGAAGGGAATAGTCAATTGTGGTATAAAATCCGTGAGTACCCTATTCATAGCATTTGTCATGTGTGCCACTGAGTTTGTTGCACCCTGTGGGAGAGTACACATGCGTACTAACCCCAAAGGAGTCTTCATGGTTGTGATATCCCTGCTTTTAATTGCAAGCTGAAACTGATCATACCCCAAGTAAAGATCACCCAAAGAATAGATCACTCTGCCTGCAAAAGCCTCTGCAAATTCATTTAATCACAGGACCTGAACCCACATTTCTTATGGTCACTTTATTGACCGGTTGCATGTCATGAATAAATCTCAAAGCCCCATTCTTTTTGGGCACAGTAAACCAACAATTTGAGTATGGGGCTGAAGAAGGCTCCAAGATTTTCATGTGAATCTTTTCATTTAGCAAATCCATCAACTTTGGCAAGTAAGCTTTAGGCACTGGAATAGGCCTCAAGTTCCATGGTACATGTGGCACAGTAAATATGACCATAGGAGAGACAACATTTGGATCCACATAACCTATTTCACTTGGTTGAAATGCAAATGCCTTCCCATGTCTAGCCAACATCTGCATAAAACAATTTCTCTCTGCAGGTAAAAGATACCCTTCTGCACCAACTTTCAATTCATGTAATGTTTCAGATGAAAACTGATGACCTATATCTTTAGGATCCCGTACGCTTGGCTGCCCTGGCACTTTTTCATACATACCCTCACTCTCTGGTGGAAGTGGCAAAGCAATTGGTTTCACCTTTTTGTCAATTGTCTTATACTTTGTCTCCACAAGTGCTTCAGCCCATTGTAATCCTTCCTAATGAGCAAACAATGCTATAACATCATAAATATACAAAGAACATACTGACAACACTATGTTTTTAGCCTCAATTTTTACATGTATAGTTGCTGAAATTTCAGCCGTAGTGTTAGTAATATTCAGCCCACAAAAGATGCCTGAAATGCCATCATTTTCACCTAACAGGCCCAATGATCTCAGTTTCTTACTAGCCCGTTTCATAGATATTCATTCAGCCCTACACATAGCTTCCATAGTCTTAAACCAACATGAACTGCTTGCTGTAAACTGAGAATTACCAATAGTAAATACATGCTTCATTTCATCAAGAGGCGAGTACACCCTCTGAACAGCACCACTATAGCCCCGCATTACAGCAATGCTTAATGAAAATCCAGGTCTTTGAATTCCCTTGCATTTGGAACCAAAGGAGACTCTCGAAGCATAGCACGATTTCTAGGATGATTAACACAAACAGTAAGAAATTGGACTGCTTTTCTCCCATCCTTGCTTCTGACTCTTGCATAAGCAGAACCATCATCAAGCACCTTTGTTTCCATATGCACACCTGTAATATAGGGCTGTCCCAAAATCATTGAATATGAGGAATTATCTTGCATAAAGAAGTGTTGCTCTTCCTATACATCACCAATTGTCACTTTTACATTAGGACATGCAGCATAGAGCTCCCCGCCAACCATAATCAATGTCCACAGGCCATGCACCATTTTCATATAATCCTCACTCAATGACATTTATCTTAGACCCGTGGTCAAGTAAAGCAACACAAGGAGTTTCACGTTCCCCTATTTTCACTACCATTTCAGTGGTAGCTCTAGCCCAATGATTTCTTGTGTAGTGACTGCGAGGAATAAATCCTAGAGTCTCTTCTCCATATTGTTGCATTTGCCTTACTCCACCATGCATATATGCTACAAGATAATGCATTTTCGGCCACTTTCTTCTCTTTTCCACATGTTGTCCATTGATTAGTAGCATCCTGCATAGACAATCCTGTACTTACTTCATGCTCATATTCAGCCCGAATACCCAACAAACCACTTTCCTCTTCAAATTGCAGCAATGCACTAGTGATATCACCAAGAAACTGACGCTTCCTTTTAATTATGTCAATGATCTAATCATGAAATTATCGCGTGGCAATGCCAAGCACCTCTCCCAAGGTAAATTCCACCCGACTGTTTAAGATCCATTCTTCAAGAACCTTCTTAAGTTCTGTGGCTGTCTCAATGTCAGATTGCAACTTATATCCTGGCTGCTTGCCCTTTTTTTTTCCCTCTTGTTTGTTATCTTGTTTTTGGTCCTGGACTGACCTCTTCCATAACATGCTCGAGAGGTGACTGATTTGCAGATTAGGCTGATCCACACTTCTTTTTGTCATTCTTTTAGATGTCCCTGCAATATCTTCATCTCTTTTTCGTTTTTCTTCCACAAGTACATCCGTGTTTTGTACCTTTACTAAATATGCATACACTGAATATGCATCTACCGGTGATTCCCAACCAGTTATGCCACGAATGTCTTGCCCTGTATGAGACATTTCACTATCAGTGACCTTTCTCTTTTTAGCTGCATGTAAAGCATGTGTCCATATTTTAGCCTTTGGACCAACCATCACTTGGCCATGCATTCTATCCAACTGTAGATCAAAAGTAGAAGCATGTATCATCACATAAGCATTTTGGACAGCCAACCCTTCCAACAACTTCTGCATACCTCCCTTTCCAAAATTCAAAGCAAGAGGCAATCCCATTTCTTGTGCATGGATCTTGCCATCTTTCTAAAAGATAAGCTGTTGTACCAAGGCCTCCTGATAGGTAGCACAATCCTTTCTCACATACATCTTTTTCAAGGCTTAGGGGCTGTTGTCCGTCCCCTTTTCTCTTGTCCTTTTTCATCCAATTTTGCAACCTTCAATTGAAGTTCCCGCATCCCTTTGACCAATTCATCTAATACATCTTCCCTAACAGAGGGAACAATAGCAGGTACAGCCATAGGGTTAGCCATAGAAGCGGGTGGCTTACTGGATACTTTAACTGTCTTACCCATAACAATGGGCAAGCTAGAGACATGCAATCTTTCTCTTCTTCTATGCTTCTTCACAAGCGCAGTAACAGCTTCCTTGACATGTCTCCACTATGTTTTCAAACCTGTCTCTATAGTCTGATCCTCCAGCAAATCATCAAGCTTCTCTTGAAGCTCAGGATCAGCTGCTTGTAGAAACAATTCAATTTTTTGACTTGCAAGAGCTTGTTGTTCTACAAGATCCAACTACTCAAATCGACTTTCAAATTCTCTTAACAATTCCGTAGCTACAAGACCCTTATTGGGTTGTATCACCCACTCCTGAAAAGTCTTGCGCATAATCAAACTAGCGTCCTCAATGTAAAATTCTTCCCTGAGTGTCTTCTTGAAGGCTACCCAATCTGCATCCTGCAAGTATAATTCAGTAATCCATGCTTTCAGCTCATGAACTATAACGCATACAAAATACCAGCTCCATGAAGATTGAGCCACTCCAAAGATTTCCATCTTCTGAGCATAGGTATGTACATATGCAGATACATTCCTGCCATTGAATAACTTCACCTCATGCTCAACTGCTTGTAAAGCATTCATCACAACACTTTCTGTTTGAGCTGAAGCTTGCATCACCTATTGTTGTTGTTGTACCTGCATAAGCATATTCAGATTTTGCACCAATTGTTGCAAAACATCATTGGAGATTGTATTTGAAGGTTCTCCCATCTTATCTTTCCTTCTTCTGGGACGACCTTTCACATTGGATTCACCAATTTCGAAGGGGTTTTTGTCGAAAGGTCGAATCCATCGGGGATTAGAAGTAAAAGGAAGTAGAGATAGGAGATGGAAGAGAAGACAGAGAATACCCAAGTGGTAAACACGACAAAAACAAATCAAAATGAATTGAATCAATATGTATTGAAAGAACCTGGAATCTTTGCACTACTCAGAAGCAATCTCTAGGCATTCGTTCTCCTGGAGCTCCTTCGTAGACCAAAAACGTGGATGAGAAAAATCAGCTCTTTCTCTGCTGTCCGGAACCCAAATTTGATGGCTCTGTTGGCTCTGAAAGGGGGGTAAAACCGCAGGACACCTGATCATGGATCTCCCAGATCAGTCCTTTTTCTTCTTTCAGTTCAATCTGCAGTTTTTAGCCTGTTTACAGTGATCGCGATGCGCGTGATTTTGTCAATCTGTCTTTTTTGTGAAAAATCTCCTAATTGCCTAAAAAAGCAACTAGCTTTTTGCATGCCATCCTAATCCAGAAACTTTTTCTAAATTTTTTGGATTTTTACAATAAATAATATAAAAAATAGACTAAAATTATCCAAAAATCTAGTATTTTCAGATAATCTATGCAACTCACACCAGTCCTAATGGCTCAGATCACATTGACAATCTAGATCAATAGAGAAGTCACATGATGATGCATTCCATACTTTTTTACACTGTGTCCTCATAACATCACGACACCGGGTGCATTCGTAGGCTATAGGTGAGTTGGTTTGATTGCTAACCCCTTGTTTTTTTATCCTGGAGCTTGCCAGAGACTAGGAGGAAGAATCATAAGCATTGCACCAGATTTTCATCAAATTTGCATCTATTTTTGCTGTCTCAATCGTGTCACAAATTCGATAGCTATGATCATCCAATTCAGACAAATTAGACTCCGATAGTCCAAAATCGGACGTAGGACGACTCAAATAGTCCAAATAGCCCAAAATCAGACGTTCAATTTTGGGAATAAGACTAAAATGTGCAAATTGGATATGAGAACAAAACATTCATTTTTTCTGGAAGATTCTGACCTTCCCATACCTTGTAGGGCAATAGAGTTGACTAACTCGAGGGTTGAGACTTGATAGTCTAGGAGCGAGTATGGTCACTGACCATACCCCAATAGAGGTCCCCAATAGAGGTCCAAATTGACAACCTGAACGTGCTACCCTTTAGACCACACATCAATCGTTGAGCATGGACCTAGGGTAGACCATTATGAGTGGCCGCCACTCGTAATGGTTGGGAGAGCTAGTAGTTGCCAAAATTAATTAAAGGGAGTGTGATCTGCATTGATTACACTTTCTCACATATGTTTTGGGTATTTAGAACCATAAACCAAAATTACAAGAACATGCAAATTGTAACAAATCTAAATTTTATTACGGGTGAATAGAGCTTTGGGTTAATTCTTTTTTTTAAGGCAAAATTTTTTATTATTCCCTCCTTCCCCCAGCCGACTGTCGAGCTGGGGGAGAGGGAGGGAAGCATGGGACACCAAGCTCCTTTGCTGGAGCTTGGAACAAGGAGGATGCATGCACAATGACACATAGGAGAGGGAGGATTCCCTCCCCTCCCCTATATAATTGAGGGAGGGTTGCAGGCTACTGAGAAGGGGGAAGAACGGAGACTCTGTGAAAAGGGTGAGAGAGGCGGATACACTGTTGGGGTCTTTGTTCTTGGTGGGGGTACCTTTGATATTTCAATACTCGAGATCTCAGGTGGTGTCTTTGAGAGATAAGAAGGAAGGGGCTGCCATGAGCAACGTCGCCAAGCTGCCGTGAGGAAAAGGGGAGGCTGTTGGCGTCGCAAAATTCGTCGAGGGGAGGGAAGTGCCGCTGCAGTCCGCCGGTCCATGACCACGTCGCCATCTGCCACCTTCTTCTGCCACGTGGGTCCACAGCACCAAAAGCTTCTTAGGAAGCTTCTATAGCTCCTAAGAAGCCCCCCTTCCTATACCCTTCATTAACTTTTCACCCCCTCCCGGTTTTTAAAACCCTTAAGCCTCCTTCCCATGGATGAACCCCCCCTCCGTGCTTTATAACCCTTAAGCCTTCCCGTGGAGCCCTTAAGCTCGCCTTCCCGTGAAACCCTTAAGCCTTCCCGTGGAGCCCCCATCAAGCCCCTTCCCATGGATGGAATCCCCAAAAAGAACTAAGGCTTGAGAAGCCTTATTACCCTTCTCCCCCCCCCCGTGGTATAAGCCCTTCACCCTTTACCTTTCCCCTTTCACCCCGGGTTTAAATCCCTAAGCCTTTACTACTCCGTGTCCTAAAACATCTCCAAGAGTCCCCCTTCCTATACCTTTTACTCCCAAGCCCAAAGATCTCCCAAGGCCTTCATATGTTTTTTGAAACCACACTCACACACACCCTTTTCACCCCGTATAAATCCCTATAGGGCCTTTTCTTTTAGGCTTTGTAAACCTTTCCCTCTCCGAAGAAGCTAAGACCTTAAAAGTCTTATTACCCCCTTCTCGTGGTTAATCCCTTAGCGATTCCTTGCCTCGAAAAAGAGAATAAGAGTATTGAAGTGACGGTGGAATTCCGAAAGAGAGTGTAAAGCTGCTTCTACGTTCGAAGGACTACAACTGTGATGCCGCCTAAGAAAGTCCAAGGAGTAGCTGCGGGAGGGTCATCTCTCGGTATCCATGTGGATATATCACCCCAAAACCAGGTTTTTTCTTCTTAATTTTATATCGGTTTTAATTCAATCATGCAAGATGAATTGTTAGGGATAAGATATATATTTTGTCCTAGTTATTTACAATAAAGGAATTTAGTTTAATTAAAACATGCAAGATAAATAAAGTATAAACATAGTTTTCCTTCAAAAAGTATTATGCATTGAAATGAATTATGAGCAAGATTATTTACCCACTAAAGTAGTATACTTCGGTTAAGTTTAGAAGGTATAATTCTGCATCTTGCACCATTAACCCCTATTCTTTTTACAACGAATCATCATAGAAGGTGAAATTCATGAAAGGTTTCTTACGTTGCTTAAACTCTAGGAAGTTATCATTGCTAACTGCATATCTTAGCAAGGAAAAGATTGTTTATTTGGCATGAGTTTTGTTCGCAAGGAAAAATGAAGATTAATTGAATTTACCTAACCTCAAAGCAATAAAGTTTGGGATTGAAAAATCAATTGTCACATAGATAACAAATCGTACCGAGGTGATCTCGATATTACCTTCTACAAGTTAACCGAATTAATATAAACTTAAAAATACCTATGCTGCGAAATATGCATTGGGGATGATTTAAAACCCAAGAAACATTTATACCTTAAATACTTGCCCACCTTCCCTGATTGTAGGGTCAATAAATCATAAACGTAAAAGAAATAGGGTTTGTCCCTGAGGTTCTTAAAGAAAATAATAAAAGCTAAGAAACCCTAGGACTGACAAATGTCAGTTTAAAGAAACTGAAACAGATTGTTTTGTAACTCCATTATCGCATAGTACGATGCAGGACTTGCACGGCAAGTACGAAGTCATATGGTCTTGTGATTGATTCACAAGAAGAAAGGTTGAATACTCTAAAAAAGGATGGCGGATCCTTATGCAAGTTATCTTGCAAAATGATGTATTCTTTAATATCCTTCTAAATAAGGAAGGTTAAAAACCGAAAACTAAAGTATCCAATGAACTTTAGGGTTGACCAAGTTGGGTTAATAGGGTATGCCCTAACCCAGAATATAAAGGATCTTGCCAAGTTGCAAGGCACCCTGGATCGAGTGCTAGATGCATTCAAAAGGAAAATTTCGTTCTGTAGCAGTTTGCTAACAACAAGATCGATTAATGGAAATGTTTGTGCTTGCTAGAGATTTTAGAGAACTGTTTGATTTATGAATTACAAATTAAATGAATATCTATACTTCAGGTTGAAGGCCTAAAGGGAGATGCAGCTTCAGTTACCCCCGACTGCCTGCTTGACCCTAACCAAGGGGGTTGTTGACCGCGCTGGGAACGTGGACCGAACCCGCTGCGAGAGGTCTCTCCGTTGAGCACTACTTGGACCAAGAGGACGCTTGGGTGCCAGGGGGGGCCCTGGCCGTAAATCCCTCACCTTCCGGGTCCTGCACAAGAGGCTAAAGTGACTCGGGATTGGATCTCGAGGCCCGCATACTAGTCTACGGGCGGAAGCTTGGAATAGTGATCCCTGTGGATTACTGGATAGCCTTCGGGCGGATTATGGACAAGCCTACGGGCGAAACTCCTTGTATTTCAAAGATAAATATGATGATATGTTAATAAAGAACTTGTTTGATATTGTTTTTCTATGTCACCTCATAAGATTACGTGAAGGAACCAGTGCTTAACGGTTTAATTAAAGAAGCTGATTGTTACATGTCAAACTAACGTGTTAGATAATTACCTAACTAAAACAAACCGAGGAAAGTGCGGAGGATGGGCCATGGGTCCCGTCCTACGGTTGGGTGGTCCCGGTTGGCCGGGAACTTTTCTCAAATCTCGAAGAACAGCGGGATGATCGTCAAAAGACATGAACAACAAAAGCGTTGACCTAGAGTTATGTCTTGACCAATTTACGTTGTTTTAGGGGAACGGAATGGGACTATGCCTTATGGCAGAGAGGTTGAGCTTTGCATCCCTCTCGTTTCCCATTCTCTTTGAACCAAGTGCAGAGTGAATCCGCTTCAGACCTGGCATTTCTGCGTAAAGTAGTTCGCTTGGGTCCGACGCTCGTTATTGTTAGGAAATGACCAATCAGGAAAACCCTAATTCCGGTCGGTCCTAAGTGGGAACAGCCAGAATACTTCCACTACATGGTAGACGCAGAAAGCCCTAGATTGCAAACCCCGTAGCATTCCATGGGAGTGGCGGGCGGAGCTTTCTAGACATCCTTTCTGATGGACTGCTAAGACGTGTCCTAGATGATACTAGTGGACACGTTACAGTTGGTATCAGAGCCGACCAATAACGGAATTGTTTTTATGAAATCTCAAAGAAATGAAGTAAAGCAATTCTTGTTGTCCAAACATTTCCTTACCTTCAATGCTGTCTTGCAGAATTACGAAGCGTGGAACAAGTTTCTGGTATTTCGAGTCATGTTTATGACTGCAATGCATTCTTCGCTTTATCGACAAAGGGTTGAGATGATGAACATCCTAGAGCAGATTTATAATCCATCACCTTTGTACATGGAACGAAGATGGATGGGTGCTTCAGGAATCTACTATATAGCTGCCCACCGGTTTGCTTATCTATAGACCAACCTAAAGAGGATCAAGTGGTTGGAAGACCTGAAAGTCGTGAAGCTGTTCGTTTTTGTGGAAGCTCACGTAAATTCGACTTTACATATTCGAGGTCGGAGGGTTGAGATGAACTCATATGTATATGAGGAAGTAACTTGTGTAATCCCCGCCGACAGGATTAAAGTGTTGGATCGCCATGAGAAGTATGGACTCCAACGCAAAGGATATCCTGAACTTCCAATAACTTACCTATTCCTGAAGATCCATGACCCAAAACCTTACTATTACACAGTTCCTGTAGATAAATGCAATACAACGTTGTTCTCCCCAAACTAAATGTAACAATCGGCTTATCATCACATGAAACGTTGTATTCGAAAGGGCTATGCCCATGTAAATACAAATAAAGACTTCTTTTTATCAATGTCTGGCTGTGCATAAGAGTTGATAAAAAGTTAAGTAGCTACATTGTTTATGAGATAGTTGAATTAAAGATAAGCTAACGTCGATTATCATATAATAACGTTAAGCAAACCTTTATTCAGGCACAACCCCAGGTACAGGTTCCTAATTCGCCTCCTACATCAAGTATTGCTGTGATCCAGGAGAAAAAGTTCCTTCTCAAGTAGATTAAGCCACCCAAGTTTGACGGGAGAGGCAAATTCGTTCAGGCTGATGCTGAAATTTGGATTGAATCCATGGAGGATTACTTCGAAGCAGCCGGTACTGCACCCGCCAATCAGGCTATGCTCGCCAAGTTAAAACTCATCGGCGAAGCCAGACTTTGGTGGAAGCAATGGTGCAGGGATCAAGGGATCACAGAGGGATCCCTTACCTGGGAGAAGCTGAAGAAAGCCGTGTAGGGAAGATACTTACCATCTGCATATCGCACACAGAAAATGAACGAGTTCTACGAGCTAAAACAGCTAGGACTCACTTTTGACGCATACTACTCTAAATTCGTCTCACTTTTAAAGTATGCGCCACAGATGGACATGACACAGCAGGTGTCCAAATTTTGTGCGGGTTTAAATCCACCAGTAAATACCCGTCTCGAATCTATGCGTCCATCAGATCTTCAGGATGCACTCATTCGAGCGGCGCCTATAATTCAGGAGGTACAAGCTATACCAAGGGGTAACAAAACTTGGTCTTATAATGACCCGAACAGAGGAGCATTCGGACCTCAAATGAAGAGAGTTCAAGGTCATAATCAGGGACAAAGAAAGAAAGCAAGGACGAATAACGTCAACAACTTTGTTCCTACTCAAAGTAATGGCCGAAACCTCCGTTGTTTCCACTGCAACGAACCCGGTCACTTCAAGAGGCAATGTCCCACGCTTGGTGGAGGACATTGCCAAGCACCTTTCCAAGGAACAGGCCGTGGTCAAGGAGCTGCTACTCAAGGAAGAGGAAGAACTACCTGCATTGCCAATACACAAATGTGCGAAGGAGGGGAAGAAGAAGATCCGACCATGGAAGCAGAATTCGAAAGAGCGACAGTCCATGCCACTTTACACAAGAAAGGGCTGAATCGCCAGTTCTCGGTGATTCAAACACCGTCAGACTATCAAGGTAAAGGTTTCAAAACCTTGATTGATTGTGGCAGTACACATTCCTTTATCTCACCAGCATGTGCAAAAAGATTAGGAATAACCACAATAAAAGCACCTACCCTGCTTGTGGAATTGGCAAATGGTCGTGAGGTAACTTGTACCAGGCAAACTACTAAGGTGGAATTATTTCTGGGAGGAAAGAAGAATTCGGTTAAATTCAGAGTCATGAATTTAGGTATCCATGAGTGTCTACTTGGAATGGATTGGCTTAGGCCCAACGACGCCCACATTCACTGTGGAAAGGGTCAAGTTTCCTTTCGAAACTCTGAAAGGGAATTAGTCACAACTCAAGGTGAGGCAGGAGTGCCAAGAATCCAATTGGCCAAAGTATCTCGGATCATAAAAGGATTACATGTTTACTTGATCAAACTCAACAAGTTAGATCAAAAGCAAGAGTCTCATGAAGGACCTTCTTGGCTAAGGGAATACACGGACGTATTCCCTAAAGAGTTGACCAAACTTCCACCTCAAAGAGAAGTAGATCATGAGATTAGCTTAGTACTTGGAGCTACACCAATTGCAAAGAGACCTTATAGAATGTCCATACCAGAAGCAATTGAGCTGAAGGAACAACTCAAGCAACTGTTAGATCAGGGCTACATCCGGCCTAGCAGTTCACCGTGGGGAGCTCCAGTACTATTCCAGAAAAAGAAAGATGGGATACTTCGACTATGTATTGATTACCGAGGGTTGAATCAATCAACAGTCAAGAACAAGTATCCTATTCCTAGAATAGATGAGCTTCTTGATCGTCTTCAGGGTGCAAAGATCTTCTACAAGATTGATCTCAAGTTAGGTTACTATCAAATAAGGATCAAGGAAGAAGATATCCCAAAGACGGCCTTCAATACAAGATATGGGCACTTTGAGTTCCTAGTTATGTCATTCGGGCTTACGAATGCACTTGCCACCTTCAATAGGTTAATGAAGGATATCTTTAGGCCATATCTTGATGATTTCGTGCTTGTCTTCTTCGATGACACTTTAGTCTATTCTAAACGGGAAGAAGATCATGAGCCTCAACTTCGGATTGTCCTTGAGACAATGAGGTCGCATAAGCTGTATGCTAAAATGAAGAAGTGTGCATTCTTCAAGCGTCAGATTGAATATCTCGGATTCATAGTATCATCAAAAGGAATATTAGTGGACCTTGCCAAGGTCAGAGATGTGCTTGAATGGCCAACACCAGTATATCTATCAAAGAAATACGTAGCTTTCTTGGATTGACAGGATGGTATAGGGTCTTCATCAAAAACTATGCTTTGATTGCAGCACCTCTGACGGATTTACTAAAGAAGCAGACTTCCATTACATGGTCAACTCCCGAACAAAATAGCTTCGATAGATTGAAGCAAAGTTTGGTATCAGCACCTATTCTAAAACTTCCAGACCTCAATAAGGAGTTCGAGGTAGTAACTGATGCTAGCATTCTTGCCTTGGGGTGTGTACTTATGCAGGAAGGTCATCCAGTAGCATACTCTTCAAGGAAATTGAAGAACCATGAAAAGAATTATGCTACACATGATCTGGAATTACTAGGTGTCATCCATGCTCTAAAGCTTTGGAGACACTACCTGTTGGGTAACAAGTTTACTCTAGTAACCGACCATAAGAGCCTCAAATGGATCTTTACCCAGAATGAGCTCAACATGAGGCAACGTCGGTGGATTGAAGTGTTGGAGGAATATGACTTTGAAATCAAGTACCAACCAGGGAAAGAGAATGTAGTTGCCGATGCACTTAGTTGCAAGGCATTCCTAAATTCCCTAATCTTGTAGAATCCATCAACGGCCAGATCTCTAGCTACAAAAGTATCTATGCCAAACAACCCTATACCTGAGTTAACTAGAGAGGAAGCATGCCATGATTTGGCCTACCAAACAATGCTAAAGGGGATCTCTACCAAGGAGCAAAATCAAAAGTTGCAAGCTAAGTATCAGGAATTTTCCATTGATAATGGACTTGTCTACTACAGAACAAGGCTGTGTATACCAACAAGCCAGTCACTTAAGCAGAAGATAATGTGGGAAGCTCATGATTTCCCTTTCGCAGGACATCTTGGCTATGCTAAGACTCTTAATGCAGTTAGGAAGAGCTACCATTGGGAGAGGCTCAAAGGTGACGTTCTCAAATATGTCACTGAGTGTTTGTCTTCCCAACATATCAAAGCCAAACATGTCATGATGCCAGGGAAACTGAATCCGCTTGACATCCCCCAAATGAAATGGTAATTCATCAGTATGGATTTTGTTGTAGGCTTACCCCAAATCCAGGGAGGATACAACTCCATCATGGTTGTAGTTGACATGCTTACTAAAGTTGCACACCTTATTCCAGTAAAGACAAACTATAAAGCCTCCGACATTGCAAGATTATTTATCAAGGAGATATTCAAGCTACATGATTTACCCAGAAGAATCATTAGTGACCATGATTCTCTCTTCACATCACACTTCTGGAGAGCTATCTTTGAAGCTATCGGGACTCAACTCTGTTTTAGCACCGCCTACCATCCCCAAACGGATGGCCAAACAGAGCGAGTAAATCAAGTCATCGAGGATATGCTTAGGGCATACTGCTGTCAAGAGCCAAATAGGTGGATTCAATACTTGCCATTGGTTGAATTTGCCTACAATGCTTCTTACCTGCAAAGCATTCAGATGACCCCTTTCCAAGCATTGTATGGTCATGACTGTCGAAGTCCCCTAAACTTTTCTGATCCAACCCTAAGGGTTGAAGCATCAAGGCAGATGTTGGAAGAGATGGATGATCAAATAAATACAATAAGACAAGACATACAAGCGGACAAGGATAGACAAAAGGCATACGTGGATTTGAAGCATCAAGAAAGGGTCTTCGAAGAAGGAGACATGGTCTTCATTCGCATATGCCCTAAAAAGAGTTCTCTATCCCTAGGAGATTGCAAGAAGCTAAGTCCAAGGTATTGTGGGCTGTACAAAATCCTCAAATGCCTAGGACCCAATGCTTATAGATTGCAACTCCCTAAGAACCTAAAAGTTCATAATGTATTCCATATCAGTCTATTGAAAAAGTATGTACCTAATCCTAATCACGTACTTGACGACCAACAAGTTGTAATGCCTAGTCAAGGAGTCCTTGAGCTAAGGCCCGATAGGATCTTAGATGTTAGGGAGAGACAATTAAGATCCAGAACCTTGAGAGAATGCCTCGTCCAGTGGAAAGATTATCTCGAAGAGGATGCCACTTGGATAGAAGAAGGTACTCTCAACCATCAATATCCCCAATTTATCTCGGGATGAGGACATCTCGATTCCTCTAAGGGGGAGAGAATGTAACAAATCTAAATTTTATTACACGTAAATAGGGCTTTGCATTAATTCTTTTTTTTTCAGGAATTTTTTTTTATTACTCCCTCCTTCCCCCAGCCGACTACCGAGCTGGGGGAGAGGGAGGGAAGCATGGGACACCAAGCTCCTTGTTGGAGCTTGGAACAAGGAGGATGCATGCACAATGACACATAGGAGAGGGAGGATTCCCTCCCCTCCCCTATATAATTGAGGGAGGGTTGCAGGCTACTGAGAAGGGGGAAGAACGGAGACTCTGTGAAAAGGGTGAGAGAGGCGGATACACTGTTGCAGTCTTTGTTCTTGGTGGGGGTACCTTTGATATTTCAATACTCGAGATCTCAGGTGGTGTCTTTGAGAGATAAGAAGGAAGGGGCTTCCGTGAGCAACGTCGCCAAGCTGCCGTGAGGAAAAGGGGAGGCTAACGGCATCGCAGAATTTGTCGAGGGGAGGGAAGTGCCGCTGCAGTCCGCTAGTCCATGACCACATCGCCATCTGCCACCTTCTTCTGCCACGTGGGTCCACAGCACCAGAAGCTTCTTAGGAAGCTTCTACAGCTCCTAAGAAGCCCCCCTTCCTATACCCTTCATTAACTTTTCACCCCCTCTTGATTTTTTGAACCCTTAAGCCTCCTTCCCATGGATGAACCCCCCCTCCGTGCTTTATAACCCTTAAGCCTTCCCATGGAGCCCTTAAGCTCGCCTTCCCATGAAACCCTTAAGCCTTCCCGTGGAGCCCTTAAGCTCCCCTTCCCGTGAAACCTTTAAGCCTTCCCGTCGAGCCCCCATAAAGCCCCTTCCCATGGATGGAATCCCCAAAAAGAACTAAGTCTTGAAAAGCCTTATTACCCTTCCCTCCCCCCCCCCCCCCCCCCCGTTCTATAAGCCCTTCACCCTTCACCTTTCCCCTTTCACCCCGGGTTTAAATCCCTAAGCCTTTACTACTCCGTGTCCTAAAACATCTCCAAGAATCCCCCTTCCTATACCTTTTACTCCCAAGCCCAAAGATCTCCCAAGGCCTTCATATGTTTTTTGAAACCACACTCACACACACCCTTTTCACCGCGTATAAATCCCTATAGGGCCTTTTCTTTTAGGCTTTGTAAACCTTTCCCTCTCCGAAGAAGCTAAGACCTTGAAAGTCTTATTACCCCCTTCTCGTGGTTAATCCCTTAGCAATTCCTTGCCTCGAAAAAGAGAAGAAGAGTATTGAAGCGACGGTGGAATTCCAAAAGAGAGTGTAAAGCTGCTTCTATGTTCGAAGGACTACAACTGCGATGTCGCCTAAGAAAGTCCAAGGAGTAGCTGCGGGAGGGTCATCTCCCGGTATCCATGTAGATATCTCACCCCAAAACCAGGTTTTTACTTCTTAATTTCATATCGGTTTTAATTCAATCATGCAAGATGAATTGTTAGGGATAAGATATATATTTTGTCCTAGTTATTTACGATAAAGGAATTTAGTTTAATTAAAACATGCAAAATAAATAAAGTATAAACATAGTTTTCCTTCAAAAAGTATTATGCATTGAAATGAATTATGAGCAAGATTATTTACCCACTAAAGTAGTATACTTCGGTTAAGTTTAGAAGGTATAATTCTGCATCTTGCACCATTAACCCCTATTCTTTTTACAATGAATCATCATAAAAGGTGAAATTCATGAAAGGTTTCTTACATTGCTTAAACTCTAGGAAGTTATCATTGCTAACTGCATATCTTAGCAAGGAAAAGATTGTTTATTTGGCATGAGTTTTGTTCGCAAGGAAAAAGTAAGATTAATTGAATTTACGTTACCTCAAAGCAATAAAGTTTAGGACTGAAAAATCAATTGTCACATAGATAACAAATCGTACCGAGGTGATCTCGATATTACCTTCTAAAAGTTAACCTAATTAATATAAACTTAGAAATACCTATGCTGCGAAATATGCATTGGGAATGATTTAAAACCCAAGAAACGTTTATACCTTAAATACTTGCCCACCTTCCCTGATTGTAGGATCAATAAATCGTAAACGTAAAAGAACTAGGGTTTGTCCCTGAGGTTCTTAAAGAAAATAATAAAAGCTAAGAAATCCTAGGATTGACAAACGTCAATTTAAAGAAACTGAAACTGATTGTTTTGTAACTCCATTATCGCATAGTACAATGCAGGACTTGTGCGGCAAGTACGAAGTCATATGGTCTTGTGATTGATTCACAAGAAGAAAGGTTGAATACCCTCAAAAAGGATGGCGGATCCTTACGCAAGTTATCTTGCAAAAGGATGTATTATTTGATATCCTTCTAAATAAGGAAGGTTAAAAACCGAAAACTAAAGTATCCAATGAACTTTAGGGTTGACCAAGTTGGGTTAATAGGGTACGCCCTAACCCGGAATATAAAGGATCTTGCCAAGTTGCAAGGCACCCCGGATCGAGTGCTAGATGCATTCAAAAGGAAAAATTCCTTCCTTAGCAGTTTGCCAACAACAAGATCGATTAATGGAAATGTTTGTGCTTGCTACAGATTTTAGAGCACTGTTTGATTTATGAATTACAAATTAAATGAATATCTATACTTCAGGTTGAAGGCCTGAAGGGAGATGCAGCTTCAGTTACTCCCGACTGCCTGCCTGACCCTAACCAAGGGGGTTGTTGACCACGCCGGGAACGTGGACCGAACCCGCCGTGAGAGGTCTCTCCGTTGAGCACTACTTGGAGCAAGAGGACGCTTAGGTGCCAGGGGGGCTCTGGCCGTAAATCCCTCGCCTTCCCGGTCCTGCACAAGAGGCTAACGTGACTTGGGATTGGATCTCGAGGCCCGCATACTAGTCTATGGACGGAAGCTTGGAATAGTGATCCCTGTAGATTACTAGATAGCCTTCGGGAGGATTATGGACAAGCCTACGGGCGAAACTCCTTGTATTTCAAAGATAAATATGATGATATGTTAATAAAGAACTTGTTTGATATTGTTTTTCTATGTCACCTCATAAGATTATGTGAAGGAACCGGTGCTTAACGTTTTAATTAAAGAAGCTGATTGTTACATGTCCAACTAACATGCTAGATAATTACCTAACTAAAACAAACCGAGGAAAGTGTGGAGGATGGGCCATGGGTCCGTCCTACGGTTGGGTGGTCCCAGTTGGCCGGGAACTTTTCTCAAATCTCGAAGAACAGTGCGATGATCGTCAAAAGACAAGAACAACAAAAGTGTTGACCTAGAGTTATGTCTTAACCAATTTACGTTGTTTTAGGGGAACGGAATGGGACTATGCCTTATGGCAGAGAGGTTGAGCTTTGCATCCCTCTCGTTTCCCATTCTCTTTGAACCAAGTGCAGCGTGAATCTGCTTCGGACCTGGCATTTCTGCATAAAGTAGTTCTCTTGGGTCCGACGCTAGTTGCTGTTAGGAAATGACCAAGCAGGAAAACCCTAATTCCGGTCGGTTCTAAGTGGGAACGGCCAGAATACTTCCGCTACGTGGCAGACGCGGAAAGCCCTAGATCGCAAACCCTGTAGCATTCCATGGGAGTGCCGGGCGGAGCTTTCTAGACATCCTTTCCGATGGACTGCTAAGACGTGTCCTGGATGATACTAGTGGACAGGTTACACAAATATGCTGAAATGCTAGACTTCATCACTGACATAATTCTTGCACAAATTCCAACAACCATACCCGAGAATATTTATGAACACATAACTCATAAACAATGACTTTGGTAATTAGGAAATAAGACATAGAAATACAGATCAACCAGTAGCGACCAAAAAAACATGGTGGCCGTCATTCTCTACATTCGTTTTCATTCGTCTGATCTCAAGAAATACAGTTGTTCAAATATCAAGATAGGTGCTTCTAATACAGGTAAGATACCACATGACATTTATGGTCACTTTTACATAGGCTGATCTCAAGTAGCTATATGCATATATCAAAGTAAAAATACTAAGCAACTATTGTAATTTGAACCTTAAGGATTTCTACCCTAACACTTGGCAAGCCCTGGCATAGTCATGACTCGAACCCACAAGCATGAAGTGAAATGTTGGATGTCCCAAAGAACATAGTTATGCCTTGTGAGGGGTCTTGCACACCTCTTTAACAAGCCACATTGAGCTACCATGAGTAGAGCACTTGACCCTTCATGCAATTGGAAAATTCCACCCCTCTAGGATACTCATGGTCCTCTTGTGTAGTTGCATAACCAGTTCTAAGTGCCAATCAAAATTATCTACGAAGTATGAAGAACCAAAAAAGAAAGTAAGAACATCAAGCTATACCAACTAAAAGGAAATGGGAACATAGACAATAATGTCTCTACAAGAAGACATTTGAACTCTAGAATGCTTTGATCATACATCATGCGAAATCTCAAACAACCTCACACACTCAAAATCTTATTAGAGGGATGAGCGTAGCTCAAATTTGGGTTTACAAGGCTTTTTTAAAAAAAGGCTTTTTGCGATCTTGCTTCTTTTGCGAGTATGGAAATTGATGAAGGTCTTCTTCCAAGCAGAAAATGGACTGCATATGACAATTTCCTTGCTGGAAATCAACTCTGGCAAGGTGCAGGTATGAACAAGGGCTTGTTGGAGTTGCAAAACCGGTTCGGGATTGGTTCTATGTGAACTTCCACTATGCAAGAGATTTAAGATTGAGATTTAATAATGTTACTAACCTTAAGATTTAGAAAAGCTTAATAGCCAATCAATCAAGACGGTGGCATGTATTGGCCGCAATCATCACCAGTGAGTACGTCTTGCCGCTGCGAACAATTAAAATTGGGAGGTTAAGCTTTTTAAGCTTAAACACTAAGGTTTAGTAATTGATAAAAAGTTGGCACTCTGTCTGTCTAAGAAAAAAAACGTATTTGTGGTCCTCCGTTTCCTCCAGAGAGTGGTCCTTCACAATCTAACAACACAGCATGGGGGTTCTTTATCAAGATTGTGGGACAGAAGGAAGGAGTCTCACTTGTAGCTTTCTTGCTTGCACAATGGGGGAATACACACACAGGTGGAGGTTGAAAACAATTTTCCTCTTCTTAGTTTGTGTAAGCCAAAGAGAACTCAAGTACAAAGAAATAGAAGAACCCTATATATGGGTCTCAAACCAAACTCAACTAACTAAGGTGGCATACTAACTGAGCCACGAACTAGAGTAGATAAGGATAACTGTCATCTAGCTATTATTCATGGGCGGTGTACCAACCGCATCTGCAGCTAACAAGTCGGTGATATAAATGCACAACAGTCACCCTAGCATATCACGAGTGGAGCTCAATATCTCAACACTCCCCCTCGAGCTCAATCCCGATTCCTGCACACCAAGCAGGTCTCTGAACTTGTGCAGCTTCTCTACGCCCAATGCCTTCGTAAATATGTGAGCTACCTGATCCTCTGTGCTGACATAAACTAGATCAATAAGACCTAGTAAGACCCTCTCCCACACATAGTGATAATGCACCTCAATGTGCTTTGTTCTAGCATGATAGACTAGGTTATTTGCCAAGTATATACTGCTCATGTTGTCACAATAAATGACAACTGGCCCATCTGTAGGCTGATGCATATCATAAAGTAGCTTATGCAACCAAGCTACCTCACATGCAGCCATTGATGCACCCTTGTACTCAGCCTCTGTGCTTGACAGGGCAACTGTAGGCTGTTTCTTCTTGCTCCAAGTGATTGCAGCACTCCCAAAAGAGAACACATATCCACTGGTAGATCATCTATTACAAATACTACCAGCCCAATCAGCATTAGTGTATCCATGCAACTGTATCTGAATCCCAGTCTTATAAAATAGTCCATACTGCAATGTGGACTTCACATACCTGAGTATGCGTCTAGCCGCATCCAAATGCGGTTTCCTTGGAGCCTGCATAAACTGACTTACCAATCCAACAACATAGCTCAAATCTGGCCTGGTAATAGTCATATAAATCAAACTTCCTACTATGCGTCTGTACATAGTAGGGTCTTCCAAAAGCTCACCTGCATCTGCGCTCAGCTTCACATTCCACTCTAAAGGAACTGAAATAGGCTTACAGCCTGCCATCCAATATTTGGACAGCATGTCCAATCCATACTGCCTCTGTAAGAGCCGTATCCCACTTGGTGATCTAATCACCTCAATGCCCAAGAAATAACGCAGCTCTCCCAAATCCTTCATCTCAAACTTCTGCTTCAATAGCATTTTCACATGAAGGATATCTTCATCACTATCACTTGTGATAATCAAATCATCAATGTAAATGACAAGCAGCATAATACCTTTCTCTGTTTTTCTCATATAAAGTGAGAAATCTACCTTGGAAATCTGAAAGCCAATAGTGACAAGATACTGTCCTATCTTGTCAGACCATGCTCTAGGTGCTTGCTTCAAGCCATACAAGGCTTTCTTCAACCTGCAAACAAACTCAGGATGAACAGCATGCACATAACCTGGTGGCTACTCCATATAGACCTCTTCTTGCAAATCACCATGCAAGAAGGCATTCTTTACATCCATCTGATGTAAAGACCATTCCTTTGATGTAGCCATAGCAATGACTGCTCTTATGGTTGCCATCCTTGCAACCGGACTGAATGTTTCTTCATAATCAATGCCATATGTTTGTGCATACCCCTTGACTACTAATCTTGCCTTGTATCTATTCACAGAACCATCTGCATTGTGCTTCACCTTATAAACCCACTTACAACCAATTGCATTCTATCTTTAGGCAAAGGTACCAATTCCCATGTAGCATTTGCTTCCAAGGCATCTATTTCTTCATCCATGGCTTTCTCCCATTTTTCTTTTCCCATGGCTTTCTCAAAAGAAGTGGGTTCTGGTTCCTGTATCACTTTGACCATGTAGGCATAGTGAATGGCTGTAAATCCATCATATTTCAGCCTATCCACAGGATACCTAGCTCTGGTAGACCTATGCAAAGTAGGTTCACTCCCAGATGCTCTCAAAACATCCCTGGTCTTTCTTACTCTAGGTGTAATAATGGAAGGAATACCCAACTCATCATCAATGCTCTGTTATGAGCCACTAGATTCACCATCCACATAAGAGTGACCTGCATTCACATCAAACATGGACTGATCTACCTTCTCTTTTCCTTTTCGTGAAACCTGCATACCACTATCTGCATTGATTTGAGGAGATTCTCCTGATCTCAATCTACCTATCCATGGCGAAGAATGTGAACCACTGCTAGAGGACGCTCCAGGTCCACTAATATCTTGTGACTGCTGTTGTGAATTCTGTGCAGCATTACCATTTTGTGCATCTACATTATCAATCACATTTATTGGTTTATACGAGCTAATCATCTCATCAAAAACAACATCTCTGCTCACTTTAAACTTACGAGTAGAAGGGTTATAGCACCTATACCCTTTCTGCTGCAGAGAGTAACCAATAAAGATGCACTTTTGAGCTTTTGGATCCAACTTGGATCTCAACTCATCTGGCACATGAACATAGGCAATGCAACCAAAAATCTTCAAATGAGAAATATGCGGTTTCCTACTAGTATACCTCTCCTCTGGAGTCATCCCATGTATTGCTGCAGTGGGAGTCCTGCTCATTATGTAGACTACTGTAGCAACTGCTTCAGCCCAGTAAAAATCAGTAAAAATCTGACAAGTCTTTTTCATTGAGCATGGCACGAGATACCTCTCCAATATGCCTGTTTTTCCTTTCTGCAATTCCATTTTGTTGTGGGGTATGACTACATGAATATTGCTGCTTTATGCCATGCTCCTGCAAGAACCTTGCAAACTCATTTGAGAGGTACTCTCCCCCTCCATCTGACCTTAGGCATTTTATTTGCAGGCCTGTTTCTTTTTCAACCATAGCTTTAAGAGTTTTGAAATGCCCAAAAACTTCACTTTTCTTTTTCATAAAATACACCCAAACTTTTCTGCTATAGTCATCAATAAAAGTGACAAAATAATGATAGCCTCCAATAGATGCAACTTTAGTAGTCCACACATCAGAGTGGATTAATTCCAATGGCTTCTTACTCTCTTGAACATGTCTAGGAAATAGTTTCCTTGCATGTTTTCCAAATTGACAGGCTTCACATACCTTATGCATTTCTGCAACCTTGAATTTAGGCAATTCTGCAACAATATTTTGGGCTTGCATTGATTTAAGTCGTTGTAGTTTAACATGACCAATGCGTTTATGCCAGATATCAATATCTGCAACTACACCGGTCCCATGTGCAAACATTGCTGCACTCAATTCAGGCATGTCTGCATCCAACGTAAATATTCTGCCCTTCTTCTTTCCTTTTGCTATCAAGCGACCTTTATTTTTCATATCCTCAACAAAGCATCCATGAGAATTAAATCTGACCTGCAAGCCCTGCTCAACCATTTGACCAACAAAAACCAGGTTCTTGGTGATATTTGGGACATGAAATACATCTGATAGGTATTTCTTTTTCCCATCCTGCATAGACAAAGGAAATTTTCCAATCTGCACAATAGGATGTGCAGTATCATCACCAGTCTCCACAAATCCTGGTTTTTCCATTTTCCTTGCGTCCTGCATCCATTCTGCATGACCTGTCATGTGGTTTGATGCACCTGAGTCAACATACCACACATCGTTGTTTTCTTCTGCACTTGTTACAGAATTGATCATGTGCTGCACCATAAACAAATGCTCATTTCTGTCATCACCCTGTCTACTAGAAGATGCATAATTCCCTTGTTGCAATTTTCCATTCATGATGTCATTTCGCTTTTTATAGCAGTCTTTAGCCATATGACCCATTTTACCACAGTAGTAGCATTCAATATTGCTGTTTGGATTTTTTCCTCTTTGCCATCCACCACGACTTCTTTGGCTCCCCCTGCCTCTAGAGTTTTATAGCAGTCTTTAGCCATATGACCCATTTTACCACAGTAGTAGCATTCAATATTGCTGTTTGGATTTTTCCCTCTTTGCCATCTACCACGACTTCTTTGGCTCCCCCTGCCTCTAGAGGCCGTGGTAGAAATCAGAATATGCAGCAAACTCAAGAAAACCAATCCTCCTCCATAGGACTGGTTTTCTTGAGTTTGCTGCATATTCTGATTTCTACCACGGCCTCCAGATCAGCCTCCTCTACCTCTACCTCTACCTCTTCCAGCATTTGAGTAGAAGACAGCTTCTTTTGAAGTTCCTCCTGAAGAAGATGCACCACCATTTCTTTGCTCCTCAGAAATTAAAAGAGCAATCAACTCCTCAAAATCAGGAAATCTTTCACGTACAGAAATGGATGTTCGAAATTGTGCATAATCCTTTCATAGACCATTCAAGGTCACAGAAACTAAATCATCATCTTCCACTGGCAACCCAATGGAAGCAAGTGCATCTGCAATCTTCTTCACCTTCATGTGGTAGTCATTGATGCTCATACTTTCTCTTTGCACATTGTGCAACTCTTGCTTGAGCTGCATTTTCCTGGCTTGCGTATTTGTGCTATACATTTTTGACAAAGTATCCCATGCCTCCTTTGGCGTACTTGCATCCTGAATATGCACAATCATAGAGTCTGAAATACTGATAGACAGCCAGTACATAACTTTTCTAGCTCTCTCATGCCATCCTTCAAATGCCTACATTTGCTATTGATTGGGAACATCAGGAAGAATTGGTTCTTCTTCATTTCCTGCAACAATTCCCAATATCCTTTTCCCATAAGGAAATTCGTCATTCTAAACTTCCATGCTTGGAAGTTGTTTTTGTCAAGATTTTTAGTGACAATCTGTGAAAGAGAATCAGACGCCATTACAGAACACTGCAAAAAATCCTGTCACTGCAAAAAACACAGCTTCAGCCTCACAAGGGCAAATCTGCAAAACTGACGAAAGTGGTATTTGACCACACAGTCACTTCCTAGTGACGATTTTGCATCAACAGGCAACAAGGATGATTTTGTAACTCCCAATGTCTCTGCGCACAGGCATACGATGCAATTTCTATGGTAACTTTTCACCGACCTGTAAAACAATGATCGCACAGCAAAAAATTGGGCCTTTTCCTGAGTGCGTGCGGAAAACTTTCGCCTCCAAAACAGGCTCCGAAATGGCCTCGAATCAAAAGCACTTTCCGGCTGTGCTACCTACAGAGACTTGCTCCCAAAACAGAAAAATAAAAGCAACACTGGTCCTCTTACCAGAACACCGTGAAATTGGTTTGCTTTCTTGAGCTCCTTACCACGAACAAGGCTCTGATACCATGTGAAGATTGTGGGAGAGAAGGAAGGAGTCTCACTTGTAGCTTTCTTGATTGCACAATAGGGGAATACACACAAAGGTGGAGGCGAAAAACAGTTTTCCTCTTCTTAGCTTGTGTAAGCCAAAGAGAACTCAAGTACAAAGAAATAGAAGAACCCTATATATGGGTCTCAAACCAAACTCAACTAACTAAGGTGGCATACTAACTGAGCCACGAACTAGAGTAGATAAGGATAGCTGTCATCTAGCTATTATTCATGGGCGGTGTACCAACCGCATCTGCAGCTAACAAGTCGGTGACATAAATGCACAATGGTCACCCTGGCATATCATGAGTGGAGCTCGATATCTCAACACTAAACACCCATGACCAAAATACATTTTCATTCCCCTGAATGGTAGTATTTTCCATGATTGCTAAAAATCCTTGAAGGATCTTCACTATCTAGTCTTTTATTAGTATCTTGCTTAATTGCTAGTAATGGTTATTGTAGCCCATTCTAAGTTGATTACAGCATCACTATGTACTCCTCTCTAGCTAAAAGCTTGTGGAACACCTTGTTGAAGAATAGGGCTTTAATCTAATTTTTTAGAAACTTAACTTAATTGCATTAGCTCTCACAACATTTCATACGGTTCAGCTTTTGCATTCATATCTGATCATTATCCTACCAAACTACAATAGTAGCTAAATTTAAAGTCATAAAAGAGTGGGAATGTTCGGGGTTTCAAAGTGGATATTAGTCCTCCTCGCAAGATATTGAAGATTAATTCAATCTCAAACTTTGTAATCTTGATAAATAGAGAGCATTCATATCTTGGAACCCCACTACATTATAATTATTATTATAATCATAGTTATAATGTATGAATAATCATACTAACCATTATAATATGTTATTATTAACATATATTATAATTATTTTTTATTATAATATTATTTATTACAGTATATTATCAATAAAATTAATAATTAATATTATATTAATATACTAAATGTTACTATAGTAAATAAATATGATACATTATTATTGTGTTACATATAATTATTAATGAATATTATGTTACTTATTATAAATGTACTATATTAGTAACATATTAGTTATATATTAATAAAATAATTGTTAATCTATAACTTATTGATAATGTATTACGTTTGCAAAATATATTATCATTAATAAGTATAATATAGTATATTACTATGGTTAATATGCATGTATAATATGATTATAGTAGTTAATATGATATCTATTTAATAATCATTATAACTATTGTATACTATAGATATTTTTAGTATGATACATTATTGTTAGTTATTATACTAATTAATATAATAATACATTATATAGATATAATATATTATCATTAATTAATACATTATGGAGATGTTATACATATAATATGTTATAAATGTTATTATATCTATATTATTATATTATTAATATAATAATAGTTATTATTATTATTATTAAATGTGTTAAATACTATATAAATATAGCTTAATATATTAACACACACACACACACACACAAACAAAGTTGGGTGCCAATACATAGGTGGGCGCATGTAGGGTGTGGGGGTCATGGTGCGCCGACGGTCCATCATAGTGCTCTATGGGTGAGCAAGCATGTGTAGGGCATGGGGGGTCATCATACCAGTTGGTTGGTGTTGGAGAGGTGAGTAGAGGCAAGAGTTAGGGGTGCACAATCATCACAAGCCTTATGTGGCAGCATTTGCAACCACTACTGCAGAAGATGCTCTACATCATGTCACATGGGGCCCCTAAAAAACCTCCTAATAATATTGATAGTAGAAGTATATAATTTCATTTTATACAATTATATAAATTATATTATTTATTATAATAATTACTTTATATTTATACATTATAATGATTTTATTAAATTAGATTATAGATAAATATAAATATTATTTTATATTAAATATACACATAATCTTAAATAATATGCTATAGATAATAACATATAATTATATTATATATAGTTGATATAGTATACTATTACCAATCATTGTATTATGTAATATTAACCTTAATATTATATCATATTCTTTGTTATGTACGTACGTACGTATATGTGTATGCACACCTAAGTGTGATTTGTGGGGGAGGTGGTCAGGAGGCTGCCATGTGGCACCCCTCAAAAACCTTCTACTAACACACACACACACACACACACACAGAGTACATATAAATGCACACATTTTTTCCCTTTTTGCATGTTCTTTTTTTTCATATGCTTTGTCTGTATGTGTGTGTGTATGTATGTGCATACATTTGTGTATACGTGTGTGTATATGTGTACATATGTACATGTGTGTTTAATATGCAGCCTATTTATGTGGTCTCATATATTCACATCCTCTCTCTCCCTCTCATCATTTTTTTCACTCTTCTTTCTTTTTCTTCTAAACTCTTAGCTTTCTTCACCTTATATGTGTGCATGTGTATGCATGAGTAGTGCATTGCATGTACATGTGCACGTATGTCTGCAATATGTGCTCATGTGCATGTTTGTAAGTGTGTGTTTTATAAGTGCATATCCACTCTCTCTCTCTCTCTCTCTCTCTCTCTCTCTCTCTCTCTCTCTCTCTCTCTCTCTCTCTCTCTCTCTCTCTCTCTCTCTCTCTCTCTCTACTCATATACGTTTACGTGTATATGAGCATGTATTCATATATGTATACATGTGTGTATATTTGCATACATGTGCATATGTGTTTGCACATACGTATAGGCTTGCACATGTGTATGTATTGTTTATGTGTTTTTATAGTCCATGTGAATGTACATGTGATTTTAGAGTATGTATACATTGCATGAACATGTTCAACCATTAAAATTATTATCTCATCTCATATGTTCAATTAAAAAAGAAAAACAACTCTTTTTAAATAGTGTATGTATATTTATAGATGTTTTTATAGTATATACACATTAGATGCACATATTCAACCATTAAATGTCATATCATTTTATACTTCTAAATTACATGTGTGTGTGTGTGTGTGTGTGTGTGTGTGTGTGTGTGTGTGTGTGTGTGTGTGTGTGTGTGTGTGTGTGTGTGTGTGTGTGTGTGTGTGTGTGTGTGTGTGTGTGTGTGTGTGTGTGTGTGTGTGTGTGTGTGTGTGTGTGTGTGTGTGTGTGTGTGTGTGTGTGTGTGTGTGTGTGTAGCACATGAATTGCAATTTAGGAGAAAGCTTTTTATGAAGATCATCTAAAGGGGTCACTTGAAAGACAACAACTATTCTATGAAGCGAAGATTAATGAAGTTTCGCCAATCAACTATGAAGAAAATGGGAAGGATCTTTGGGCAAATAGTTATTAATGTTTCTTCTCTTATAGATGGAGAGGAATATCTTACTATATCTTAGAGGATAAGTGCATGTTAGAAAGGAGGAATCTCAAGCAGGGGTCATAGTTCCTCCTAGGTTATCCCATAGGGATGAATGTGGATCCTCATGCTTTGCTGCACTAAATGTCTTCATGTATTCATGATAATTTTATGTATTGGAAGTCCCAAGGTTGGCCTTTGCATGTGTGATTAAATGTGGCTCAAACTGCAAAATGCTCGAAGTTACTTCTAGTCTCATTCTAGTCATGTCTAGAGTCTATTTTACAGAAGCATTCCATTGACAAAAGGGGAATTTTGTGTGTGTGTGTGTGTGTGTGTGTGTGTGATAGAAAATTAATATAACCTCCACTTACCCTCAAGAAGAAACCATATTTATTTCTTGAATACCAAATTCTCCTCCTTGTGCCACATAGGCTTGGGAGCCTTTTGGTTGATTTGGGATCCCCAAAGCAAAGCTCTATCATTTCATTGTTCTTGGAGTTGAGAATTTTCTCAAAGAAAATTATTTTTGAAAGTGAAGAATTTTCATCAATTTACTTACCCTTTGTTCATGATGATGTTTTCTCCATTTGTTCTTCTATTATTAGACTATTCCTCTAATCAATTCTCAAATTGTAAGTTTTCTATAACCTCGTCCCATGTTAATATGCCATTGTGATGCTTTTCAGTGTTTCACTGATACCACTCAATAGCGATGTTCTAAATTAATCCTTATAGAACATTATGAAGCTATTAAATAGTACGCTTAAGCTAGGAAAGTTCTCATCTTATAGAATGAGTCCAATTTTTATCATTTGGATGTAAAGAGAAAACTATGAAACTTATAACCTTGTAGAGAGTTATGAAGGGATAAAAGAATAGGCTTAGCCTAGAAAATGTCCTATCTCTTACAGATTGAATGGTATGGTCATTACTTGCATCTAAGGAGACAAGTAGGATAAATGTAGCATTAATGCTACATGAGCAAAGGAAAAGTTTCATAGCTACTACAAAAAGTTTTCTTGACTAGGATTAACTAGGTGCTCTATGCCTAGATTCTCCCATCGCTTCATGATGGTTTTCTTCTGATGCTTCACATCTAGATTCAAAAGCATGTTTCATGTGGCAAGCGGGTCCATGGGAGGTTAATATACAAGACATAATCTAAACTTCAAAAGCTTGGTAATTTAGACTAATACAATGTCAAATGCATAAAAATTCAATACATGGGGATGTGGCACTCACTAATACATAGGGACGAGAAGACCAACATTAATAGGATCAAGACTAAACCATATATCCAAAGAACCCTTATGATTTTCTCAAAGTTCCCAAAGACAAATACATTTAATGGTGATTTCTATTCACATTGAACCTATCATAGCATGCATATTATTCTCACATGTTACTGAGCCTACAAGATTATATAATTTTGACAACCCATAAACTATATTGAGAATTAGTTCTTCTTCTTCTTCTTCTCTCTCTCTCATAATTCATGCTTAATAACACATATACATATTATATATGTATAATACATTCATTGAAATAGAACTATATGTTTTTATTAATAGTGAATTATTTTATTACTAATTAATAATGAATACCTAATAAATTACATTATCATATCACTCTCTTTATTTTTTTCTCTCTTTTCTCTCCTTTATTTTCTTGTATCTCGTCTCTCTTGTTGTTGTTGTTGTTCTTCCTCTCTCTCTCTCTCTCTCTCTCTCTCTCTCTCTCTCTCTCTCTCACATGTGTGTGTGTGTGTGTGTAATACATGTACACATTTTTTCCTTTTCATCCCTTCTTGTTTTTTATATGCTTTGTGTGTGTAGGTACTTGCATATATATATCTATAGATGTGTGTATGTGTATGTATGTATATGTATGTTTCATATGTGTATATCTATTTGTATGGTCTAGTAAATAGGTATATATGTGTTTAATACATGTATGTCTATTTGTGTGATCTCATAATTCTTATCATACCTAAGCTCAAAAACACACAACTTTTGGGCTTAGAATAAGAAGAGATAGATTACTATCAAGAAAAATGTATATCACTTATGACAAAAGTTCTCATCTTACAACTTGTCCCTTTTCATCAAGCCTTATATACTTAAAAATGTTAGTTAGTTACAACTACCATAGCTAGTTAGTTAGTTGGTTGGGGTGGTTAGTTAGTTGATTCACTAAACCAACCCCCTTTTTGATAACCAATAGTTGGGCTTTCATGTGGCATGCAAAGGGTGGGGCCCACCACACCTCCCCCAAGAATAGGGTAGGGGACTTTCCCATTCTACATTGTCATTACATGAAATTATCCTTTCACGGTGAGGCTTACATGTGGACTAATGTTGTATTAATGACATAGAAAATTATCATTCACATTAGATAAATAGTTTGGATCATGTGCCTACATTGAAGTACTTCGTGGTATCCCAAGAAGTAATTGGGGATTAGTGCACTGCTAATTGATGTGACATACAAATATCATTCGAGAATTGAGTGTCATATGGAACGTGGAATATCCTTGCAGTAGAAGGTTTGCAACCTTCTGGATAGTCCTAAACTACACATGACCTTTTTCTTAATCTGAATTGGTATTGGAATTCTAGAGGGATCAAGAAAGGTGTTACATCAGTATGATATCTTTTGCTGATAAATTACTTGCCTAAGATTCTCTACTTGTGTGATTACTTTGGTGTGGCGATCCTTGTTGAACTTGTGGGTTGTCATTGTCCATCTCATATTTCATGCTCCTACCCATGATTGAATCATTGACTAGTTTTAATCCAGAGAGCAATTACACTATCTTGTTGTGGGAGGGCCATGGTGTATTATGGTTGAAAAAAGGACTTTATTGTCATTAAGTGCAATCCTTTGGGGCTGTGTTGTAGTAGAGTGAGGCATTAATGACAGTGGTAAAGAATCTTAAGAAAGAAATGACTGAGTTATGGTAGTGAAGTGTGGCTTGTTTGTGATAAAACAGCTGAGCTATGGCTACAATGGCACCTAGGAAGAAGGATGCTTTTTCTCTTCTATGAGATAGCCATGAGCTCGCTACGTCAACTAAGAAGGAGAAGGTTTGAATTGAGAATGATGTGCATCAATATAATGAAGCAAGGTGCTTTATGGTTGTGACTTGATTAGTTACGGGCCCTTGACTGTTTTCTTGGAGAGAGTTAGAGGTGGTGATAGTTAGTGGTCTTTAAAGCTAGGAGTTGCCAATGGCGCATTAATGAGCTAACGGGTGCGAGTAGTGAAGACTACCTAGCATAGCACATGGGCAGAGAATGATACAAAAACTGAAATTTTTCAATAGTTGTGCCAATGCATGCATAATTCAAGAGTTCTAGAATCAAAGGGCTGTCATGCTTCATTGTTAGACCCTTCATGATAATTCTATGATCTTGCACTAGTCATAACTAGAGTCCTGTGTCACTACCACTTTTTGACACTATTAGATGTATTGTTCTTACTCTAGTAATATATTTTTGGTTGATCTTTAAGTACACTTGGTATTTAATCTCATTGTTGTGACTATGCCTAGCTTTGCACCTCAGACGTTGATTGGTCGAGTGTGATGTTGATGTCCACTTGTATCCAATTTCAGTATGTCCACTTTTTCCAATGTGGCAGTAGTGCTCATACTCGATTATACATGGTAACCATGATTATTATTCCTTCATATGATAATCTAAATGTATACACGTTTGCATGGTCTACTTCATGTAGTTCCAATTTTAGGCCACTTCTTTAGACTTATATTCCCAACCTTGATCATGTCCTAGATGATTGACAAATTGTAATGCCAACTTAGGGAATGTTGGAAGTCCACTCCAATAGAGTCCTAGAGATCAGGGAAAAGCCTCTTAGGAATCATACTTCCCATGAGACTACCTTATCTAGTGGAAATATTGTTTTTGAAGAGGATGCTATATGGATCGAGGAGTCCATCCTCAAGAGAGAGCAACCCAAGTTTCTCTCAAGATGAGGACATCTTGATTTCTCGAAGGGAAAGAGGTGTTGAGAAACACAGATCCTTGAGCAAGGTCTAGCTATGGAGGACGGAAGTCCATGATAAGAAGCATGATGAGTGAGACTAGACACTAATTGTTATTCAAGTGAATTAGGTTCCAAGATAGATTAGCTTGGACTCATAAACACAATCTTGAGTAGAGAGACAAGACTGAAAGTACAAAGTATAATAGCATTCATAATTTAACTCAATGTCAAAGTACATGGTTTTATAGTTGTGGTACAGTTCCCCTTTTCTCACTGTTCCTATGGGATTTAGGTAGCTTCTCCTAAGATGTTGCATGTCCCTTGCCCTATTGCTCCATAAAAAGAGGCTACCTTAGGAGTGTGATTGAATAAATCTCAACACCCCTCCTCAATCACAACCATAAAAAGCACTAAGAATACAAAGGCTGTCGTGAGTAGAACCTTCCTAAGTGTAGACATAGAAAAAACCAATCATATAAAGCTAGAGGCTGTCACAAGGCATCACTAAGTGTGCAGAGGCTGTAGTGCATAGGTTACATGAGGGTTACAAATCTTATGAAAAGGATCATTAGAGGCAAGTACATACAATTTTCAAAAAAAAGATCTAGTAAAATTTTAGGACAAGGACCGATACGCCCTTGTGGTCTTCATCTTTAGATATTACTTTGAAAGATTTTTGTGATTTTCCTTCAACATGAAAGATCTTCTTTTCCTTGTCCTTATTTACATTGATGCATATATTTTTCTCATTGTTATTGATGCTCCCCACTTTGCTTGCTTTGATGTTATCCACTTTGCTCGAATCTTCTTTGACTTTGCTCTTTTAGGTGCCCCTCAAGCAAATATACCACAATATTTGAGTTTTGCATGATGACTAAGGTAGTTAAAATATCTTCAAAATCTTCAAATAGAAACATTGATTATACCTAAGTGTGAGTAGCTTCATTTCCTCTTGCACATAGACCAAACAATCATCTCATGTAGTATAGATGAGTAACAAGAATCATGTTAATTCCCATGAACAGCATCCAGATAAAAATCTTCATGTTTGTCATTACAATAACTGAGAATCAACTTCAACAACTCAGGTAATCTAGCAAGAGAGTTGGAAAAGAAAAAATTATACCAAAGGACACAATAGCTATAGTTAGTGTTTAAAAAACACTATTTCATATCAAGAGGTACTATCTTGAAGCTTAATGTTGGATGTTGATGCTTGATCTTCTTGAACCTTCTTCTTGCTGAGTTTGAGGGTTGCACTTGTTGAAAGGTACAATGGATTAGAGTTGCAGTGGGTTGTTTCAGCCAAGGAAGTGAGAAAATGAAGTAATTTTTGAGCTTGAGATCAAAATGGCTATGGTTGTCCTGTCAAAATAGGGACCAATGATTGCTAAATAACCTCCTTGAGAGAGAGAGAGAGAAAGAGAGAGAGAGAGAGAGAATATACATGAAAGATAACAAAGAAAGAACAAAGAAAGAGAGAGAAAGAAAGAAAGAGAAGGGGGTGAGAACACAAAACGAAGAGCTCAAAGAGAGGTTGATAAATTGTATTAGGCTAGTTAGAAAACTAAAGCTACTCTTCGAGGGAAGGGGGTGTTTAAATTTCCCATGGATTTTTTATACAACAACAAATTATATATTTGGCTTTTCTTGAGGAGTTCCTAGATAATATCAAGTCAAAAATAGTAAAGAAGCTACATGAGTCTTGGTTAGTAGAATTCCACCATAACAAAAATGAGAAAAAAATAGAATCTGTTCATGGACATTCAGCAAGAAGATATGTGGGATGCTTAGTATACTAATAACCTTATGTATGTTTAATTAGCAACCCACTAAATGTTGGTGGATCTTGTCTTCTTCACAACATACACTACTGAAGTCGTCCGCCAAGGTTGGTAATATTAGAACAATGGCACCATTTCCATCTTCATATGGATAAACTTTGAGACTTTCAAAACCAAAATCCTTTCCCTCTATAGTGGCATGAAGGTTGAATTCAAAGACTCTAAAGGAGAAGAAGTGGAAGAAATGCTAGCAAGAGAGTATTCTAGAGACTAAAGCAAATAGGAGATCCTTTGTTCCCTTTTATGGAGCACTTAGAAAGTTGGGTGGATTCAATTCTTTCACATTAGGAGAAATATGCACTCTCTTTTTTGCCCCTTAAGGGGTTTCTCTCACCTCTCTCTCTCTCTCTAAAAAGAGATTCCAAAATAATATTATAATAAGATATCTTCTATAATCAAGCAAATCTCATATGTGTAATTTTAATAGAGTTCACCTATTATGTAAAGTTCTGCATTTCCCTTCGCTTGAACTAACCCCTTTCAAATGGATAATTTTGAGAAATGCCTACGATAATGCAAATTTTTTTAATTTCCCCTCCCCAAAACGGACTGTCATGCTGGAAGGGGAGGGAAATAGAATGAAGGACAAGCTCCTTGGTGGAGCTCGGCACCTTCCACCGCCATGCACAATGACACGGAGGGAGGGAGGATTCCCTTCCCTCTCCCTATAAAAACCCCCACCCAAGGGAAGGCCAGGAGAGTGAGAGGACGACGCTGCCAGGAACTCGCCGTGAGAAGGAGGTACGCCACTCGATGCTGACGGAGGAGCGGAAGCCGGAAGGGAAAGAGGGGGAGACTGCCGCCACGTCTCAAGGCCCGGGAGGAGCCGTCGCCTTCCGTGGGCAAGCCAGCACCTGTCCGCCGTCACGTCGCAAGTAAGTTTCCCCCATGTGGGGAAACTTTGGAAGCTTCCTGGGGGAAGCTTCCAAAGGGGCTTGAAAAGCCCCTTTTCACCCCTTTTCTTTCCCGGGGCTTAAAATTTTCCCCCTTTCACCCCCTCGTGCTCCCTTTTACTCCCCCCTCCCCACCCCGGGTTTTTAAGACCCTTAAGTCCCCTTTTATCTCCCTCCCCCCCAGGTTTCATAACCCCTTAAGCCTTTTCCTTATGGGCTTGTAAACCGTCCCTTTCAAAACCCCCGGTTTTACTATTTTCAAGGGCCTTTCATCCCTTCTTTTCCTCACCAAATTCTCCCTACCTTTTCTTCCCTCCCCTTGGTGCTAACATCAATAATCTTTTGTTTTGGGCCGAAAAAAAAAAACCCTTGTGTTCCCTTTCAAACCCTTGTGTTGCCTTTCATCCCCCCCTCCCTTCCAGCACGGTTTTTTTTTAACTCCTATAAGCTCTTTCCATGGTATTTTGAAACCCCCCTCCTAGTGTTCTTAATTTTCCTTTAGCCCTTACGCTTGGTTTCAGAATCATTTTCCCTCCCGTGCTTTAACCACCTATAACCTTTTTTTTTGGGGCTTTACAAGACCCTTTTCTCCCAAAAGTACTAGGCTTTGAAAAGGTCTTACTCCCCCCCCCCTCCCCTCCTCGTGGTTAAACCCCTTAGCCATTCCTTGCCTTTTCCAAAATACCCTTGGGACTTGGGTTTTTCCCCTACTCGAAAGAGAGAAGAAGAGTATTGAAGTGCAAGGGAGCGATGGTGGAATTCCGAAAAGGAAGTGTAAAGCTGTTTCCACGTCCAAACGACTACTATTGCGATGCCTCCTAAGAAAGTCCAAGGCGTAGCCGTGGGAGGGTCATCTCCCGAAATCCATGTGGATATCTCACCCCAAACCCACGTTTTTCCTTCTTAATTTTTAATTTTATATCGTTGTACTTTTAATCATGCAAGGTTAGTTATTAGAAATAGGATATATCTTGTCCTAGTCATTCACGACGAAATACATCTAATGGAACATGCAAAATAAATAAAGTATAAACGTATTTTTATTTTTTTCAAATAGCTTTATGCATTGAAATGAATTATGAGCAAGATTATTTACCCATTAAAGTAGTATACTTCGGTTAAGCCTAAAGGTATAAAACTGCATTTTGCACTATTAACCCCTATTCTTTTTACAACGAATCATCATGGAAAGTGCAAATCATGAAAGGATTCTTACGATGCATAAACTCTAGGAAGTTATCATTGCTAACTGCATAACTTAGCAAGGAAAAGGTTGCTTATTTAGCATGAGTTTTGTTTGCAAAGAAAAGGGAAGATTAGTTGAAATTAACCTAACCTCAAATCGATAAAGTATAGGATTGAAAAGTCATTTGACTTGTAGATAACAAATCATGCGGAGGTAATCTTGAATTTACCTTCTAGAGTTAACCAAATTATTATAAACTTAGAAATACCTATGCTGCGAAATATTCATTGGGAATGAGTTAAATTCCAAGAAACGCTTATACCTTAAATACTTGCCCACATTCCTTGATTGTAGAGTCAGTAAATTGTAAACATAAAAGGAATTAGGGTTTCTCCCTGAGTTTCTTACAAAAAAAATAAAGCTAGGAAGCCCTAGGTCTAACAACGTCAACTTAAAGAAACTGAAACGGTTTTTTTCGTGACTCCATTATTGCATAGTACGATGCGGGACTTGCGCAGCAAGTACAGAGTCATATGGTCTTATGATTGAATCAGAAGAAGAAAGGCCAAATTCTCGCAACAAGGATGGCGGATCCTTACGCAAGTTATCTTGCAAGAGGATGTATACTTTGATATCCTTCTAAGTAAGGAAGATTAATTGGAGATTAAAAAAACAGAAACTGAAGTATCCAATGAACTTTAAGGTTTGACCAAGTTGGGTTAATAGGGTATCCCTAACCCAGAATATAAGGGATCTTGCCAAGTTGCAAGACACCCTGGATCAAGTGCTGGATGCATTCGAAAGGAAGGATTCATTCCTTAGCAGTTTGCCAACAACAAAAACGATCAATGGAAATGTTTGTGCTTGCTAGCGATTTTAAAGCATTTTTTGACTTGTTTGACCAATGAAGTACAAAATAAATGAATATCTATACTTCAAGTTGAAGGCCTGAAGGGAGAGGCAGCTTCAGTTACCCCCGACTGCGTGCCTGACCCTAACCAAGGGGGTTGTTGACCGTACTGGGAACGTGGACCGAACCCGCCACGAGAGGTCTCTCCGTTGAGCGCTACTTGAAGCAGGAGGACGCTTGGGTGCCAGGGGGGCTCTGGCCGTAAATCCCTCGCCTTCCGAGTCCTGCACAAGAGGCTAATGTGACTCGGGATTGGATCTCGAGGCCTACATACTAGTCTATGGGCGGAAACTTGGAATAATGATCCCTGTGGATTGCTGGATAGCCTTCGGGCGGATTGTGGATAAGCCTACGGGCGGAACTCCTTGTATTTCAAAGATAAATATGATGACATGTTAATAAAGAACTTGTCTGATATTGTTTTTCTATGTCAAGTGATAAGATTACGTGAAGGAACTAGTGCTTAACGGATTAATTAAAGAAGCTGGTTGTTACATGTCCAACTAATGTGTTAGATAATTACATAACTAAAACAACTCAAGGAAAGTGTGGAGGATGGGCCATGGGTCTGTCCTACGGTTGGGTGGTCCTGGTTGGCCGAGAACTTTTCTCAAATCACGAGGAACAGCGGGATGATCGTCAAAGGACACGAACAACAAAAGCATTGACCTAGAGATATGTCTTATCCCGATTTACGCTATTTTAGGGGAACGGAATGGGACTATGCCTTATGGCAGAGAGGTTGAGCCTTGCATCCCTCTCGTTTCCCATTCTCCTTGAACCAAGTGCAGCGTGAATCCGCTTCGGACCTGGCGTTTCTCCGTAAAGTAGTTCGCTTGGGTCCAACGCTAGTTGCTGTTAGGAAATTACCAATCAGGAAAACCCTAATCCAGGTCGATCCTAAGTGGGAATGGCGGGAATACTTCAATCCCGTAACATTCCGTGGGAGTGCCGGGTGGAGCTTTCTAGACATTGTTTCTGATAGACTGCTAAGACGTGTCCTGGATGATACTAGTGGACACGTTACAGTTGGTATCAAAGCCGACCAACAACGGAATTGTTTTTATGAAATCATAATAAGATGAAGTAAAGCAAATGTTGCTGTGCAAACATTTCCTTACCTTCAATTCTGTCTTGCAGAATTACGAAGCGTGGAACAAGTTCTTGGTATTTCAAGTCATGTTTATGACTACAATGCATTCTCCGCTTTATAGACAAAGGATTGGGATGATGAACATCCTGGAGCAGATCTATAATCCATCACCTTTGTACATGGAACGTAGATGGACGGGTGCTTCGAGAATCTACTATATAGCCACCCACCGGTTTGCTTATTTACAAACCAACCTAAAGAGGATCAAGTGGTTGGAAGACCTGAAAATCGTGAAGCTGTTCATTTTTGTAGAAGCTCATGTAAACTCAACTTTACATATTCAAGATCGAAGGGTTGAGATGAATTCATATGTATATGAGGAAGTAACCCGTGTAATCCCCGCCTACAGGACTAAAGTGTTGGGCCGCCATGAGGAGTATGGACTCCAGTGAAAAGGATATCCTGAATTTCCAATGACTTACCGATTCCTGAAGATCCATGATCCGAAACCTTACTATTATACAGTCCCTGTAGATAAATGTAATACAATGTTGTTCTCCCCAAACTAAATGTAACAATTGGCTTATCATCGCATGAAACGTTGTATTTGAAAGGGCTATGCCCATATAAATACAAATAAAGACTTCTTTTTATCAATGTCTGATTATGCATAAGAGTTGATAAAAAGTTAAGTAGCTACATTGTTTACGAGATAGCTGAATTAAAGATGTAATATAAATCAATAACCATTATCGTATAATAATGTTAAGAAACCTTTATCCAGGCACAACCCCAGGTACAAGTGTCTAATTCGCCTCCTACATCAAGTACTGCTATGATTTAGGAGAAGAAGTTTCTTCTCAAGCAGATTAAGCCACCCGAGTTTGATGGGAGAGGCAGATTTGTCTAAGCTAATGCTGAAATTTGGATTGAATCCATGGAGAATTACTTCGAAGCAACTGGTACTGCACCTGCCAATTAGGCTATGCTCGCCAAGCTAAAGCTCACCAGCGAAGCCAGGATTTGGTGGAAGCAATGGTGCAGGGATCAAGGGATCACAAAGGGATCCGTTACCTAGGAGAAGCTGAAGAAAGCTGTGCAAGGAAGATATTTACCACCTGCTTATTGCACGCAGAAAATGAATGAGTTCTACGAGCTAAAACAATTGGGGCTCACGCTTGATGCATACTACTCTAAATTTGTCTCACTTTTTAAGTATGCATCGCAGATGGACATGACACAGCAGGTGTCCAAATTTTGTGCGGGTTTAAATCCACCAGTAAATACCCGTCTCGAATCTATGCGTCCATCAGATCTTCAGGATGCATTCATTTGAGCGGCGCCTATAATTCAGGGGGTGCAAGCTAGACCAAGGGGTAACAAAACTTGGTCTTATAATGACCTGAACAAAGGAGCATTCAGACCTCAAATGAAGAGAGTTCAAGGTCATAATCAGGGACAAAGAAAGAAAGCAAGGACGAATAATTTCAACAACTTTGTTCCTACTCAAAGTAATGGCCGAAACCTTTGTTGTTTCCACTGCAACGAATTCGATCACTTCAAGAGGCAATGTCCCAAGCTTGGTGGAGGACATCGCCAAGCGCCTTTCCAAGGAACAGGCCGTGGTCAAGGACCCGCTACCGAGGAAGAGAAAGAACCGCCTGCATTGGCAATAGGCAATTGTGCGAAGAAGAAGATCCAACCATGGAAGCAGAATTCGAAAGAGTGACAATCCATGCCGCTTTACACAAGAAAGGGCCGAATCGCCAGTTCTCGGTGATTTAGACACCATCGGACTATCAAGGTAAAGGTTTCAAGACCTTGATTGATTGTGCAAGTACACATTCCTTGATCTCACCAGCATGTGCAAAAAGATTAGGAATAACCACAGTAGAAGCACCTACCCTGCTTGTGGAATTGGCAAATGGTCGTGAGGTTACTTATACCAGGCAAACTTCTAAGGTGGAATTCTTTCTGGAAGGAAAGAAGACTTCGGTCAAATTCAGAGTCATGAATTTAGGTATCCATGAGTGTCTACTCGGAATGGATTGGCTTAAGCCTAACAACGCCCACATTCACTATGGAAAGGGTCAAGTTTCCTTTCGAAACTCTGAAAGGGAATTAGTCACAACTCAAGGTGAGGCTGGAGTGTCGAGAATCCAATTGGCCAAAGTATCTCTGATCATAAAAGGAGTCAAAAAAGGATTACCTGTTTACTTGATTAAACTCAACGAATTAGATCTAAAGCAAGAGTCTCATGAAGGACCTTCTTGGCTAAAGGAATACGCGAACGTATTCCCTGAAGAGTTGACTAAACTTCCGCCTCAAAGAGAAGTAGATCATGAAATTAGGTTAGTACTAGGAGCAACGCCAATTGCAAAGAGACCTTATAGAATGTCCATACCAGAAGCAATTGAGCTAAAGGAACAACTCAAGAAACAGTTAGATCACGGCTACATCCGGCCTAGCAGTTCACCATGGGGAGCTCCAGTACTATTCCAGAAAAAGAAGGATGGGACACTTCGACTATGTATTGATTACCGGGAGTTGAATAAATCAACAGTCAAGAACAAGTATCCTATTCCTAGAATAGATGAGCTTCTTGATCGTCTTCAGGGTGTGAAGATCTTCTCCAAGATTGATCTCAGGTCAGGTTACTATTAGATAAGGATCAAGGAAGAAGATATCCCAAAGACGGCCTTCAATACAAGATATGGGCACTTTGAGTTCCTAGTTATGTTATTCGGGCTTACGAATGCACATGCCACCTTCAATAGGTTAATGCAGGATATCTTTAGGCCATATCTTGATGATTTTGTGCTTGTCTTCTTCCATGAAACTTTAGTATATTCTAAACAGGAAGAAGATCATGAACCCCAACTTCGGATTGTCCTTGAGACAATGAGGCTGATAAGCTGTATGCTAAAATGTAGAAGTGTGCATTCTTCAAGCATCAGATTGAATATCTGGGATTCATAGTATCAGCAGAAGGAATATCAGTGGACCCAGCCAAGGTCAGAGATGTGCTTGAGTGGCCAATATGAGTATCCATCAAAGAGATACGTACCTTTCTTGGATTGACAGGATGGTATAGGGTCTTCATAAAAAACTATGCTTTGATTGCAGCACCTCTGACGGACTTACTGAAGAAGCAAACTTCCATTGCATGGTCAACTCCCGAACAAAATAGCTTCGATAGATTGAAGAAAAGTTTGGTATCAACACCTATTCTAAAACTTCCAGACCTCAATAAGGAGTTTGAGGTAGTAACTGATGCTAACATTCTTGCCTTGGGGTGTGTACTTATTCAGGAAGGTCATCCAATAGCATACTCTTCAAGGAAATTGAAGAGTCATGAAAAGAATTATGCTACACATGATCTGGAATTACTAGCTGTCATCCATGCTCTAAAGCTTTGGAGACACTACCTGTTGGGTAACAAGTATACTCTAGTAACTCACCATAAGAGTCTCAAATGGATCTTTACCCAGAACGAGCTCAACATGAGGCAACGTCGGTGGATTGAAGTGTTGGAGGAATATGACTTTGAAATCAAGTGTACTGACCAGGGAAAGAGAATGTAGTTGCCGATGCACTTAGTCGCAAGGCATTCCTAAATTCCCTAATCTTGCAAAATCCATCAATAGCCAGATCTCTAGCTACAAAAGTATCTATGCCAAACAACCCTATACTTGAGTTAGCTAGAGACGATGCACGCCATGATCCAGCCTACCAAACAATGCTAAGGGAGATCTCTATCAAGGATCAGAATCAAAAATTTCAGGCTAAGTATCATGAATTTTCTATCAATAATGGGCTTGTCTACTACAGAACAAGGCTGTGTATACCAACAAGCCAGTCACTTAAGCAGAAGATATTGTGGGAAGCTCATGATTCTCCTTTCACAGGACATCCTGGCTATGCTAAGAATCTTAATGCAATTAGGAAGAGCTACCATTGGGAGAGGCTCAAAGGTGACGTTCTCAAATATTTCACTGAGTGTTTGTCTTGCCAACGTATCAAAGCCGAACATGTCATGATGCCAGGGAAACTGCAACCGCTTGACATTCCCCAAATGAAATGGGAATTCATCAGTATGGATTTTGTTGTAGGCCTACCCCAAGTCTAGGGAGGATACAACTCCATCATGGTTGTGGTTGACATGCTTACTAAGGTTGCACACCTTATTCCAGTAAAGACAAACTATAAAGCCTCAGACATTGCAAGATTGTTTATCAAGGAGATATTCAAGCTACACGGTTTACCCAGAAGAATCATTAGTGATCGTGATTCTCTTTTCGCATGACACTTCTGGAGAGCTATCTTTGAAGCTATTGGGACTCAACTCTGTTTTAGCACCGCCTACCATCCCCAAACGGATGGCCAAACAGAGCGAGTAAATCAAGTCATCGAGGATATGCTTAGGGCATATTGCTGTTGAGAGCCGAAGAGGTGAATTCAATACTTGCCTTTGGTAGAATTTGCATACAATGCTTCTTACTAGCAAAGCATTCAGATGACCCCTTTCCAAGAATTGTATGGTCATGACTGTCGAAGTCCCCTAAACTTTTCTGATCCAATCCTAAGGGTTGAAGCTTCAAGGCTAATGTTGGAAGAGATGGATGACCAAATTAAGTCAATAAGACAGGACATACAAGTGGCTAAGGATAGACAAAAGGCATACGCAGATTTGAAGCATCAAGATAGGGTCTTCGAAGAAGGAGACATGGTCTTCATTCGCATAAGCCCTAAAAAGAGTTCTCTATCCTTAGGAGATTGCAAGAAGCTAAGTCCAAGGTATTGTGGCCATACAAGATCCTCAAAGGCCTAGGACCTAATGCTTATAAACTTCAACTCCCTGAGAACCTAAAAGTTCATAATGTATTCCACATTAGCCTGTTGAAAAAGTATGTACCTAATCCTAACCATGTACTTGACGATCAACTAAATTGTAATGACTAGTCAAGGAGTCCTTGAACTAAGACCTAATAGGATCTTAGATGTTAGGGAGAGACTATTAAGATCTAGAACCCTGAGAGAATGCCTCGTCCAATGGAAAGATTATCCCGAAGAGGATGCCACTTGGATAAATGAAGGCACTCTCAACCATCAATATCCCCAATTTATCTTGAGATGAGGACATCTCGATTCCTCTGAGGGGGAGAGAATATAAAGTTCTGCATTTCCCTTCGCATGAACTAACCCCTTTCAAATGGATAATTTTGAATGCCTACGATAATGCAAATTTTTTAAATTTCCCCTCCCCAAAACCGACTGTCGTGCTGGAAGGGGAAGGAAATAGAATGAAAGACAAGCTCCTTGGTGGAGCTCGGCGCCTTCCATCGCCATGCACAATGACACAGAGGGAGGGAGGATTCCCTTCCCTCTCCCTATAAAAACCCCCACCCAAGGGAAGGCCAGGGGAGTGAGAGGACGATGCTGCCCGGAACTCGCCATAAGAAGGAGGTACGCCACTCAACGCTAACGGAGGAGCTGAAGCCGGAAGGGAAAGAGGGGGAGGCTGCTGCCACGTCTCAAGGCCCGGGAGGAGCCGCCGCCTTCTGTCGTAGGCTGCCACCTTTCCGTCACGCTGCCAGTAAGTTTCCCCCACATGGGGAAACTTTGGAAGCTTCCTGGGGGAAGCTTCCAAAGGGGCTTGAAAAGCCCCTTTTCACCCTTTTTCTTTCCTGGGGCTTAAAATTTTCCCCCTTTCACCCCCTCGATTTCCCTTTTACTCCCCCCCTCCCCCCTGGGTTTTTAAGACCCTTAAGTCCCCTTTTATCTCCCTCCCCCCGGGGTTTTATAACCCCTTAAGCCTTTTCCTTATGGGCTTGTAAACCGTCCCTTTCAAAACCCCCGATTTTACTATTTTAAAGGGCCTTTCATCCCTTCTTTTCCTCACCAAATTCTCCCTACCTTTTCTTCCCCCACCCCCCCCGGTGCTAACATCAATAATCTTTGGTCTTGGACCAAAAAAAAAAACCCTTGTGTTCCCTTTCAAACCCTTGTGTTGCCTTTCATTCCCCCCCCTTCCAGCACGGTTTTTTTTTAACTCCTATAAGCTCTTTCCATGGTATTTTGAAACCCCCCCTCCTAGTGTTCTTAATTTTCCTTTAGCCCTTACGCTTGGTTTCAGAATCATTTTCCCTCCCGTGCTTTAACCACCTATAACCTTTTTTTTTGGGGCTTTACAAGACCCTTTTCTCCCAAAAGTACTAGGCTTTGAAAAGGTCTTACTACCCCCCCCCCCCCCCTCGTGGTTAAACCCCTTAGCCATTCCTTGCCTTTTCCAAAATACCCTTGGGACTTGGGTTTTTCCCCTACTCGAAAGAGAGAAGAAGAGTATTGAAGTGCAAGGGAGCGACGCTGGAATTCCGAAAAGGAAGTGTAAAGTTGTTTCCACGTCCAAACGACTACTATTGTGATGCCTCCTAAGAAAGTCCAAGGCGTAGCCGTGGGAGGGTCATCTCCCGAAATCCATGTGGATATCTCACCCCAAACCCATGTTTTTCCTTCTTAATTTTTAATTTTATATCGTTGTACTTTTAATCATGCAAGGTTAGTTATTAGAAATAGGATATATCTTGTCCTAGTCATTCACGACGAAATACATCTAATGGAACATGCAAAATAAATAAAGTATAAACGTATTTTTATTTTTTTCAAATAGCTTTATGCATTGAAATGAATTATGAGCAAGATTATTTACCCATTAAAGTAGTATACTTCGGTTAAGCCTAAAGGTATAAAACTGCATTTTGCACTATTAACCCCTATTCTTTTTACAACGAATCATTATGGAAAGTGCAAATCATGAAAGGATTCTTACGATGCATAAACTCTAGGAAGTTATCATTGCTAACTGCATAACTTAGCAAGGAAAAGGTTGCTTATTTAGCATGAGTTTTGTTTGCAAAGAAAAGGGAAGATTAGTTGAAATTAACCTAACCTCAAATTGAGAAAGTATAGGATTGAAAAGTCATTTGACTCGTAGATAACAAATCATGCGGAGGTAATCTCGAAATTACCTTCTAGAGTTAACCAAATTATTATAAACTTAGAAATACCTATGCTGCGAAATATTCATTGGGAATGAGTTAAATTCCAAGAAACATTTATACCTTAAATACTTGCCCACATTCCTTGATTGTAGAGTCAGTAAATTATAAACGTAAAAGGAATTAGGGTTTGTCCCTGAGTTTCTTACAAAAAAAAAAAGCTAGGAAGCCCTAGGTCTAACAACGTCAGTTTAAAGAAACTGAAACGGTTTGTTTCGTGACTCCATTATCGCATAGTATAATGCGGGACTTGCGTAGCAAGTACGGAGTCATATGGTCTTGTGATTGAATCACAAGAAGAAAGGCCAAATTCTTGCAACAAGGATGGCGGATCCTTACGCAAGTTATCTTGCAAGAGGATGTATACTTTGATATCCTTCTAAGTAAGGAAGATTAATTGGAGATTAAAAAAACAGAAACTGAAGTATCCAATGAACTTTAAGGTTTGACCAAGTTGGGTTAATAGGGTACGCCCTAACCCAGAATATAAGGGATCTTGCCAAGTTGCAAGACACCGCGGATCGAGTGCTGGATGCATTCGAAAGGAAGGATTCATTCCTTAACAGTTTGCCAACAACAAAAACGATCAATGGAAATGTTTGTGCTTGCTAGAGATTTTAGAGCACTGTTTGACTTGTTTGACCAATGAATTACAAAATAAATGAATATCTATACTTTAGGTTGAAGGCCTGAAGGGAGAAGCAGCTTCAATTACCCCCCATTGCCCGCCTGACCCTAACCAAGGGGGTTGTTGACCGCGCCGGGAACGTGGACCGAACCCGCCGCGAGAGGTCTCTCCGTTGAGCGCTACTTGAAGCAGGAGGACGCTTGGGTACCAAGGGGGCTCTGGCCATAAATCCCTTGCCTTCCGGGTCCTGCACAAGAGGCTAACGTGACTCGGGATTAGTTCTCAAGGCCCGCATACTAGTCTACGGGCAGAAACTTGGAATAGTGATCCCTGTGGATTGTTGGATAGCCTTCGGGCGGAATGTTGATAAGCCTACGGGTGGAACTCCTTGTATTTCAAAGATAAATATGATGACCTGTTAATAAAGAACTTGTCTGATATTGTTTTTCTATGTCAAGTGATAAGATTACGTGAAGAAATCAGTGCTTAATGGATTAATTAAAGAAGCTAGTTGTTACATGTCCAACTAATGTGTTAGATAATTACATAACTAAAACAACTCGAGGAAAGTGCGGAGGATGGGCCATGGGTCCGTCCTACGGTTGGGTGGTCCTGGTTGGTCGGGAACTTTTCTCAAATCATGAGGAACAGCGGGATGATCGTCAAAGGACACGAACAACAAAAGCATTGACCTAGAGATATGTCTTATCTCGATTTACGCTATTTTAGGGGAACGGAATGGGACTATGCCTTATGGCAGAGACGTTGAGCCTTGCATCCCTCTCGTTTCCCATTCTCCTTGAACCAAGTGCAGCGTGAATCCGCTTTGGACCTGGCCTTTCTGCGTAAAGTAGTTCGCTTGGGTCCGACGCTAGTTGCTGATAGGAAATGACCAATCAGGAAAACCCTAATCCAGGTCGATCCTAAGTGGAAACGCCCGGAATACTTCCGCTATGTGGCAGACGCGGAAAGCCCTAGATCACAAATCCCGTAACATTCCGTGGGAGTGCCGGGGGCGGAGCTTTCTAGACATCCTTTCTAATGGACTGCTAAGATGTGTCATGGATGATACTAGTGGGTACGTTACATATTATTTTATCCCCAAACTGTAGGATACAGTCATTTTTCTCAAAATCCTCACAAAGACGGAGCCAATAATTGACAGATGACTCTTTAATACCCTCACGTCTTTTCAACATTAAAATATATTAGAATCATTCTCATTTCCTCTTCTTAAAATGACCTAAGTTTAAAAATGGTAAAACTTGATACACACATCGTATTTTAAGATTATTTTTTACCCAAAGACACCTTTTTGACTCAAGTGTTTCCTTGTAAATTTTTATCTCTTTAGACAAGTATATGCCCATTTCTTGGCATTTTTTCCTTCTCTCCAAAAGCTCTAGTTTTATCCCAAATTTTGTGTACCCTTCTCTTTCTCTCTAGAATATGTCCTCCAAAATACATATATAGTGGATCAAAGGGGTGTAATTATATGATTTGCATGTTAATCCAAGTGACAATTGTCATACATTTTTCTTTGTAGAACGGAGGTGTAGGATTTACTAAGAGAAAGAGAGATATTCACTTCCATTAGGAGGTGTAGGATTTACTAAGAGAAAGAGAGATATTGACTTCCATTGAGGATGAATATGCACCACTATTCAAAAGATATGTGGAAAGGGATCACTACAACATATATATCCAATAGTGACATTTAAAGCAATGAAATTATTCATGGAAAAGATTACCCCCGTCATCGTTGTTGTGGTGTTGCAAGTCCACACATGGAAAATTTACAGAATCTCTATAGGATTTACAGAAAGCAGGACTGGTTTACTAGAATAGTTTGAAATCTCTAGTATCATGTTTAGATGACTTAATTTCCACTTTAAAAGGATCCAAACATATTTTGTGAATTTTTTTGAAGGAAATAAGTTTTCTAAGATAAAAGATGGAGAAAAGTGACGTGATTTATAAAAATTAGTATTTTTGCCTATTTTTTAATGGATTTTTGCAATTCTACCTATCATTAGCTTGTCCATTAAATATGTTCCGATCTTTTTGAGTACCTGGATGACTATATTTGGAGTTCATATAACGAAGTTATGATCCAAAGAAGTTGCAGACAGCACAAGGCAGAAAAAAATGAAAATAGTGAAAAGCAGTAAAAAAGCATAAGCTTTAAAGCTAAATGCCTTAAGATTTTATGAGTGAAAGGGAGTGGAGAAAAACTATAAAAAGGAGGACAAGGAGAGAAGCAGGGCCGTGATCAAATCAAGGGAGAGAGGCTAGAGGTTGAGCTTGTATCCCTCGACTACTTCAAAGACCGCCATTGAATTTTGGAGAGAAGGCTTAAGGATAAGCTTTAAGCCCCTCGCCTACATCAAAGTTTCCATCATCACGAGTCTCTATGAATATTCAAGCTTGATGCTCCTCGCCTTTCTTGAATATCTTTCCACAAATCATGACATCTCACATTCTTCTCTTCTCTCTCAATTTGAGATTTCGACTTTGTTTTTCCCAAAAATTTTGTGATCAAATCCTAAAGTCTTTTGAGTATTTTGTATATAGCATAATTCAAGAATTTTTTTTCACATTCAACTTGAAACTAAACTCTTCTGGTTAATTATTTTATGTTGAATCCTCCCATCTCAAAGCATCCCTGCGGTGAGTGACTTTCACGAACCTTGCACGCAAATCCCTGCGACATCTGGTGAACATGACATGAAAGTGTCGCTTATGATTATCGAGATGGGAGACTCTTTGAACAATCCACCTTTATCATCGACTACTTCTTCCTCTTCGACTGATGAGATGAAGAATTTATTGCAAACTCTTTCTTCAATCATTATGATGCAGAATCAACAGATGTAGTTATCTATGCAGCAATAGCAACAGTTACATCAGCAACAATTAGATCAACAACGAATGCTACATCAAAGAATAAGAGCATACGCATGGTGTGACCAAGGCGATCAAAGCTGTGGTTAGCGAGCGTAAATTATTTGATGGCTGAAATGTTTCAGCCTATATCAAAGCCTTTGAAAGCCAGATGCGCCTCTTCGAAGTTCTGACCAACTAGAGCAATTATTTCATATGACTTATAATGCCTGCTTTTTGCGGGTTAGAGTGATCAATTTGTTTGTGCAAAGACTCAAACTGGAATGTTTTCAAGAGAGCACTCAAAGATGAATATTTTCTGGAGGATTATGGTATTGCTACATGGAAGACATTCAGAGAGTGGGCCTATCATCCCAACAAAGGTCTTGTTGCTTCCGAGTTATTGCGAGAGTTTGAAGAGCGATACAACTAGTTGGATGCACTAGAGCAAAGAGCTTTGAACTCGGAGAAAGTGGAGTTATTCTTGCACACAACTGATCTTGCACTTCAGGATGAGTTGGGAGAGCTTCTTGAAGATCATACACAGTCAGTGGGATTAAAGACTGTGATTCAAGTTGCTTTTCGATATTGAGACGACTATAGAGTTAAAGAAGATTGAGGAGATTGATTTTGATGAGGAGGTTTCTAATGATCTTTATGATGGGCTATTATGCTCTGATACTATGGAGAATCTTTTAATATTGCTGAAAACTAAAAATCAAGAATTATCATATATCTTACAAGTCAATTATCTGGCAATGAATTGCAAATTTTCTGATTTCATGCAACAAGAAAGTTTGGGTGCTGAGAATTCTTAGCAAACAGTGTTCTTTACTCAAATATTTCAGCAAAAAGATTTACAAAGTGCTGATTTACAACAGCAGACATGATCTAGAGTTAAAGTAAGCTATGAGCCTCATTGTTGGGCTATTCATATGTAGTCCGAAAAAGAAATGGCTTATTTCTATTAGTAAAAAGAGTTGGGTGTTGTTTATACACAACAAAATTTGTGTTTTCTAGGGTATTTGTAGCAAGAGCTGAAATTTACAGGTTGTAGCAAAGAAGCCGGAGTACAGAGACAATATAATTCTGTTGACTAGAAGGTCAGATTACCTTTGGACAGTGTTGATGATTTGCCAATGATGGATATGAATAAGATTGGAGTCACGGCATGGTCTAAAGATCAACCAACCAAAGAAGATCTGCATGTTATGCATAACATTTTTGCAGGAAAGAAATCAAGCCACTGGATGCTATGATGATTTACAAAAACATATCTACTTTGATTCTTCTATATGAACCAGGAGGATGCTGTGATAACCTATGTCAACTTACCTACTTGCCATATTACCTAGATGATTATCCCTATGTATAACAAGCAGTGTCAGAGGGGTTTTTTTCAAAAGGTCGAATCCACTGGGGATCAGAAGTAGAAGGAAGTAGAGATAGGAGATGGAAGAGAAGATAGAGAATACTCAAGTGGTAAACATGACAAAAAAAAATCACAATGAATTGAATCAATATGTATTGAAAGAACTTGGAATCTTTGCACTACTAAGCAATCTCCATGCATTAGTTCTCCTGGAGCTCCTTCGTAGACCAAAAACATGGATCCGAAAAATCAACTCTTTCTCTACTGCCCGGAACCCAAATTTGATGGCTCCGTTGGCTCCAAAAGGGGGATAAATCTACAAGACACCTGCTCACGGATCTCCCAGATCACTCCTTCTTCTTCTTTCAGTTCAATCTGTATTTATCAGCCTATTTACAGCGATCGCGATGCACGCGATTTCGTCAATTTGTTTTTTTGGTGAAAATCCCCTAATTGGCTGAAAAAACAACTAGCTTTTTGCATGCCATCCTAATCTAGAAGCTTTTTGTAACTTTTTCAGATTTTTACAATAAATAATGTCAAAAATAGACTAAAATTATCCAAAAATATAGTATTTTCAGATAATCCATGCAACTCACACTAGTACTAATAGCTCAGATCACATTGACTCTCTAGATCAATAGACAAGTTGGATGATGATGCATTCCATACTTTTCACACTATGTCCTTATAACATCACGACATCCACCCCCTCTGAATCTGCACATCCTCCGGTATGTGCCAAAATCCTAGTTGTCATCGGATTCCGAGTCCTCCTCATCCTCTGCAACCATATCCTTTACTTCTTCATCTTCCATATCTTCCTGGCTAGCCCCTGTATCATGGCCACTATTTTCTTCCAATTCTGGCAGGTCATAGGCAGTAGATTCCCGCCTTTTGAATAATTTGATTCTTTTTCCTACTACCAGAAGTTTTATGGCTATCCCATCCATCTCATTTAATGCATAAGTAGCATTATCAAACACTTGTGTTACCACATAGGGTCCAAACCATCTTTTGGAAACTTTACGCATGGCACTATGCTGGTTATCTAAACTGCTATCATAAACCAATACCCAATCCCCATCTTGTATAGTTCTTATTCTCAGTCTATGTCTTTTGTCAAACCGTTTCTTATTCTGTATCCTTATTGCCCTTAATTTTGCAGTTGCTGCCTCTATGTCTTCTGACTTTCTTTCCAACTGTCTAATGCGTAAGGCCAACAACTCCTCTTGATTCAACACCTCCTCCCAAGGTAACACACTCCATGTGACTGTCATCTCTTCTATTGGCATGATAGGTTTTTTTCCATACATCAATTTTGTAGGCATATATCCTGTAACAGCACAATGAGTTGTTCTATCAGCCCACAAAGCATAAGGGAGCAATCGTGGCTACTCTTTTATCTTCTCTCCACATGCTTTTGCCAATGCCTTCACAATAGGTGGATGACCTCTTTCACTTTTGCCATTTCCTTCAGGGTTATAGCCTGAAGTTAAAGCAAGCTTTATCCCCAACCGTGCAAAGAAATCATGAGCTTCATCTGCATCCAACTCACCCCTATCTGCTGTAATTTTTCCCACACATCCATATCGACAAAAAGATCTCTTCTAAGAGAAAAGTACATACCGCATTTGTCATCTTAGTACGTAGAGCTCTCCCTTTCACTTGATTAGTCAAGTCTTCACGAGCAAGCACAAGATACCTCATTTGCCAAAGACCTGTAGACATTGTGACTAAATCCACCACCCACTTAAAATGAAGAGACAATGGATATGTGGGTTGCAATCCATCCCGATGTCTCACAGTTGAATACATTTGACATGTCGTACATGTTTCCACAAAGTGAGCAACATCCTTACACATACCCTACCACCAATATCTTTCTTTGATCTTTGTAAAAGTACCCCAAACACCTCTATGACCAGCCCATAAGCTTTCATGAAATTCTTGCATTACTTTTACTTGTGAAGCTTTGTCACCCAAAACTCGCAATGGCATACCCTGTTTCTTTTTAGCATGTTTCCATAAGTATCCATCTTTTAAGAAAAATCCATAATCTTTTCTCTTGATCTTCTTAAACTCCTCATCTGACTATTCATCTCTCTTTGTTAATGTACTGAGATATTGACCAATTCTCAGCCACTCTCCTGCATATTTGTCTTCTTGAAACACTTCTACACAAGATGCAAAACATCTAAAGTGTCTTCTCTTTGTTGTCCAAGCTTTTGTTAATGCTATAGCAACACCTTGCATTGTTAAATTCACTCTTGCAACATCATTTTCAGCCATAAGAAAGTCATCTTCTTCCTCCTCCTCCATCATCCCATCTTCATTCTCATAGTGTGCTGGAGATAACATGTTTGCCACCACTGGGTTATCTCTTCCTGCAATATGCTGAAATTCAGGGTTCAAAGATCTGATGTATGCAATCCACCAGATCATAGCAATGTCCGGGGTGGCACAACTAGTAATCATACCCAATACCGGCAAACAATCACTCTCAATGACTACATGAGCACCCATAAAATACTCCTTATCACATTTAAGGGCTGCCACAATTCCCCATAATTCTCTTTTAACCTGTGGATATCTTCTCAGTCGTTCAGTCAGTACTTTAGCACCAAAACGAATTGCATATCTTTGTCCTTCCTCATCATCTTGCCCAATTTCCCATCCAATCCCGATTGAGCTTGTATCAATAGTAATAATGATAGGCTTTCCATGTGAATAGTCACCCTTTCTCAACGTAGGAGCAGATTTTAAGATTTGCTTCAATTTCTTCATTGCTTTCTGATGCTTCCTTTCTCACCTTTCCTTAGAAGCTAATAAAGAACATCGGCTACATGTGCAAAGTGAGGGATCCATATCGAATAGAACACACATGCACCCAAGATTCTATGCACCTCTGATACATTCGTGCATACTTCTTGCATTCTATCAATCCCATCTATTTTTGCTAGTGATGGCCTTCGCCCATAAGGCCCACACATATGCCCAACAATCAAAACCTCCTCAACTCCAAAGACAGACTTTTGTCCAGAAAGAGTTAAATGCACCTCTTCTAGACGCGTCAAAATCCTCTCACAATCCACAATATGATCTGCAATAAACTATCTGCATCCATGAGCATCCATCTCTTCATTCTTTTCATCCACTGCACACCCTTTGATTGGAACATCATCCAAGAAGGGCATAGTCAATTGTGGTATAAAATCCCTGAGTACCGTATTCATAGCATTTATCATGTGTGCCACTGAGTTTGTTGCACCCTGTGGGAGAGTACACATCCGTACTAACCCCAAAGGAGTCTTCATGGTTGTGATATCCCTGCTTTCAATTGCAAGCAACAGTAAGAAATTGGACTGCTTTCTTCCCATCTTTGCTTCTGACTCTTGCATAAGCAGAACCATTATCAAGCACCTTTGTTTCCATATGCACACCTGTAATATAGGGCTGTCCCAAAATCACTGCATATGAGGAATTATCTTGCACAAAGAAGTGTTGCTCTTCTTGTACATCACCAATTGTCACTTTTACATTAGGACATGCAGCATAGAGCTCCCCTAAAGAATTATTTGTAGCCCTCATACGCCAACCATGATCAGTGTCCACATGCCATGCACCATTTTCATACAATCCCTACTCAATGACATTTATCTCAGACCCATGGTCAAGTAAAGCAACACAAGGAGTTTCACGCTCCCCTATTTTCACTAACATTTTAGTGGTAGCTCTAGCCCAATGATTTCTTGTGTAATGGCTTCGAGGAATAAATCCTAGAGTCTCTTCTCCATATTGTTGCATTTGCCTTACTCCACCATGCATATATGCTACAAGATAATGCATTTTTGCCCACTTTCTTCTCTTTTCCACATGCTGTCCATTGATTAGTAGCATCCTGCATAGACAATCCTGTACTTACTTCATGCTCATATTCAGCCCAAATACCCAACAAACCACTTTCCTCTTCAAATTGCAGCAATGCACTAGTGATATCACCAAGAAACTGACGCTTCCTTTTAATTATGTCAATGATCTCATCATGAAATTCTCGCTTGGCAATCCCAAGCACCTCTCCCAAGGTAAATTCCACCCGACTGTTTAAGATCCGTTCTTCAAGAGCCTTCTTAAGATCTATGGCTGTCTCAATGTCAGATTGCAACTTATATCCTAGTTGCTTGCCCTTTTTTTTTTGCCTTCTTGTTTGTTATCTTATTTTTGCTTCTAACTGACCTCTTCCATAACATGCTTGGGAGGTGGCTGATTTGCATCTTGTAACGTGTCCGCCTATAATCTTCAAGACACGTTTTAGCAGTCCATCGGAAAGAATGTCTAGAAAGTTCCGCCCGATACTCCCATGGAATGTCACGGGGTTTGCGATCTAGGACTTTCCGCGTCTGGTGGTTGCCTCAACTTCTCTTCAACACTTGTTGGGTCAATTTGACGAAGTCCTATAAATATTGATCTCCATGCCTGTATAATAGATGCAACAAATCTAACCTTAAAAATGTTTCAAAGCCTTGTATCTCGGATATGCTGAAATAGCCAATGTGTGCTAGGCTGCCATAGTTTTCCATGAGCATGAGAAATGATTCTCTAATCTCCATAATAGTAGCTTCTTCCATGGCTCCTTACTTGGAAGAAGACCCCTTACAATGAGCTTTTACCATTAGTGCTGTATCCTGACTATTTGGGTCAAGAACCCCTAAACTACTCGTGGATCTAGGTTGGATAATAAGATTCTTCTAGCCATTTCCACTTAGGACCGACCTGAATCAGGGTTTTTCCTGATGGTCATTTCCTAAACGGCAACTAGGGTTGAGTCCCAAGCGAACAACTTTACGCAGATACCCCAGGGCCGAAGCGGATTTACGCTGCACTTTGTTCAAGGAGAATGGGAAACGAGAGGGATGCAAGGCTCAACCTCTCTGCCAATAAGGCATAATCCCATTTCGTTCCCCTAAAATAGCATAACCCAGGATTATTGTAACTTAGATTCTAGGTCAACGCTATTGCAGTTCGTGTTCTTTGAACGATCTTCTTGCTGTCCATCATGATTGAGAAAAGTTCCCGGCCAACCGGGACCACCCATCCGTAGGACGGACCCACGGCCACATCCACCGCACTTTCCTTAGGTTGTTTTAGTTGTGTAATTACCTACCACATTTAGTTTGACATGCATCAATCAGCTTCCTTCATTAGCCCGTTAGCCACTGGTTCCTTCACGTAATCATAGCACTTGACATAGAAAAGCAACGTCAAACAAGTTTCTTTTCAACAGGTTATCATATTTATCTTTGAAATACATTTATAAAATCCAGCCCGTAGGCTTATCCATAATCCAACCGAAGGCTATCCAACAATCCACAAGGATTACTAATCCAAGATTCCGCCTATAGACTAGTATGCGGGCCTCGATATCCAATCCCGAGCCATGTTGGCCTCTTGTGGAGGGCTCGGAAGGCGAGGGGTTTACGGCCAGAGCCCCCCCTGGCACCCAAGTGTCCTCCTGCTCCAAGTAGCACTCAACGGAGAGACCTCTCGTGGTGGGTTCGGTCCACCTTCCCGGCATGGTTAACAACCCCCTTGGTTAGGGTCAGGCAGGTGGTCAGGGGTAACTGAAGCTGCCTCTCCCTTCAAGCTTTTAACCTAAAGCATTAGATATCTTTTCATCCTTTAGTTCTTTGAGCAAACAAAGCAAACAGTGCTCTATACAACTGTTACAAGCACAATCATTTCCAGTGGTCATTAATTTTGGCCAACTACTAAGGAGTGAATCCTTCTTTTCAAATGCATCCAGCACTCAATCCGGGATCAATTGCAACTTGGCAAGATCCCCAAGGGTTTTTTTGTTAATCCTTATATCCTTCGGTTAGGGCCGTATCCTATTAACCCAACTTAACCAAAACCTTAAGTTCTATTAGCAATAAATATGTTATTCCAATTTATTAATTGGTCTTTTGCTTCCAAGCAAATATCTAATCCCCTTATCTTGGTCACTTTACCCAAGAAAGGTACTATATTAGGATGATTATTCATCCTCTTGCAAGATAAACTTGCGTAAGAATCTGCCAATCTCATTTCGAGGAATTGGCCATTCCCTTGTGATCAATTCACAAGATCATGCGACTCTGCAACTTGTTGCATGAGTGTCGCATAAAAAATCATGGGACTATTTCACCCATCGAATGGCGTCTTCTAATCACAAAATCATGATTAGATAGGAAACAGGGTTAGCGTGTCTTCATAACAATTCGTTCCCGATTGCACTAGGTCGACATTTTCGGTCCTAAGGTTCCAAATTCAAACCGAGTTTCATCCTTTTAGCGAGCGATCCTTAGGGTAAAAACCCTAGATCATCTCTCGCAAGTATGTCCTATTGTCCCTACATTCTGTGAATGAGGGCAAGTCTTTAGGGTATAAGAGTTTCAGCTTTGACAATAAGAGCAATTAGGTCACGTCCTCAACGTGCTAAATCCCAGTTAGGACTTGTGTCAAGATTGTGGGAGAGAAGGAAGGAGTCTCACTTGTAGCTTTCTTGCTTGCACAATGGGGGAATACACACAAGGGTGGAGGCTGAAAATAATTTTCCTCTTCTTAGTTGTGTAAGCCAAAAGAAGTCACATACAAAGAAATAGAAGAACCCTATATATGGGTCTCAAACCAAACTCAACTAACTAAGGTGGCATACTAACTGAGCCACGAACTAGAGTAGATAAGGATAGCTATCATGTAGCTATTATTCATGGGTAGTGTACCAACCGCATCTGCAACTAACAAGTCGATGACATAAATACACAACGGTCACCCTGGCGTATCACGAGTGGAGCTCGATATCTCAACACTCCCCCTCGAGCTCAATCCCAATTCCTGCACACCAAGCAGGTCTCTGAACTTGTGCAGCTTCTCTGCGCCCAATGCCTTCGTGAATATGTCAGCTACCTGATCCTCTGTGCTGACATAAACTAGATCAATAAGACCTAGTAAAACCCTCTCCCGCACATAGTGATAATGCACCTCAATGTGCTTTGTTCTAGCATGATAGACTGGGTTATTTGCCAAGTGTATACTACTCATGTTGTCACAATAAATGACAACTGGCCCATCTGTAGACTGATGCATATCATAAAGTAGCTTATGCAACCAAGCTACCTCACATGCAGCCATTGCTACACCTCTGTACTCAGCCTCTGTGCTGGACAAGGCAACTGTAGGCTGTTTCTTGCTGCTCCAAGTGACATCACTCCTAAAAGAGAACACATATCCACTGGTAGATCGTCTATCAGAAATGCTACCAGCCCAATCAGCATCAGTGTATCCATGCAACTATATCTGAACCCCAGTCTCATAAAATAGTCCATACTGCAATGTGGACTTCACATACCTGAGTATGCGTCTAGCCGCATCCAAATGCGGTTTCCTTGGAGCCTGCATAAACTGACTTACCAATCCAACAGCATAGCTCAAATCTGGCCTGGTAATAGTCATATAAATCAAACTTCCTACTATGCGTCTGTACATAGTAGGGTCTTCCAGAAGCTCACCTGCATCTGCGCTCAGCTTCACATTCTGCTCCAAAGGAACTGAAATAGGCTTACAGCCTGTCATCCCATATTTGGACAGCATGTCCAATCCATACTGCCTCTGCAAGAGCTGTATCCCACTTGGTGATCTAATCACCTCAATGCCCAAGAAATAACGCAGATCTCCCAAATCCTTCATCTCAAACTTCTGCTTCAATAGCATTTTCACATGAAGGATATCTTCATCACTGTCACCTGTCATAATCAAATCATCAACATAAATGACAAGTAGCATAATACCTTTCTCTGTTTTTCTCACATAAAGTGAGAAATTTGCCTTGGAAATCTGAAAGCCAATAGTGACAAGATACTGTCCTATCTTGTCAGACCATGCTCTAGGTGCTTGCTTCAAGCCATACAATGCTTTCTTCAACCTACAAACAAACTCAGGATGAACAGCATACACATAACCTGGTGGCTGCTCCATATAGACCTCTTCTTGCAAGTCACCGTGCAAGAAGGCATTCTTTACATCCATCTGATGTAAAGACCATTCCTTTGATGCAGCCATAGCAATGACTGCTCTTACGGTTGCCATCCTTGCAACCGGACTGAATGTTTCTCCATAGTCAATGCCATATGTTTGTGCATATCCCTTGACTACTAATCTTGCCTTGTATCTGTTCACAGAACCGTCTGCATTGTGCTTCACCTTATAAACCCACTTACAGCCAATTGCATTCTTACCTTTAGGCAAAGGTACCAATTTCCATGTAGCATTTGCTTCCAAGGCATCCATTTCTTCATCCATGGCTTTCTCCCATTTTTCTTTTCCCATGGCTTGCTCAAAAGAAGTGGGTTCTGGTTCCTGTATCACTTTGACCATATATGCATAGTGAATGGCTGTAAATCCATCATATTTCAGCCTATCCACAGGATACCTAGCTCTCGTAGACCTGCGCAAAGTAGGTTCACTCCCAGGTGCTCTCAAAACATCCCTGGTCTTCCTTACTCCAGGTGTAACAATAGAAGGAATACCTAACTCATCATCAATGCTCTGTTCTGAGCCACTGGATTCACCATCCACATAAGAGTGACCTGCATTCACATCAAACATGGGCTGATCAACCTTCTCTTTTCCTTTTCGTGATACCTGCATACCACTATCTGCATTGCTTTGAGAAGATTCTCCTGATCTCAATCTACCTGTCCATGGTGAAGAATGTGAACCACTGCTAGAGGACGCTCCAGGTCCACTAATATTTTGTGACTGCTGCTGTGAATTCTGTGCAGCATTACCATTTTGTGCATCTACATCATCAATCACATTTACTGGTTTATACCAGCTACTCATCTCATCAAAAACAACATCTCTGCTCACTGTAAACTTACGAGTAGAAGGGTTATAGCATCTATACCCTTTCTGCTGCAGAGAGCAACCAATAAAGATGCACTTCTCAGCTTTTGGATCCAACTTGGATCTCAACTCATCTGACACATGTACATAGGCAATGCAACCAAAAATTTTCAAATGAGAAATATTTGGTTTCCTACCAGTATACCTCTCCTCTAGATTCATCCCATGTATTGCTGCAGTGAGAGTCCTGTTCATTATGTAGACTGCTGTAGCAACTGCTTCAGCCCAATAGAAATCTGGCAGGTCTTTTTCATTGAGCATGGCACGAGATACCTTTCCAATATGCCTGTTTTTCCTTTCTGCAATTCCATTTTGTTGTGGGGTATGACTGCATGAATATTGCTGCTTTATGCCATGCTCCTGCAAGAACCTTGCAAACTCATTTGAGAGGTACTCTCCCCCTCCATCTGACCTTAGGCATTTTATTTTCAGGTCTGTTTCTTTTTCAACCATAGCTTTAAGAGTTTTGAAATGCCCAAAAACTTCACTTTTCTTTTTTTTAAAATACACCCAAACTTTTCTGCTATAGTCAACAATAAAAGTGACAAAATAATGACAGCCTCCAAGAGATGCAGCTTTAGTAGTCCACACATCAGAGTGGATTAATTCCAATGGCTTCTTACTCTCTTGAACATGTCTAGGAAATGGTTTCCTTGCCTATTTTACAAACTGACAGGCTTCACATACCTTATGCATTTCTGCAACCATGAATTTAGGCAATCCTGCAACAATATTTTGGGCCTGCATTGATTTAAGTCACTGTACATTAACATGACCAATGCGTTTATGCCAGATATCAATATCTGCAACTACACCGGTCCCATGTGCAAACATTGCTGCACTCAATTCAGACATTGCATCCAACGTAAACATTCTGCCCTTCTTCTTTCCTTTTGCTATCAAGCGACCTTTATTTTTCATATCCTCAACAAAGCATCCATGAGGATTAAATCTGACCTGCAAGCCCTGCTCAACCATTTGACCAATAGAAACCAGATTCTTGGTGATATTCGGGACATGAAATACATCGGACAGGTATTTCTTTTTCCCATCCTGCATAGACAAGGGAATTTTTCCAATCTACACAATAGGATGTGCAGTATCATCACCAATCTCCACAGATCCTGGTTTTTCCATTTTCCTTGCATCCTCCATCCATTCTGCATGACCTGTCATGTGGTTTGATGCACCTGAGTCAACATACCATACATCGTTGCTTTCTTCTGCACTTGTCACAGAATTGTTCATGTGCTGCACCATAAACAAATGCTCATTTCTGTCATCACCCTGTCTACTAGAAGATGCATAATTCCCTTGTTGCAGTTTTCCATTCATGATGTCATTCTGCTTTTTATAGCAGTCTTTAGCCATATGACCCATTTTACCACAGTAGTAGCATTCAACATTACTGTTTGCATTTTGGCCTCTTTGCCATCCACCACGACCTCTTTGGCTCCCCCTGCCTCTAGAGTTACCACGTCCTCCTCCATAGGACTGGTTTTCTTGAGTTTGCTGCATATTTTGATTTCTACCACGGCCTCCAAATCGGCCTCCTCTACCTCTGCCTCTACCTCTTCCAGCATTTGAGTAGAAGACAGTTTCTTTTGAAGTTCCTCCTAAAGAAGATGCACCACCATTTCTCTGCTCCTCAGAAATTAGAAGAGCAATCAACTCCTCAAAATCAGGAAATCTTTCACGAACTGAAATGGATGTCTGAAACTGTGCATAATCCTTTCCTAGACCATTCAAGGTCACGGAAACTAAATCATCATCTTCCACTGGCGACCCAATGGAAGCAAGTGCATCTGCAATCTTCTTCACCTTCATGTGGTAGTCATTGATGCTCATACTTTCTCTTTGCACATTATGCAACTCTTGCTTGAGCTGCATTTTCCTGGCTTGTGTATTTGTGCTATACATTTTTGACAAAGTATCCCATGCCTCCTTTGGCGTACTTGCATCCTGAATATGCACAATCATAGAGTCTGAAATACTGATAGACAGCCAGTACATAACTTTCCTGGCTCTCTCATGCCATGCTTTGAATGCCTGCATTTGCTGTTGATTGGGAACATCAGGAAGAACTGGTTCTTCTTCATTTCCTGCAACAAATTCCCAATATCCTTTTCCCATAAGGAAATTCGTCATTCCCACACAGTCACTTCCTAGTGACGATTTTGCATCAACAGGCAAAGGGATGATTCTGTAACTCCCAATGTCTCTGCACACAAGCATACGATGCAATCTCTGTGGTAACTTTTCACCGACCTGTAGAACAGTGGTCGCACAACATAAAACAGGGCCTTTTCCTGAGTGCGTGCAGAAAACTTTCGCCTTCAAAACACGCCCCGAAATGGCCTCAAATCAAAAAAACAGGGTCGCCACAGGCTAAAGCCCTTGCCCGCAGCATATACTGCCCTCTTGCTTCACTGCGAAGGGCGTCTCAACCTGAGACAATGCACTCTTGCAATTTCCGGCTGTGCTACCTGCAGAGATCTGCTCCCAAAACAGAAAATAAAAGCAACACTGCTCCTCTTACCAGAACACCGTGAGCTTGGCTTGCTTTCTTGAGCTCCTTACCACGAACAAGGCTCTGATACCATGTCAAGATTGTGGGAGAGAAGGAAGGAGTCTCACTTGTAGCTTTCTTGCTTGCACAATGGGGGAATACACACAAGGGTGGAGGCTGAAAACAGTTTTCCTCTTCTTAGTTGTGTAAGCCAAAAGAAGTCACATACAAAGAAATAGAAGAACCCTATATATGGGTCTCAAACCAAACTCAACTAACTAAGGTGGCATACTAACTGAGCCACGAACTAGAGTAGATAAGGATAGCTATCATGTAGCTATTATTCATGGGCGGTGTACCAACCGCATCTGCAACTAACAAGTCGGTGACATAAATACACAACGGTCACCCTGGCGTATCACGAGTGGAGCTCGATATCTCAACAACTTGAGATATGTTGCATCGCTTTAACCATTCTTAAACGAGTCCCTCGCGGTTTAGGTGTTTTTAGGTTAAACCAATTTACTTGTCTATTCTTGAAGATATTTACGATACCATTTTCGTAACCACATGATTTATTGCCTATGTTTCAATAGATTTACAAACCCTGCTTTTCTGGTTAAAATCAAAGCTTATGCTAAGTTATGGCATAACTTCTATTGATTCTTCTAGAACATGCATTCAAGATTCATGCTACTAAGCATTAGGGTTTTATGTGAACCATGCAGCTTTCTCTAACTTCTTTTCTAAATGAGATATTCGTATGCTGAATGAGCATTACACAATCTTTCGTAACTATTGATCCGGGTTTTTTACAACCCAGATTATTACCACAAAATTTTGGCCAAAGCCCCTATCAAGAGCTTACCATATCACTTTGGGTTTACTCTTCAAACACTAGGTATGCTACATTGCTTCTCGATTACGATAACTCTAGCAAATGGGGGGAACAAGTTCTTAGAAGGCATGTCAATGTAAAGGGTCAAAGGGATGGTTATCTTAGTGAAGATGAAAATGGATTACACCTAGGAGTTGAGTGAATGCATAGATTTTTCAAAGGACTAGCCTCCAACTACACATGGGCCCCGTCTGCATCACTAAGATTTGGAATCTATCACCATCATTAGAGGACACCTCACCCTAGCACACAAGTCAATATCCACATCATGGTATCATTTGGATCTTGCACAAAAGCTTACAAGCATGGACCCCTTTTGTCACATGCTTATATGTATTTATATACATATGGGGGACTAAAGTCAAAGTAGCTTGTGAAAGCCATTTTTTATAATCTCAATAACTCCCAAGAAAAAGCGAATTTCAAGAAAATTCCCGCGATGCCCGATTGGTTTCGACTTTTTTCAAATTCCTCACGGATTTGAAGTTACGAAGGCGCAGACTGCTAGCTACATGCAATTTTCTTCTCTCTTTCACCACACCAACTTTCCACTCTATCCTTCTTGTAAATATATTATAATAATGTGCTTTGGGCACCCACCTCTTGTAATCTAGCTCCATTTCTCTATTTTGTCTAGCACCACCCTTGGCTTCTTGCATAATGACCTCCATTTCTCTATTTTGTCTACCTCCACTAGTCGGCCAGGGAATATTCTAGGGAATATTCCCTTTACCATCGGGCCGGGGGCACTGCCCCTGGACCCTCGCCAAGGGGGCCGCTGGCCCCCCTGGGACCCCCCAGCCAGGGGCCGCTTCCGCGGTCCCCGGACCCCACAATAGGGGCCCCTTTTAACTCCCTTACACCGCAACTCGATGCAATGCGCCTCGAGTTGCTACCAGCTCAACCACTCCATCTAACCCAAAGATTAGACCCACAACAGTCACCTTTTTGCCATCCGGTCACATAGACCTCATCTAATATACAAGTCAGGACTCAACCAATGTCCGGGCTCACATTTGGCTTCTCCTCATAATGGGGGCCTTACAACTTTGAGCACCATGGATCATTGGTAGCACCTAATGAGGGTGGGGCATTGATCATATCTAACAATAGTTGTAGTCTTTGTAGGACCCCACATATCATAATGTATCAACTCAAGTGCCTTCTTGCATACATGATTTTCATGTGGAAATGCATGCCTTGCTGCTTTTCAAAATTGACAGGCTATACAAAACTTATGCATCCCATCAACTCTGAACTTAATAAGACATCCATAATCTATCTTGTCTACATATTTTTCAGACACTACACATTTACATGACTAATCCACTTAGGCTAAGTTTCATTGCCAACCATTACTCTTGAACCTTATGCAAACATAGTAGCATCCATTTGTTTGAGAGATAGACCTACATCAAGAGGAAACAATTTGTCAGCATACTTACCTTTTGCAATCAATCTGCAATCATTTTGAGGGTCCTCTATATAATAAAGATCAAATGTGAATTGAACCTACAATCCACATTCCATGATATTACCAATAGAAATAAAGTTCTTAGTTATGTTTGGTATATGCATTGCATCAACCAAATACTTTGATTTACCATCTTGAATACTCAAGGGAACATTGCTAATGTGAGTAAGGGGATGAGTTGTATCATCCCCTATCTCCACATAGGTTGGAGACTTTGGATTGTGCATCTCTCTAAACCACTTTCCACGATAAGTCATATGGTTAGAGGCACTTGAGTCTATATACTATACATCAGTCTTAGCGGAACCATCAACAATCATAGTGTTCATAAAATGCTACATGTCCAAAAGCTTCTTGCTTCTATCATCATTTTTTTTAACTAGTGGAAATATAATTACCTTGCTACTTTTTCCCATTTCTAATTTTAACTTTCTTTTTGAAACAATTACTGAAAACATAATCTTTTTCATCATAATGATAGGCTTCCTCATTATCGCCAAAATTCTACTATTGTTTATTCAAACCTGTAACTTTCCCTCTTTGGCTACCGCTTCCTTAGGATTGTCCACGTCTATTTTTCTATGCACCATAACTTTAACCATGACCACTATCTTGGCCTTGACTACTATGACCTCTACCTGTGCTACTAGAATAAAATACATGTTTAGACCTATGCTTACTTTGAAAAGAAGAAGAATCCAAACTAAGGTTCTTCTTCTCAAGTATCAACATAGAAATAAGATTTGCAAAGGGAGGGATATCATTCCTAGTATTCATAGATGACCTTAAGCTAATTGTAGGTATCTTGAATATGTAGATTTTACATCACTGAATCCAAAACACAAATATCTTGAATAGGTAGATTTTATAGCAAACATAGCTCACTATAGGTCCTGAGTCAACCGACATGACCATACTAGTGGTCAATACTTGGCATAGCTCAGTGGATGGCTACTAGGTAGCCATCCATATCCCTAACAAAGATGCATATAAACTAAGGTCAGAAATTATCTAAGATTCACCCAAAGGTTTACACCAATAAATGAGCCATAGAAAGCTACTAAGACCAGATCCTAGATACAATATTAAGATTACTCAAAGCCCTCTTACATGGTTTCTTAGATAGTATAGTACATTAGTGGTAGGGAAACTATATGAAGATGCAGGGCTACAAAAAAAGAAAATATTGCTTCTTTAACTAAAATGTCCAAATTAGTATCCATGGGAGAAGTAAAATATTTCTATTGAATCTCAATTGTGACTCAGCCTCAACAAGGGTTACACACCTAGAAAAAGATGGTATGACTGACAACCCTGGCTTTGTGAATCATCCTCTTCATTTGTAGTGGATTTCCTAGAAGTTGCATCCACCTCCTCATCACTATCAATCTCATGCACTGGGGAGAGATCACCTTGCCTTACTGCTGCTAAACAAAGGGGTTGGTTTTCCCTCTTAGTGCTTTTGGTGGTAGATGCTATAGCAGAAGCAAGGTTGCACAAATGGTTTAAACACGCAAGGTGAGAGAAAACTTTCTTATGCAAGGAAGACTAGAAATGATGTTTTATTTGAAGAAATGGGGTACTAGAGTAATCATATAAGGGTACTTTATAGAAACTTCCCCCTAATTTATATGCATATTTTCTCGATTGTTGAACCCTTCTATAATTAATAAGAGTATCTAGTGAACCAATGACAACCCCAATGGGTTTAAAACTGTGCTACATGCCAATTTGGATCCTATTTTTCTTTTTGGCCATTAAACTTGGTCTTCTTCAATACAAGGTCATGTGGTTGATCCATGGTAGTAGGGGCTCGTGTCTTGGGTGGTTTGGGTGGTAATGGATTAAAGTATAACTACCCTTTTTTGTTAACAATTTGATTAAGAAATCGACTACCTAAGACAAGCTATTGTAGGCGTAAGATGTCAAGGGGTGTGCTCATAAAAGAATGCACATACATACCAAAGCTTGAAGCCTGACCTAATGAACTTGCACTTTGTTGCTATGATTCAATTTGCTAGAAATGACCCCTTTACACCATCGCAGATCCTTGCACATGTTGCAACTCGTCCCTTCTTCTAGCAACATGGGCTCAACCACATCTTTCTTTGGAGCATGTTGTTACAAGGTCAAGCTCAACCGACTCTTACCATTGTAGGTTAGTTGTACCTCATATGTGCTAATAAATGAGTTTGGATGACCTAACTAGAGTTAACTACTAGGTTGGGTGTTTACACTATGGTTATTGTACTTAGGCTTTGGTGTGTTACTCTACTACAATGAATAATAAAGAAGATACAACATTGTCTGCTCTGTGAGATTGCCTCACTCCATGCCTCTCACTCTCCCTCTATATCTTGAACATGGTATAAGAGCACAATGAAACCTTGAGCCTGTGAGCTTGACATTGGAGTCACGGGGAGTTGGAGCCTAAAGAGAAGACTAAAATGGATCTATAGGACAAGGAAGCCATAGCCTATACTCGAAAGGTATGCATCATTGAGTATTGAAGCTTGCATCTACTACAGCTTGGAGAGACTTGTCAGGAGATTTTAGAGGCTTGTATTGGAGCCTTGCAAGAAGCCATTTGCGGCTAGCATTTGTAGTAGCCCCAGCCATGTGTTTAGAGTAGTTTACAACTTTTTCTAGAGAAAATATGTGGACAGTAGATCTCATGGAGATCCATCAATTAGTGGTCATTTGTGTGTAGCTTTCATTAAGCACTATGGAGTGCTTGTTGGTAGCATGTATAATCATTTCCCTAGCATCTAAACCAACATGGATTTAGCCACAATGTGCCAACTAGTATTGACACGTGACGTGAGAAAATTGTCTAGATCTCAACCCGCATCAATGTCAGTAGATCTAGAGAGTATCAATCATCTAATGCTTGTGCACTTATTGTGGGATCTTGAGGCATATGTTTGAGCATTGTTGAGCCTTTCTTGGTGAGTGTTAACCTTGGCATTGTGATTAGCAAGCCAACATGTCTAGATCTTGAAGAAATGCACTTGTCTACTTATGTCTAAGGTCAAAGAATTTCTAGCCATCAAACAAAGAGGGTCAAGCTCCATCAAATGCTTGGATTTTGACATATCAAAACATCATGGATGCTTGGAAAATGTGTAGGATCATTAATGTATGCTTAGACCTAACATTGGAGGAGTTAAATGCTCATATTTGTAATGTATTATAGCAGGCTAAAAACGGTATTGAAGTATGCCAATGAATACATGCACTCATTTGCTACTAGGTCTAGTAGCTCAAAAGGCACAGATGTAGTGTTTTACTCAAATCACAGAGGCCCTGGAATCTATGGTAGAGGATCCTTCTATGGGTGGTAGAGGGACTTAGCAACATGCATTTCAGAATATGAAAAATTAGCACAAGGACATCATGTTAGAGGTGGTGGATACTCTCAAGCAAGGGGGAAATCTAATTCCAGAGGTAGAGGATCTAGGTAGTCATAGACTATCCATGATAATGCCAACAAGAACAAGAATTGTCACTGCTGTGGAAATTATGGTTGCATTGCTAAAGAGTGCTAGCAAAAGCAAGCAAATCAAAGAGGCAGGTAACAAGGATACCATGCCTCTTCGAATCATGTAGAGCATGATAGTGGTGATAGGTTATTTTCTATGACATATGTATAGAACAAGGTTTCTAAGCAATAAACATTAGATGACATATGGTATATTGATTCAAGAGCATCAAATCATATGACACCACATGGTGAGTGGTTTGATGAAATGAAAGCAAGTACAAATGGTTATGTATGCACTAAAGATGACACCCAACATGACATAACTCATATAGGAGTTGTTTCATTGGTTATGCTTGATGGTATGAAGAAGAAATTGTATGATGTTTTTCATATTCCATCCATTGCAAAGAATCTGTTGGGCCAAATGGCTGAACAAGACCTGTAGGTACGATTTAACAAAGATGGATGTTTTATTGAGGAATATGGCAAAGGTTATGAGCTGATTGCAAAGGGAAAAAGACATGGAAGAATGTTTACATTGGATGCAAATATTCTCGAGGTGAAAGCTATAATGTTTTCTCATGATTATGCAAGTGTTAGAGACATAGATATTTGGCATAAAGGCATTGGATACGTAAATTTTTAGAGGCTAAGAAATATGTAACAAAAGGATATTGTTTCAAGGTTACCAAAGTTTAAATATGTTGATTTGGGACACATATGTTTAGCTTGTCAATTTTGCAAACAAGCTCGCTTTCCATTTGTTAGACATACACAGAACAACAGTAGACCCTTATATCTTATTCATTTGGATGTATGGGGACCCACACATAATGTATCTCTTGGAGGGTCTAGGTATTATGTGAATTTTGTAGATAATTTCAGCAAGTATACTTAAATATACATTCTAACACATAAAGATGAGGTTCTGGATAGCTTTATGGATTTCAAATCTCATGCAGAGAAAGAGTTCAATTGTTATGTCTCATGCATACAGTTTGATGGTGGCAATGAATATGTGTCAAATGAGTTTGACAGGTACTTATCTAAGCATGGGATTAGAAGGTAGTTGACATGTGGTTATACTCCTCAAAAAATAGAGTGGTTGAAAGGAAAAATAGGGTTATTAATAAAGTAGCCCCAAGGCAATGTTGAACGAGAAAGATAGGCCTCTTTCCTACTAGGTTGAAGCAGTTCTTATTGTTTTTAATGTCATGAATCAAACACCCATAGCTAGTATACATGATAAGACACCATATGAGCACGTTTATGGATATAAGCATGATATTAAGCACTTGAAAGTATTTGGCATTATCGCATATATCCATTTACCTGATGATGAGAAATGGAAGAAGCTAGATCCAAAAGAAATGACGTGTGTCTTTATTGGTCACACCCAAACGGAAGGCTTATAAGTGCTATGTTCCATATACTTGTGAGACCTTGATTAGCCTGATGGGGCATTTGATGAGCTAGCATCATGCTATGGCTCTAAGTAGGTAATAGTTCATGATGACACTTCACAAAGTACATATGCTGAAATGCACTACAATAGGACAATACTACTAGTACTAATGGACCTGCACAAGACGAATCTACCAGTGTGAATCCTTGGACAGGACGATTATAGAGTCATGGGGATCGCATTCCATTGATACAAATACCTTAGTGCTATGGGGTATATTGGACATGGATAAAGGAAAAGAGAGGGCACTTGATTATGTAATAGGTCTAGTGATATCAAGACATGATTCCATTGACAGTTTGGATAGTGAGTTTGGAATATCTACAGTTGTTACACTTGGTGTTAAGTAGAGGTATGTACTACCTCATGAGAGATCCAAATCGCATATAGTGTACCACAACTACAGAGATCACAAAGATAAATAAAATTGATTGAAAATTTTACTTACAGTGGATACTTGACTAAGCACTATGCATACATGACAAAAGTTATGAGTTACAAAGAGCCTACATCATTTGTAGAAGCAGTCAAAGATGAAAATTGGTGTAAAGCCATGGATGAAGAGGTGCTGCTTTGGTGGAAAATCAAACTTGGGATTTGGTTCAGTTGCTTGAAGGCAAGATGTCTATTGGTTGCAAATGTGTTTATAAAATCAAATGCAACTTGGATGGCTCACTTGAGAGATACAAATCCAAGTTAGTTGTGAAGGGTTATGCTCTACAGTATGGCCTAGGGATTATGAAGAGACTTTTAGTCTTGTTGCAAATATGGTAATTGTATGGATATCATTGCATTAGTTGCATCCAAGGGTTGGAACTTATATCAAATGGACGTAAATAATGCTTTTTTGAATGGTGATTTGATGAAAAGGTCCACATGGATCAACTAGAAGAATATGCATATCCTGAATATCTGTCTTATATTTTCAAATTGAAGAAAGCATTACATGGATTGAAACAAGAACCACGAGCATGGAATGCAAAAATTAGCTCATTCTTATAGAGTCTTGGATTTCAAGTTTCCAAAGAAGATCATAGCTTGTTTACCAAGAAGACAGAGAAAGGCTATGTGATATTGGCACTACTTGTAGATGAGTTGGTCATTACAAGTGATGATTCAGAAGGGATTGATGAGATAAACTCTATGTTGTAGAAAGAGTTTCAAATCAAAGATCTGGGAGAGCTTAAATTTTTCCTTAGAATTGAAGTCCTAAGCACACCTCAAGTAATCTGGATGTTACAAAAGTAGTATATACATAATATATTGGAGAAGTATGGTATCTGGAGTGCAAGCCCATGGATACTCCATTGAAATAGAATGTCAAGTTGATAGTTGAAACATGAAATGAGATTGAGAATGTAACCGTCTACATATAGATAGTAGGCAGCTTGATTTATCTTGCCATCACTAGACCAGATCTTACTTATTCAATTGGGTTTCAGTCAGCTCATGTATTAGCCAAGGAAATGTCATTTCGATGCAACGAGAAAGATCATGAGGTATATGAAGGGTTTTGATAAATATACAAATTATGTATGCTCCAGGAAGAGTTGTACTAAATCCCATATGCACAATGAGGAGAGTGGAACAACCAAACTCCTATAAAGCATTGTAATTGACTATCACTTTCATATGGAATGAATACAATTTCATGAAGCTTTGTACTTTCAGTTAAGTGCCTCATTACTACACAAGATTGTGTTTATGAGTCTGAGCTACCATCTTGGAACCTAATTCACTTGTGTAATAGCTTGTCTCTACTTGTCTATGTCATCATGAGTTTGGTCCTCATCTTCCACCTTCCATAGCAATACACATGGTATCAAATCCCAATCGGGCATGGAATGACTCCCTTCTCTACTCTCTGAATCCCTCTTAAACCTCAAGTCAACTCAATGAGCTTATTCTTCAACTCATCTTCAGTTGCTCCATCTTGGCAGCCATAGCCAGGTCTGCACCTATCTACCTTGAAGCTTCCATAACTTTCTCTACAAGGCATATCTCTTCAAGATTCCTTCTAAATATTTATTCCTTGACTCCCAAGGCATCTCTCCATCACATGAAAACTTGAGATTTCTTGATTTGGAGCTCAGCATGGTCACTTCTATTAGTTGCTACCATAAACTCAGTCTGTGGCCTGTAGGACATATCCTTCATGGAGGACTTGGATCTCTCTCTAGAGGCAATATCTTCACAAGAATCCTTCTAAGAATATCCTCTTAGCATCAAGCCGCTCCCTCCTGTAGACTCAAAGCTTGACATTACTCATAATTCAATGCAGCATTACAAAAATTTATCAGTTCTGCTCGAAAATGTGCTTGCTCGTGTTTATGTGCTCTGTGCGTGACGCTTTTGTAGCAACGTAGACGATGATCATAGGGCTTATATAGAGCATAAAGAGAGATTCATTTAAATTAAAAAAATTTTGAAAATGATTCGCTATAGCTCTTGAAATCAATGAAAAACTAGGCCTGGGTCAAAACCCTAATCTAGGAAGCCATAGCCAAAAGCTTCAAAATTTAACATTTTTCACTCTTTCTTCTCACTAAAGTTATCAACATTGATTTTAATCACTAACCAATACTCTCTGTAGTTCATTACATTTTTGGAAGTGCTTGAGGAAGCTCAGAAGTCATCCACAAAGTTTGTGAGAGAAAGTAGATCAACTACTGACTAGTATTCATTAATACTCAACTAGTGTCAATTTGTGGCACTCATCCTCTTGTGTCTCTTGACACATTAAAATACAACCTTTTTGTTGGTTAATTGAAGCTTATCAACATGGCAAAGATTGAGAAAATATCTAAATTTAGTGGTGAAGGTTTTCACGCCTGGAAGGCAAAAACCATGTACCATATCATGAGGAAAGACATCTGGGATCTCTTTGAGGAAGATGATGCAGATGACAATGCTAAAGAGAAAGATGCTGCAGAAGACCTGCCTAAAACAAAGACATGGAAGAAGATGAATAACAAATCTCTAGGTATTATTTCTTGGGGTCTATCCGATGATGTATTACATCATATTTTTGGAATTAGGGATGCAAAGAAGGCATGGGAAAAACTTGACAAAATCTTTGGTACACAAGCAAAGAACTGGAAGGTAAAATTACTTATACAGTTTTATAAGTTGGATATAAAAGACAATTCATCTATGACTGTACACATCAATAAGTTCAAGAGCCTTAAAACTTAGCTAGCAACTCTTAAAAAGAACATTGATGAAGATGAGGCAATAACATTGCTACTTGCCAGTGTTAATCATGAACCGTATGAGAACCTTGTTTCAACACTAAGTAATGTTCCGAGTCTCTCACTCAAAGACATTGAGAACTCACTACTTGATGATGAAAGGAAATTTAAAAGTAAATATGTAAAAGAAACCAACTCAAGGGAAAATCTTTTATACACCAAAGGAGCTGCTGAACCCAAAGGACGAGGTCCAGGATTCAATACCGGCAACAAAAGTTGAATGGCATGGGATTACTATGGTAAGACTGGCCATATTGCCAGTGAATTCTTTCACAAGAAAAGAGCATAGCAGATGTAGAATGACCACCACCAAAGTCAATTCATGAATGAAGAAGATGCTTTCGCTACCATCAACAACTCTGATAGATTGTTCTAAGAAAATTTTTTCCCATAGTGGATGTAAAAACCCTACAAAGATATAAATTTTCAAGGGTTAAATTGACTAGCTTGCCAAAGAGCTAGCCTCTTGGTCCATGTACACATGCAGGGGTGGCAAAAGCCAGCAAGGGTAGAGGCTCATCATTTGAGGGGGGTGTTGAAAATGATGTATGCTCCAAGAATAGCTGCATTGAATCCCATATGCACAGTGAGGAGAGTGGAACAACCACACTTGACTATCACTTTCATATGGAACAAATACAATGTCATGAAACTCTGCACTTTCACTTAAGTGTCTTGTCTTTGTCAGTTCTAAACAAGATTTTGTTTATGACTCCAAGCTACCGTCTTGGAACCTAATTCACTTGTGTAACAGTTTGTCTCTACTTGTCTATGTCATCATGAGTTTGGTCCCCATCTTCCACCCACCATAGCATTTGCCATGCTCTACATCCACGATTTTCATAGAGGCTACATTACACTATGGGATGTTCTATGAGTATGTTAAGACTCTTAAGTTGATAGGTTAGACTGATGCAGATTGGGCTAGATGTGCCTATGACAAAAGATCAACAAGTGGATATGCATTTAGTCTTGGTAGCAGCATGGTTATCTAAAGCAATAAAAAGCAACCCAATGTGGCTCTCTCAAATACTAAATCATAATACAAATGTGCAACCTTAAACTACATGCAAACTTGTTTGGTTGGATAAGATGTTGGATGACTTGGGTGTATGTGTGGACACAACAAGTAAAGCTATATTGTGACAACATGAGTGTGTGCTTCTTGCCAGTAATCCTATTTATCATGCAAGATCAAATCACGTAGAAGTGTATTACCATTTCATAAGTGAAATGATACTTGGAGCAAGATAGATCTTATCCATGTGAAGGAAAAAGACCAAGTAGCAGACATATTTACCAAATCACTTGGTAGTGAGTTTACTCATTGTAGGTTGCTACTTGGGATACAACAAGAGACTTGAGCTTGAGGGGGAGTGTTACATGATCAAGCTCAGTTGACTCTTATAGTTGTAGGGTTAGCTCTATCTTGTGTGTGCTAATAAATGAGTCAAGATGACCTAACTAGAGTTAGTTGCTAGGTTAGTTGTTTACATTATGGTTAGTGTACTTAAGCTTTGTCATATTACTCTAATAAAATGAATAATAAATAAGATATAGAGTAGTTTGCTATGTGACATTGCCTCACTCCATGTCTCTCTCTCTTCCTCTACATCTTGAACACACAAAAACAATGACATTCGTTTTGTAAAAACCTTTGAAAGCCTTATAGAGACGAGTTTAACAGCTTCTAGATGTGAAAAATGGAAGAAGTGATGACTTGACAACCCAGAAGCGTCTGCTAGCTAACCCGTTAGTTGTCTACCTCTGCTTAATGTCACAAATTGACCTACAAACCATGATTACACCTTGACAAGTTGGGAGATACAGTAGCGACCCTAATCAACCCTTGAAAGTGGCGAAGAATATTGCTTAGAGCCATGTTTGGTCAAAATTGGAATGAGAAGAGAGAAAGAGCTCCATTATCCATCTTGTATTCACACCTCACACTGTTTTTGACACTTGAAGTGCACTTGAAAGCTGAAATCTTGATTTCACACTATGCACAAAAAAGAGCACCATGCACACATTGAGTACACATAAGTTTAGGGTTGTTTGCAATAATAAGGAACACACCAAGACATAATAAGAAAATCAAACCCACTAATAGGAGATGACCCTCAGACTTAGACGAGTGACTAAGAACCCCGAGTACTAGGACCAAGAGAGAGTCAAGACACTAAAGGCTCAGGAACATAGAAGGACTGACACTAGTGGAGATGCATCACTACTGGACTTAATTAGTCTGATCGATAGCCCAGTGGAGTAAGAAGCCGCCCACATGTCAAGATCTAGCTCCAACCGCGAGAATGACTAGCTGAATTTGGGAGATTCCCCAGTCAATATCCAACAAAAGGTTAATAAATATGACTTACAAACCATGATGGAGCACCATGGTAGGCCGACTAAGGACATCATAGGGGACCCCTTGATGAGGAGAGGAGATTAGCACGGCAAGCACTACAGCACATAGAAGCATACAACCATGAGTAGATAGGACCAAACGCAGAAAGGGAGAGAGCACAAGAGGCAGACTTAACACTGTGAGTGAGCTTCTCATGAAGTGGCTCATAGACAATATGGGCTTCGAGCAGAGCATGGCAAAGCCCTAGCAAACTCATTGCTTATAGGATTAGGAATCAACTAGGGCTCCAAGAGCCAGTTGAAGATCCCTGCAAGCCTCACATATCTTACTCAACACTCGCAAGACTTCATCTTTTGCTGCCTACATGACAAGGGTAGGACATAGTACACCAGCTTAAATGCAGAAAAATGGAATAACTTCAACAACCTCAAGGATCTCTTCATCAAGAGGTTATCCAAGGGGCTTTCTATTCTAACAACCTCATAGTATGACTGAAGAACGTCAAGCAAAAGGACAAGGAGGACATTAGGGCTTAGAGTACCCACATGTGGAGTCTCTTTAAGAGAATCACATCTAATGAACGACCCAACGAAAGAGCGATCTCCAGTGTTTATAAATAGAATTTACAGCGAGAAACTCTACAAGGCCTTAGCACACAACTCGAGCTTGTAGAGAGATGTACTAGCTAGGGTCTTTAAAGAGGCCATAAAAGTGGATGAACAGCTTAAGGAGAGAAGTTCTAGGAGCTCAAACTGAGATAATGCTAATTCTAGGTCCTTAGAGAAATCCATGACACATCTAGCGAACTATCAGTCCCAAATGCCCAAGAAAAAGGGAAAAGCGCTGACCAAAGCCAAGAGCTAGCAGAGATGAAGCTGGAGCTATCTAGGCTGCAAGAAATGGTGAGGAGACCTAGACATCCACATGTCCAACGCATGCATTGCGGTGGAAACCACCTTCCAATAGAATGTCAAGACCCTCGATCCACTTTGTAGAGGATCCATCGAGTGATGCTCCAGTCCACTATGTGGAGGCAAATGATGACGAAGCATATGTGAACCCTTACGTCTCATATGACAAAGAAGGCAATCCTATTCTCATGGACTATTGACCACTACATGTGATGGCATTAGGTAGAGGTAAGGGTAGAGGGCTAGGAGGGCAGACCTATAAGATGATTGCATGTTGGACTTGTGGTCACCCAAGGCATATTTCTTTGTGTTTCCTCAAGAAGAAGCAAGCCAATTGAGAGAAGGCGGACCTTAGATTCCCAGAGTGTGGAATCACCCACCTATTTGCCAATTGCCATAGATGAAAACCACCCTCTAGTTTGACGATCATGCCATTAGTACCATTGGGACTATTTGGAGTTGACACACTCAATGGAGAGGCTACACCTATCTTATTGCATATTATGATTGAAGCACAGTTGAAGGGGGCTGACATATCACTGCCAGTGTGGCCTAGTAACCTAGATGTAGTCTCAATAGGAAAAAGGAGCCATAGAAGCAAAGGAGAAAGAGAACCAAAGCGAAGTTCACGCTTAAAGATGGAGAGTGCTACAACATTAAGAGCAGGGAAAAAGTCATAGATGCAGAAGTAGAAACATACTCTCTGAAGACTATGGAAAAGGAGAGTGACAAGGTTGGTAAATAAGGTTAAGGAGTGGACGAGAGAAGCCTAAGAGTACCTGAAGGATGTTGAGCCCATCTTGGAGGGTGAAATTGATGATCTCTCTAATGTGAGCACATCGGTTTCACCTACGTAATTGAAGCTAAGAAACACATCTGCACCTCAAGAAGTACCACATAGACAAAGCTTAAGTGAAATGTGCCAACACACTAGCTAGAGCCATTGGCCAAGAAGCACTGAATTTGGAGGAAATCAAGCAACTAACAGTCTTCTTCTTATGACACTAGTGACAACCCCTGTGACTTTGTGCTTAGGAGACTTGCTTAGACAACTCCCAATGCTACTGTGGCAAGAGTTGAAGCAGTGATTGGAAGGACCAATCGAGTAAGGGACAACTAACTTACATGACCATGACATAGTGACTGAGATATCTAGCTTGACGCTGCACTTAGTGCCTAAGTCCTTACATGTTAATGCTTTCTGGGAAGGCATAGAGATGCATGACATCTTGCCAGTCTTAGCACTAGACACACTATGAGGAAAGGAATTGTGGACACGAGAGTTTGAGTCAGTGTACTTAGCCACATAGTGCTCCAGGCTTGGGGGGATAACTCACCTGTCGAGAATGCTAGGTTTAATGTCACATTGGCCAATGGGAAGAAAGTTAGGCCATTTAGAGTGTTGAAGAATCGGTCGTTGAAGATCACAAAAGTCTATTTTTTAGTGGACTTCATCATCAATGAAGGGAGTAGACTATGACGTCCTGCAAGAAGGACCCTAGACGTGGAACTCACGAGTTATAGAAGACTAGGGCAATGGTCTGATCTTCTTGAGCAACCGAACAGAAGCAGTGAGAGTAGAGATGGACAGCTGGAAGACAATACCAGTCGACCTAAACGCCATGTTCATTATGCTGAGGGTGATGCTCAAGTTAGGAAATCTTATGGTGTCATGCCGCTACGCGGACACAGTGTGAAAAACTCTAGAGTGCATTGTCATTCGACTTTCTTATTGATCTAGAGAGTCAATGCCATATTAGTCATTAGTGTTAGTGTCCATGCATGAAGAAAAATGGAGCAATAGAAAGAGGCTGAAAAAGCCATACCTGAGCATGTTATGGAGGATGCATCTCAAGAGAAGAAACAAGAAGGGAAGAAAAGGGGCAAGCAACCCAGTTACAGGTTACAAGCGAATCTTGAGACTGCCACAAACCTTAAAAAGGTCTTGGAAGATCTCATACTTGTTGGCAGTAGAGTGGAATTCACACTTGGTGAAGTTCTTGGAGTCGTGAAGCGTGAATTTCATGATGCAATCATTGATATGCTAAAACAAAAAAGATAGTTTGATGGTGAAGTTTTGCAAGCATTGATGCAGGTTGACAAAGACATAGAGAAAGAACTTCAGAGGGAATATGATGATGCATGGAATGCTAATTTGGAGCAAGCTGATTTTGAAAATGGGTTAAATGGGAGTGTACACATCAAGTTTGTGGCTGAAATTGGTCTTATGGGTAGTAGTACACATAGAGAGAAGGCTATGTATAATGGGGATATCCATCAACAAGTACATGAAGAAGAAGATGCTCATTTTATTCCAAGCAGTCATTATTCATGAATGCATTGGGCTTGTGCTACAACACAGAGACAATTGTTAAAATGGAAAAAAGAGAGAGGACTTGCATATCATGGTTCCAAAATCAATGTTATGGCATGTAGCTTGTATGAGAATGGAGGTTGGCCGATTGATGTAGATCCAGGATGGCACATGCAAGCAACAAAAAATTCATCAAGGGATCTTTATGCAGCTTGTCTGAATGTACCCGTGACTATTGGAGATGTTAGGGATGAATATCATTTTTTTGTATAGGATTCATGTAGTTATCTGGTGATTTTGGGGCAGCCCTATATTTCAAAATCAAGGCTCGAAATAAAAGTCTTGGATGATGGTTCTTCATATGCTCAAGCTCAAAGTAAAGACAATACAAAAGCGGTCCAGTTTCTCACTGTTTGTGTGAATCATCCCCGCAATTGGGATAGGCTGCAGGATAATCCCATGCCACCTAATGCATGAGAGTTTAAGGGTTTTTTTAAAGAACTGCTATAAGTGGATGCTATGATAGTGCCTCTAGGAAGATAATTATGCCTCCAAGAAAGGGGAAAAATGTGTTTGTGTGGATTGTAGGAGTGCACAGCATGTTGTCTTGGTAGTTTTAAGAATATTTCAACCATGTGCAAGGGTGAAAAGAAATATTTAAGATCATTTGGCTGAAAAAGAGCTGAAGATAAATGGTTTGATGGTTGCAAATGAAGGTATTTTAGAGTTGTTTTAAGGACTAATTGATGTTGATATAATGGCTAGCTGAAATTTCTTTAGCAATTAATGTTGAAAATATGGCAGAAAAGGAGGTTATTTATGTTGACATTTTAGAGATGTATGAAGTCATTCAAGATTTTGCTGAACATGAATGTTATGGGTTGCAATATGGGCTTCAAAATAGGGCTGAAACAAGGGTGGATACAAAGTAAAAAATAGTTGCAAATAAGGTTAAGCATGTGGCTTTGCCTTTACCGCATTTGAAAGTAATGGATTGGTTGAAAAAGTCACTCAACAACCTAGTTTATGGGATCCACATGGAGTAGGATATAATTTTACAGCTGAAACTTTATAAGAATTGAAAATTGGTAATACAAGCTTTCTTTTTCCTATAGAAAGAGCTTGTTTCTTGCAGATATTGGCAAGTCATGGAAAAGCCTTTACATTTCACATAAATGAAATTGGATGTGTTGATCCTACCAGAGTTGCACCTATGGTGATCTTTACAGTACCTCATGTGCCATGGAATTTAGAGCCTATTCTAGTGCCTCGAGCATATTTACCTAAGATGCTGGAGCTTTTGAACAATAAGATCAAAATGCAGATTTTGGAGCCTTCTTCAGCTCCATATTTGAATTGGTAGTTTAGTGTTCCAAAGAAGAATGGTGCTTTGAGGTTTATACAGGATTTACAACCAGTTAATAAAGTCACTATAAGGAATGTTGGATCAGGCCCAATAGTGGATAAATTTGTAGAAGCATTTGCAGGCAAGGAAATTTACTCTATGGGTGATTTATATTCAGGATATGATTAGTTTCAGCTTGATTGGAAAGCTAGGATATCACTACCATGAAGACACCACTTGGATTTGTTAGGATGTGTATGCTTCCACAGGGAGCAACCAATTCAGTGGTGCATATGATGAATGCTATACATAATGTTTTGAGGGAGTATATTCCTCATTTTACCTTACCCTTTCTTGATAATATGCCAATCAAAGGATGTGATATCTATGAGAAGAATGGAGAGTTGAATGAGCATGGATGTCAAAGATTTGTGGTTGATCATATTGTTGATTGTGACAGGATTTTGAGCTATCTTGAAGAAGTGAATTTGACTCTATCATGAGAAAAGTAGGTTTTTGGAGTGAAGGAAGTATTGGTTGTTGGGCACATGTGTGGACCATATGGAAGAAAGTCGGTTTTTGGAGTGGAGGAAGTATTGGTTGTTGGGCACATATGTGGACCATATGGAAGAAAGCCCTCACCACCACAGTAAAGATTGATACCATAAGCAAGATGCGAAAGACATGTTTGAATGTATCCAAGATAAAAAGATTTTTGGGTGCATGAGTTTTTTACTTGATATGGATTCTACATTTTTGCTCATGTGTTTGGCTAAAAGTTTATATCATCTCTTGAGAAAAGGGCAAAAGTTTTGGTGGGGTAAACAACATACGAAGGCAATTCAAAAGTTAAAGAGCTTATTAATTTCAGCCCCAACACTAAAGAGAGAAAATTATGAGAATGGTCAGCCTATTATTCTCACTATGGATACAAGCCCAATTGGCATTGGTTGGGTAGTGGGTTAGGATGATGCTGATGGGAATAGGTATGCCATTTGGTTTGGAGCAAAGGTCCTCAATGAACAAAAATGACGGTATTCTCAAGTCAAAAAAGAGCTTTGGGATGTAGTGAGACAACCCTTAAGTGTGATAGGGAATATTTTATGGGAGCTCATGTAGTGGTAGAGACTGATTGTCTACCTCTATTGGGCATGATAGTAAATTGCTCAACTCCTGATATTGCCATGTTACGGTGGATTGCATATATAAAGTCACTTAACCCTAATTTTCAACATATTGCAGGTAGAGAAAACCTTGTAGCTGACATGCTTTCATAAGCAAGGTTTGAAGATGAAGAGGAGCTGATAGAAGATGAATCGGATGATGTGAGAGGTGCTGAAAATGACTTTATAACAATAGGGAATGAGTATGCAGTTGTTACTACAGGTACAACTATTGTAACAAGGATTTTAACACTAGGAAAAGAACTTACAACCATGGAGAAGAGATGGCCAGTAGAGAGAAAGCATCATCATTGTTATGCTTCAGTGAGAACACAATTTTTGGAAGAGTTGTATGAGGATGATTAGCTGAAAATAGGCCAATATCTCAGCCTCATGACAAAGAAGGTTGAGTGGTCTGACGTTGAATTCAAAAGGATTAAAAGAAAAGATTATGAATTTTTCTTGAAAGATGAATATTTATGGAAGCATGCAAAGAAAAAGAGATGAGTTTCATGAAATCTTACGGGTTGGACGTAGAGGAGTTTGGGGCACATTTGCCAAGATCAATGGAAAGTATGGGTGGCAAAACATGTATAAAGATGTGGAGCATTATGTGGAATCATGTAGTGACTGTCAGATGAATTCCATGGTAAAGCATAGAGATGGTTGCAATTGACCTATCCATTGTTTATGCATTACAAATGGGTAGTCGATCTAGTTAGCATGCCTACAAGTTTATGGAATATGAGATATCTTGTGCTTGCACGAGAAGACTTGACAAATCAAGTGGAAGGTCTAGCTTTTAGTACAAAGGCTACTGAAAGCAGATTCTCATTAGAAGAAGTCTTTTGCAAGTATGGTTGTGTTGGTAAAGTGGTTGCAGAAAGGAGAATTGGATGCGGATGAGACTCGTGACTTCTTTTCATGATTGGGTATGAAGATGGCTTTAACTTCAGCCTACAATCCTGAAGCAAATGGAAAACATGAAAGAGGTCATCAGCCTATCATTAAGGCATTAGCAACATCATGCAAGGGAAGGATGAAAGAGTGGCCAAGAATGTTACCCTTTGCTTTATGGGCTAATAGAACCACTCAATGTGCAGTTACAATGTATATGCCTGCTAAATTAATGTATGGAAAACAACCAATCATACCTATTGAGGAGACTATTGCTACTTGGAGTGTTCTACAATGGAAAGAGGGTTTGAATAGAGAAGAGTTGCTGGTCCTACACATATAGAATTAGAAAGAAGGCTTGAAGACATTGAGACAGCCATGAAAAAGCTGAAGACTGGAAGGATCAAGAACAAGAGGAGGTTTGACAAGTGACACAGACTTTGACCACGAGCTATACAAGAAGGGGACTGGATGTTGGTTTATGACAATAGCTTGGAAAATCAGTATAGTGCCAGTCGGAAGATGGAAAAGCTGTGGTTTGGTCCATATGTGGTAAGGTTTGTTTTTGACAATGCTATTGCCTATGCATTAAATGAGATGGATGGGACAACTCTAAGGACTCCAACGGTTGGAAAACATATCAAGCTCTTTAAACATAGGGAGTCTTCAGCATATGAGTTGAAGGAGTTTGATACTGAGCATGAACATGAGAATATGGAAGAAGAAGAAGAAGACATTGACATGGCAGATGATCTTCATCATTCGGTTTTCTTATTGATCTAGAGAGTCAATGCCATATTAGTCATTAATGTCAGTGTCTGTAGTGTGGATGGTTCAAAAATACTAGATTTTTGGACAAGTTTAGCCTATTTTTTATATTTTAGATATTATTTCTTGTAAATATCCAAAAACTGTAGACAACTTCTAGAATAGGGTGACATGTAAAAGAAAGCAAGTGGTTTTTGGTCATTTTTGGGGGATTTTATGCAAAAAGAAGGATTGGCAAAATCGCATGATGTGTGATCACAGTTTATAGGTAGCAAACATCACTCCAAACTGGGAGAGGAAGAAGGAGTGATCTAGGAGAAATCTAACCACGTGTCCTGGTATTTTACCCCCCTTTTGGAACCAATGGAGGCATCAAATTGGTGGTTTGACAAGCAGAGAGGAAGCTATTTTTTTAAGCACGTTTTTTGTCTACAATAGATTTATCTTTTCCGGATGCAGAAATAAAATTGACAGGCTTTACCTCTATGAGTATTCTTCTACATCTTCTATTTCTTTAAACCCCTTCTCTCCCATCTACTCCTGACATATGATTTTTTATGCTGAGAAGTGCTTAAAAATTAGCCAAAATTTACGAATATCCGGGGAAAAATAGACTTCGTTGAAGGCGGCGGTGGCAATCAGTACGATTTTAAGTGGCAATGCCCCAAAAATGCTTAAAAGACCCACTTAACGACAGTTGGAGAATTTTCATAAATTTTTGGCATACAAGACAAGACCCTCGGAGATGCATGGTAGTGGAAGACCTCAAGATGGCCCCCTAAGGATTTTTTAGACTAAGAATCGGACACCGAACGTGGAAAAGGGAGTGCTCGGGAGGCCAAGCCAAAATGCCAAAGGTGAAAATGGACTTTAGGAGAGCCCAAAGGGTGTGACCCTTTGGGAGCCCAAAATTTTGAAAAATGTAGGGGGGGGGGGGGGGGGGGGGTTGCGTTTTTTTCGTTGATCAGGAAAGAGGGCACCATAATCACGAATTGAGGAAGAGATGGAGGATGGGGCGTGTAAACAACCCCCCCAACTGACCGGATACATGATCTACATTCTATCTTTGCTCTCCATCGCTCCAGACCGCTCCTCCATTAGTTGCTTGGTTGTGGAGATCAAAAACCAATCTTTCTCTCTCCTCCCTCTCTCTCCTGCATAGAGGCTATTCATGTGCAAGAAATCAAGAAGAAGAGGGGTTGAAGAATGCTTGTCCGGCTGTGATCGAATTGCTTTAAGATGAAGAGAAGGCTGAGGAAAGAGGTTCAGCACTGAAGAATGCTTGTTGGTCAGTTCGTGGGCTGCTCATAATAATTGTTAAAAAAGTCCGCAACATGCAAGACACGCGGTATGCTCCAATTTTATGAAGAAATTTGCTTGTTTTTGTTGTTTCATGGTCCAAATTATGTTCACATGCGATGAATTTTTGTTTGAACCTTGTTTGCATCATGTTTGAGGGTTATAACTACAGAAATGTAGAACATGTAATGATTTAGAGCCGTTATGAATTCTTTAAAACCCACAAAATGGCATTTTTAATGGAAATTAGTGGTTTTTTCTGTTGTTGAGTTGGGAAAAAGGAATGGAAATGGAATAAAATCAGAGAAAACGTTAAGTTTCAGTCAAAATAATAAGCCAATACAAATAAATAAGAAAATACCTATTTTTCACTAATAATAAATAAAAAATAGCAAAAAATATAGAAAATTAAGATTTTCGCGCTCAAAAAAATGGAAAAATAAGATTTATGTGTGTGAATTTTTGGAAAGGTTAAAGCATGAGGTTAAGCCTCAGTTTGGCCTTGTCCTTTGTGTTATAGTCCATGTTTATTGCTTTTTACATACAAAAATGATACAAAACAACCATTTACACCTATGGACTACAGCAACACCTAAACAATGGGGGGGGGGGGGGGAGGGGGATGAAGTTTGTGCAATGATCTGATTGCTGAAAAGTTACAAATTTTGATTTCCCTCTTTTTGCATAGCATTTAGGGATCATTTCATAATTAAATATAGGTGAGTAGTAGCACGGAAGTTTCGGTGCTAGTCCCTAAAGCAGCACAATACGTAATGCTTAGTCAACATTCATAAAAGGGTTGTTTTTCGCACCTCACATGACTGGTTTTTTAATCATAAAATGGTTGTGCACAATTGTCATACACCTTGCATCAAGTATGCCATGTGGTATCTCCTGGAATGCATTGCAATTGATTGATAAACTTTGACCAACGCTGAGAGGACAGGAAACCTAAGCTGTAAGGTTAGATAAGTGCTTCCATTGGAGAAGGTTTTTTGAGGCAAATCAAACTCTCCTAGAACGCTGAATTATGAAAGAGTGGAGTTTGTGCGAATGTTACATGTGTTAGCGATGCATCTTGGGGCTGATCCCCAAGGTGTAGGAGAGTCGCAGTGGAGCTGCGGCAATCAGCTGTGAAGAGGTGCTTCCCTATGTATGTATTACAAGGAATTATGCATATATATTATGGGATCTCCCTTTGAAGAGAAGGGAAGGTGAATGTTGGACTACATATTGGATACAAACGCAAAATCATCATAAGCATTTAGTGCAAAGTGAGTTTTAGACGCTCCTGGCCTGCGAAGCGGTGTGGTGGGATTATCTATCATATGCATGAGGCCCTTCTAGTGCCATAGCCAATGCCAGCCCATTTTAGATCCTGTCAGTGGTGCATCTGCCAGGAGCCGCCAACAAGTGGTAGTTCTCGAATCTAGGGTTTTTAGGGACCAAATAATTGATTTATGTCCTTTGACAAGGACCGTCAAGCCAAAATATAAAAAGCAGAACATGCTGAGAGGGCTAGACGGCGGTTGGAGATTGTAAGACACTATTCTCCTCAAAGGAACGGCCTGTTACGCATAAGTGGCAGTGGTTCTAGTAACCTAGGTGTTACGAGTAGCTCTTCGAGTGTAAATGGAAGTCTTGGTACTTCCCTATTTCCAGTTAATCAACCCACAACAAGTGGGGGTGTAGTGTTGCCTACACAAACTCCTGTTGTTAATCCAATTGTAGCCATGGCACAACTATCGCAATTCCAGCAGGTACACCGGATTTACCGGCATTAGGAGCACCGTTGCCCATTTTTCATGGGTTAGCAGAAGACGATAGAGAACTCCACATTAAGGAGTTTCAAATGCTTATGTTCAACTATCGAATCCAAGATTAAGGACACCTAATGATGTTCTTCAACATGACGTTAAAAGGAAGAGCGACAGTGTGGTATCACGGTCTAGAAGCCGGAACCATAACTAGAAGTGCCCAATTTTTTACGGCTTTCCGTAGAGAGTTTGCCCCTGAGAAGGGTGGGCAATATTGGTTGCATATTCTGAATGTAACATGCCAAGAGCTAAATGAGAATGTCCAGGCATATGCCAAGAAACTAAAGCAAGTTCTTCGCAAACTTAACGCTTATATTCCCATTCCAACGGCTACACAATTGCAATATTTCCTACATGGATTGGATCTTAATATCCAGGTGCAACTGAGTAGTGTTTCTCTGGCCGATATTGACACTGCCATTACCCAAGCAGAAGGAGTAGAGTAGCGCTTGCAAGCGGCTTATGCAGAAAGGATAAATTGAAATGGTAATAATTTGGCCTTGACCAATGGGATTCAAGGGGACCTCATGTTAAATACGAGTGGCAGAGGGAGTATTATGTCGAATCTACCTATGTTACTAGCTCCTCCTAGCATGACTATGCCTATGGCTAGTCAGGAGACCTCGCTACATAGTGGTGGAAACCAAACAATGAATCCTAATGTTGTCCCAGTTGGTTAGCGGCTAATTCCTAATAAAGTGGTTAGGCCCATGGGACAACAGACTGACGATCGCGGCTATGAGTCGAGTGCTTTTAATGTCCTTGGTGAAGTTAAGAAGATGATGAAGCATTACACCGATATGATCTCTAAACAATATCAAAAAATAGCTGTGGATGTCAATTTTCTTAAGAAGCAACAGAATTTGATAAGGAGTCGACACCCTGAAGAGGGTGGCCCCTCAAGATTCAGCTATAAGTAGTGTGGTGGCCAACATTTCCCTAGGAATTTCCCGAATGTCAAATGTGATATTTGTGGGAAGTTTGGCCACTTAGCTACTACGTGTTAGAGTAAGATTAGTTCTCTCCAACAAGGGAGTAAACAACCAGGTCCAGTTAACCATCATGCACAAGGGAATAATCTCCCGCAAGACGATGGACCAAGGTAAATACTGCAAAGAGGAAAGGGGGTTGTAGAGGAGTTACCTCATGGCAGCGGAGTTAGCCTTATTGAAGCTATACGTGTCAATGATGCTGAAGCTTCTAATCTACGAGTCATAACAAGAGGTCAATAGATTAAAGAGGGTGACAAAGTAATTGTAAAACCTGTTGAGGGAAGCCCTAAGCAAGATGCTAGGGAAAAGCAAGTCCTGAATCCTGATATGGAAGGTGGACCACTAAGGCTTGTTGATAGTAAAGTCGAGCCCAAGGAGGATAAAGGATTGCCACGAAAGAAGGTAAAGGCTAAAAAAGAGGCACCAAAGCCGATGGAAAGACCAAAGGAGAGAATGATTTGGCACGAGAAGAAAACTTTGGCTAATTACCACGACTTTGACCTAGCAAGTTTCCTTTGCGAAGTCAAACCAGATGTGAATCTCCTACAATTGATTAAAATTTCTCCAGGAGTACTCAAGGAATTCAAGAAAATCCTGTGTATAGGGTATACAGTAGAACCTTTGGCCATAGCTAGAGTGGGGGAAGATTGGTTCGATCATGCTAAAAAGCATTGCCCTAGTGTTCCAGCATATGTGGATGGAATATTAGTGGAGCACGCCATCGTGGACACTGGATCCTCGGTCAATATCATAAGTTCAGACTTGATGAAGAGGTTAGATCTAGAGATCCAAAAAGACTGCTCCACACTTCTTAGGATGGATGATGATAGTCTAAGACAACCAGAAGGTTGCATTACTAAGGTCCACGTTACAGTTGTGAGCGTGGAATGCTATCTGGATTTTAGGGTGATAAGGTTTGCAGGACGTCCTTGCTATCAAGTTTTGCTAGGCAGGCCATGGATTCTATGGACAGACTGTCAAGTCAATATACCCACTGGTTGAGTGATTCTAGGTCGAGGTGCCCATTGTGTAATAGTTGATGCTTACCCTGAGTCTCCTCAGAGTGAGAGAGCTCCACTATCCTCCACTAAACTAGAAACAATAGATGATCCATCTGGTAGTAAGACGTCATCGAGCGATGGATCTAAGGAAGGGTCCACTACAGAGGATATTTATCAGATAACCTTGAATGAATCGATAGAGCCTCATGATCAAATAAGAGACGCGAACGTTATTGAGTTGGACCTTGGTATGCTAAATGATTCACGGCCAATTAAATTAGGGTCCATGCTCAATTCGAAAGAAAGAGAGGATTATGTGCCCTTAATTTGAGAGTTTCGCGATATCTTTGCTTGGAGCTATGACAAACTTTGGGGTATTCTTCCCAGTCTAGCTATGCATACTATTCCTATAAAGGAAGGTACCTGCCCTGTATGGTAGAAAGTAAGGCGTATGTCTTTTAAATAAAGGGACGGGTTGTAGAGGAGCTACAGAAGTTGCGTAAAGTAGGTTTGATCTTCCATGTTCAACATGTGGAATGGTGCTCACCAGTAGTGATCAGGAAGAAGAAGAATAATCAAATCCGTCTTTGTGTAGATTTTAGAGAGTTGAATAAGGAGACTGTTAAATATTACTACCCATTGCCATTTATTGACCAAATTTGGATCAACTAGCAGGTAGGGAAATCTATTCGTTTATGGACTGCTTTGTAGGGTATAAGAAATGGCAATCGCTGAGCAAGACAAGCTAAAAATGAAATTTATTACAGTCTTCAGTACCTTTGCGTACCTTTTGATGGCATTTGGGTTGTGTAATGCACCCGGTTCGTGACAAATAACAGCCGACAAGACCTTTGGTGACATCTCCCCAAAGGAGCTGAAAGTATTCATTGATGATCTGGGGGTAGCCACCGTAAGGGATAGACAATTGATCATTTTACACAACTGTTTTGAGCGTTGTAGACAATTTTGCATAGCTCTTAATCCACGGAAGTGCGTCTTCGAAGTCCCTTATGGGCTCTTGTTAGGCCATGTGGTTAATTCCGTAGGGATTGCGACTGATCCTAAAAAGATCAAGGTCATAGTTGCCATGAGTCCACCACGTACTCCAAAGGAAGTGCATAGCTTTCTGTCATCAGTAAGGTATTATCGGAGGTTTATCAATGCCTTGGTAGAAAGAACGTTGCCGCTAACCAACCTATTGTCCTTTAACTGTCAATTTACATAGAGTCATACTTGCAAGTATCTTTTGACAATGTGAAGCAGGAGCTTGCCAATGCACCTGTTTTAAAAGCACAAAAAAGGGGCGAAGTTTTCTATATATTTTCAACAGCAACTATGTATAGTATCAGCTGCTGTTTGGTCCAATTTGGGACGAAAAGTGGTACCATCCGATAGCTTTTGCTAGTCGAAAGTTGGGCATATCGGAAATTAACTACACCTATATGGAGAAGTTGTGCCTGTTGAGATATCGAGCTCCACTCGTGATATGCCAGGGTGACCGTTGTGCATTTATGTCACCGACTTGTTAGCTGCAGATGAGGTTGGTACACCGCCCATGAATAATAGCTAGATGACATCTATCCTTATCTACTCTAGTTCGTGGCTCAGTTAGTATGCCACCTTAGTTAGTTGAGTTTGGTTTTGAGACCCATATATAGGGTTCTTCTATTTCTCTGTACTAGAGTTCTTTTGGCTTACACAACTAAGAAGAGGAAAACTGTTTTCAGTCTCCACCTGTGTGTGTATTCCCCCATTGTGCAAGCAAGAAAGCTACAAGTGAGACTCCTTCCTTCTCTCCCACAATCTTGACAATGCCTTGCAATGGTATTTGGGACCAAAAAGTTCAGGCACTACATTCTTTATGAGAGGGTGGTTTTTTATACGAAGGCAGAAGGGCTTCGATTGTTGTTGAATAAGTTACAGCTACCTGACCATTTAGCAAAGTGGTTAATCACTTTGCAGGAATTTGATTATGAGATTAAGAGCAAGCCGCTGAAGCTTCAGGGCATTATAGAATGTCTTGTGGATTTCGGAGAACCAAAAGAGGTCTTGGCTGAAGAAAGTGATATGGAAAATTTGTTCAAGATTGATACGGCATCTATTCTCTCCTGATATGCTACTATAATGCACTATCTTTCTATGGGAGAGATTGGAGCTACTTTATCAAAATTGGAGGGGAGGAAGATTAAACAACAGGCATTAAAATTTTCCTTAGTCGCAGGCACATTATATCGGCAGGGTGTTGATGATATCTATCACTGATGTGTGATGCCTGAAGAGGTTCCCTTTATTTTGGAAGAGTGCCATGACTTCGCATGTGGAGGGCACTTTGCTGGGTGGTTAACGGCAAAGAAGGCTTTAAGAGCTGGATATTGGTGGCCGTCCATCTTCCATGATTCATTTGACTATGTCAAGAGATGTGATACCTATCAAAGGCATGACAGCAGAGAGAATAGGAACCATCCACTTACGCCTATTATGGCTATCCTTCCATTTGAGAAGTGGGGCATTGACTTTGTGGGTCTCATCACCCCGTCATCTACTACTCATAAAAGATACATTATAATAGCAATTGATTATTTTACAAAATGGTTGGAGGCACCGGCGACGAGGCAGGACAATGCAAAAGAGACTTCCAGTTTTCTACTTGAGCAAATCATCTGCCGTTTTGGTTAGCCAAAAGAAATAGTATCGGACCATGGAACTCACTTTTTAAATAAAGTGATTAAAATTCTAACTGAAGCATCGAAAATTAAGCATAACAAGACGACCCCCTATAATCTACAAGAAAATGGACAAGTCAAAAGTATCAATAAGCAGCTTGTGGGTATCCTATCCAAGATAGTCTCTGAAAAGAAGAGGGACTAGGATATAAAATTATATGTGGCGGTTTGGGCGTATAATACAACTTTTAAACGAGCTAGTGGCCACACCCCATTCAAATTAATTTATGGGGAGGCGTGTGTTTTACCCTTAGAAATTGAGTTGTCGACCATAATATTCGCAATCAATCATTCTTTGGGTGACGAGCTTGAATTGCAGAGTTTGTTGCATCAGGAGATAGCTAAACGTAAGATGAAACAGTTGCATGATCTGAAAGCAAAGAAATATATATTTAAGAAAGGACAGTTAGTTCTATATTACGATACGTGTAGGGAGCTATTTCCAGGAAAGTTGGAACCTCGATGGGAAACCCCTTACAAGATAGTTCGGATAGGTAAAAGTAAGTCCACAGTTCTATTAGCTGATCTACAAGGGGTGGAATTTCAGAATAAGGTTAATCTTAATAAGAATAAACCTTATTATTTCTAAGTATGCTAACGCGGAAAAATGCATTGCAGGTCCATGCTGGAGCTGATTGGAGACCTGCAGGAGTGCTTAAATTGGTTGATGGGACGGTTAATCTCTTATTTGGAGCACCCATATCTCAAGCAGAGATTTCATCAGGGGAGGCTTATCTGATGGAGCAAGGGATATAAAGTGATTGAGCAAGAAGATGGTACGTTTGTGTGGGAGATTAAAGTTTTCTGCCATCACTGCTTACAAATCTTGACAAGCATCCCTATTGAGTTTAATGAAGAAGGTGCGATGGAGCTGTGAATTCATCCTCTAAATATATTGAACTTTGACTATCATAATTACGAATAGGGGAGTTCTTGATGGCTGGCTGTGTAAAACCATTATGGACGTATACATTATACTTTGAAGGAGCATCCAGGGGGCCTAATAGGAAAGGAAGTGTTGGAGTAGTTATCCGAGATCCTCGACGTAGAGTTACAATGAAATTAGCTGCTTATCTTGGGGTAGGATTTAATAACAACATGGCAGAGTATAAAGCCCTAATTATGGGACTGGATATTGCTAAGAAAGGTGGTATTAGGTGGTTGTTAATAAAAGGGCAATCCCAACTGATCTTAAATCAACTCAATGGGACATATATAGTCCGAAATCCTCTCCTTCGTATGTATCATCAAACTGCTATAACCCTACTTGATGAATTTGAGAGCATATCTCTTCAGGTGATTCCACGTTATTGGAATCCGTTTGCGGATTCCTTAGCTAATTTTGCTTATGAAGAGGACCTCTTTTTCAACTTTGGTCCTAGTTCGGACATCATTATTGATAGTGAGACAGGACCTGGTTGCTTGTGGGGGATGTTATCAGACCACCCATTATATGGCAGGTGATAGTTGATATGGGTAATGCAAAGAGTAGCGGAGACTCATCTACCACTATTATCTTGGACCCATAGGTTGGCCAGAAGACATGTTATGTGTATGCCTCTTGCTATATATGCAGGAGGTATGGGCCATAATTTGATGCATTTAGTTTAGGGTTAAGAGCCTTATTTTAACCCTTGGAATTGAGTGTATTTGTGTATATCTGCCTTCTTCCAAGGAGGGATCTCTATGAGCTATTTTGTTTGATTCTATTAGGCCAAGAGGGCCAGTAGCTTTAAATAGTTAATTTCTTTAGGCCAAGAGGGCCCTTTGTTTTCAGGTTTTAATAATCTATTTCTTTAGGCCAAGAGGGCCAGCTAGTTTGCAGTGAAATGTGCTATTTCTTTAGTCCAAGAGGGCCCTATCTCTGTTTGGTGCAGGTACGTTTAATGCTTTGTTGTTTTAGTGATTGCACCATACAGGTTGACGAAGTCGCTGGAGGGAGCCTTTGCTGCAAAGAAGCTTCTTGTGGCCATTCCAGGTGGTTTCGTCCCCTTTTTTAGTTTTTTCCTTAAGCAATTAATGATATATGTGTGGGTGGTGAGGGTTACTTTCTTTCATTTGTTAGGGACTAGAAATCAAGGCATGAAGTCCCAGGTTTAAGTTTTGTATATCTAGGGGAGGTCTGAGTAGTCATTGCCTCCTGCAATACATTGTCAGGCATTGAAAGACTTGTTTTAGATGGGAGTTCTAATGACCCTGTTCTGCCAGCCTGCTAGGCGGCCGTTCTAGGAGTTCTTGTTAGTTGTGAGGCAGTTAGAAAAGCCTACTAAAATAATGATGGAAATAGACAAAACCCTAAAGATCTGAAAGACAATATATGAATATACGGAGGTGTGTAAAAAGGGGTTCTAACCTCTATAAAAATAGAAAAGGAAAGCAAGAAAAATCCTTGAGCTGTTATTTATCGCTTTGTGAAGGCCTGGTAGGTTCCTGGGGATGAGCCAAGACCCAGGGCCGATGCCTTGTCTTCCTAGGAGTGGCACCTAGCTGAAAAATAAAGAAAATAAAAGAAGGTTGGAGTGAAAATAAAAGTGAGCATTAGAAAATGATTAAGTGTCACCTTGCGAGGGCTTGGTAGGTTCTTGGATACCAGGACCTCAGGCCGATGCCCTGTTCTCCTTGGGTCATTACGCTCAGCTCCCTCCTTTTTACACGCCTGAGTATAGACAATCAGACACTAAAAGGGCAAAACTGTGCTAAAAGAAAATATTTCTTGATCAGGCTATAGGATTCCTCGCATAGGAGGAGCTCCTGGTTAAGTTTTCCTTAGTTAGGTAGGTAGTTCAGACCACTACTTAGGGTGACCACTTTCATAGCTCTTTTTAGCTTGACTGTGTTGGAGCAGTTGATTAGTGACTAGCTTGGGGCCTTCTATCATATTATGATGGGCTTACTCCTCATGGATTTCATGCCTTGGTTTTGTCAGGGGCTAGGGTATGAGCTGTGATGTGTATTTTTTGTATCAGCTTGATTTTCCTTTTTGTTGTTTATGTGTAGATTTCTTCGTGGGATTCGACGGGCTGAGTCGCCCTATCCCGTGGTCACCAATGAACGATGATTTTTAATGCCAAGAAGTGCTTAAAAATAGCTGAAAATTACGAATATCTGGGAAAAAATAGAGTTCGTCAAAGGTGGCAGTGGCAATCAGTACGATTTTAAGCGGCAATGCCCCAAAAATGCTTAAAAGACCCACTTGCGGATAGTTGGAGAATTTTCATAATTTTTTGGCACGCGAGACAAGACCCTGGGAGATGCTTGGTAGTGGAAGACTTCAAGACGGATGCCCAGGATTTTTCAGACCAAGAATTGGACACCTGACATGGAAAAGGGAGTGCCCGGGAAGCCAACCCAAAATGCCAAAGGTGGAAATGGACTTGAGGAGAGCCCAAAGGTGTGATCCTTTGGGGCTCCCTTTGGGAGCCCAAAAATTTGAAAAATGTGGGGAGGGGGGTGGCGTTTTTTTTGTTGATCAAGAAAGAGGGCACCATAATCACAAATTGAGGAAGAGATGGAGGATGGGGCCTGTAAACAACCCCCCCAACTAACCGGTGTCGGAGGGGTTTTTGTCGAAAGGTCGAATCCACCGAGGATCGGAAGTAGAAGAAAGTAGAGATAGGAGATGGAAGAGAAGAAAGAGAATACCCAAGTGGTAAACACTACACAAACAAATCACAATGAATTGAAACAATATGTATTGAAAGAACCTAGAATCTTTGCACTACTCAGAAGCAATCTCCAGGCATTAGTTCTCCTGGAGCTCCTTCGTACACCCAAAACATGGATCAGAAAAATCAGCTCTTTCTCCAATGTCCGGAACCCAAATCAAATGGCTCCATTGGCTCCGAAAGGGGCCATGGATCTCCTAAATCACTCCTTCTTCTTTCATTTCAATCTGCAGTTTTCAGCTTGTTTACAACGATCACAACGCGCGCGATTTTGTCAATCTGTCCTTTTTTGTGGCTGAAAAAGCAACTAGCTTTTTTGCATGCCATCCTAATCTAGAAGCTTTTTCTAACTTTTTTAAATTTTTACAATAAATAATATCAAAAATAGATTGAAATTATCCAAAAATCTAGTATTTTTAAATAATCCATGCAACTGACACTAGTACTACTTGATGGGACTTGAAATGGGCCGGCACTCGCTATGGCACTAGCCGGACCTCATACTCATAACAAACAAACATACCCTCACGACCTCATGGACCAGGAACATCAATCTAATGCTAAAGGACAAACTGTCCTAAAGCCTAATCTATGTGTTTATAGTTTTATAGTTTTTAAGTCCAACGTTTCCCTATCTATAAACTCCTCAGAGGGAGAACCCATACACATTGGCAATAAATACCACGATAATCACATACATGGAAGGCAACCTCTTGGTAGAAACATCGCGGCCCCACTTTAGCTCTCCTACATCGCAGAGATCGGCCCCTTGATGCGCTGCTCAACATATAGAGCAAACGAACAAACTCCACTCTTCATTTCGAATCTAGGAGATACCATGCTTCCTCACTAAATAATCCCCCAAGAATGGAACGTCTATCCTATGGCTTAGGATTCCTTGCCACACTCAATGTGGTCATTGTCATTGAAAACACGTGCTATGCATCCAAGTTTTCTTTTGATACCAAGATCGTCATGCACATGCAAAGGTAAATGATTCTAAAGTGCTCAAACATCATTTTCAAATCAGCAATGTGCTTGTGAAAAATCAGGCTTTTCAAATGCTTATTCTCTAACGCATTGCGGCGATGAAAGGATAGCACCGAGATAACACTTGTGCTACTATCCTCTTAATAAAAATACCATGGACTCTATGACATGATATGCATCAGAAAATCAACAACAATCAGTACACAAATCACACCATTCAAACATCCCAACCCCCTACATTTAGATATTGCTTTCGTTGCATAGGTGTAGAGTTCATTTTGTCATATTTTGATGTAGAAAAAGTAATAAATCACAAACTTTGACAAAGAGATAGGGAAAAATGAGGCTAAACCTCATGCTTTACCACTACCATACATCCACAAATAATTCTTATATTTTTCCTTATTTTTTCAAGACGTATTTCTATTTTTTTCCTTATTTTTTCTATTTTCTTGATTTATTTGGCAATAGATATGCTATTTTATGGTTTTTCTTGTTCTAATCACTTCAGCATACTAAAATTCAATTTATCTTCCATTTTTCCCCCATGGGAACACTTTTCCCCCACCCGAAACGGAAAAACAACCTTTTTACCACTTAAAAACTGCATTTCGGGTTTATGGGAATTAAATAAAGCATGTAGATCATTGCAAAACCAAAATTTTCTGATACACAACAATTAGTCATAATGAAAACATCCCAGAAACAAATTTTCATCCAATAAGAACATAATTATCATCATAAATTATCAAAAATCCTTCATTTTCTTCATAAAAATGGTCATACCGTGTTTTTACGTAACCCGAGACGCCTTGAATGACTCCATAATCAGCAAACGGAGCCTCCATTGCTCTCAATCCAATGCTATGCTTCAATCTTCAGCATCTCCATCCATTTCCTTCATCACTTTCTTCATTCTCCCTCCCCGGTTCCTTCATCAAGATGGCACACATGAACAGTCCATAGAGAAGAGAGAGAGGGAGGAGAGAGAAAGACTAGAATCTGTTCTCTTCATCCACACAGCCATTCCACGCACGAAGGGTGGAAAAATGATCAGCCCATAGGGAGAAATCAAGGCCCAATGTCCGTTGCAGGGGTTGTATTCAGCCTGATGATCATGATCATGATGATGGAGCGAAAAATGCGCCGCCTGATGCAGCCCGCCATACTCATGCCATGCTCACGATTTTTGCATGAAAGTTTGGGGGGGAAGGGGGGGGGGGGGGGGGGGGGGGGGGGGGGCGGGGGGTGGAGGGGGGAAGGGGGGGTAAAAATCTTCAAAGGGCACCCCCCCTTTGGTCCACCTCTTCATATCTTGACCGATTTGTGGCCACTTCCCCGTCTGGACTCCGATTCAAGCTCTGAAAAATCCTGGGCATCCGGCTTGATATCCTGCACTAACTAGCAACTCTTGAAATCCCGCATAGCAATCGAAAAAATTATCAAAAATCCACAAGTGTTGCTCGGGCGCCTTTTAAAAGTCGTCTTTCACTTGGTGCTTAAAATCGTCCTAGCTGGAGCCGCCGCCTTCGATGTTAAATATTTTTCCCCTGAATTCCAGATTTTTTGGCAAATTTTAGGCACATCCCGAGCTCAAAACTCCGCTCTCATTGGGAACCATGGGATAGGGTGACTCAGCCCGTCGAATCCCACAACAGATCTACACAAAACAATCAAAGGAAGCATCACACGGATACAAAATAGATACATATTAAACACATCACAATGTTCACCCTACCCCCTGACAAAACCGAGGCATGAAATCCATAAGGATTAGGCCTAGCATAATCTGATAGAAGGTCCGAAGCTAGTCACTAACCGATTGCTCCAACACGGCCAAACTAAAAAGAACTATCAAAGAGGTCGCCCTAAGTGGTGGTCTGAACTACCTACCTAACTAAGGACAACACAACCAGGAGCTCCTACTAGGCAAGGACTCCTATGGCCTGATCAAGAAGTAATTTCTTTTAACACATTTGTTCTTTTAGGTTTTTATTTTCCTCATACTCGAGCATGTAAAAAGGAGGGAGCTGAGCGTAGTGACCTAAGGAGAACAGGGCATCGGCCTCAGGTCCTGTCTCGGTACCCAAGAACCTACCAAGCCCTCGCGAGGCGACACTTAATCCTTTTCTGATGCTCACTTTTATTTTCGCTCCAACCTTCCTTACTTTCTTCTTTTCCAGCAAGACACCACCCCTAGGAAGACAAGACATCGGCCGAGGGTCTGACTCGTCCCCAGGAACCTACCAGGCCTTCGCAAGGTGATGATCAACTGCTTATAAATTTTCTTTTTTTTTTTCCTTTTTTTATAGGGGGTGAGAACCCCTTTTTACACACCTTTGTATAGATGTATTTTCTTGGATATTTTTAGGATTATTTTCATCTTTATCATCATCATTATTTTCCTTCGGTAGGCTTCTCTAATTGCCTCACAACTAACAAGAACTCCTAGAACGGCTGCCTAGCAAGCTAGTAGAACAGGGTCACTAGAACTGCCTTCTAAAACAAGTCTTTCGATGCCTGGCAATGTCTTTACAGGAGGCAATGACTACTCAAACCTCCCTCAGATATTCCTAACCTAAACCTAGGACTTCATGCCTTGGACGCCGGTCCCCAATCAAGAAAAGACAAATCCCCTACAAGTACACGGACACATATAGCATAAAAACACGTTACTTGTAAAGGAGAGACATCACCTGGATAGGGCCACGAGAAGCTTCCGCGCAACATAGGCTCCTTCCAAGCTCTTCTTTGGACCTGTCTAGCACAGGACTAAAACAAGAAACCATTAACCGTACCTGTACTAAACTGACGACTGGCCCTCTTGGCCTAATGAAATAAATCACTTCACTACAAAAACCGATCGACCCTCTTGGCCTAATGAAATAAAGCATTTAAAACCTCGCAAAACTGGCCCTCTTGGCCTAACAAAATAGAATAGAATAGCACCTACACATCCCTCCCCGAAATAGTACAAATATACAATAATATGCTCCTTTCCAAGGAGGAAAAATAGGGCTCGTAGCCCTAAGCTAAATGCATAAGATTATGACCCATCCCTCCTGCATATATAGCAAGAGGTGTACGCATAACATGTTGTCTAATCAGCCTATGGGTCCAGGATAACAACGGTAGATTGGTCTCGGCTACTCTTTGCATCACCCATATCAACCATCGCCTGCCATATATTGCATGCTCTGATAACATTCCCCACAAGCGACCGGGTCATGTCTCATTATTGATAGCAATATCCAAACTTATAGGACCACAATTGAAGAAAATGTCTTCTTTATAAGCAAGATTTGCCAGTGAATCCGCAAACTGATTCCAATAACGTGGAATCAGCTGAAGAGACACTCTATCAAACTCCTCAAGTAGGGTCATCATAGTTCGATGATACATACAAAGGATGGGATTCCGCAGTGTGTATGTCCCATCTAGCTGATTCAGGATCAACTGGGAATCCCCTTTTACTAACAGCCGCTGAATACCACCTTGCTTGGCAATATGCAGTCCCATAATCAAGGCTTTATACTCCGCCATATTGTTAATGAATCCTACCCCGAGATAAGCAACTAACTTCATCTTAACTCTACGTCAGGGATCTCGGATTACTACTCCAACACTTCCTTTTTTATTAGGGCCCCTGGATGCTCCGTCAAAATATAATGTGTATATCCACAATGGGTTTACATAGCCTGTCATCACGAACTCCTCTATTCGTAATTGTGATAGTCAAAATTTAGCATGTTTAGAGGATGAATTGACAGCTCCATCCCACCTTCTTCATTAAACTCAACAGGGATACTTGTCAACAGTCGTAAGTAGTGATGGCAGGAGACTTTGATCTCCCACACAAAGGTTCCGTCTTCTTTCTCAATCACTTTGTATATTTTGCTCCACCAGATGAGTGTCCCCTGATGGTATCTCTGCTCCAGATATGGTTGCTCCAAATAAGGAATTAACTGCCGCATCAACCAGCTTTAAGCTCTTTTGCAGGTCTCAAATCAGCCCCAGCATGGACCTGCAATGCATTTTTCTATGTTAGCATACTTAGAAATAATAAGGTTTAATCTTATTAAGATTAACCTTATTTTTAAATTCTACTCCCTGCAGATCAGCTAGTAGAGCCATAGATATATTTTTCCCTATCCTAACAATCTCATAGGGGCCATCCCATCTAGGTTCCAGCTTCCCTGGAAACAGCTCCCTATGCGCATCGTAGTACAGAACTAATTGCCCTTTTTTAAATGTATACTTCTTTGCTTTAAGGTCATGCAACTGCTTCATGCGACGTTTAGCTATCTCCTGGTGTAATAAGCTCTGCAATTTCAGCTCATCTAGGTGGGATATGGTCGTGAAACGTTCAAGGAGTGAATCCTCATCTCCCAAAGAGTGGTTAATTACAAACCCTATGGTTGGCAACTCGATTTCGAAGGGCAACACACACTCTTTTCCATAAACTAATTTAAATGGAGTATGGCCGGTAGCTCGCTTGAACGTCGTATTGTACGCCCATACCGCCACATACAACTTCCTGTCCCAGTTTCGTTTCTTCTCCGAGACTATTTTAGACAAGATACCCACAAGCTGCTTATTAGTACTTTCGACTTGTCCGTTGGCTTGCGGATTATAGGGGGTCTTTTTGTTGTGCTTGATTTGCCAAGCTTCCGTCAGGCTTTTGATCACTTTATTCAAAAAATGGGTTCCACGGTCCAACACTAGTTCCTTCGATGGACCGAAACGGCAGATAATCTGCTCTAAAAGAAAACTTGCAGTCTCTTTTGCATTGTCCTGCCTCGTCGCCCCCGCTTCTGACCATTTTGTAAAATAATCAGTTGCTACTATAATGTACCTCTTCTGGGTAGTAGATGACAGGGTGATAGGACCCACAAAGTCAATGCCCCACTTCTCAAATGGAAGAATAGCCATGATAGGCATAAGTGGGCATTTCCTATTCTCTCTGCTGTCATGTCTTTGACAGGTATCACATCTCACCTCTTAACATACTCAAAAGAATCTTGGAAGATGGACGGCCACCAATATCCAGCTCTTAAAGCTTTCTGCACCGTCAATTGTCCCGCGAAGTGCCCTCCACATGTAGAGTCATGGCACTCTTCTAAGATGAAAGGAACCTCGTCAGACATCACACATCGGCAATAGATATCATCAACACCCCGCCGATATAGTGTTCCTGTGATCAAGAAAAACTTCAAAGCCTGTTGTCTGATTTTTCTCTTTTCTGATTTTGATAAACCAGCTCGAGTCTCTCAGCAGCATACCAAGATGGGATTGAAGCTGTATCAATTTTAAACATTTCTTCGATATCACTTCCTTCAGCCAAAGTCTCTTTCGGCTCCCCGAAATCCACAAGGCATTCCACAATACCCTGCAACCTCGGTGGCTTGCTCTTAATATCATAATCAAACTCCTGCAAAGTGATTAATCACTTTGCCAAACGATCAAGCGGTTGTAGCTTGTTCATAAGCAATCTAAGCCCTTCCGCCTTCGTTTAGAAAACTACCTTCTCGTAGAGGATGTAGTGCCTGAATTTTTAGTTGCAAAGACCATCGCAAGGCACAACTTCTCCATATAGGTGTAGTTAATTTCTGATATGCCCAATTTTCAACTAGCAAAAGCTATCAGATGATACCACTTTTCCTCCCAGATTTGGGTTAAACAACAGCTGATACTATGCATGGTGGCTGCTGAAAATATGTAAAATACCTCACCTCTTTTAGATGCTTTTAAAACTGGTGCTTTTACTAGCTCATGTTTCACATCCTCGAAAGCTACCTTACAAGGGTCGCTCCATACAAATAGACAGCTAAAGGATAATAAGTTTGTTAATGGCAACGTCCTTTCTGCCAATGCATTTATAAACCTCTGATAGTACCCTATCGATGACAGAAAGCTATGTACCTCTTTCGGAGTGCATGGTGGACTCATAGCGACTATGACCTTGATCTTTTCAGGGTCAGTTGTGATTCCTACTGAACTGACCACATGGCCTAGCAATAGCCCATAGGGCACTCCAAAGACACACTTCCGTGGATTAAGAGCGATACAAAATTGTCTGCAGTGCTCAAAACACTTTCTTAAAATAATCAACATCCTTTCCCTTACAGTGGCTTCCCCCAGGTCATCGATAAATACTTTTAACTCATCTGGGGAAATGTCACCAAAGGTCTTGTCTATTGTTGCCATGATCCAGGTGCATTGCACAAACCAAAGGCCATTACATAGTACGCAAAAGTACCAAAGATAGTGATGAAAGTCGTTTTCAACTTGTCCTCTTCTGCAATTGCCATCTGGTTATAACCCATAAAGCAATCCATAAACAAATATATTTTCCTAACCGCTAATTGATCCAAAATCTAGTCAATAAATGGAAATGGGTAGTAATCCTTAACCGTGTGCTTATTCCGCTTTCTAAAATCTACACATAGTCAGATCTGGTTGTTTTTCTTCTTCCTGATGACAACTGGTGAACACCATTCCGTGTGCTATACAAGGAAGATTAACCCAACTTTCCGTATCTTCTATAACTCCTCAAACAGCCCGTCCCTCAATTGAAAAGGCATACGCCTTACTTTCTGACGTACATGATGATTGCCTTCTTTCACAGGAATAGTATGAACAACCAGGCTAGGAGGAATGCCTCTCAGCTCATCATAACTCCAAGAAAAAATGTCGCAGAATTCTTGAATCAAGGACACATATTCCTCCCTTTCTGCTGAACTGAGCATGGAACGTAATTTAATTGGCCGCGAATCATTCGGCATGCCAAGGTCTAACTCAATCACATCCGCGTCTCTTATCGTATCTTGCAGCTCTATCGGCTCATTTAGAGTTATCTGATAAATATCCTCTATAGAGTGGACCCCTCTTTAGATTAATCATTGGATGGTGTCGCACTACCAGATGGATCATCTGCTATTTCTAATTTAGTAGAGGATAAAGGAGCTCTCTCACTCTGAGGAGAATCAGGGTAAGCATCGACTATTACTCTATTAGCACCTCTACCTAGAACCACCCGACCGATGGGTATATCGACTTGACAGTCTGTTCATAAGATCCAAGGCCTACTTAGCAAGACTCGATAGCTAGGACGTCCTGAAAATCTTATCACCCTAAAGTCCAAGAAGCATTCTACATTTGCAACTGTAACATGGACCTTAGTAACACAACCTTCTGGTTGTCTTAGACTATCATCAACCATTCTAAGAAGGGTGGAGCTATCTTTTTGGATGCCTAGACCCAACCTCTCCATCAACTCTGAACTCATGATATTGACGGAGGACCCAATGTCTACGATAGCATGCTCCACTAATATTCCATCCACGTATGCTGGAACCCTAGGGCAATTCTTTTCAGCATGATCAAACCAATCTTTCCCTACTCGTGCTATGCCCAAAGGTTCTACAATATACCCAATACGCAAGATCTTTTTGAATTCCTTGCATACTCATGGCGATAATTTAATCAAGTGTAAGAGGTTTACATCTGGTTTGACTTCACAAAGAGAACTTGCTAAATCCAAATCATGATAGGTAGCCAAAGCTCGCTTTTCTCGCCAAACCATCCTTTCTTTTGGTCTCGGGACCAGCTTTGGTGCTTCTTTTTTAGTTCTTTCCTTCTTTCTTGGCACTTCCTCGTCCTTCTTAGGATCGACTTTCTTGTCAACAGGCCTTAGAGGTCCACCTTCCACACTAGGATTCAGGACTTGCGTCCCCTTATCCCCTTGCTTAGGGTTTCCCTCGACCGGTTTTGCATTATCTCTGTCACCCTCTTTAGCCTTTTGGCCTCTTGTCATGGCTCGTAGGTTAGAGGTTTCAGTGCCATTGACGCGAATAGCCTCAATAAGGCTAACTCCATTGCCTTGTGGCAACTCTTCTATAGTGGCCTTTCCCCTTTGCAATATTTATCTTGGTCCATCATTTTGTTGCAGGTTACTATCTTGCGCTCTATGATTAACTGGACCTGGCTGTTTACTCCCTTGTTGGAGGGAACTAATCTTACTCCAACAGGTAGCAGCTAAGTGGCACGACTTTCCACAAATATCACATTTAACATTTGGACAGTGTCTAGGGAAATGTTGTCCGCCACACCACTTACAGCTGAATCTTGAGGGACCACCCTCTTCAGGGCGTCGACTCCCTATCAGATTCTGCTACTTCTTCAAGAAATTGACGTCAACAGCCATTTGCCGATATTGTTCAAAAATCATGTTGGTGTAATGCTTCATCATATCCTTAACTTCGCCAAGGACATTAGAGGCACTCGACTTGTAGCCTTGATCGTCTAACCGTCGTTCCATTGGCCTAACAATCTGATTGGACATTGGTTGTTGACTCACAGGTGTCAAGATTGTGGGAGAGAAGGATCTTGTCAGACCATGCTCTAGGTGCTTGCTTCAAGCCATACAAGGCTTTCTTCAACCTGCAAACAAACTCAGGATGAACAGCATGCACATAACCTGGTGGCTGCTCCATATATACCTCTTCTTGCAAATCACCATGCAAGAAGGGATTCTTTACATCCATCTGATGTAAAGACCATTCCTTTGATGCAGTCATAGCAATGACTGCTCTTACGGTTGCCATCCTTGCAATCGGACTGAATGTTTCTTCGTAATCAATGCCATATGTTTGTGCATACCCCTTGACTACTAATCTTGCCTTGTATCTGTTCACAGAACCATCTGCATTGTGCTTCACCTTATAAACCCACTTACAACCAATTGCATTCTTACCTTTAGGAAAAAGTACCAATTCCCATGTAGCATTTGCTTCCAAGGCATCCATTTCTTCATCCATGGCTTTCTCCCATTTTTCTTTTCCCATGGCTTGCTCAAAAGAATTGGGTTCTGGTTCCTGTATCACTTTGACCATATAGGCATAGTGAATGGCTGTAAATCCATCATATTTCAACCTATCCACAGGATACCTAGCTCTAGTAGACCTGCGCAAAGTAGGTTCACTCCCAAGTACTCTCAAAACATCCCTGGTCTTCCTTAATCTAGGTGTACCAATAGAAGGAATACCCAACTCATCATCAATGCTCTGTTTAGAGCCACTGGATTCACCATCCACATAAGAGTGACCTGCATTCACATCAAACATGGGCTAATCTACCTTCTCTTTTCCTTTTCGTGAAACCTGCATACCACTATCTGCATTGTTTTGAGGAGATTCTCCTGATCTCAATCTGCCTGTCCATGGCGAAGAATGTGAACCACTGCTAGAGGACACTCCAGGTCCACTAATATTTTGTGACTGCTGCTGTGAATTCTGTGCAGCATTACCATTTTGTGCATCTACATTATCAATCACATTTACTGGTTTATACCAGCTACTCATCTCATCAAAAACAACATCTCTGCTCACTGTAAACTTACGAGTAGAAGGGTTATAGCATCTATACCCTTTCTGCTCTGCAGAGAGTAACCAATAAAGATGCACTTCTCAGCTTTTAGATCCAACTAGGATCTCAACTCATCTGGCACATGAACATAGGCAATGCAACCAAAAATCTTCAAATGAGAAATATATGGTTTCCTACCAGTATACCTCGCCTCTAGAGTCATCCCATGTATTGCTGCAGTGGGAGTCATGTTCGTTATGTAGACTGTTGTAGCAACTGCTTCTACCCAGTAAAAATCTAGCAAGTCTTTTTCGTTGAGCATGGCATGAGATACCTCTCCAATATGCCTGTTTTCTCTTTCTGCAATTCCATTTTGTTGTGGGGTATGACTGCATGAATATTGCTGCTTTATGCCATGTTCCTACACGAACCTTGCAAACTCATTTGAGAGGTACTCTCCCCCTCCATCTGACCTTAAGCATTTTATTTATAGGCATGTTTCTTTTTCAACCATAGCTTTAAGAGTTTTGAAATGCCCAAAAACTTCACTTTTCTTTTTCATAAAATACACCCAAACTTTTCTGCTATAGTCACCAATAAAAGTGACAAAATAATGACAGCCTCCAAGAGATGCAGCTTTAGTAGTCCACACATCAGAGTGGATTAATTCCAATGGCTTCTTACTCTCTTGAACATGTCTAGGAAATGGTTTCCTTGCCTGTTTTCCAAATTGACAGGCTTCACATACCTTATGCATTTCTGCAACCTTGAATCTAGGCAATCTTGCAACAATATTTTGGGCTTGCATTGATTTAAGTTGCTGTACATTAACATGACCAATGCATTTATGCCAGATATCAATATCTGCAACTACACCGGTCCCATGTGCAAACATTGCTGCACTCAATTCAGGCATGTCTACATCCAACGTAAACATTCTGCCCTTCTTCTTTCCTTTTGCTATCAAGTGACCTTTATTTTTCATATCCTCAACAAAGCATCCATGAGAATTAAATCTGACCTGCAAGCCCTGCTCAACCATTTGACCAACAGAAACCAGGTTTTTGGTGATATTCGGGACATGAAATACATCCGACAGGTATTTCTTTTTCCCATCTTGCATAGACAAAGGAATTTTTCCAATCTGTAAAATAGGATGTGCAGTACACCAGTCTCCACAAATCCTGGTTTTTTTATTTTCCTTGCATCCTGCATCCATTCTGCATGACCTGTCATGTGATTTGATGCACCTGAGTCAACATACCACACATTGTTTCTTTCTTCTGCACTTGTCACAGAATTGGTCATGTGCTGCACCATAAACAAATGCTCATTTCTGTCATCACCCTGTCTACTAGAAGATACATAATTCCCTTGTTGCAATTTTCCATTCATGATGTCATTCTGCTTTTTATAGTAGTCTTTAGCCATATGACCCATTTTACCACAGTAGTAGCATTCAACATTGTTGTTTGCATTTTGGCCTCTTTGCCATCCACCACGACCTCTTTGGCTCTCCCTGCCTCTAGAGTTACCACGTCCTCCTCTATAGGACTGGTTTTCTTGAGTTTGCTACATATTCTGATTTCTACCACGGCCTCCAGATTGGCCTCCTCTACCTCTGCCTCTACCTCTTCCAGCATTTGAGTAGAAGACAGCTTCTTTTGAAGTTCCTCCTGAAGAAGATGCACCACCATTTCTCTACTCCTCAGAAATTAGAGGAGCAATCAACTCCTCAAAATTAAGAAATCTTTCATGGACGGAAATGGATGTTCGGAAGTGTGCATAATCCTTTCCTAGACCATTCAAGGTCACAGAAACTAGATCATCATCTTCCACTAGTGACCCAATGGAAGCAAGTGCATCTGCAATCTTCTTCACCTTCATGTGGTAGTCATTGATACTCATACTTTCTCTTTGCACATTGTGCAACTCTTGCTTGAGCTGCATTTTCTTGGCTTGCATATTTGTGCTATACATTTTTGATAAAGTATCCCATGCCTCCTTTGGCATACTTGCATCTTGAATATGCACAATCATAGAGTCTGAAATGCTGATAGACAGCCAGTACATAACTTTCCTGGCTCTCTCATGCCATGCTTTAAATGCCTGCATTTGCTGTTGATTGGGAACATCAAGAAGAACTGGTTCTTCTTCATTTCCTACAACGAATTCCCAATATCCTTTTCCCATAAGAAAATTCGTCATTCTAAACTTCCATACTTGGAAGTTGTTCTTGTCAAGCTTTTCAGTGACAATCTGTGAAAGAGAATCAGACGCCATTACAGAACACTGCAAAAAATTCTGTCACTGCAAAGAACACAGCTTCAGCCTCACAAGGGCAAATCTTCAAAACTGACGAAAGTGGTATTTAACCACACATTCACTTCCTAGTGACGATTTTGCATCAACAGGCAACAAGGATGATTCTGTAACTCCCAATGTCTTTGCGCACAGGCATACGATGCAATTTCTACAGTAACTTTTCGCTGACCTGTAGAACAGTGGTCCCATAGCATAAAATTGGGCCTTTTCTTGAGTGCGTGCAGAAAACTTCCGTCTCCAAAACAAGCCTCGAAATGGCCTCAAATAAAAAAAACAGAGCAACTAAGGGCTAAAGCCCTGTCTCACAGCATATACTGTCCTCTTGCTACACCCCGAAGAGCGTCTCAATTTGAGACAATGCACTCTTGCACTTTCCGGCTATGCTACTTGCAGAGACTTGCTCCCAAAACAGAAAAATGAAAGCAACACTGGTCCTCTTACCAGAACACTGGTCCTCTTACCAGAACACTGTGAACTTGGTTTGCTTTCTTGAGCTCCTTACCACGAACAAGGCTCTGATACCATGTCAAGATTGTGGGAGAGAAGGAAGGAGTCTCACTTGTAGCTTTCTTGCTTGCACAATGGGGGAATACACACACAGGTAGAGGCTGAAAACAGTATTCCTCTTCTTAGTTGTGTAAGCCAAAAAGAACTCAAGTACATAGAAATAGAAGAACCCTATATATGGGTCTCAAAACAAACTCAACTAACTAAGGTGGCATACGAACTGAGCCGCGAACTAGAGTAGATAAGGATAGCTGTCATCTAGCTATTATTCATGGGCAGTGTACCAACCGCATCTGCACAACTGACAAGTCGGTGATATAAATTCACAACGGTCACCCTAGCATATCACGAGTGGAGCTCGATATCTCAACAACAGGAATAACATTAGGGTTCAAAACTTGGCCTCCAACATTTGGTGGAGCCAACTGACTAGCCATAGGCATAGTCACACTGGGAGGAGCTGGCAGCAAAGGTACATTTTGAACCATGCTTCCTCTCCCATTAGGGTTATTCATAGGCATCCCTTGACTTCCATTTATCAATGGTAAATTGCCTCCAGGTACTAAACTCGCATTAAGATGTATTCGAGAGGAGTAGGCCATTTGTAATCGTGCTTCTACTCCTTCTGCCCGTGCGATGGCGGTGTCTATATCTTCCAAAGCCACACTGCTCAATTGCACCTGAATATTGAAATCCAATCCATGCAAGAAGTATTGCAATTGGGCAGCCGGTGGAATAGGAATGTAAGTTTGTAACTTATAAAACACTTCCTTAAGCTTCTTGGCATAGGCTTTCACATTCTCATGGGGGTCTTGGCATGTTACATTCAAAACACGCAACCAGTATTGGCCACCTCTTTCAGGGACATATTCTCCTCAGAAAGCTGCATAAAATTGATCGATTGTGATTATGGTTCCAGTCTCTATACTGTGATACCATATCGCAGCCCTTCCTTTTATCATCATGTTAAAGAACATCATGAGATGTCCCTCATCTTGAATGCGGTAATTAAACATTAATCTTTGGAATTCACAAATGTAAAACTCCGCATCTTCTTCGGCTAACCCATTAAAAATGGGCAAAGGAACTCCTAAATCTGGCAAATTCAGCGTCCTTCTAGGAATTGCAATGGGTTGTGCCATGACGATAATCGGCTTAACAATAGGAGTTTGAACTGATGGAATCACACCCCCACTTGAAGTGGGGTGACTTAGTGGAAGAGAGGAAGAACATACGCTTCCTTCTACACCTAAAAAACTATGTGCAGCAGTTGGGTTACTAAGACCACTGCCTCTTATGCGTATCGGGCTACTCCTTTGAGGAGAATAACGACTTACGATCTCCAACCGCCGTCTAGCCCTCTCAGCACGTTCTACTTTTTGTATTTCGACTTGACGGTCCTTGTCAGAGGACATAAACCAACTTTTTGGTCCCTAAAACCCCTAGAGTCGAGAACCACCACTTGTTGGCAACTCCCAGCAGATGAACCACTAATGGGATCTGAAATGGGCCGGTACTGGCTATGGCACTAGCCGGACCTCATACTCATAATAGACAAACACACCCTCACGGCCTCGCGGACCAGGAGCGTCAATCTAATGCTAAAGGACAAACTGTCATAAAGCCTAATCTATGCATTTATAGTTTTATAGTTTTGTAGTCCAACGTTTCCCTTTCTATAAACCCATACACATTGGCAATAAGTACCACGATAATCACATACATGGGAGGCAACCTCTCGGTAAAAACACCGCAGCCCCACTGCAGCTCTCCTACATTTCAAGGATTGGCCCCTTGATGCACTGCTCAACATATAGAACAAACGAACAAACTCCACTCTTCATTTCGAATCCAGGAAATACCATGCTTCCTCACTAATAATTCCCCAAGATCTGAACGTCTATCCTATGGCTTAGGATGCCTTGCCACACTCAATGTGGTCATTGTCATTGAAAACATGTGCTATGCATCCAAGTTTTCTTTCGATATCATAATCGTCATGCACATGCAAATATGAATTATTCTAAAGTGCTCAAACATCATTTTCAAATCAGCAACGTGCTTATGCACAATCAGGCTTTTCAAATGCTTATTCTCTAATGCATTGCGGTGATGAAAGGATAGCACCGAGATAACACTCGTGCTACTATCCTCTTAATAAAAATACCACGGACTCTATGACATGATATGCATCAAAAAATCATTAACAATCAGCACGCAAATCACACCATTCAAACATCCCAACCCCCTACGTTTAGGTATTGCTTTTGTTGCACAGATGTAGAGGTTCATTTTGTCATATTCTGATGTAGAAAAAGTAATAAATCACAAACTTTGACAAAGAGATAGGGCAAACTGAGGCTAAACCTCATGCTTTACCACTACCATACATCCACAAACAATTTTTATATTTTTCCTTATTTTTCAAGATATATTTTTATTTTTCCCTTATTTTTGTCATTTTCTTGATTTATTTAGCAATAAAATATACTATTTTCTATTTTTTCTTGTTCCAATCACTTCAACATATTGACATTCAATTTATCTTCCATTTTCCCCCCATGGGAACACTTTTTCCCTACTCGAAACGGAAAAACAACCATTTTACCACTTAAAACCCGCATTTCGGGTTTATGGGAATTAAATAAAGCATGTAAATCATTGTAAGACCAAATTTTTTTGATACACAGCAATTACTCATAATGCAAACAGCCCACAAACAAATTTTCATCCAATAAGAACATAATTATCATCACAAACTATCAAAAATCCTTCATTTTCTTCATAAAAATGGTCATACCGTGTTTTTATGTAACCCGAGACGCCTTGAATGACTGCATAATCAGCAAACGGAGCCTCCATTGCTCTCAATCCAATGCTGTACTTCAATCTTCAGCATCTCCATCCATTTCCTTCATCATTTTCTTCATTCTCCCTCCCCAGTTTCTTCATCAAGATGGCACACATGAACAACCCATAGAGAATAGAGAGAGTGAGGAGAGAGAAAGACTAGAATCTGTTCTCTTCATCCACACAGCCATTCCACGCGCGAAGGGCGGCGAAATGATCAGCCCATAGGGAGAAATCAAGGCCCAATGTCAGTTGCACGGGTAGTATTCAGCCTGATGATCATGATCATGATGATGGAGCGAAAAATGCGCCCCTTGATGCAGCCCGCCATACTCACGCCATGCTCACGATTTTTTGCATGAAAAGTTTGGGGGGGGGGGGGGTTTAAATCTCCAAAGGGTACCCCCCTCTTGTCCAAGGTTTGGTCCATCTCCTCATATCTTGACCGATTTGTGGCCACTTCCCCGTCCGGACTCCGATTCAAGCTCTCAAAAATCCTAGGCGTCCAGCTTGAAATCCCGCACTGACTGGCAACTCCTGACATCCCGCACGGTAGTCAGAAAAATTATCAAAAATCCACAAGTGTCGCTCGAGCGCCTTTTAAAAGTCGTCTTTCACTTGTTGCTTAAAATCGTCCTAGCTGGAGCCGCCGCCTTCGATGTTAAATATTTTTCCTCTGAATCCTGGATTTCTTGGCAAATTTTAGGCACATTCCGGGCTCAAAACTCCGTCTCACTTATGGCTCAGGTCACATTAACTCTCTAGATCAATAGAGAAGTCGAATGATGATGCATTCCATACTTTTTCACACTGTGTCCTAACAACATCACGACACCGGATATATGATCTACATTCTATCTTCAATCTCCATCACTCCAGATTACTCCTCCATTGGCTGCCTGGTTGTGGAGATCAAAAACCAATCTTTCTCTCTCCTCCCTCTCTCTCCTGCATAAAGGCTATTCATGTGCAAGAAATCAAGAAGAAGAGGGGCTGAAGAATGCTTGTCCGGCTGTGATCAGATTGCTTCAAGATGAAGAGAAGGCTGAGGGAAGAGGTTCAGCATTGAATAATGGTTGATGGTTGGTCCATGGGCTTCTCAGAATAATTATTACAAAAACCCGCAACACGCAAGACACGCAGTATGCTCCAATTTTATGAAGAAATTTGCTTGTTTTTGTTGTTTCATGGTCCAAATGTTGTTTATATGCGATGAAATTTTGTTTGAACCTTGTTTGCATCATGTTTGAGGGCTGTAACTACAGAAATGTAGAACCCTTAATGATTTAGAGCCGTTATTAATTCTTTTAAAACCCGCAAAATGGCATTTTTAATGGAAATTAGTGGTTTTTTCCGTTGTTGAGTTGGGGAAATGGAATGGAAATGGAATAAAATCAGAGAAAATGTTAATTTTCTGTCAAAATAATAAGCCAATACAAATAAATCAGAAAATACCTATTTTTCATGAGTAATAAATAGGAAAAAATAGAGAAAATTTGAGTTTTCACGCTCAAAAAATATGGAAAAATAAGATTTATGTGCGTGAATGTTTGACAAGGTTAAAGCATGAGGTTAAGCCTTAGTTTGGCCTTTTTATTGTGTTATAGTCCGTGTTTATTACTTTTTACATACCAAAATGATACAAAACAACCATTTACACCTATGCACCACAGCAACACCTAAACGGTGAGGGGGGGATGAAGTTTGTGCAACGATCTCATTGCTGAAAAGATACAAATTATGATTTCCCTTTTTGTGCATAGCATTTAGGGATCGTTTCATAATTAAATATAGGCGACTAGTAGCATGAAAGTTCTGGTGCTAGTCCCTAAAGCAGCACAGTACGTAACACTTAGTCAACATTCATGAAAGGGCTATTTTTCGCACCTCACATGGCTGGTTTTTTAATCATAAAATGGTTGTGCACAATTGTCATACACTGTAACAACTCCGAAAGGATAAATAGACCATTCGCATATGAAACCCTCATAAGGATAGGCTAATCATAGAGATAATTCCTTTTAATGATATAAAAGTAATTTTTTTTAATTTTCCTTCTCCTCCAGCTAACAATTGAGCTGGAGGAAGAGGGGGATTAGTAAGTAGGCAAGCTCCTTGCTGGAGCTTGCCAAGGGCAATGATACATGCCCATCGACATGCAAGGGGAGGAGGATCTTATCCCCTCCCCTATATAATTGAGGGGGCTGCCAGAGACCGGGTAGAGGATGCTGAGCACCGCCCTATTGCAGAAAGGAGAGAGTAAGTCTCCATGCGTAACTTGTGAGGGATGGAGTGATGGAAGATAAGGCTGCTACCATCGAGTGAAGAAGGAAGGAGGGAGGTCTGCCTCAACGCCGTTCTGAGCAGACGGGGGGGAAGAGATCGGGGAAGATGAGGTAGAGGCTGCTGCCTGCTGTGCTGCGAGGAGGGAAGTCTCCATGCTGCTGACGGAGACATTGTGACGATCAGAGAGGGAGATCACTGCCATCGACGACGCCTTCCTCCCTTTCATGTGCAGCCTCAAGAGGCCTTGGAAGCTTCTTCGAAGCTTCCAAGGTTGGGCTTTCCAAGCCCCCCTTTTTTTGCCTCTATTACCCCCATCACCCCCTTCGTGTTTTGATCCTTAAGCCCTCTTTCCCTTGACTTTGGAATCCCCCCCTCCCCCGGTTTTAACCCCCTATAAGCCCCCTTTCCCTTGGGCTTTGGAACCCCCCCGCTCGTGCTTTTAATCTTTCTTAAGCCCCTTTCCTTGGGCTTTGAAGGTACCTCCCTAAAATTCCCCCTTAGGTTTTACAAGCCCCCTTTTCTTCCCCCATAAAAGGGTTTTTGACCTTTAAGGTCTTATCTCCCCGGTTTTTTTTAAAACCTCCTTAAGGCCCTTCCTTTGGGCTTGAAACCCCTATCATAAAAACCCCCTTAAGCCCTTCCTTTGTGCTCTTGAAACCCCATGCAAAATACCCTTGGAGCTTTGTTTTTTTCCCCACTCATAAAAGAGAAGAGAGTGTTGAGGGCTTTTAACACCTCCCTTTCCCACTCAAAAATCATCGTAAGGGATTCCACACTTTATTTATTCCCCATTTGTGCGAGCCATTATAAGGCCATTAAGCCCCTCCCATGGCTTTAATGGGTCTTATCCGCAAAAGATTTTGAAACACCCCTTCTTTCAAAATCCCTACTTCAAGGAGGGAGCCTTCTAAAACTACTTTCGACGGACGGTGCAAGTGAGCGACTGTGGAATTCCAAAGAGGAGTTGTAAAGCTACTTCCACGATGGAAAGACTACAATTGCGATGCCTCCTAAGAAAGTCCAAGGCGCAGCCCCGCTGGAGGGTCGTCCAGGCATCCACGTGGATATCTCACCCCAAGCCCAAGTTTTCCTTCCTAATTTTTATTTGATATTGTTGTAATTCAATCATGCAAGGTTAATTGTTAGAAATAGGATATATTAGTGTCCTAGATGCTCACAACGGAGGAACTTAGTCATCAATATTTTTAAATGAAACACACAAATTAAAGAAAGCATAAATGCATTTCTAGCAAATAGCTTTATGCATTGAAATGAATTAAAAATTAGATTATTGTCCATTAAAATAGTATACTTTATTTAAGCCTAGAAGTATAAACTGCATATCGCATTATTAACCCATATCCTCTTCGCAATGAATCATCATAAAAAGTGCAAAGCATGAAATGATTCTTACAATGCATAAATCTAGGAAATTATCATTTGTCAACTGCATAAATTATCAAGAAAAAGGTTTCTTGTTTAGCATGAATTTTGTTCGCAAAGTTATAAGAAGATTAGTTGGAATTAACCTAACCTATGCCTGACATCAAATCGATAAGTGGCTTTTAAAAGGCGCCCGAGCGACACTTGTGGATTTTTGATAGATTTTCAGACTGCCAGGCGGGTTTTCAAGATTTTTCAATCAATGCGGGATGTCAAGCCGGACGCCCAAGATTTTTCAGAGCTCGATTTGGATGCCGAACGAGGAAGGAGCCAACAAACGGTCAAAGTAGACAACAAGTCATGTAGAAATGATCACGTAATTATTTTCTAGAGTTAAACAAATTGGCGTAAACCTAAAACACCTAAACCATGAAGTACTCATTTGGAATAAGTTAAATACCAAGAAATGCCTATACCTTAAATACTTGCCCACATTCACTGAATGTAGGGACAGTGAAATGTAATTGTAAAGTGAACTAGGGTTTGTCCCTAAGAATCTTACGAGATGGAACTTGGAACTCTAGAACTGATGACGTCAGCCTAACGTAATCATGAACAGATTGTTTCGTGACTCTGTTCAATGAGTAGAATAAGTCTCATAGTTTGATGCGACACTTGCGCAGCAAGTGCGGGGTCATACGATCTTGTGATTGGATCACAAGGGAATGGCCAAATTCTCGCAATGAGGTTGGCATGTCCTTATGCAAGTTATCTTGAAAAAGGACAAATAATCATCCTAATTTAGTATCTTTCTTGAGTAAAGAAGATTGATTGGAAACTAAAGGCTAGCCGATAAACTGAAATAACCAATGAACTTAAGGTTTGACCAAGTCGGGTTAATAGGGTACACCTTAACTCAGGATATAGGGAACCTTGCCAAGTTGTAAGTCATCCCGGATCGAGTGCTGGATGCATTCGAAAGGAAGGATTCATTCCTTAGTAGTTTGCCAACAAAAACGATCAATGGAAATGTTTGTGCTTGCTATAGATTTTAGAGCACTGCTTGGCTTTGTTTGATCAATGAATTAAAAGATAAAAGGATATCTATACTTCATGTAGAAGTCCTGAAGGGAGAGGCAGCTTCAGTTACCCCTGACTGCCTGCCTGACCCTAACCAAGGGGGTTGTTAACCGCGTCAGGCATGTGGACCAAACCCGCCACGAGAGGTCTCTCAGTTGAGCGCTACTTGGAGCAGGAGGACGCTTGGGTGCCAGGGGGGCTCTGGCCGTAAATCCCTCGCCTTCCGAGCCCTGCACAAGAGGCTAATGTGACTCGGGATGGGATCTCGAGGCCCGCATACTAGTTTACAGGCGGAAACTTGGATGAGTGATCCCTATGGATTGTTGGATAGCCTTCGGGCGGATTGTGGATAAGCCTATGAGCTGGACTCTTTGTATTTCAAAGATAAATATGATAACCTGTTAATAAGGAACTTGTTTGATATTGTTTTTCTATGTCAAGTGATAAGATTACGTGAAAGAACGAGTGCTTAACGGGTTAATTAAAGAAGCTGATTGTTACATGTCCAACTAATGTGCTAGGTAATTAAATAACTAAAACAACCCGAGGAAAGTGCAGAGGATGGGCCATAGGTCTGTCCTACGGATGGGTGGTCCCGGTTGGTCGGGAACTTTTCTCAAATCACAATGGACAACAGGAAGTTCGTCAAAGAACACGAACAACAAAAGCATTGACCTAGAGTTATGATTGAACCCGATTTACGTTGTTTTAGTGGAACGGAATGGGACTATGCCTTATGGTAGAGAGGTTGAGCTTTGCATCCCTCTCATTTTCCATTCTCCTTGAACCAAGTGCAGCGTGAATCCACTTCGGACCTAACGTTTCTGCGTAAAGTAGTTTTCTTGGGTCCGACGCTAGTTGTCGTTAGGAAATGACCAATAAGGAAAACCGTAATTCAGGTTGATCCTAAGTGGGAATGGCCAGAATACTTTCGCTACGTGGAAGACGCGGAAAGCCCTAGGTCGCAAACCCCATAACATTCCATGGGAGTGTCGGGCGGAGCTTTCTAGACATCCTTTCCGATGGACTGCTAAGACGTGTCCTGAAGATACAAGTGGACACGTTACATACACCATGCATCATGCATGCCATGTGGTATCTCCTGGAATGCATTTGCAATTGATTGATAAACTTTGACCAATGCTGAGAGGACAAGAAACCTAAGCTGTAAGGTTAGACGAGCGCTTCCGTTGGGAAAAGTTTTGTGAGGCAAATCAAACTCTCCTAGAATGCTAAATTATGTAAGAGTAGAGTTTGTGCGAATTTTATATGTGTTAGCGATGCATCTTGGGGCTAATTCCCGAGGTGTAGGAGAGTCGCAGTGGAACCGCGGCAATCAGCCAAGAGATGCTTCCCTATGTGTGTATTACAAGGTATTATGCCTATATATTATGGGATCTCCCTCTAAGGAGAAGGGAAGGTGAACATTGGAATACATATTGGATACAAACATAAAATCGTCATAAGCATTTAGTGCAAAGTGAGCTTTAGATGCTCCTGGCCCGCGAGACCGTGTGGTGAGGTTGTCTGTCGTATGCATGAGGCCCGGCTAGTGCCATAGCCAGTGCTAGCCCATTTTAGGTCCCGTCAAATCCTCTCCCTAAATCTCCCTTCACCTCACTGTTTCTTACCCTAATGGTAGAATTTTAACCCCAAACCCTCTGAGAAGGGACCACTAACGAGATATATCCCTAGCCTTGAGGATGAGTGAGATTGGATGCACATACTAGCCACCATTGATCTACCATTCTCAGACAATGAGGAGGAATAGGAGCAAGTTATTAAGATAGCCGATGAGCCCACAAATAAGCACTCAGTACCATTATGCATGATGGCTAGAAGCTCTTGTAAATTCGGCCCACCCTTGTCATGTTCCATGTCTCAAACAACAAGCTAGAGCTCCATGAAATCTTAGAGTACTTGACAGACAAGCTAGTTGGCAACCCAGCCGCTAATCCTAAACCCCTCAAGGATCTCATGGATGAACCCAAGTGGAAGTGGACCAAGGCACATGATCTAAACCTGATGTACAATTGGGCCTTAGTCATAGATGAGAAAAAAGAGGAGCATAGAAACCTAGGAGATGACAATCAGTCAAATGAGGACAATTCGGATGAGGAATTCAAAGACTGATGTTCCCTCAATGAGAGAGCAAAGGAGAGATTGACACAATAGAGTATGACACTAGTGGACACATGACTAAGTAATATGCTACCTGCTAATAGTATTCGAATGGACAGAGAAATGCCAATGCACATATGAAGAGTTGAGGAAGGCTCTAATAAGTGCGTCAATCCTAAGAGCCCCAGACTGGACCATAACCTTTTACGTACATCTTGATGCCTTGAAGTTTGCCGTGAGAGCCGTTTTGTGCCAGCCTGGTGAACACAACCTAGACTATCTAGTGAGCTTTACTAGCAAACAACTCACAGATACCGAGATGAATTATTCCCCACAACTGAGACAGAAGATTTAGGCATGGTGTTTGCTGTGAAGAAATTTCGGCATTATCTTTTAGCTACACCTTTCACTTTCTTCGTAGACCATCAGGCTCTGCTATAACAAACCTTCCACTACTGGATGCATAACTAGGTGGCTACTACTTCTACTAGAATTTGACTTCTCCATGGTTGTACACAAGGGGAAGCAGCACTACATCACATGTCCCGCATACCCATGGGAGAAGTTGGTGGATAGGGTATCATAGACAACTTACCACATGCACATGTTTTTAATAGGTCTAGTGAGAAGGATTTATTTAGGACTGACTTGATGCCATACTAGGGGTAGATGACGTAGTCCAAGTGCTAGAGCATAGACTATCCAAAAGACCTATCGAGAAGGCTTGGCTTAGGCAACTTATCCTCAAGATACAACCCTATCAATTGATAATAGCCAGTCAGCTCTATAGGTTAGGGTAAGATGGCTTACTATGACAATGTGTGTGCGAACAAGGAGATGTATGATGTACTTGGGGGAGGCACACATGAGAAGAATCACTAGTCTGCTTCATGCAGTGAGACTTGGACAACAAGATAACGAGAGCCTTATGGACCTATCGAATAGCCTATAAAATGGTTGTGGGGTAGACTCCTTTAAGTTGACCTACGGCACTGAATCCATTCTACTAGTGAAATTATTTGTCCCACGATCATTGGACTCGCATTGGTTGACCATAACTACAACTCATAAATGCTAAACTCAGCCCATTTGGGGGCCAATCATATGTGCTTTTGGGAATGTGCAAAGTTGTAGTCTCCTAAGAGCATACCCACGGTCTTTTATGTGTTGCCAAACACCAAAGATGCTAGTAAGGAATCGTTGTTAGGACACGCATTTAAGAAGCAGGCACATTGCAATGTTGATTTTGGGTCCAAGTTCCCTCTACACCAATGACCACCGCCTAGAAATCAGTAGACACGACCTCGCGGCGCTGCTACAAACTCATTCTCAAGACCTAGGAGGCTAAGAAGACATTATAAGCATAGACGAATGGTCAAGGGTCCCCAAAATCCTATTGCAAGTGCAAGGATTTTATGAAGGAAATACTTGGATATGGCTACCTCAAGCCAAGATTTCCAAGGGTACCAGTCAAGCGCCGCCCCTGAACTTGTCTACACAATACTGCACAATAGTTAAGGAATCAAAACCATAGGAGACTCAAGCTACAAAGCCTATAGAGTCCAAAACCAGTAAGCCTGTAGAGCCTCAACAAGTCTACCGAGACAAAAATCGTAGCTTGCTACTTCCAAACTGCCTCAACCTAGTGTTGCTAGTGTCCCAAGGGCTTCACAAGCATCTAACAACACAACATCAGCACTGCAAACCACGCGTATCACACAAGAGGCTAAACCGCCCCCTCAGGATCAACCAAAGTTGCAAACACTAGTTGTTGAACTGTCTAGTCTAGTCAAATCCCAACCTCCTACAGACCTTAAACACTCTTATGAGTGGGGATCCATCCTTACCTTGGCCTTTGACTTAGCTAAAAATACAAGGGATTACTTGGAAACTTGCATTTGACGTTTGGATGCTACATTTACCATGCTTGCTAAGAGCTATGAGTGATTAGACTTAGGTATTTTAGAAGGGCCTTTAGCAACAGAAGTGTGTATACTACCTTACACATGGGAGAAATTAGAATTCATGTTTGTTAAGGCCCCCATTGCAACTCAAGAGTTAATTGCCAACAAAATTTCTCACGAGCAAGCGCACAAACAACAACTCACCACAACTTATGACAAGAGTATGGTCTCTATCATAAAACAAGAAATTGAAGTGTTGAAAACCCTAGTCGACAATGTATCCTCTTTCTTGGAAAAAACGGTATGCTTTCCACCAACTTCAATGGAGCAAGAGGTTAGCCAAATTATGACTAATGCTAAGCAAAGACGCACAATCAAAACCTCTGGGTATGACCCAACTTATGTAGCTCCCACCTCCTATAGGGTATTGGCTATTACTCGCAATCGACCTCTACCAGAGCATGTCATGACCCACCCCTATTTAGATTGCATCCTTACTAAGGAAAAGCTACACATTGCCAACAGAATTGACTCCGCTAACTTCATAACGGATGTCCTCACCTACATTACTCACGTAAGCATCCGACCTTTCGACATGGACTGCTATGCTAACTTGGAGTACAACCCGCACTTCTACAATTGGCTAATGCGGAAGTAAAGCACCCTAAGCATGCATTGAATGCCCTTAACCCTTCAACCTATAATCCTTGGAAGAATTCACATCATTCCCATGGGGGGGAGGGGATAAGGTGGAAATCAATTGGAAATAAAAACACCAAAAAGCAAACAAAAAAAGTATGGAAAGGAAAAATAAACAATAGGAGAACCTCAAAACTGATACCTAAAAGCAGAAAGAAGAAAAAAGTGATTTTATACTTAAAAATAATATGGAGGAAATGCTTGCTTGGAATAAATGAATTCCTTGAAATGAAAATTGTGTTGCAATCCCTTTGTCTTCTTGTGGTAAAAACAATCTTGCAAATGAACTAATGGAAGCTTGTTGTGCTATGATAGGAGCTAGAAATGGCAGGACAACAAGACTGTGCCCATCCACTTCTGCTCGCAGAAGAAGAGAGAACTAGATGATACGGCATCACCCTCAAGAATTGGCCTATAATCAGCTGAAATTTAGGACCATCCATAATGTCAATGAGGTGGTGGCCAAGGAGGAAGCAACCAAAAGAATCATAGAATAGTGCAACCTAGCAAAGCACATTGAGAAGTTTGGCCCCAAGGGTATAGATGATGGCACGATTACTAAACTAGTGGAAGGTTTCTACCTAAGGCACTCAATGTACAAGTGTGTGATTCCACACTTTGGGCATCTCAGACTAGTCTTGGCAGTGAGATGAGATATGCCGTAGGTGATCACAAGTCTAGCATGCAATGGGTTCTTGGTGCTATCCTCTAGACCTCTATCTCTTTCCCTACATAAACATCATCACCGGCGCAACACTAGTCTGAAATCCATCTAGATGGGGTTACCCTCTTCGTCGTACATGAGACGTAAGGGTTCATGTATGCTTCATCCTTGTTCGGCTCCTCTATGTAATGTATCAGAGTGTCACTCGATGGATGGGTCATGATGGGTCTAGGTAGTCTAGGTATCCTTGTAGGATTGATGTCCATCCTAGGGACAGCTGGCTTTGAGTCATTGTTGGGTGCTGGGAGAGAAAAAGGAGCTCCCCTTTTGAAGTTTTGATGGCCTATTCCCTAGGTAATAAGGCTGATTGTACGGCTGTGGATATGAAAATTATCTTGGAAATTTGTAATACAATAAAAATCAGCACATGGTATTAGCCTAGGATCGAAGCACTCATATGGGAGGTGATTTCCCCCATAATGCATGCATTGCATGTGAGGTCATGTGGGCCTTCACATTATCTCTTGAAGTTTAGCCAACTCTAGCTAGACCTCTCCCTTTCCCTTGTCTTGTGTGCTCTTGCTAGACCTCTCACTAATGGTCATAGCTCTCTCTAAGGAGCTAGCGATAGTGCCATCTCGGGTTATGGTTCTAGAGCTTCTCTCCTTAAGTAGGTCATCCATGAATATGGCTTCTTCAAAGACCCTAGCTAGCACGTCCCTTTGCATGTTCGAGTTGGTCACCAAGGCCTTGTAGAGCTCTTCGCACTTCGGATTTTGTTTATAAATATAGTGGAGAGACTAGTCATTCGTTAGCTCATTCTATAGTTGGGATTCTCTTATAAAGACTCTGCACAAGGGTGATGTAGTCTTTGATATCCTCCTTATCCTTTTGGTTGACATTCATCAACCTGACGATGAGGTTGTCGGAGTATCCTGCTTTGAATAACCTCTTGATGAAGAGACTCTTGAGGTTATTAAAATTATTCCGTTTGCATTATCTAGGCTAGTAAACCACATCGTCCTTTGTCTCCTAGGCAAAGTCCAAATCTTGTGCTCATTAGGCAAGGTCCGTGAGGCCGTTCACTTCGCATACTTGCCCTCAAAATACTCTACAAAGCTATACACTCATCGTCAGGCTCATACTTGTCGAGTTGCTTAGTAAGTGCAGGTATTCTGGTCTGGCTCTTGGAGTTTGACTTGATTCCTAGTCTTGCTAGCAACTTAGACACTAGGGCTGCTCCACTCTGCTCTGCAATAGCTATATTGTGTAAGAGTCACTTTGTGAGAAGCTCACTCAGCGTAAGATCTCAGCCTCTAATGCTCTCTCCCTCATCTTAGCATTTGGTCCTGCCTTGGTTCTATTGGTGAGAGCTAAGATGCACTAGACCTCATGCATTTCTATGTATTATCTCAATTTTTGAGCTCATTGCTCTTGGTTGTAGGTGGGAACACATTGCAATGCTTTTCTTGCTCATTACCACATAAGGATCAAGATACTCCTCTTAAGCAAGCACTTGAAAGATTGTAGCATATAGTGCTTGGGAGAATAGTTGTGTTGAGAAGTACAATACTTCCATCAAAGAAGTCTTTAAAATGTAATTCTTTACCGCCATTGTTGTAGAGGTCTCAAAAGTAGAATATAATGAATCCAAATCATCTTGTTAACCGAAAAGTGAGAGCTTCTAAGTTTTCTCGAAAGAAAAAGGAAGACCATGATTGTCATGTGGCTCAGTTTGAGACAAGGTGGACAGCTAATGGATTCAACCAAATGTATGGTGATCAAGTCAAGGAGCAATAGTTTGCAGCCACACTACAAGGAAAAGCCATGGATTGGTTTAGTAGTTATGGTATGGGAGCATTTAACACATATGATACATTGAAAACTCTATTTTTAAGCAAGTTTAGAAAGGATGAAACCCCTAGAGATATTTTAAGGAAGATCAAGAAAATCAAACAGAATAATATGTTGGTTGAAGATTATGATCAGAAGTTTAAGAACCTACTTAATAGGTTGGATGTTGCACATGCACCATCAATATAAATGCAAATTACTTATTTTATTAAGGGTCTTCAAAGTGAGGTCAGGAATCCTATTGCTAATGTGGACCTTGGTCAAAATGACACCTTAGATACCATGATAAAAGCTACTATGAAGGTTGAAAAGAGGTTAGGTACTTCTAGGTCATAGACATGGAAGGATGATGACTCTTCAGATTCATATTTAGATTTTGATTCTAATTCTGATTTAGAATCAAAAAGTGATACTGAAGAGGAGGAGAGTGACTACGGTTTAGAATTAGAGGATGATTTCAATGACTCAAATGATGATGAGTCTAGAAATAAGAGGCATAAGAAGAAGAAAAAGAAATCACTTTCAGTCCCAAGAGCAAAAGTAAGAAGGCAAAAGATAAAACTAAGGAAAATACTGTGGAAAGTAAACTCGATAAGAAGATTAAGTAGTAGAAGTTGAAAGATTTAGGTCTTTCTGACACTAAGAAATTTTTTTTTTTGTGAAATTTGCCAAAGGAATGGCAATGAGACTCAAAATTTTTGGTACAATCCTAATGTCAGGATGGCACAACAGATGCCAATGATGCAACCTACGCCTAAACCTATGCATCCAGCTGCAGTTAATTAGGTTATGTCTGACACAGTACCTCAAAGTTCCCTTAAGGGATTGAGAAGAATGCAAGCAAGACAACAACAAGCTACTCAAATGGGAGAATGCCATTATTGTGGAGGTCAAGGGCATTTTGTTGGACCTAACTGTGAGCTTTTGGCAAGGCATACGATTGAAAAAGGAATGCCAGTAGCAAGGTCTCACAATGATGAAAGACCTACAGGAGCATCTCATCTACAACATCCACTTTCCCATGTTGCAGCATCCCTCATAGAGCTTCCTAACGAAAATAAGCAAGGTAGTCTCTTTGAAAGGTTCAGGTATTGTTGGTTATGGAAAAACATATCCCGAAACAATTCCCAAAGGGGCAGAGGATGTGTTAAGAAATTTTACTACTATAAATTTGCATGTTGAATGTGATTGTTGTAATTGTATTAAGGTTGAAGAGTGTCTAGATGAAACTTTGGTATTAGCTATTACTCAAAGTCAAGCAAGTCCAAAGGTTGATTAGCAAGAACAAGAGAGGATAGAGAAAAAGGCCACAAGGCAAGTAAAGAAGTTGCAAAAACTTGCCGAAAAACAAGAATTTGAGCAACTTGATGATGAAGGGGATTCAGGAATTCAGATTCCTAAATAGCAGGAGCATTTTCATGAATAGTAACAGGATCAATGTCCTGATAAGTTAGGAATAGTTTTCTGAAGTACAGTTTTTGGAAAGTTACAGCAAGGAGGTTTAGAAGAGCTATTTTAAGCTCTAGCAAAGTGTTCTTTTGACTTAACTTTAGAATAGATTTTGGATTTAATTCTAGGTTTAAGGAAAAGTTATTCTTCAAGATCAAGCAAAAACAAAATAGGAAGTGTTTAATACTAAATCAGTTTAGGATCAATTAGTTTTTCCAGCAGTTATCCCAACTCAACAAGAGGTGGTGGATTATCAAGTCCCTACAATTCAAGTGAAATATTCTGGAAGGAAACATGATGATGTATTGTTGGATGGTGGGTCCAAGGTTAACAACTGCATGAGCATACATATTTGGCAACAAAGCAAGAGGAATTGTTATCGGCCCCATTTGAGGTTAGGATGGCATATCAGAGATGATTACAGCCTTCGGGTATTCTACAGAACCAACTGGTTAAAATGGTAGGTTTGAAGTTCAAGGTAAGTATTTTGGTTTTAAGAATGCCAAAAATTGGAGATTCTTATAATATGCTTCTAGGTAGAGACCTTGGTTCAAGTTGGCCAACTTGAAACATGGAAAATGATTATGTATGTATTCCTTGGGGGCTTAAGGAGATTTGTGTAATGTGTCCACGTGTTATCTTCAGGATACATCTTAGCACTCCATCGGAAAGGATGTCTAGAAAGCTCCGCCCAGCACTCCCATCGAATGTTGCGGGGCTTGCGATCTAGAACTTTCCGCGTCTGCTATGTAGCAGAAGTATTCCAGCCGTTCCCACTTAAGATCAACCTGAATTAGGGTTTCCCTATTGTTCATTTCCTAATGCCAACTAGCGTCGAACCCTAGCGAACTACTTTACGTAGAAATGCCAGATCCGAAGCGGATTCACGCTGCACTTGGTTCCAGGAGAATGGGAAACGAGAGGATGCAAGGCTCGACCTCTCTACCATAAGGCATAGTCCCATTCTGTTCCCCTAAAACAACGTAAATCGGGATTATTTATAACTTAGACTCTAGGTCAGCGCCCTTGCTGTTCGTGTCCTTCGAATGACCTTGCTATCCATCATGATTGAGAAAAGTTCCCGGCCAACCGGGACCACCCATCCGTAGGATGGACCCATGGCCACATCCACCGCACTTTCCTCAGGTTGTTTTAGTTATTTAATTACCTAACACATTTAGTTGGACATGTATCAATCAGCTTCCTTAATTAGTCCATTAGGCACTGGTTCCTTCACGTAATCATAGCACTTGACATAGAAAAACAATGTCAAATAAGTTCCTTTTCAACACGTTATCATATTTATCTTTGAAATACATAAAGTCCAGCTCGTAGCCTTATCCATAATCTTCCTGAAGGCTATCCAACAATCCACAGGGATTATTAATCCAAGATTCTGCCCGTAGACTAGTATGTGGGCCTTGAGATCCAATCCCGAGTCATGTTGGCCTCTTGTCTCAGGGCTCGGAAGGTGAGGGATTTATGGCCAGAGCCCCCTCTGGCACCCAAGCATCCTCCTGCTCCAAGTAGCGCTCAACGGAGAGACCTCTGGTGGCGGGTTCGGTCCACCTTCCCCACGCGGTTAACAATCCCCTTGGCTAGGGTTAGGCAGGCAGTCGGGGGTAACTAAAGCTGCCTCTCCCTTCAGGCCTTCAACCTGAAGCATTAGATATCTTTTCATCCTTTAATTCTTTGAGCAAACAAAGCAAACAGTGCTCTTAAAAATGTTACAAGCACAATCATTTCCATTGGTCGTTATTTTTGGCCAACTGCTAAGGAGCGAATCCTTCTTTCTGAATGCATCCAGCACTCGATCCGGGATCAATTGCGACTCGGCAAGATCCCCAGGGTTTATTTGTTAGCCCTATATCCTGGGTTAGGGCCATACCCTATTAACCCAACTTAGTCAATACCTTAAGTTCATATATTATTCCAATTTATTGATTGGTCTTTTACTTCCACGAAATATCTAATCCCCGTATCTTGGTCACTTTATCCAAGAAAGGTAGTATATCAGGACAATTATTTATCCTCTTGCGAGATAAACTTGCGTAAGAATCTGCCAATCTCATTCCGAGGAATTGGCCATTCCCTTGTGATAAAATCACAAGATCATGTGACTTTGCAACTTGTTGCCAAGTGTCGCATCAAATTATGGGACTATTTACCCATCGAATAGAGTCTTATAATCATGAAATCATGATTAGATATAACAATTCATTCCTGATTGCATTAAGCCGTCATTGTCGATCCTAGGGTTCCAAGTTCAAACCGAGTTTCAACCTTTTGGCGAGCGAATCCTAGGGTAAAAACCCTAGCTCGTTTCTTGCAAGTATGTCCTAATGTCCCTACATTCCGTGAATGTGGGCAAGTCTTTAGGGTATAGGTGCTTCAGTTTTGGTAATAAGAGCGACTGGGTCACGTCCTCAACATGTTAAATCCTAGTTAGCTCTTTAGGATATGTTGTATTGAATTAACCCCTTTCTAAACGAGTACCTCGCGGTTTTAGGTGTTTAGGTTTAAACCAATTTAACTTGTCTATTCTTGAACATGATTCATTGTCTACGTATAAGTTGATTTACAAACCCTAACTTTCAGGTTAAGATCAAAGCATAGGCATAATTCCAATTGATCATCCCATAATATGCAAACAAGATTTGTGGTACTAAGCTTTAGGATTTTATGTTTAAACATGCAACCTTTTTCTATTTTCTTTTCCGAATGAATTTTTCATATGCTGAACTTACACACCCTTTCATTGATTTAAGTTTTTAGGCCACTTTCCTAGAGTTAAATCTTCTTCATGCAGCCCTAGCAATTTCCTACAAAAAAGATGTTCAATAATGCGATATGCAGTTTATTTCTTCCATGCTTAATCGAAGTGTACTATCATAATTTCGTTTTGTAAAAATAGACACTAATTAATCTAATTTCATTTCATTGCAATGCATAAAAACCACTTGCTAGAAATGCATAGAAATCTTATGCATACTTTATTTTGTTTGTTTTATTGAAAATACAAATGACCAAATTCTTCCATCGTGAGCTATTTCTTTTAAATTAGTCAAAGTATTTAAATCGGAAAATGCATCTTATCTCCAAAAATGATCCATGCACGATTGAATTATAACGACGTAAATCAAAACTAGGAAGAAAAACCTAAACTTGTGGTGAAATGTCCACATGGATGTTAGGAGACGATCCTCCCGCGGTTGTGCCTTGTGCTTTCTTAGGAGCCATCGCCAATGCGGCCTTTTTGCTTTGGAATAAATTTATGATGTTGGCCGTGTCCTTTGCACGCGAAACTCCCTTTGTGACTGATTTCACCGTCTTTTGAGAGTCGGCTTTAGAAGGCTTTATAGGTTTTTCATTCTTAAATTTGGCTAAAGGGGAACTTGTGGGGAACCTAAGGAGAAAAAAGGGTGTTTGTGAAGGCTAATAGCAAGGGGGTTCTAAGGGACCCCGAGGTTAAGATGAACCCTTGTGTAAGAATGCCAGGGGGAAAAAAAAAAACTTAATGGGGCTTATAAAAGCTTGGATGGGACAACACGAAAAAGGGTCTTGAAGGAGGCCACAAGAAAGGATTAAGGCCCTTTGAATTCCGGGGTTGGGGAAAACCCACGGGGAAGGTTTTAAATCCCAGGGAAAGGGAAAAGTGGTTATAAGAACTTTGAGAGTAAGGTTTAATAAAACCACAGGAAAGGGCTTAATGGCCTTTTACAAGCTCGGATGAGACCCCACAGGGAAAAGGGGGGAAGCAAGGTGTGAAAGACCTTCTAAATGAAGGCTTTAAAGAGGCCACATGAAGGGGGGCTTCTTAGGAGGCTTGAAAAGCTTCCTAAGAAGCTTCTGAAGCTTTTGGGAGTTTTCCTTGGAGCCCCACGTGGCGAGAGAGAAGGCGATGACTACTGGCGGTAGCAGTGGACAGCGATGAGCAGCAACAGATCGTCCACGTCTTCTTCCCTCCACTCTCAATGGCGGCTTCCATGCTGAATCTTAACGGCCTCTCCCTCCTCACGTCTGGCGGCAAGATATGGGCCTCACCCAATGTAGCGTTGCAGTGAGTCGTCTCCTCCCTACGGCAGCGCTTAGGTAGTCTGACGGCTTCCTACCCTCTCGACGGCAGTGTCTCTGCAACCCGATGGCCCCCATGGCATTTATAGCTGAGGGAGGGGACCTTCACACCCCCACGCGGCATTCTACATGCCCTTGCCCCCTCCATGGCATCCAGCAGGGATGCTTATTCATCCCGCTTTCCCTCCCTCTCCCCCAGCACGATAGTCGGCTGGGGGAAGGAGGGAATAATTTTTTAAAAAATTCCATAATTTCAATTTAATTATCCTTATGAACTCCTATTAAGAGGAGTTTCATGCGAAGAACATGTTCTTAGAAATTAGGAATGTTACAATTTGATTATACACAGTCAATAAGGTCATGCCGAAAATTTATGCTAGACCTGTGGTGGCTCAGACTATTAATCTGGTTGATGACATGGAAGATGATAAAGAGGAATTACTTTTGCAAGAAAATCCCTCTGTAGTTTCTATCTTTGAGATTGATGTTGATGACATCATTCACAAATATCAAGAGTCTCCTATAGCTGTGGAAAATGTAGTTCTTGAGCAACAAACTAGTCAATCTGCAATCTGAAATCTATCTAGATAGCATTCATTCAGTTTTCCTAAAAGTCAAGGTAACCTGAATTTTAATTAATTCTAGACTCAGGAATTGGTCTTCCTGAAAATAAGTCGAAAAAAGAAACTGAAAATTAGTAATCTAAACATGTTAAGGAGAAGAATGACCTTGATATGTAGGAAGAGCAAGGACAGAAGATTATTCTTCAAGCTAAGCAATACTATGAGAAGATCTGTAAGGGTAGTTGAAGATGAGGTTCAAGAGGTTAACCTGAATGAGCAAGGGAAAGGAAAACCCATCAAAATCAGTATTTATGAAGGGGAGCAGATAATGTCTTGAAGAATATGTGTTTCGGAATACGAGCAGCCAGTAGTCCTTTATGAAGCTCACTCTAGATTGTCGAGTGGTCATTTTTCTGGTGAGACTACAGGAGGCAGAAAAATATTACATGCAGGTTTTGGTGGCCTACTGTCTTACAAGATGCTCATCAGTATGCCAAAGCATGTTTGCAATGTTTGAAGGAGGATTGACCTCTTGATAGGGATAGGATGCAAGATCATCCTGTATTTCCACTTGAGCCTTTTCAAAAGTGGGGAATTGATTTTGTTGGGCCAATTAAGGACTAGTAAAACAAATGTATTTTGGTTTGTACAAAGTATTGTACTAAATGGGTTGAAGCTCAAGAATTGAAGGATAATAAAGCACCTAGTGTGGCTAAGTTTTTATATTCTAATAGTATGACTAGGTTTGGCTATCCTATAGAGTTAATGAATGATCAGGGAAAGCATTTCTTAAATTAATTTATCCAAGAATTCTGATCAGGGAAGGCGTATGATTTTACATAAGAAATCTACCCCATATCATCCTCAGGCTAATGGAAAATCAGAAAGTTCTAATAAGATTTTACCTTGGATTTTGAAGAAGATTATTGAGGATAACATGGAAGATTGAGGTGCTAAGCTTGATTCAGCATTGTGGGCTTTTATAAAACTGAATATAAGGTGACAACAAGACTCACACCCTTCAAATAGGTGTATGGATTAGAGGCTATGGTACCTATGGAATTTGTGGTACCAAGTTTGAGAACTGTAGTTACACATAAGTTGGATCGTGAGAAGTCAGTGTTGTATAGATTGGAACAACTTCTAAAGTTAGAGGAGGACAGGGTGTTAGCTGCTTACATTTTAGGAGTTACCCAGCAAGGGAGGTATGCTTGGGTAAACTTACATATTAAAAAGAAAAAAATTTAGGAAGGTGATTGGGTTATTGTTTATAATTTTTGACTCTGTAAATTTCCTGGAAAATTAAAGCTTTGTTATGCAGGTCCATTTGTAATTTTCAAATATCTTGGTCGAGATCTTGGTGGAGGTGCATTTTTATTAAAAGATTTCAAGGCAATGTGTTCAAGTGTGCAGTTAATGGGTTTAGGTTGAAAAGATTGGTGCAACCTTATTATTAAGAGATTAATTTAAATTCAATAGTAACATGCATTGATGATAAAGAGTGGTCTTTTGTTTGTCATGGTGATGGGACAAATGGCACAAAAAATTTTCACTACTTAGAAGACTTGGTTTTGTGGATTCAAATGGAGAAGATGACTCCTTGATTTGTGCCTTCCTCCTTCTCACCATCGTCTTTTTATGAACAGGCTTGCAATCCATGCCATGACTCATACTCTAGGAAACTTAGTTAAATGGCTATCTATGGTAGAAGCATGCTTGTGAGGATGATGATGATGATGATGGAGATTTTCACTTGGCTGTCAGAGGAACGATCTGAGCAAAGCATGACATTAAGGCAACACTGAAAGCTCCATCTCAGATAGCTAGCCATAGTGCTTTAGAAATACCATTTGTAGATTCTACATTGGTCTTGGATGTTGATCATGCTCCCACCAAAGCGTGGTTGGAGAAGATTGGGCTTTCTGATTTTGCATGCTTGCCTTGGGCAACATGGGCAGCAAATGCACATGCTTCGGTTCAGCTTGACATTTTGAGGCAATCTCACAGAAAGATTGTTGGTCGCATTGATCTTACTACAGCAATGGTGAGCCGTGTTTTTGCATTACCCATGAATGTCAATTCCACATTGTGGCAGTGTTTGGATAGGCAAATGTTTTGAGCATTTGGGGATACTACAGGTCTACGTAATGTCTATGTCTTGAAGGGGATTGATGCAGTCCGAAAGATGCAACTCAAATAGTTTATGGAAAGATTTACGATGCTCATTAAAACAGATTCCATTGCTCGTGAGACATGTGGTTTTATCTACTATGTTGAAAATATGGGTACACCTAATTGGGCCGATGTGATATATGATCAACTTATGATTGAAATTAAAGTGCTGAAGATAAAGAAAGTGTTCCATAAGTCTCAAATAGAATGCTTTTTGGCAGTTGTATATGAATATGCTCAAATGAAATTTCCAGATTTGATTATGGATGCTTTGTTAAAGTGGACCCCTAATTCTATGTTTGTTGATATAAGTGATGCTGATACTATGACTGAGGATAATAGTCATGGTAAAGAGAGTAAGAGCGCTAATACTTTTTTTGGGGGGTGATGAGGATAAGTATGCAATTTATAAGGATTTACCTCAAGAAGGGTATTAGGAGGTTTATGCTAGGAAAGTGGCAAAATCTTCCATGTTTTGATTGGACATCTTGCAAAATCTCAAACAACCTCACAAGAGGGATGAGCGTAGCTCAAATTTGGGTTTACAAGGATTTAAAAAAAAAAAGGTTTTTTTTTATCTTGCTTCTTTTTGTGAGTATGGAAATTGATGAAGGTCTTCTTCCAAGCAGAAAATGGGCTGCATATGACAATTTGCTTGCTAGAAATCAACTCTGGTAGGGTGCAGGTATGTACAGAGGCTTGTTGGAGTTGCAAAACCAGTTCGGGATTGGTTTTGTGTGAACTTCGACTATGCAAGAGATTTAAGATTGAGATTTAATAAGGTTAGTAACCTTAAGCTTTAGAAAAGCTTAATATTCCTTAGCCAATCGATGAAGACGGCGGCATGTATTGGCCGCAATCGTCACCAGTGAGTATGTCCTGCCGCCGTGGATGATTGAAATTGGGAGGTTAAGCTTTTTAAGCTTAAACAATAAGCTTTAATAATTGAAAAAAAAGTTGGCACTCTATCTATTTGAGAAAAAAAATGTCTTTATGAAGGAGCTTCTCGAGTGGTCCTTCGCCTCCAGAGAGTGGTCCTTTGCAATCTGACAGCACAACAGGGGATTCTTCACCACTAAGAACATGCTAGTATTGACGATTTGTCATGATATTGCCTATAGAGCCTATTCATTCCAAGAGGTTCACCTTCGCCCGAGATGGTAAGCAATTGGAAGCCCTTGATCATCTCAGCTTCGCTCTGATACCACTAGTGCACAAATCAGATGTTGTATGCGTGCGTAGTGAGCGTCGGAAGGTCCCCAAGAATAAATAACTATATATAAACTTCATAAAGTAAGAAGAAGATTTTGCACGACATGAAGCAAAAAGACAAATTGGGTATAATCTCCCCCCATGCCTTGTGTGAGCGCTCCACAAGGCATGTATTTATAAATTTATTAATCTGCAAGCTCAAAAATAGCCCAATGTACAATCAACATGCTTTTAGCTTTTGTGTTTGCTTTTGTGCAAATAAAGAATAAAGCAGTTGGGCATCCCAAAAGTCGGGTTGTGCCCAAATACAATGTCCCATAATGAAATATTTAAACCGACTTCCTATGCGCATACAAAATAATAAATGTTTATCAAGCACTTCAATAAATAAGCGCGCCTAAATAAATATTAGCCCCATGTTTTTAATGATAAGATGTGCACCCATCAAAATTGATAATTTCTTTTAGATAATATGAATACACACTAATGCCTAGTGCTTCCCAATGCCACCACTGCCTGCTCTACACATGAACTGAAACATTCACAATTGTTAGAAAATAACAAAATTAAACCGACAAAAGTGAATACCTAGCAGTCTTCAACTACTACAGAATAAATAAATAGGTTCGAATGCTATTCTAATCTTAATTTAATACAAGTGCACTCTAAACTCATAAACGTACATTAATTTAACATGTATTTTGCTGAGTCACCCGTTGTGGAATCACCCATGTGCACATTAAATTAATATGACACCCAAAAAGGATAGGCGTCCCCGTCAACTTCTTGCACAAGGAATCCATCTTGTATACGAGCCCCGAAAAATAAATATAGTTTTACAAAATCCACCACAAAACCTCACGGAATCCACCTTGGTCTCACGGAATCCACCGTGGAATATGCCTCCTGGCATTACCACTTCATCCACGAGATGTACTAGGAGGTGAGTTTGTATCATAAGCATGCTCGTGAGCAAGTGTTTCTCAAAGAGATGGACAATCTCTACCACTCTCTGCCTTATGGATTCAATAGAGGATGTCATGATCTCCTTGTCAAGATTGTGGGAGAGAAGGAAGGAGTCTCACTTGTAGCTTTCTTGCTTGCACAATGGGGGAATACACACAAGGGTGGAGGCTGAAAACAGTTTTTCTCTTCTTAGTTGTGTAAACCAAAAAAGAACTCTCATACAAAGAAATAGAAGAACCCTATATATGGGTCTCAAACCAAACTCAACTAACTAAGGTGGCATACTAACTGAGCCACGAACTAGAGTAGATAAGGATAGCTATCATGTAGCTATTATTCATGGGCGGTGTACCAACCGCATCTGCAACTGACAAGTCGATGACATAAATACACAACGGTCACCCTGGCGTATCATGAGTGGAGCTCGATATCTCAACACTCCCCCTCGAGCTCAATCCCAATTCCTGCACACCAAGCAGGTCTCTGAACTTGCGCAGCTTCTCTGCGCCCAATGACTTCGTGAATATGTCAGCTACCTGATCCTCTGTGCTGACATAAACTAGATCAATAAGACCTAGTAAAACCCTCTCTTGCACATAGTGATAATGCACCTCAATGTGCTTTGTTCTAGCATGATAGACTGGGTTGTTTGCCAAGTGTATACTACTCATGTTATCACAATAAATGACAACTGGCCCATCTGTAGGCTGATGCATATCATAAAGTAGCTTATGCAACCAAGCTACCTCACATGCAGCCATTGCTGCACCCCTGTACTCAGCCTCTGTGCTCGACAAGGCAACTGCAGGTTGTTTCTTGCTGCTCCAAGTGACTGCAGTACTCCCAAAAGAGAACACATATCCACTGGTAGATCGTCTATCAGAAATGCTACCAGCCCAATCAGCATCAGTGTATCCATGCAACTGTATCTGAATCCAAGTCTCATAAAATAGTCCATACTGCAATGTGGACTTCACATACCTGAGTATGCGTCTATCCGCATCCAAATGCGGTTTCCTTGGAGCCTGCATAAACTGACTTACCAATCCAACAGCATAGCTCAAATCTGGCCTGGTAATAGTCATATAAATCAAACTTCCTACTATGCGTCTGTACATAGTAGGGTCTTCCAGAAGCTCACCTGCATCTGTGCTCAGCTTCACATTCTGGTCCAAAGGAACTGAAATAGGCTTACAGCTTGTCATCCCATATTTGGACAGCATGTCCAATCCATACTGCCTCTGCAAGAGCTGTATCCCACTTGGTGATCTAATCACCTCAATGCCCAAGAAATAACGCAGCTCTCCCAAATCCTTCATCTCAAACTTCTGCTTCAATAGCATTTTCACATGAAGGATATCTTCATCTCTGTCACCTGTCATAATCAAATCATCAACATAAATGACAAGTAGCATAATACCTTTCTCTGTTTTTCTCACATAAAGTGAGAAATCTGCCTTGGAAATCTGAAAGCCAATAGTGACAAGATACTGTCCTATCTTGTCAGACCATGCTCTAGGTGCTTGCTTCAAGCCATACAAGGCTTTCTTCAACCTGCAAACAAACTCAAGATGAACAGCACGCACATAACCTGGTGGCTGCTCCATATAGACCTCTTCTTGCAAATCACCATGCAAGAAGGCATTTTTTACATCCATCTAATGTAAAGACCATCCCTTTGATGCAGCCATAGCAATGACTGCTCTTACGGTTGCCATTCTTGCAACCGGACTGAATGTTTCTTCATAGTCAATGCCATATGTTTGTGCATACCCCTTGACTACTAATCTTGCCTTGTATCTGTTCACAGAACTATCTGCATTGTGCTTCACCTTATAAACCCACTTACAACCAATTGCATTCTTACCTTTAGGCAAAGGTACCAATTCCCATGTAGCATTTGCTTCCAAGGCATCCATTTCTTCATCCATGGATTTCTCCCATTTTTCTTTTCCCATGGCTTGCTCAAAAGAAGTGGGTTCTGGTTCCTATATCACTTTTACCATATATGCATAGTGAATGGCTGTAAATCCATCATATTTCAGCCTATCCACAGGATACCTAGCTCTCGTAGACCTGCGCAAAATAGGTTCACTCCCATGTGCTCTCAAAACATCCCTGGTCTTCCTTACTCCAGGTGTAACAATAGAAGGAATACCCAACTCATCATCAATGCTCTGTTCTGAGCCACTGGATTCACCATCCACATAAGAGTGACCTGCATTCACATCAAACATGGGCTGATCAACCTTCTCTTTTCCTTTTCGTGATACCTGCATACCACTATCTGCATTGCTTTGAGAAGATTCTCCTGATCTCAATCTGCCTGTCCATGGCAAAGAATGTGAACCAGTGCTAGAGGACGCTCCAGGTCCACTAATATTTTGTGACTGCTGCTGTGAATTCTGTGCAGCATTACCATTTTGCGCATCTACATCATCAATCACATTTACTGGTTTATACTAGCTACTCATCTCATCAAAAACAACATCTCTACTCACTGTAAACTTACGAGTAGAAGGGTTATAGCATCTATACCCTTTTTGCTGCAGAGAGTAACCAATAAAGATGCACTTCTCAGCTTTTGGATCCAACTTGGATCTCAACTCATCTGGCACATGTACATAGGCAATGCAACCAAAAAATTTTAAATTAGAAATATATGGTTTCCTACCAGTATACCTCTCCTCTGGAGTCATCCCATGTATTGTTGCAGTGGGAGTCCTGTTCATTATGTAGACTGCTGTAGCAACTACCTCAGCCCAATAAAAATCTGGCAGGTCTTTTTCATTGAGCATGGCACGAGATACCTCTCCAATATGCCTATTTTTCCTTTCTGCAATTCCATTTTGTTGTGGGGTATGACTGCATGAATATTGCTGCTTTATGCCATGCTCCTGCAAGAACCTTGCAAACTCATTTGAGAGGTACTCTCCCCCTCCATCTGACCTTAGGCATTTTATTTGTAGGCCTATTTCTTTTTCAACCATAGCTTTAAGAGTTTTGAAATGCCCAAAAACTTCACTTTTCTTTTTCATAAAATACACCCAAACTTTTCTGCTATAGTCATCAATAAAAGTGACAAAATAATGACAGCCTCCAAGAGATGCAGCTTTAGTAGTCCACACATCAGAGTGGATTAATTCCAATGGCTTCTTACTCTCTTGAACATGTCTAGGAAATGGTTTCCTTGCCTGTTTTCCAAACTGACAGGCTTCACATATCTTATGCATTTCTGCAACCTTGAATCTAGGCAATCCTGCAACAATATTTTGGGTCTGCATTGATTTAAGTCGCTGTACATTAACATGACCAATGCGTTTATGCCAGATATCAATATCTGCAACTACACCGGTCCCATGTGCAAACATTGCTGCACTCAATTCAGACATGTCTGCATCCAACGTAAACATTCTGCCCTTCTTCTTTACTTTTGCTATCAAGCGACCTTTATTTTTCATATTCTCAACAAAGCATCCATGAGGATTAAATCTGACCTGCAAGCCCTGCTCAACCATTTGACCAACCGAAACCAGATTCTTGGTGATATTCGGGACATGAAATACATCGGACAGGTATTTCTTTTTCCCATCCTGCATAGACAAGGGAATTTTTCCAATCTGCACAATAGGATGTGCAGTATCATCACCAGTCTCCACAAATCCTGGTTTTTCTATTTTCCTTGCATCCTCCATCCATTCTGCATGACCTGTCATGTGGTTTGATGCACCTGAGTCAACATACCACACATCATTGCTTTCTTCTGCACTTGTCACAGAATTGTTCATGTGCTGCACCATAAACAAATGCTCATTTCTGTCATCACCCTGTCTACTAGAAGATGCATAATTTCCTTGTTGCAGCTTTCCATTCATGATGTCATTCTGCTTTTTATAGCAGTCTTTAGCCATATGACCCATTTTACGACAGTAGTAGCATTCAACATTGCTGTTTGCATTTTGCCCTCTTTGCCATCCACCACGACCTCTTTGGCTCCCCTTGGCTCTAGAGTTACCACGTCCTCCTCCATAGGACTGGTTTTCTTGAGTTTGCTGCATATTTTGATTTCTACCACGGCCTCCAAATCGGCCTCCTCTACCTCTGCCTCTACCTCTTCCAGCATTTGAGTAGAAGACAGTTTCTTTTGAAGTTCCTCCTGAAGAAGATGCACCACCATTTCTCTGCTCCTTAGAAATTAGAAGAGCAATCAACTCCTCAAAATCAGGAAATCTTTCATGAACTGAAATGGATGTCCGAAACTGTGCATAATCCTTTCCTAGACCATTCAAGGTCACAGAAACTAAATCATCATCTTCCACTGGCGACCCAATGGAAGCAAGTGCATTTGCAATCTTCTTCACCTTCATGTGGTAGTCATTGATGCTCATACTTTCTCTTTGCACATTATGCAACTCTTGCTTGAGCTGCATTTTCCTGGCTTGCGTATTTGTGCTATACATTTTTGACAAGGTATCCCATGCCTCCTTTGGGGTACTTGCATCTTGAATATGCACAATCATAGAGTCTGAAATACTGATAGACAGCCAGTACATAACTTTCCTGGCTCTCTCATGCCATGCTTTGAATGCCTGCATTTGATGTTGATTGGGAACATCAGGAAGAACTGGTTCTTCTTCATTTCCTGCAACAAATTCCCAATATCCTTTTCCCATAAGGAAATTCGTCATTCTAAACTTCCATGCTTGGAAGTTGTTCTTGTCAAGCTTTTCAGTTACAATCTGTGAAAGAGAATCAGACGCCATTACAGAATACTGCAAAAAATTATGTCACTGCAGAGAACATAGCTTCAGCCTCACAAGGGCAAATCTGCAAAACTGACGAAAGTGGTATTTAACCACACAGTCACTTCCTAGTGACGATTTTGCATCAACAGGAAACAGGGATGATTCTGTAACTCCCAATGTCTCTGCGCACAGGCATACGATGTAATTTCTATAGTAACTTTTCACCGACCTGTAGAACAGTGGGGCTGCACAGCATAAAACTGGGCCTTTTCTTGAGTGCATGTAGAAAACTTCCACCTCCAAAACAGGCTCCGAAATGGCCTCAAATCAAAAAAACAGAGTCGCCAAGGGCTAAACCTCTATCCTGCAGCATATACTGCCCTCTTGCTTCACTGCGAAGGGCGTCTCAACCTGAGACAATGCACTCTTGCAATTTCCGGTTGTGCTACCTGCATAGATCTGCTCCCAAAACAGAAAATGAAAGCAACACTGCTCCTCTTACCAGAACACCGTGAGCTTGGCTTGCTTTCTTGAGCTCCTTACCACGAACAAGGCTCTGATACCATGTCAAGATTGTGGGAGAGAAGGAAGGAGTCTCACTTGTAGCTTTCTTGCTTGCACAATGGGGGAATACACACAAAGGTGGAGGCTGAAAACAGTTTTTCTCTTCTTAGTTGTGTAAGCCAAAAAGAACTCTCATACAAAAGAAATAGAAGAACCCTATATATGGATCTCAAACCAAACTCAAATAACTAAGGTGGCATACTAACTGAGCCATGAACTAGAGTAGATAAGGATAGCTATCATCTAGCTATTATTCATGGGCGGTGTACCAACCGCATCTGCAATTGACAAGTCGGTGACATAAATGCACAACAGTCACCCTGGCATATCACAAGTGGAGCTCGATATCTCAACGCTCCTTCTATGTGAGATCCATTGAACTAAATTCAATAACTTATAAATCATCAAATGTATGTCTTGAGTGAGACACTCCACAATCACGATTGGTAGTACAAACGACCATAAATTTAAAGCATTATAAATATCAAATCAATACAAAATAGTGAAATACTGAGGTTACTTTTTATCAAGGTCGAGACAAACTTGGCATATCTTGTGCCAATAATGGGATTTTAGTCCTGTTAGTTGGTCATATTTAGAAAAAGAAGATGTGAGAAAACACATTATACCTATCGCGGGGTGGATAAACCTGATAATTTGCTTCACCATGTGCTCTTCTTTAGTGGATAGGACCCAAGGAGCACGAGGTAGTTGCAAGCAACCATCAAAGCCGATTGTGGCCAAAGTGTCTCCATCTTGCCTACCTCCTTTAAATCCATTTGTGCCCCTACAATGTCTCTCTTTCCTATGATATGGTCTCACAATAAGCTGCCCACATTCTTGAAAATGTGCATGGGATCCAAAAAATGGTTGATATGTAAGTGGGTTCAATATGGCAACTCATAGAAAACTGAGAACCATCGCATTCCACTTGTATGTGACTCCTCTTGTGATGGATCATTTTCAACTTGTACAAGCTTTGGACATTATTTCGTGCTAGAGGTCATCCAAGGCCTTCTCTCAGCTCATGACCCTCTAGTAAGAAAGCGGCGTGTTCCTGATATACCATCTTCTTCATGGTCTATGACCTTTAGGAGTCTTTCTAACTGTGGCCCATACAATGGATATGCATGATAACCTAAGGTAACTAGACCTATCACAATATCCCTATCTAGTCAACACAAACTCAAATGAGCCATGTTAGATACCATAACTACTAATCGATATTGAGGGGCCAACATGATAATGCTAGAGGATGTACTAATCGGAAATTTTATAAAAATAAATATATAAAAGGAACAAATTATTTGAGTCATATAAAACCTACATTTGATAGCTAAGAATTTATGTCATACCTTCAAGTGGCTTTGCAATGACACTGACCACATGAAACACAGTTAGCATGTATTAGCTCTCAATTCCTAAATTGTATTTTCATGTGTTACTAAACTAAGGTACACACACACACACACACACACACTCTCTCTCTCTCTCTCTCTCTCTCTCTTTACAGAATGCGGCCTCTTAGTGTGTAGTACAAACTTGCAACATGTACTTGCCTCACTTGGTGATGGAACACACGATATCTGTAAAAGTGTCTTTTAATATGAACTTTGCTTAACTATCCCTCTAACATGGCTTTAAGGAATTCCTTATTTTGATATCAGTCGTCTTGTCATTGTGTCAAACGTATGAGGAGAGAATATTAATTGTTACAAGTTCTAAACTTTTTGAACTTCTTTTGTTGGATTCGCATCATGTAAACACCTTGGTAGACACATACTTAATGTCGAGTGTTTGGGAGTTGATTCCCCTTGAGTTTATTTTGCTTTATCACTTTTACCATTTGAAGTTCAGTTATTGGTTTAGCCTATGTTAAAGGTATCATAAAATCCACTAGTTGGTATATTGTTGGTTGGTGTTGCCAGCCAAACTCACTAACTGCATGTTGTGTGGTTTGCAAACTTGCAAAGCTCATGAGGCTTTGCCTCATTCACTGTGCAATTTTGACCTCATAAAAGAAGAAATCACATACTTTGCATGCAAATTATAAGGTGCTTCATGCATAATGTGTCAAATGCCAGGAATGTGATTCGGCTATTTATTGAGATTGTTCATTGAAGCGTGTAAATAATCATATACATTTGTGCACTGTAATAAGTAACATATGACTGTTATTGCCATTCTCATTTATGAAAATTTCATAGGATGTAAGGAATGTAAAAAATGTTCAATGGATTGAACTTATGGAAAATGAGTGTGTTGATGGGTGAGAAGGGAGTCTTAAGACTTAAATAGTTTGGTAAAATTATTCATACCATGACACTCGAGGAAAAATAAGAGACCCAAAGCATCCTTCAAGTGATAGCCATGGTGCAATTCCAAAAGAGATTGGATGCACAATTGATAAGCACACACACCATGAACCCCACCGCCATGTTAGCTATATGTTATTTCATGTCTTCTTTACAATGAGCACTATGTGTTATTACCAACCTTGAGCTCATAGTGTCCCTCCACTTTTTCGCTCCTCTAAGAACACTTGCAAAGACCCCTAGGTCAAAACAGTGTACCTCTATTGTAGAATCCCATGGGTCAACAACATAGTGTACCTCTAAAAATGCAACATGTTATCCCTCCCCTCTAATGACAATACCCAAACCATCCTCCTAGGTCTTATCTAGCCATACCATCAATATATTGTAGCCACCACCTAAAATTGGAAGGAAATATGCCAAGCTGGTCATTGTTTATGGAGGAAAGCTTGCCACCATTGTGGCATGTATATGGGAGGCATTACATTTCTTATGAGTGTATACTCACTGTAACGTGTCCACCTGTTTCCTTTCAGGACGCGTCTTAGGAGTTCATCGCGAAGAGAGTCTAGAAAGCTCCACTCGGCACTCCCGTGGAATGTTACGGGGTTTGCGATCTAGGACTTGTATACTCACTGTAATGTATCCACCTGTTTTCTTTCAGGACACATCTTAGGAGTCCATCAGGAAGAGAGTCTAGAAAGCTCCCCTTGGCACTCCCGTGGAATGTTACGGGGTTTGCGATCTAGGACTTCCCGTGTCTGCCATGTAGTGGAAGTATTTGGGCCGTTCCCACTTAGGACCGACCTAAATCAGGGTTTCCCTTAATGGTCATTTTCCTAAATGGCAGCTAGCATCGAACCCCAAGTGAACTACTTTACGCACAAACGCCAGGGACGAAGCGGTCTTGGTTCAAGGAGAATGGGAAAGGAGAGGGATGCAAGGCTCAACCTCTCTGCCCATAAGACATAGTCCCATTCCGTTCCCCTAAAATAGCATAAATCGGGATTCTAGTAGCCTAACCCTTAGGTCAGTGCCCTTGCTGATCATTTCCTTTGAGAAGAGCTCCTTGATGTCCATTTCGATTGAGAAAAGTTCTCGGCCACCCGCGACCACCCATCCGTATGAGAGACCCATGGCCACATCCACCGTACTTTCCTCAAGGTTGCTTTAGTTGTCTAATTACCTAACCACATTTAGTTGGACATGGATAAAACAGCTTCCTTAATTAGCTAGTTAGGCACTGGTTCCTTCACGTAATCTTAGCACTTGATATAGAAAAACAATCTCAAAACAAGTTCCTTTACAACAGGTTATATTATTTATCTTTGGAATACATCCATAAAGTCCAGCCTGCAGGCTAATCCATAAATTGCCCGATGGCTATCCATAATCCGCCGGAAGGCTATCCACCAATCCACAGGGATTACTAATCCAAGATTCCGTCCGTAGACTAGTATGTGGGCCTTGAGATCCAATCCCCAGTCACGTTGGCCTCTTGTGCAGGGCCCGAAAGGCAAGGGATTTATGGCCAAAGCCCCCCTGGCACCCAAGCGTCCTCCTGCTCCAAGTAGTGCTCAACAGAGAGAGACCTCACGCGGTGCGTTCGGTCCACGTTCCTAGCGCTGCTAACAACCCCCTTGGTTAGGGTCAAGCAGACACTTGGGGGTAACTGAAGCTGCCTCTCCCTTTAGGCCTTCAACCTGAAGCATTAAATATCTTTCCATCCTTTATTTCCTTGAGCAAACAATGCAAATAGTGCTCCTAAATTGTTACAAGCACAATCAATTCCAATGGTCGTTTATTTGGCCAATTGCTAAGGAGGTATCCTTCTCTCCGAATGCATCCAGCATTCGATCTGGGATCAATTGTGACTTAGCAAGATCCCCAAGGGCTTGTTTGTTAACCCTTTTGTCCTTGGGTTAGGGCCATACCCTGTTAACCCAACTTAACCAATTCCTTGTTGAGATATCGAGCTCCACTTGTGATATGCCAGGGTGACCGTTGTGCATTTATGTCACCGACGTGTTAGTTGCAGATGCGGTTGGTACACCGCCCATGAATAATAGCTACATGATAGCTATCCTTATCTACTTTAGTTCGTGGCTCAGTTAGTATGCCACCTTAGTTAGTTGAGTTTGGTTTGAGACCCATATATAGGGTTCTTCTATTTCTTTGTATAAGAGTTTTTTTGGCTTACACAACTAAGAAGAGGAAAACTGTTTTCAGCCTGTGTGTATTCCCCCATTGTGCAAGCAAGAAAGCTACAAGTGAGACTCCTTCCTTCTCTCCCACAATCTTGACATGGTATCAGAGCCTTGTTCGTGGTAAGGAGCTCAAGAAAGCAAGCCAAGCTCGGAGTGTTCTGGTAAGAGGAGCAGTGTTGCTTTCATTTTCTATTTTGGGAGTAGATCTCTGCAGGTAGCACAGCCGGAAATTGCAAGAGTGCATTGTCTCAGGTTGAGACGCCCTTCGCAGTGAAGCAAGAGGGCAGTATATGCTGCGAGAGTGGGCTTTAGCCCTTGGCGACCCTGTTTTTTTTATTTGAGGCCATTTCGGGGCCTGTTTTGGAGGCGGAAGTTTTCTGCACGCACTCAGGAAAAGACCCTATTTTATGCTATGCGACCACTGTTCTACAGGTCGGTGAAAAGTTACTGTAGAAATTGCATCGTATGCTTGTGCGCAGAGACATTGGGAGTTTCAAAATCATCCTTGGTTCTTGTTTATGCAAAATCGTCATTACAAAGTGACTGTGTGATCAAATACCACTTTCGCCAGTCTTGCAAATTTGCCCTTGTGAGGGTGAAGCTGAGTTTTTGCAGTGACAGAATTTTTTGCAGTGTTCTGTAATGGCATCTGATTCTCTTTCACAGATTGTAACTGAAAAGCTTGACAAGAACAACTTCCAGGCATGGAAGTTTAGAATGACGAATTTCCTTATGGGAAAAGGATATTGGGAATTTGTTGCAGGAAATAAAGAAGAACCAGTTCTTCCTGATGTTCCCAATCAACAGCAAATGCAAGCATTCAAATCATGGCATGAGAGAGCCAGGAAAGTTATGTACTGGCTGTCTATCAATATTTCAGACTCTATGATTATGTATATTCAGGATGCAAGTACGCCAAAGGAGGCATGGGATACTTTGTCAAAAATGTATAGCACAAATACGCAAGCCAGGAAAATGCAGCTCAAGCAAGAGTTGCATAATGTGCAAAGAGAAAGTATGAGCATCAATGACTACCACATGAAGGTGAAGAAGATTGCAGATGCACTTGCTTCCATTGGGTCGCCAGTGGAAGATGATGATTTAGTTTCTGTGACCTTGAATGGTCTAGGAAAGGATTATGCACAGTTTCGGACATCCATTTCAGTTCGTGAAAGATTTCCTGATTTTGAGGAGTTGATTGCTCTTCTAATTTCTGAGGAGCAAAGAAATGGTGGTGCATCTTCTTCAGGAGGAACTTCAAAAGAAACTGTCTTCTACTCAAATGCTGGAAGAGGTAGAGGCAGAGGTAGAGGAGGCCGATTTGGAGGCCGTGGTAGAAATCAGAATATGCAGCAAACTCAAGAAAACCAGTCCTATGGAAGAGGACGTGGTAACTCTAGAGGCAGGGGGAGCCAAGGAGGTCGTGGTGGATAGCAAAGAGGCCAAAATGCAAACAGTAATGTTGAATGCTACTACTGTGGTAAAATGGGTCATATGGCTAAAGACTGCTATAAAAAGCAGAATGACATCATGAATGGAAAACTGCAACAAGGGAATTATGCATCTTCTAGTAGACAGGGTGATGACAGAAATGAGCATTTGTTTATGGTGCAGCACATGAACAATTCTGTGACAAGTGCAGAAGAAAGCAATGATGTATGGTATGTTGACTCAGGTGCATCAAACCACATGACAGATCATGCAGAATGGATGGAGGATGCAAGGAAAATGGAAAAACCAGGATTTGTGGAGACTGGTGATGATACTGCACATCCTATTGTGCAGATTGGAAAAATTCCTTTGTCTATGCAGGATGGGAAAAAGAAATACATGTCCGATGTATTTCATGTCCCAAATATCACCAAGAATCTGGTTTCTGTTGGTCAAATGGTTGAGCAGGGCTTGCAGGTCAGATTTAATCCTCATGGATGCTTTGTTGACGATATGAAAAATAAAGGTCGCTTGATAGCAAAAGGAAAGAAGAAGGGCAGAATGTTTACGTTGGATGCAGACATGTCTGAATTGAGTGCAGCAATGTTTGCACATGGAACCGGTGTAGTTGCAGATATTGATATCTGGCATAAACGCATTGGTCATGTTAATGTATAGCGACTTAAATCAATACAGGCCCAAAATATTGTTGCAGGATTGCCTAAATTCAAGGTTGCAGAAATGCATAAGGTATGTGAAGCCTGTCAGTTTGGAAAACAGGCAAGGAAACCATTTCCTAGACATGTTCAAGAGAGTGAGAAGCCATTGAAATTAATCCACTCTGATGTGTGGACTACTAAAGCTGCATCTCTTGGAGGCTGTCATTATTTTGTCACTTTTATTGATGACTATAGCAGAAAAGTTTGGGTGTATTTTATGAAAAAGAAAAGTGAAGTTTTTGGGCATTTCAAAACTCTTAAAGCTATGGTTGAAAAAGAAACAGGCCTGCAAATAAAATGCCTAAGGTCAGATGGAGGGGGAGAGTACCTCTCAAATGAGTTTGCAAGGTTCCTGCAGGAGCATGGCATAAAGCAGCAATATTCATGCAGTCATACCCCACAACAAAATGGAATTGCAGAGGGGAAAAATAGGCATATTGAAGAGGTATCTCGCGCCATGCTCAACGAAAAAGACTTGCCAGATTTTTACTGGGCTGAAGCAGTTGCTACAGCAGTCTATATAATGAACAGGACTCCCACTGCAGCAATACATGGGATGACTCCAGAGGAGAGGTATACTAGTAGAAAACCAGATATTTCTCATTTGAAAATTTTTGGTTGCATTGCCTATGTACATGTGCCAGATGAGTTGAGATCCAAGTTAGATCCAAAAGCTGAGAAGTGCATCTTTATTGGTTACTCTCTGCAGCAAAAAGGGTATAGATGCTATAACCCTTCTACTCGTAAGTTTACAGTGAGCAGAGATGTTGTTTTTGATGAGATGAGTAGCTGGTATAAACCAGTAAATGTGATTGATGATGTAGATGCACAAAACGGTAATGCTGCACAGAATTCTCAACAGCAGTCACAAGATATTAGTGGACCTGGAGCGTCCTCTAGCAGTGGTTTACATTCTTCGCCATGGACAGGCAGATTGAGATCAGGAGAATCTTCTCAAGGCAGTGCAAATAGTGGTATGGAGGTGTCACGAAAAGGAAAAGAGAAGGTAGATCAGCCCATGTTTGATGTGAATGCAGGTCACTCTTATGTGGATGGTGAATCTAGTGGCTCAGAACAGAGCATTGATGATGAGTTGGGTATTCCTTCTATTGTTACACCTGCAGTAAGGAAGACCAGGGATGTTTTGAGAGCACCTGGGAGTAAACCTACTTTGCGCAGGTCAACCAGAGTTAGGTATCCTGTGGATAGGCTGAAATATGATGGATTTACAGCCATTCACTATGCATATATGTTCAAAGTGATACAGGAACCAGAACCCACTTCTTTTGAGCAAGCCATGGGAAAAGAAAAATGGGAGAAAGCCATGGATGAAGAAATGGATGCCTTGGAAGCAAATGCTACATGGGAATTGGTACCTTTGCCTAAAGGTATGAATGCAATTGGCTGTAAGTGGGTTTATAAGGTGAAGCACAATGCAGATGGTTCTATGAATAGATACAAGGCAAGATTAGTAGTCAAGGGGTATGCACAAACATATGGCATTGACTATGAAGAAACATTCAGTCCAGTTGCAAGGATGGCAACCCTAAGAGCAGTCATTGCTATGGCTGCATCAAAGGGATGGTCTTTACATCAGATGGATGTAAAGAATGCCTTCTTGCATGGTGATCTGCAAGAAGAGGTCTATATGGAGTAGCCACCAGGTTATGTGCATGCTGTTCATCCTGAGTTTGTTTGCAGGTTGAAGAAAGCATTGTATGGCTTGAAGCAAGCACCTAGAGCATGGTCTTACAAGATAGGACAGTATCTTGTCACTATTGGCTTTCAGATTTCCAAGGCAGATTTCTCACTTTATGTGAGAAAAACAGAGAAAGGTATTATGCTACTTGTCATTTATGTTGATGATTTGATTATGACAGGTGACAGTGATGAAGATATCCTTCATGTGAAAATGCTATTGAAGCAGAAGTTTGAGATGAAGGATTTGGGAGAGCTGCGTTATTTCTTGGGCATTGAGGTGATTAGATCACCAAGTGGGATACAGCTCTTGCAGAGGCAGTATGGATTGGACATGCTGTCCAAATATGGGATGACAGGCTGTAAGCCTATTTCAGTTCCTTTGGAGCAGAATGTGAAGTTGAGCGCAAATGCAGGTGAGCTTCTGGAAGACCCTACTATGTACAAACGCATAGTAGGAAGCTTGATTTATATGACTATTACCAGGCCAGATTTGAGCTATGCTGTTGGATTAGTAAGTCAGTTTATGCAGGCTCCAAGGAAACCACATTTGGATGGGGCTAGACGCATACTCAGGTATGTGAAGTCCACATTGCAGTATGGACTATTTTATGAGACTGGGGTTCAGATACAGTTGCATGGATACACTGATGCTGATTGGGCTGGTAGCATTTCTAATAGACGTTCTACCAGTGGATATGTGTTCTCTTTTGGGAGTGCTGCAGTCACTTGGAGCAGCAAGAAACAGCCTACAGTTGCCTTGTCGAGCACAGAGGCTGAGTACAGGGGTGCAGCATGTCAAGATTGTGGGAGAGAAGGAAGGAGTCTCACTTGTAGCTTTCTTGCTTGCACAATGGGGGAATACACACAAGGGTGGAGGCTGAAAACAGTTTTTCTCTTCTTAGTTGTGTAAACCAAAAAAGAACTCTCATACAAAGAAATAGAAGAACCCTATATATGGGTCTCAAACCAAACTCAACTAACTAAGGTGGCATACTAACTGAGCCACGAACTAGAGTAGATAAGGATAGCTATCATGTAGCTATTATTCATGGGCGGTGTACCAACCGCATCTGCAACTGACAAGTCGGTGACATAAATACACAACGGTCACCCTGGCGTATCATGAGTGGAGCTCGATATCTCAACACTCCCCCTCGAGCTCAATCCCAATTCCTGCACACCAAGCAGGTCTCTGAACTTGCGCAGCTTCTCTGCGCCCAATGCCTTCGTGAATATGTCAGCTACCTGATCCTCTGTGCTGACATAAACTAGATCAATAAGACCTAGTAAAACCCTCTCTTGCACATAGTGATAATGCACCTCAATGTGCTTTGTTCTAGCATGATAGACTGGGTTGTTTGCCACGTGTATACTACTCATGTTGTCACAATAAATGACAACTGGCCCATCTGTAGGCTGATGCATATCATAAAGTAGCTTATGCAACCAAGCTACCTCACATGCAGCCATTGTTGCACCCCTGTACTCAGCCTCTGTGCTCGACAAGGCAACTGCAGGTTGTTTCTTGCTGCTCCAAGTGACTGCAGCACTCCCAAAAGAGAACACATATCCACTGGTAGATCGTCTATCAGAAATGCTACCAACCCAATCAGCATCAGTGTATCCATGCAACTGTATCTGAATCCCAGTCTCATAAAATAGTCCATACTACAATGTGGACTTCACATACCTGAGTATGCGTCTATCCGCATCCAAATGCGGTTTCCTTGGAGCCTGCATAAACTGACTTACCAATCCAACAGCATAGCTCAAATCTGGCCTGGTAATAGTCATATAAATCAAGCTTCCTACTATGCGTCTGTACATAGTAGGGTCTTCCAAAAGCTCACCTGCATCTGCGCTCAACTTCACATTCTGCTCCAAAGGAACTGAAATAGGCTTACAGCCTGTCATCCCATATTTGGACAGCATGTCCAATCCATATTGCCTCTGCAAGAGCTATATCCCACTTGGTGATCTAATCACCTCAATGCCCAAGAAATAACGCAGCTCTCCCAAATCCTTCATCTCAAACTTCTGCTTCAATAGCATTTTCACATGAAGGATATCTTCATCACTGTCACCTGTCATAATCAAATCATCAACATAAATGACAAGTAGCATAATACCTTTCTCTATTTTTCTCACATAAAGTGAGAAATCTGCCTTGGAAATCTGAAAGCCAATAGTGACAAGATACTGTCCTATCTTGTCAGACCATACTCTAGGTGCTTGCTTCAAGCCATACAATGCTTTCTTCAACCTGCAGACAAACTCAGGATGAACAGCATGCACATAACCTGGTGGTTGCTCCATATAGACCTCTTCTTGCAAATCACCATGCAAGAAGGCATTCTTTACATCCATCTGATGTAAAGACCATCCCTTTGATGCAGCCATAGCAATGACTGCTCTTACGGTTGCCATCCTTGCAACCGGACTGAATGTTTCTTCATAGTCAATGCCATATGTTTGTGCATACCCCTTGACTACTAATCTTGCCTTGTATCTGTTCACAGAACCATCTGCATTGTGCTTCACCTTATAAACCCACTTACAGCCAATTGCATTCTTACCTTTAGGCAAAGGTACCAATTCCCATGTAGCATTTGCTTCCAAGGCATCCATTTCTTCATCCATGGCTTTCTCCCATTTTTCTTTTCCCATGGCTTGCTCAAAAGAAGTGGGTTCTGGTTCCTGTATCACTTTGACCATATATGCATAGTGAATGGCTGTAAATCCATCATATTTCAGCCTATCCACATGATACCTAACTCTGGTTGACGTGCACAAAGTAGGTTCACTCCCAGGTGCTCTCAAAACATCCCTGGTCTTCCTTACTCCAGGTGTAACAATAGAAGGAATACCAACTCATCATCAATGCTTTGTTCTGAGCCACTGGATTCACCATCCACATAAGAGTGACCTGCATTCACATCAAACATGGGCTGATCTACCTTCTCTTTTCCTTTTCATGATACCTGCATACCACTATCTGCATTGCTTTGAGAAGAATCTCCTGATCTCAATCTCCCTGTCCATGGCGAAGAATGTGAACCACTGCTAGAGGACGCTCCAAGTCCACTAATATTTTGTGATTGCTGCTGTGAATTCTGTGCAGCATTACCATTTTGTGCATCTACATCATCAATCACATTTACTGGTTTATACCAGCTACTCATCTCATCAAAAACAACATCTCTGCTCACTGTAAACTTATGAGTAGAAGGGTTATAGCATCTATACCCTTTCTGCTCTGCAGAGAGTAACCAATAAAGATGCACTTCTCAGCTTTTGGATCCAACTTGGATCTCAACTCATCTGGCACATGTACATAGGCAATGCAACCAAAAATTTTCAAATGAGAAATATCCGGTTTCCTACCAGTATACCTCTCTGTAACGTGTCCACAAGGATCATCCAGGATACGTCTTAGCAGTCCAACAGAAAGGATGTCTAGAAAACTCCGCCCGGCACTCCCATGGAATGTTACGGGTTTTGCAATCTAGGTCTTCCCGTGTCTGCCCCGTAGCGGAAGTATTCTGGCCGTTCCCACTTAGGATCGACCTGAATTTGGGTTTTCCTGTTTGGTCATTAGCTAGCAGCAACTAGCGTCAGACCCGAGCGAATTACTTTTACGCAGAAATGCCAAGTCCGAAGCGGATTCACGCTGCACTTGGTTCAAGGAGAATGGGAAACAAGAGGGATGCAAGGCTCAATCTCTCTGCCATAAAGCATGGTCCCATTCCATTCCCCTAAAACAGCGTGAATCGGGTAATCGGTAATTCCAAGTCATCGTTCTCATTACTTGTTTCGGTGATGTTGATCATCCTTCTGTTCGTCGAAGACTTTGAGAAAAGTTCCCGGCTAACCGGGACCACCCATCCGTAGGATGGACCCATGGTCCATCCTCCGCACTTTCCTCGGTTTGTTTTAGTTATGTAATTACCTACCACATTAGTTTGACATATACAAACAGCTTCTTTGAATTAACCCTCTTATGCACTGGTTCCTTCACGTAATCTTATCACAGGACATAAAGAAAACAATGCCAAACAACTTCTTTATTACCATTATATCCTTTTATCTTTGAAATACAAGGAGTTCCCGCCTGTAGGCGTATTCATAATCCGCCCGAAGGCTATCCAGTAATCCACCAGGGATCACTAATCCAAGTTTCCGCCCGTAGACTAGTATGCGGGCCTCGAGATCCAATCCCGAGTCACGTTAGTCTCTTGTGCAGGGCCCGGAAGGCGAGGGATTTACGGCCAGAGCCCCCTCTGGCACCCAAGCGTCCTCCTGCTCCAAGTAGAACTCAACGGAGAGACCTCTCGCGGCGGGTTCGGTCCACGTTCCCGGCGCGGCTAACAACCCCCTTGGTTAGGGTCAGGCAGGCAGTCGGGGGTAACTGAAGCTACCTCTCCCTTCAGGCTTCAACCTGAAGTATTTAGATATATTTTCGTCCTTTAGTTCATTGAGCAAACAATGCAAACAGTGCTTTCCAAACTGTTACAAGCACAATCAATTTCCAATGGTCGTTTAGCTGGCAAACTGTTAAGGAGTGACTCCTTTTCTCCGAATGCAACCCGCATTCGATCCGGAATCAATTGCAACTTGGCAAGATTCCTATCATTCTTGGGTTAGGGTCATACCCTACCAATACTTTAGGTCTTGTTGTGGTAGATTCCAGCGACCATGTCGCTTTACTTTATTGTCTGGTCATTTGCTTCAAGGCAAATACCTAACTTTCCTTTTCCTTGGCAATTATTTCCCAAGAAAAGTGAGTAACAGGATGATTACTCATCCTCTTGTAAGTTAAATTCTTTCAATAACTTGCCAACCTCATTTCGAGAGATGACAAAACTCTCTTGTGGACAAATCTCAAGTCTATACGATGTTGCAACCTTTTTGCACATGCGTTGCATCATTCCACGGGATCATTCCACCCATTGAATGGCGTCCTCCGGCCACGGAATTACCTCTAGCCGAGTAGCAGGGTTTAGGGTATCCTCTAACCCATTCCTAATTATGTTGGTCCACGGTCCTAGAAATTTGCAACTCCGTCGGAGTTTCATCATTAGAACGAATGATCCTTAGGATAAAACCTTAGATCATTTTATGCATGAACATCCAATTGATTCGATATTTCGTGAACATATGTAAGATCTTTGGGTTTGCGGGTTTTAGACTTGGCAACAAGTGTAAAACTAGGTCGAATTCTTATTGCACTAAACCCTAGTTAATACTTGGGATACCTATCATATCGACTGAGCCATGCCCATATGAATCCTTTGTGTTTTAGGTTACTTAGACAACTCAATATACTTGTATTGCAACAAGGATGAACCTTCTAAAGTAATAAACTACATCTAATGGAGAACAATAGTTACAACTACACCAATACGCGTAAACATGCGATTTATTGCTTTTACGCATCACATGGTTTATGATAATTTTATCTTTCCTTGGTGTAGCAAAAATGCATGATAATCTGGATACTAACTTTTCCTAAGACCTATTAATCATGCCTACAACCTTGTAGTCTATACTTTCGAATCTTATGCTTTGACGAACCATGCAACCTTTCCTAAATGCGGCTTCTGATGAATGACGTTTCCGCATGATGACTATGCAATACGCAACATTCTCCTAGCTACAATGTAGTTGACGAAGTTTATACCAAACTAAAGCTAGTGTTAATTCATTCCATTTTACATGTTATTTGCAAGTCCATAAGATCATTTCCGTACTCTATTATTTCTTTTCGGATAATATCTTATGGTGTTAACCTTGCCTCATGAAATCATTACGAGGAGGATGTTGCCTAACATGCGGCACACGCTTATTCCTACCATGTCTAGGACGAAAGAGAACGCACTTATAAATTCCATTTCTTTGCCCTAAGTTTAGGCTCATTACTTTGATAATGTACCAAAGAAAACTACATGCAACTAGTCTTCTAAGGTGGATAACTCGTTTCAAATTCATGACATATTTCAATCTTACCTAATGTTTCAAGAGATACTTTATCAAATGTATTTTTTTCCAATTTCCACATGCATTAAAATTAAGCGTAAAAATGCAATTCCCTTTATGAACTAAGCGCGCCTAATCATTTCTTTATGTGAAAATAACTCGAAGAAACCTGGACTTGAGGGCTCGGGGAGATATCCACTTGTATACTCGGAGATGAACCTCCCGCGGTAGCACCTTGTGATCTTTTTGGGGCCATCGTAGGCGTAGATTCGGCTTCTGATTTGCCTTTGTGTTCTACGAATTGACTTGCCTCGGAATGCGGCCTTCCGACTTTTGCCTTTTTCCTCGTATGCGGAAGATTCCTTTGCGGGATGGCGCTTGCCGAAAAGGGCTTTAGGAAATCTTTAGGGAAAACCCCGTGTTGGCACGGAGTTGATTCTTGGATGGCTTGCGACTTTAAATTCCTTTTTGCGAAAGCCTTTTTCGAAGGGTCTTGTGGGAGTCTTTACGGCCTTCACCCTCTCCTCTTCAATTTCCGGGAAGGGGTATGAATGGGTCTTTTGGGGAATGTGGTGGGAAGGGGCCTTAAGGAAGCCCCCTCCTTAGAAGCTTCTAAGAAGCTTCTAAGAAGCTTCCAGCTTCTACAGGCCACGTGGGGGGGGTCGTGATCCAGCGTGGCGGCGGATTGGAGTGGCCTGCGACAGGCGGACGGGGCGGCAGCGCGTCTGGCGGACTGGGCGGCAGCGTGACTGGCGGACTGGGCGGCAGCGCGGCGGGTCCTGCACAATGACCTCCTCTCCACGGCGACCTCACCTCCCTGTCCACGGCCCGTCCACCCCTCACCCTCAGCCTTGGGGGGGTTTTTATAGGCATTGGGGGGGGGGGGTGGGGAAGAGGGCCTCCACACACGTGGAGGACTCCCCCTCATGCAGCCGACTTCACTCCTCCTTGGCCATTCCCCCCCCACACTCCCTCTCCTCCAGCCATGCGTCGGCTGGGGAAAGGGATAATAATAAAAAAAAATTGCCTTGAATTTATCCAATTGCCCCTTCCCAAGCGGTCGTTTCCTTGCGGTTTTTACGGTCCTCAATCCCTGCCTCTAATTTACAATGTGGCGGCCTCGTGAATGATATGGATTAAGTTACTAATAATTACGAAGTAGGGAATAACCTTGCACAGGGTTTACACGGCGTGCGGGAAGTTAATATTTACGGTACGCGGTACGCGGAAATATTACATTCTCTCCCCCTTAGAAGAATCGAGATGTCCTCATCTCGAGATAAACTGGGGATATTAAAGATTGAGAGAGCTTTCATCCATCCAGGTAGCATCCTCTTCGGGATAATCTTTCCACTGGACGAGGCATTCTCTCAAGGTTCTAGATCTCAACTGTCTCTCCCTGACATCTAAAATCTTTTCCGGTCTTAGTTCAAGGACTCCTTGACTAGGCATTACAATTTGTTGGTCATCAAGTACATGATTTGGGTTGGGTACATACTTTTTTAAGAGACTAACATGGAACACATTGTGAACCTTTAGGTTATCAGGAAGTTGCAATTTATAAGTATTGGGTCCTAGGCATTTGAGGATTTTATATGGTCCACAATACCTTGGACTTAGCTTCTTGCATTTACCTAGAGATAAAGAACTCTTTTTCGGCCGTACACGAATGAAGACCATGTCTCCTTCTCCGAAGACCCTCTCTTGGCGTTTCAAATCCACATATGCCTTTTGTCTATCTTTGGCTGCTTGTATGTCTTGTCTTATTGACCTTATTTGGTCATCCATGTCCTCCAACATTTGTCTTGAAGCTTCCACCCTTAGGGTAGGATCAGAAAAATTTAGGGGACTTCGACAATCATGACCATACAATGCCTGAAAAGACGTCATTTGAATGCTCTGCTGGTAAGAAGCATTGTAAGCAAATTCTACTAACGGCAAGTATTGAATCCATCTCTTTGGCTCTCGACAGCAGTAAGCCCTAAGCATATCCTCAATGATTTGATTTACTCGCTCTGTTTGTCCATCTGTTTGGGGATGGTAGGCAGTGCTAAAACAGAGTTGGGTTCCAATAGCTTCAAAGATAGCTCTCCAGAAGTGAGAAGTGAAAAGAGAATCTCGATCGCTAATGATCCTTCTAGGTAACCCATGTAGCTTGAATATTTCTTTGATAAACACTCTTGCAATATCGGAGGCTTTATAGTTTGTCTTTACTGGAATCAGGTGTGCAACCTTAGTAAGCATGTCAACTACAACCATAATGGAGTTGTATCCTCCTTGGACTTGGGGTAAGCCCACCACAAAATCCATACTGATGAATTCCCATTTCATTTGGGGAATGTCAAGTGGTTGTAATTTTCCTGGCATCATGACATGTTCAGCCTTGATACGTTGGCAAGACAAACATTCAGTGACATATTTGAGGACAACACCTTTGAGCCTCTCCCAATGATAGCTCTTCCTGACTGTATTGAGAGTTTTTGCATAGCCAGGATGTCCTGCGAAAGGGGAGTCATGAGCTTCCCACAATATCTTCTGCTTAAGTGACTGGCTTGCTGGTATACATAGCCTTGTTCTATAGTAAATAAGTCCATTGTCAACAGAAAATTCATGATACTTGGCCTATAACTTCAAATTCTGATCCTTGGTAGATATTTCTTTTATCATTGCTTGGTAGGCTAAGTCATGGCATGCTTCCTCTCTAGCTAGTTCGAGTATAGGGTTGCTTGGCATAGATACCTTTGTAGCCAGAGATCTGGCCGTTGATGGATTCTGCAAGATTAGGGAATTTAGGAATGCCTTGCGACTGAGTGCATCGGCAACTACATTCTCTTTCCCTGGTCGATACTTGATTTCAAAATCATACTCCTCCAATACTTCGATCCATCAACGTTGCCTCATGTTGATCTCGTTCTGGGTAAAAATCCATTTGAGACTCTTATGATCTGTTACTAGAGTAAACTTGTTACCCATCAGGTAGTGTCTCCAAAACTTTAGAGAATGGATGACAGCTAATAACTCCAGATCATGCATGGCATAATTCTTTTCGTGACTCTTCAATTTCCTTGAAGAATATGCTACTGGATGACCTTCCTGCATAAGAACACACCCCAAGGCAAGAATGCTGGCATCAGTTACTACCTCGAACTCCTTATTGAGGTCAGGAAGTTTCAGAATAGGTGCCGATACCAAACATTGCTTCAATTGGTTGAAGCTATTTTGCTCGGGAGTTGACCAAGTAATAGAAGTCTGCTTCTTTAGTAAGTCGGTAAGAGGTGCTGCAATCAAAGCATAGTTTTTGATAAAGACCCTATACCATCCTGTCAAGCCAAGAAAACTGTGTATCTCTTTGACGGATACTGGTATTGGCCATTCAAGCACATCTCTGACTTTGGCTGGATCTACTGATATTCCTTCTGATGATTCTATGAATCCTAGATATTCAATCTGACGTTTGAAGAATGCACACTTCTTCATTTTTGCATACAGCTTATGAGACCTCATTGTCTCCAAAACAATCCGTAGTTGAGGTTCATGATCTTCTTCTTGTTTAGAATAGACTAAAATGTCATCGAAGAAGACAAGCACGAAGTCATCAAGATATGGTCTAAAAATATCCTGCATTAATCTATTGAAGGTGGCAGGTGCATTTGTAAGTCCGAATGACATAACCAAGAATTCAAAGTGCCCATATCTTGTATTGAAGGCCGTTTTTGGAATATCCTCATCCTTGATCCTGATTTGATAGTAACCTGACCTGAGATCAATTTTGGAGAAGATCTTTGCACCTTGAAGGCGATCTAGAAGCTCATCTATTCTAGGAATAGGATACTTGTTCTTGGCTGTTGATTAATTCAACCCACGGTAATCAATACATAGTCGAAGTGTCCCATCTTTCTTTTTCTGGAATAGAACTGGAGCTCCCCATGGTGAACTGCTAGGACGGATGTAGCCCTAATCTAGTAGTTGCTTGGGTTGTTCCTCCAACTCAATTGCTTCCGATATAGACATTCTATAGGGTCTCTTCGCAATTGGCGCAGCTCCTATTACTAGCTTGATCTCATGATCTACTTCTCTTTAAAGCGGGAGTTCTGTTAACTCTTCAGAACTACGTCCGCATATTCCTTTAGCCAAGTGACCAAATCACTTTACTTCTTTATCAATATTCATAGTCAAGACAATCGTTGAAAAAAGTTTTATTCCATTCATATCAGCATAGCCCCTTTCGAGGTATAATTATTTCTTGGGTCGATGGAACAAGTTAAATACATTAATTCGAAGAGAATAAGATGTTATTGCATTCAGCTACAGGAACTGAGTAGTAGTACAGATTGGGGTCATCGATTTTCAGGAATCGATAGTTCATTGGAAGATTAGGGTATCTTTTCCTTTGATATCCCGTCTTCACATGACGTCCCAAAACCTTGATTCGGTCGGCAGGGATTCTTTGAATCACTTCCCCGTACACATACTTATTCTGTAACCCTTCGACCTCCGACCTGTAGGGTCGCGTTTGCATGAGCCTCAACAAAGACGAACAGCTTTACGATCTTCAAATCCTCCATCCACTTGATTCTCTTCAAGTTAATTTGAAGGTACGCAGGTTGATAGGCAGTTATGTAATAGATCCCTGAAACACCCATCCATCTCCGTTCCATGTATACAGGCGATGGATTGTAAATGCGGTCTAGGATGTTCATCATCTCAACCCTTTGTCGATAATCCGTGGAATGCATCGCGGTCATAAACATGACTCGGAACACTAAGAACTTGTTCCATGCTTCATAATTCTGCAAGATAGCATTGAAGTAAGGAAATGTTTGGGACAGTAGCATTTTCTTTACTTCGTAAAATTTTCTAAAAACAAATCCTTTGTTGGTTCGCTCTGATACCAACTGTAACGTGTCCACAAGGATCATCCAGGACACGTCTTAGCAGTCCAACGGAAAGGATGTCTAGAAAACTCCGCCCGGCACTCCCATGGAATGTTACGGGTTTTGCAATCTAGGTCTTCCCTTGTCTGCCCCGTAGCGGAAGTATTCTGGCCGTTCCCACTTAGGATCGACCTGAATTTGGGTTTTCCTGTTTGGTCATTAGCTAGCAGCAACTAGCGTCAGACCCGAGCGAATTACTTTTACGCAAAAACGCCAAGTCCGAAGCGGATTCACGCTGCACTTGGTTCAAGGAGAATGGGAAACAAGAGGGATGCAAGACTCAACCTCTCTGCCATAAAGCATGGTCCCATTCCGTTCCCCTAAAACAGCGTGAATCGGGTAATCGGTAATTCCAAGTCATCGTTCTCATTACTTGTTTCGGTGATGTTGATCATCCTTCTGTTCGTCGAAGACTTTGAGAAAAGTTCCCGGCTAACCGGGACCACCCATCCGTAGGACGGACCCATGGTCCATCCTCCGCACTTTCCTCGGTTTGTTTTAGTTATGTAATTACCTACCACATTAGTTTGACATATACAAACAGCTTCTTTGAATTAACCCTCTTATGCACTGGTTCCTTCACGTAATCTTATCACAGGACATAAAGAAAACAATGCCAAACAACTTCTTTATTACCATTATATCCTTTTATCTTTGAAATACAAGGAGTTCCCGCCTGTAGGCGTATTCATAATCCGCCCGAAGGCTATCCAGTAATCCACCAGGGATCACTAATCCAAGTTTCCGCCCGTAGACTAGTATGCGGGCCTCGAGATCCAATCCCGAGTCACGTTAGTCTCTTGTGCAGGGCCCGGAAGGCGAGGGATTTACGGCCAGAGCCCCCTCTGGCACCCAAGCGTCCTCCTACTCCAAGTAGAACTCAACGGAGAGACCTCTCGCGGCGGGTTCGGTCCACATTCCCGGCGCGGCTAACAACCCCCTTGGTTAGGGTCAGGCAGGCAGTCGGGGGTAACTGAAGCTGCCTCTCCCTTCAGGCTTCAACCTGAAGTATTTAGATATATTTTCGTCCTTTAGTTCATTGAGCAAACAATGCAAACAGTGCTTTCCAAACTGTTACAAGCACAATCAATTTCCAATGGTCGTTTAGCTGGCAAACTGTTAAGGAGTGACTCCTTTTCTCCGAATGCAACCCGCATTCGATCCGGAATCAATTGCAACTTGGCAAGATTCCTATCATTCTTGGGTTAGGGTCATACCCTACCAATACTTTAGGTCTTGTTGTGGTAGATTCCAGCGACCATGTCGCTTTACTTTATTGTCTGGTCATTTGCTTCAAGGCAAATACCTAACTTTCCTTTTCCTTGGCAATTATTTCCCAAGAAAAGTGAGTAACAAGATGATTACTCATCCTCTTGTAAGTTAAATTCTTTCAATAACTTGCCAACCTCATTTCGAGAGATGACAAAACTCTCTTGTGGACAAATCTCAAGTCTATACGATGTTGCAACCTTTTTGCACATGCGTTGCATCATTCCACGGGATCATTCCACCCATTGAATGGCGTCCTCCGGCCACGGAATTACCTCTAGCCGAGTAGCAGGGTTTAGGGTATCCTCTAACCCATTCCTAATTATGTTGGTCCACGGTCCTAGAAATTTGCAACTCCGTCGGAGTTTCATCATTAGAACGAATGATCCTTAGGATAAAACCTTAGATCATTTTATGCATGAACATCCAATTGATTCGATATTTCGTGAACGTATGTAAGATCTTTGGGTTTGCGGGTTTTAGACTTGGCAACAAGTGTAAAACTAGGTCGAATTCTTATTGCACTAAACCCTAGTTAATACTTGGGATACCTATCATATCGACTGAGCCATGCCCATATGAATCCTTTGTGTTTTAGGTTACTTAGACAACTCAATATACTTGTATTGCAACAAGGATGAACCTTCTAAAGGTAATAAACTACATCTAATGGAGAACAATAGTTACAACTACACCAATACGCGTAAACATGCGATTTATTGCTTTTACGCATCACATGGTTTATGATAATTTTATCTTTCCTTGGTGTAGCAAAAATGCATGATAATCTGGATACTAACTTTTCCTAAGACCTATTAATCATGCCTACAACCTTGTAGTCTATACTTTCGAATCTTATGCTTTGACGAACCATGCAACCTTTCCTAAATGCGGCTTCTGATGAATGACGTTTCCGCATGATGACTATGCAATACGCAACATTCTCCTAGCTACAATGTAGTTGACGAAGTTTATACCAAACTAAAGCTAGTGTTAATTCATTCCATTTTACATGTTATTTGCAAGTCCATAAGATCATTTCCGTACTCTATTATTTCTTTTCGGATAATATCTTATGGTGTTAACCTTGCCTCATGAAATCATTACGAGGAGGATGTTGCCTAACATGCGGCACACGCTTATTCCTACCATGTCTAGGACGAAAGAGAACGCACTTATAAATTCCATTTCTTTGCCCTAAGTTTAGGCTCATTACTTTGATAATGTACCAAAGAAAACTACATGCAACTAGTCTTCTAAGGTGGATAACTCGTTTCAAATTCATGACATATTTCAATCTTGCCTAATGTTTCAAGAGATACTTTATCAAATGTATTTTTTTCCAATTTCCACATGCATTAAAATTAAGCGTAAAAATGCAATTCCTTTATGAACTAAGCGCGCCTAATCATTTCTTTATGCGAAAATAACTCAAAGAAACTTGGACTTGAGGGCTCGGGGAGATATCCACTTGTATACTCAGAGATGAACCTCCCGCGGTAGCACCTTGTGATCTTTTTGGGGCCATCGTAGGCGTAGATTCGGCTTCTGATTTGCCTTTGTGGTCTACGAATTGACTTGCCTCGGAATGCGGCCTTCCGACTTTTGCCTTTTTCCTCGTATGCGGAAGATTCCTTTGCGGGATGGCGCTTGCCGAAAAGGGCTTTAGGAAATCTTTAGGGAAAACCCCGTGTTGGCACGGAGTTGATTCTTGGATGGCTTGCGGCTTTAAAGTCCTTTTTGCGAAAGCCTTTTTCGAAGGGTCTTGTGGGAGTCTTTACGGCCTTCACCCTCTCCTCTTCAATTTCCGGGAAGAGGTATGAATGGGTCTTTTGGGGAATGTGGTGGGAAGGGGCCTTAAGGAAGCCCCCTCCTTAGAAGCTTCTAAGAAGTTTCCAGCTTCTACAGGCCACGTGGGGGGGGTGGTGATCCAGCGTGGCGGCGGATTGGAGTGGCCTGCGACAGGCGGACGGGGCGGCAGCGCGTCTGGCGGACTGGGCGGCAGCGCGGCGGGTCCTGCACAATGACCTCCTCTCCACGGCGATCTCACCTCCCTCTCCACGGCCCGTCCACCCCTCACCCTCAGCCTTGGGGGGGTTTTTATAGGCATTGGGGGGGGGGTGGGGAAGAGGGCCTCCACACACGTGGAGGACTCCCCCTCATGCAGCCGACTTCACTCCTCCTTGGCCATTCCCCCCCCACACTCCCTCTCCTCCAGCCATGCGTCGGCTGGGGGAAGGGATAATAATAAAAAAAATTTGCCTTGAATTTATCCAATTGCCCCTTCCCAAGCGGTTGTTTCCTTGCGGTTTTTACGGTCCTCAATCCCTGCCTCTAATTTACAATGTGGCGGCCTCGTGAATGATATGGATTAAGTTACTAATAATTACGAAGTAGGGAATAACCTTGCACAGGGTTTACACGGCGTGCGGGAAGTTAATATTTACGGTACGCGGTACGCGGAAATATTACACTCTCCTCTGGAGTCATCCCATGTATTGCTGCAGTGGGAGTCCTGTTCATTATGTAGACTGCTGTAGCAACTGCTTCAGCCCAATAAAAATCTGGCATGTCTTTTTCATTGAGCATGGCACGAGATACCTCTCCAATATGCCTGTTTTTTCTTTCTGCAATTCCATTTTGTTGTGGGGTATGACTACATGAATATTGCTGCTTTATGCCATGCTCCTGCAAGAACCTTGCAAACTCATTTGAGAGGTACTCTCCCCCTCCATCTGACCTTAGGCATTTTATTTGCAGACCTGTTTCTTTTTCAACCATAGCTTTAAGAGTTTTGAAATGCCCAAAAACTTCACTTTTCTTTTTCATAAAATACACCCAAACTTTTCTGCTATAGTCATCAATAAAAGTGACAAAATAATGAAAGCCTCCAAGAGATGTAGCTTTAGTAGTCCACACATCAGAGTGGATTAATTCCAATGGCTTCTTACTCTCTTGAACATGTCTAGGAAATGGTTTCCTTGCCTGTTTTCCAAACTGACAGGCTTCACATACCTTATGCATTTCTGCAACCTTGAATTTAGGCAATCCTGCAACAATATTTTGGGCCTGCATTGATTTAAGTCGCTGTACATTAACATGACCAATGCGTTTATGCCAGATATCAATATCTGCAACTACACCGGTCCCATGTGCAAACATTGTTGCACTCAATTCAGACATGTCTGCATCCAACGTAAACATTCTGCCCTTCTTCTTTCCTTTTTCTATCAAGCGACCTTTATTTTTCATATCTTCAACAAAGCATCCATGAGGATTAAATCTGACCTGCAAGCCCTGTTCAACCATTTGACCAACAGAAACCAGATTCTTGGTGATATTCGGGACATGAAATATATCGGACAGGTATTTCTTTTTCCCATCCTGCATAGACAAATGAATTTTTCCAATCTGCACAATAGGATGTGGAGTATCATCACCAGTCTCCACAAATCCTGGTTTTTCCATTTTCCTTGCATCCTCCATCCATTCTGCATGACCTGTCATGTGGTTTGATGCACCTGAGTCAACATACCACACATCATTACTTTCTTCTGCACTTGTCACAGAATTGTTCACGTGTTGCACCATAAACAAATGCTCATTTCTGTCATCACCCTGTCTACTCGAAGATGCATAATTTCCTTGTTGCAGTTTTCCATTCATGATGTCATTCTGTTTTTTATAGCAGTCTTTAGCCATATGACCCATTTTACCACAATAGTAGCATTCAACATTGCTGTTTGCATTTTGGACTCTTTGCCATCCACCACGACCTCTTTGGCTCCCCCTGCCTCTAGAGTTACCACGTCCTCCTCCATAGGACTGGTTTTCTTGAGTTTGCTGCATATTCTGATTTCTACCACGGCCTCCAAATCGGCCTCCTCTACCTCTGCCTCTACCTCTTCCAGCATTTGAGTAGAAGACAGTTTCTTTTGAAGTTCCTCCTGAAGAAGATGCACCACCATTTCTCTGCTCCTTAGAAATTAGAAGAGCAATCAACTCCTCAAAATCAGGAAATCTTTCACGAACTGAAATAGATGTCCGAAACTGTGCATAATCCTTTCCTAGACCATTCAAGGTCACATAAACTAAATCATCATCTTCCACTGGTGACCCAATGGAAGCAAGTGCATCTGCAATCTTCTTCACCTTCATGTGGTAGTCATTGATGCTCATATTTTCTCTTTGCACATTGTGCAACTCTTGCTTGAGCTGCATTTTCCTGGCTTGCGTATTTGTGCTATACATTTTTGACAGAGTATCCCATGCCTCCTTTGGTGTACTTGCATCCTGAATATGCACAATCATAGAGTCTGAAATGCTGATAGACAGCCAGTACATAACTTTCCTGGCTCTCTCATGCCATGCTTTAAATGCCTGCATTTGCTGTTGATTGGGAACATCATGAAGAACTGGTTCTTCTTCATTTCCTGCAACAAATTCCCAATATCCTTTTCCCATAAGGAAATTCGTCATTCTAAACTTCCATGCTTGGAAGTTGTTCTTGTCAAGCTTTTCAGTGACAATCTGTGAAAGAGAATCAGACGCCATTACAGAATACTGCAAAAAATTCTGTCACTGCAAAGAACACAACTTCAGCCTCACAAGGGCTAATCTACAAAATTGACGAAAGTGGTATTTGACCACACAGTCACTTCCTAGTGACGATTTTGCATCAACAGGCAACAAGGATGATTCTGTAACTCCCAATGTCTCTGTGCACCACCATACGATGCAATTTCTACAGTAACTTTTCACCGACCTGTAGAGCAGTGACTGCACAGCATAAAACTGGGCCTTTTCCTGAGTGCGTGCAGAAAACTTCCGCCTCCAAAACAGGCCCCGAAATGGCCTCAAATAAAAAAAACAGGGTCGCCAAGGGCTAAATCCCTTTCCCACAGCATATACTGCCCTCTTGCTTCACCGCGAAGGGCGTCTCAACCTGAGACAATGCACTGTTGCAATTTCCGGTTGTGCTACCTGCAGAGATCTGCTCCCAAAACAGAAAATGAATGCAACACTGCTCCTCTTACCAAAACACCGCGAGCTTGGCTTGCTTTCTTGAGCTCCTTACCACGAACAAGGCTCTGATACCATGTCAAGATTGTGGGAGAGAAGGAAGGAGTCTCACTTGTAGCTTTCTTGCTTGCACAATGGGGGAATACACACAAGGGTGGAGGCTGAAAACAGTTTTTCTCTTCTTAGTTGTGTAAACCAAAAAAGAATTCTCATACAAAGAAATAGAAGAACCCTATATATGGGTCTCAAACCAAACTCAACTAACTAAGGTGGCATACTAACTGAGCCACGAACTAGAGTAGATAAGGATAGCTATCATGTAGCTATTATTCATGGGCGGTGTACCAACCACATCTGCAACTGACAAGTCAGTGACATAAATACACAACGGTCACCCTGGCGTATCATGAGTGGAGCTCGATATCTCAACACAGCAATGGCTGCATGTGAGGTGGCTTGGTTGCATAAGCTACTTTATGATATGCATCAGCCTACAGATGGGCCAGTTGTCATTTATTGTGACAACATGAGTAGTATACACTTGGCAAATAACCCTAGTCTATCATGCTAGAACAAAGCACATTGAGGTGCATTATCACTATGTGCGGGAGAGGGTTTTACTAGGTCTTATTGATCTAGTTTATGTCAGCACAGAGGATCAGGTAGCTGACATATTTACGAAGGCATTGGGCACAGAGAAGCTGCGCAAGTTCAGAGACCTACTTGGTGTGCAGGAATTAGGATTGAGCTCGAGGGGGAGTGTTGAGATATCGAGCTCCACTCGTGATATGCTAGGGTGACCGTTGTGCATTTATGTCACCGACGTGTTAGTTGCAGATGCGGTTGGTACACCGCCCATGAATAATAGCTACATGATAGCTATCCTTATCTACTTTAGTTCGTGGCTCAGTTAGTATGCCACCTTAGTTAGTTGAGTTTGTTTGAGACCCATATATAGGGTTCTTCTATTTCTTTGTATAAGAGTTTTTTTGGCTTACACAACTAAGAAGAGAAAAACTATTTTCAGCCTCCACCTTTGTGTGTATTCCCCCATTGTGCAAGCAAGAAAGCTACAAGTGAGACTCCTTCCTTCTCTCCCACAATCTTGACATTCCTTAGGTTTCATACATTAGCCATACATCCTAGCGACCATGTCGCTCCAATTTGTTGACTGATCCTCTGCTTCCAAAAAAATACCTAATTTCCCTTAACTTGGAAAATTTTCCCCCAAGAAGGGTTTTGTAGCAGATTGACTACTCATCCTCTTGCAAGTTAAACTTGTGCAAGAACTTGGCAACCTCATTCCAAGGAATGGCAAAACTCTCTTGTGATCAAACCACAAGACCATGCGACGTTGCAACTTGTTGCACAAGTGTCGCATCTATTCCATGGGATCATTTCACCCATTGAACGGTGTTTTCTGGTCAAGGAATTATGATTAGATAAGAAATAGGGTTTAGGGTGTCTTCTTACCCAACCCACTCCTAATTTCACTAGGCCAAAAACGTTTGGTCCTTGGGATTAACATCATGTCGAATGATCCTTAGGGTAGAAAACCTAGATTGTTATTAGCATGAGCGTCCAATTGACCAAATGTGGGTAGGACCTTCGGTTCAAGGGTTTCGTCTTGGCAACAAGTGCGAAACTAGGCTGAGTCCTTAACGTGCTAAACCCTAGTTAGCACTTGGGTTATTTATCATATCGGTTGAACCATCCTATGCAAATCCCTTGCGGGTTAGGTGATTTATATAATTTGATCTACTTTTTTTTGTCTTGCAACAAGGACGAATCATTCCTAGAGATGTTAACTTGATCTAAAGGATAAAACTAGTTGCAACATGTCACAATTCACGTAAGCACGCGATTCGTTGCTTCTACGTACCAGTAAATTTGCAATAACCCTAACATTTCTTGTTAAGATCAGAATGCATGATAAATTGCGGCATAACTTCCATTGATCCTACCAAGACTTGTATTCAAGACTCATGCCACAATTCTTTTTCTAAGCTTTTAAGATTTCATGCTTCAATAAACCATGCAGCCTTTCCCTAAATACAACTCTTGATGAATGAAATTTTTCGTACGACGAATGTGCAACAAGAACTCCTTTCCTAACTACAATGTAGTGAAATTCATGCCAAAAAAACTATAGTTAACCTATTCAAATTTACAATCACATGCCACAGGCAAATTCATAGAATCATTTTCGTGCTCTTCTATTTCCTACGGGGTTAATGACTTTCCCTAATGAATCATTACAATGAAGATTTGTCTAAAAATGTGACATGTGATTAATCTTTCCATGCCTAGTCAAAGGTGCACTTTAATAATTTCAACCTTATAATGATAGGCAATAGGTTTTCTAGGCCGTCACTTTGACATGCATGACAAGGCAACATACTATTAAGGACGTTAAATGGATAGACAATTTCTTTATATGGAAAAAATCAATGACCCAATTTCATGTCATGAATTTATTCTAATCATTGTTTGAATAGTCGATTTATTTCTAGTTGCATTTAACTTGACTAGGTGATTTTGAGCATGCATGGGTGCTTCCTAATCCATGAAGTTATCGTGATTAATGCAATACTTTTGTGTGGAATCAAAATTAGTAAAAACCTCGACTTGTGGGCTCAGGGAAATATCCATGTGAATATTTGGAGAAGAACCTCCCACAGGCGCGACTTGCGACTTCTTGAGGGCCATCATAGGTGTGATTACGGACTTTCGGTTTGCCTTTGCCTTTACATGATCGGTGACTTTGCTCGCCTTGGTAAGCAGCCTCAAGATCTTGCCCTTCCCCCTCATACGCAGGAGATACTTTCATGGAACTTCGGATCTTCAAAAAACCAGGCTTGTGAGACTTGGGCTTATGGGATTTGGAGCTTTGCTTGGGGGAATGGGACTTTTACAAGGAAGCTTGCGGAAATGGGGCTTCACGAGAGGGCTTGTGGAAATGGTGTTTACATGAGTAGGCTTGTGGGATTTGAAGCTTGTTTGCAGAAAGGGCTCTTGCGAATGGATCTTGCGGGAAGGGAGGCTTTATGAGCTTCTTCTTCTTCTTTTAAAAATCTCGGGGGCTAGGAATGGACTTATGGGGGATTAATGGGAAGGGGGTTCAAGAAAAACCCTTAGAAGCTTCTTAAAAGAAGCTTCTAGGAAGCTTCTTAAAAGAAGCTTCTAGGAAGCTTCTGGCTATAGACAACAGCCACGTGGAAGAGGGAGGGGTAGTAATGGTAAAAGATGACGTCGAGTGGGGGGGGATTGCCTTATTAGGGAATCGGCGGCCAAAAATGGCAGCGCTGGCGGCTGGCCTGGTTGGGCGGTGGACTTGGCAATGGTAGCAGCGGCATCAACAGCGACTTCCTCCTCTCTCTCCACGCAGCACGGTGTCCCCTAAGTCCTCCCTTCTTTCCACCCACTAAGGGGGGGTTTTTATAGGCCAAGGGGGGAGAGGGGAGCTCCACCACGTGGCCACTGCATGGCATCTCCCCTCCTCATGCAGCCCACATCTCCACTAAGCCCATCCCCACACACTCCCTCTCCTCCAGCCATGCATCGGCTGAGGGAAAGGGATAAACATTAAAAAAATTTGCTTTAATAATATCCATTTTGCCCCTCCCAAGAGGGTGTTTACTCGTGGTTTGCGGATTTGATCCCTCGGGCTTGCTTTGCCAATGCGGAGGTCCCGTATTCACGCGTGAAGGTTACAGATTAGACTGCCAGCAGTTCCAATACGGAAGATAATCTTTGCATGAGCTTTACATGGTGTGTGGGAAGTCGGGTTTAGTAATATTTTTAAGCAAAAATATTACATTCTCTCCCCCTTGGAGGAATCGAGATGTCCTCATCTTGAGAAGAACTGGGGATATTATTGGTTGAGAGTGCTTTCATCCATCCAAGTGGCATCCTCCTCGGGATAATCTTTCCACTGGACGGGGCATTCTCTCAAGGTTTTGGATCTCAATTGTCTCTCCCTAACATCTAAGATCCTGTCAGGCCGTAGCTCAAGGACTCCTTGGCTAGGCATTACAACTTGTTAGTCAACAAGCACATGGCTAGGATTAGGTACATACTTCTTCAGTAGGCTGATATGGAATACATTATGAACCTTTAGGTTCTCAGGGAGTTGTAGTCTTTAAGCATTGGGTCCTAGGCACTTGAGGATCTTGTATGGTCCACAATACCTTGGACTTAGCTTCTTGCAATCTCCTAAGGATAGGGAAAGGTGACTGTTGTGGGTCTAATGGTAAAGGGAATATTCCCTGGAATATTCTCTGGTCGACTAGTGGAGGCTCATATGGTAGGTCGGTCAACATGCCGACCTAACGACCTTCGCAGGCTATAAAAGTTAAACCCCTTCGCAGCCATCACTCACTTATCTTTCACCCAGTCAGAGTTGTTGTTCTAGCTAGCCTTAAGCTCTTCACCTATCTTCTGTCTAGATCGCCATCTAAGCTTCACACAGTGGAAGCGCACGGGTGGACAGATCCATCTTTGTATCAGTTGTTTGAAGTTAAAGAATTTACTGATTCTCCTCTTATTTGTTGTGTACTCTCTATCTCTTTCTCAGATTCTGTTCATTGCACCGTGTAATATTTTACAAACCCATGTAGATTGAATATCTCGTTGATAAACAACCTTGCAATGTCTGAGGCTTTATAGTTTGTCTTAACAGGAATAAGATGTGCAACCTTAGTAAGCATATCAACCACAACCATAATGGAGTTGTATCCTCCCTGAACTTGGGGTAGGCCAACAACAAAGTCCATACTGATGAATTCCCATTTCATTTGGGGAATGTCAAGTGGTTGCAACTTCCCTGGCATTTTGACATGTTCAGCTTTGATATGTTGATAAGACAAACACTCGGTGACATATTTGAGAATGTCACCCTTAAGCCTCTCCCAATAATATCTCTTCCTGACTGCATTGAGGGTCTTGGCATAGCCAGGATGTCCTGAGAAAGGGGAATCATGCGCTTCCCATAGTATCTTGTGCTTGAGTGATTGGCTTGCCGGTATACATAATCTCGTTCTATAGTAGACAAGTCCACTACTGATAGAGAATTCATGATACTTAGCCTGTAGCTTTTGTTCTTGATCTTTGATAGGGATCTCCCTTAACATCTTTTCATAGGTTGGATCATGGCATGCTTCTTCTCTAGCTAGCTCAAGTATTGGGTTTTTTGGCATGGATACCTTTCTGGCTAGAGATCTAGGTGTTGATGGATTTTGCAAGATTAGAGAATTAAGGAATGCCTTGCCACTGAGTGCATCGGCAACTACATTCTCCTTTCTTGGTCGGTATTTGATTTCAAAATCATACTCCTCCAGCACTTCAATCCACCGACGTTGCCTCATGTTGAACTCGTTCTAGGTAAAGATCCACTTGAGACTTTTATGATCCATCACTAGAGTAAACTTGTTACCCAACAGGTAGTGTCTCCAAAGCTTTAGAACATGGATGACAGCTAACAGCTCTAGATCATGGGTAGCATAATTCTTCTCATGGCTCTTCAGTTTCTTTGAAGAGTATGCTACAAGATGACCTTCTTACATAAGCACACATCCTAAGGCAAGCATGCTAGCATCAGTTACTACTACGAACTCCGTACTGAGGTTTGGAAGTTTCAGGATAGGTGCTGATACCAAACTTTGCTTTAACCTATCAAAGCTAGATTGTTCGGCAGTTGACCATGCAATGGATGTTTGCTTCTTCAGTAAATCCATTAGAGGTGCTGCAATCAAAGCATAGTCTTTGATAAAGACACTATACCATCCTGTCAATCCAAGAAAACTACGTATTTCTTTGACAGTTTTTGGTATTGGCCATTCTAGAACATCTCTTCTAAGATTCCTTCCGTTGATACAATGAATCCTAGATATTCAATCTGACGTTTGAAGAATGCACACTTCTTCATCTTAGCATAAAGCTTGTGTGCCCTCATTGTCTCAAGGACAATGCGAAGCTGGGGTTCATGATCTTCTTCCTATTTGGAATAGACTAAGGTATCGTCGAAGAAGATGAGTACAAAGTCATCAAGATATGGCCTAAAGATATCCTACATTAACCTGTTGAAGGTGGCAAGTGCATTCATCGACCCGAATGACATAACTAGGAACTCAAATTGTCCATATCTTGTGTTGAAGGCCATCTTTGGGATATCTTCTTCCTTGATCCTTATCTGATAGTATCCAAACCTGAGATCAATCTTGGAGAAGATCTTCGCACCTTGAAGATGGTCAAGAAGCTCATCTATTCTAGGAATAGGGTACTTGTTCTTAACATTTGATTGATTCAACCCTCGGTAATCAATACACAGTCGAAGCGTTCCATCTTTCTTCTTCTGGAATAGCATTGGAGCTCCCCATGGTGAACTGTTGGGATGGATGTAGCCCTGATCTAACAGTTGCTTGAGTTTCTCCATCAACTCAATTGCTTCCGGGATGGACATTCTATAAGGCCTCTTTGTGATTGGCGCAGCTCCTGACACTAGCTTGATCTCATGATCCACTTCCCTTTGAGGCGGAAGTTCTGTCAGTTCTTCAAGAAATCCGTCCACATACTCCTTTAGCCATGAGGGTTCTTCACTAGACTCCTGCTTCTGATCTAGCTTATTAAGCTTAATCAAGTAGATAGGTAGTCCCTTTAAAACTCCCTTTATAATCCGAGATGCTTTGGCCAAATGAATTTTTGGCTTTCCCACCTCTCCTTGAGTTGTGACCAATTCTCCTTCAGAGTTTTGAAAGGAAACTTGGCCCTTTCCACAATGAATATGGGCATCATTAGGTTTAAGCCAATCCATTCCGAGTACACACTCATGGATACCTAGGTTCATAACCCTAAATTTGACCAAAATCGACTTTCCTCCCAGTAGAATTCCACATTACATTACATATCTACTTCAGCTTTTAGCCAAGTGGCCAAATCACTTTACTTCTTTATCAATATTCACAGTCATTGATAAAAAGAAGTCTTATTCCATTCATATGGGCATAGCCCTTCCGAAGTACAATTATTCTTGGGGCGATGGAACAAGCTGATACATTAATTTGAGGAGAATAAGATGTCTACTGGAGCTAAGTAATAATACGGATTGGGATCATCGATTTTCAGGAATCGATAGGTCATTGGAAGATTAGGGTACCTTTTCCTTTGATATACGTTCTTCTCATGATGTCCCAACACCTTAATTCAGTCCGGTAGGGATTACTCGAGTCACTTCCCCGTACACATACTTATTCTGATTAACCCTTTGACCTCCGACCTGTAGGGTTGCATTTGCGTGAGCCTCAACAAAGAGGAACAGCTTTACGATCTTTAAGTCCTCCATCCACTTGATTCTTTTCAAGCTGATTCGAAGGTACACAAGTTGGTGAGCAGCTATGTAATAGATCCCTGAATCACCTGTCCATCTCCGTCCCACGTATAGAGGCGATGGATTATAAATGTGGTCTACGATGTTCATCATATCGATCCTTTGTCGATAATTTGAGTAATGCATCGCGTCATAAACATGACTTGGAACACTAAGAATCTGTTCCATGCTTCATAATTCTGCAAGACAACATCGAAAGTAAGGAAATGTTCTTAACAACAACATTTTCTTTACTTCTTCTTATTAAGATTTCTTATAAAGACAAATCTTTCGTTGGTTTGCTCTGATACCAATTGTAACGTGTCCACCTGTTTCCTTTCAGGACACGTCTTAGCAGTCCATCGGGAAGAGAGTCTAGAAAGCTCTGCTCGGCACTCCCATCAAATGTTACAGGGTTTGCGACCTAGGACTTCCCATGTCTGCCATGTAGCAGAAGTATTCCGGCCGTTTCCACATAGGACCACCTGAATCAGGGTTTCCCTTAATGGTCACTTTTCTAAACGGCAGCTAGCGTCGAACCCCAAGCGAACTACTTTATGCAGAAATGCTAGGGAGGAAGCGGTCTTGGTTCAAGGAGAATGGGAAATGAGAGGGATGCAAGGCTCAACCTCTCTGCCCATAAGGCATAGTCGCATTCCGTTCCCCTAAAATAGCATTAATCGAGATTCTAGTAACCTAACCCTTAGGTCAGTGCCCTTTCTAATCATTTCCTTTGAGAAGAGCTTCTTGATGTCCATTTCAATTGAGAAAAGTTCCCGACCACCCAGGACCACCCATCTGTACGACGGACCCATGGCCACATCCACCGCACTTTCCTCAAGGTTGCTTTAGTTGTCTAATTACCTAACCACATTTAGTTGGACATGCATAAAACAACTTCTTTAATTAGCTAGTTAGGCACTGGTTCCTTCACATAATCTTAGCACTTGACATACAAAAACAATCTCAAACAAGTTCCTTTACAACAGGTTATCTTATTTATCTTTGGAATACATCCATAAAGTCCAGCCCGCAGGCTTCCATAATCAGCCCGAAGGCTATCCATAATCCGTCGAAGGCTATCTAGCAATCCACAGGGATTACTAATCCAAGATTCTACCCATAGACTAGTATGCGGGCCTCGAGATCCAATCCCGAGTCACGTTGGCCTCTTGTGCAGGGCTCAGAAGGCAAGGGATTTATGGCCAGAGCCCCCCCTGGCACCCAAGTGTCCTCCTGCTCCAAGTAGCGCTCAACAGAGAGACCTCACGCGGCGGGTTCGGTCCACGTTCCCGGCATGGCTAACAACCCCCTTGGTTAGGGTTAGGCAGACACTTGGGGGTAACTGAAGCTGCCTCTCCCTTCATGCCTTCAACCTAAAGCATTAAATATCTTTCCATCCTTTATTTCCTTGAGTAAACAATGCAAATAGTGCTCCTAAATTGTTATAAGCACAATCAATTCCAATGGTCATTTATTTGGCCAACTGCTAAGGAGTGTATCCTTCTCTCCGAATGCATCCAGCATTCAATCTGGGATCAATTGTGACTTAGCAAGATCCCTAAGGGCTTGTTTGTTAACCCTTTTGTCCTTGGGTTAGGGCCATACCCTGTTAACCCAACTTAACCAATTCCTTAGGTTTCATACATTAGCCATACATCCTGGCGACCATGTTGCTCCAATTTCTTGACTAATCCTCTGCTTCCAAAAAAATACCTAATTTCCCTTAACTTGGAAAATTTTCCCCCAAGAAGGGTTTTGGAGCAGGATGACTACAAATCCTCTTACAAGTTAAACTTGCGCAAGAACCTGCTAACCTCATTCCAAGGAATGGCAAAACTCTCTTGTGATCAAACCACAAGACCATGTGACATTGCAACTTGTTGCACAAGTGTCGCATCTATTCCATGGGATCATTTCACCCATTGAACGGTGTTTTCTGGTCAAGGAATTATGATTAGATAAGAAAGAGGGTTTAGGGTGTCTTCTTACCCAACCCACTCCTAATTTCACTAGGCCGACAACGTTTGGCCCTAGGGTTTCCAAACTCAAACTGAGTTTTAACATCAGGTCGAATGATCCTTAGGGTAGAAACCCCAGATCGTTATTAGCATGAGCATCCAATTGACCAAATGTGGGTAGGACCTTCGGTTCAAGGGTTTCATCTTGGCAACAAGTGTGAAACTAGGCCGACTCCTTAACGTGCTAAACCCTAGTTAGCACTTGGGTTATTTATCGTATCGGTTGAACCATCCTATGCGAATCCCTTGCAGGTTAGGTGATTTAGATAATTTGATCTACTTGTCTTGCAACAAGGACGAATCATTCCTAGATATGTTAACTTGATCTAAAGGATAAAACTAGTTGCAACATGTCACAATTCACATAAGCACGTGATTCGTTGCTTCTACGTACCACTAAATTCGCAATAACCCTAACATTTCTTGTTAAGATCAAAACACATGATAAATTGCAGCATAACTTCCATTGATCCTACCAGGACTTGTATTCAAGACTCATGCCACAATTCTTTTTCTAAGCTTTTAAGATTTCATGCTTCAATAAACCATGCAGCCTTTCCCTAAATACAATTCTTGATGAATGAAATTTTTCGTACGACGAATGTGCAACAGGCACTCCTTTCCTAACTACAACGTAGTGAAATTCATGCCAAAAAAAACTAGAGTTAACCTATTCCAATTTACAATCACATGCCACACGCAAATTCATAGAATCATTTCCGCGCTCTTCTATTTCCTACGGGGTTAATGACTTTCCCTAACGAATCATTACAATGAAGATTTTTCTAAAAATGTGACATGCGATTAATCTTTTCATGCCTAGTCAAAGGTGCACTTTAATAATTTCAAACTTATAATGATAGGCAATAGGTGTTCTAGGCTGTCATTTTGACATGCACGACAAGGAAACATACTATTAAGGACGTTAAATGGATAGACAATTTCTTTATATGGAAAATACCAACGACCCAATTTCATGTCATGAACTAATTCTAATCATTGTTCAAATAGTTGATTTATTTCCAGTTGCATTTAACTTGACTAGGTGATTTTGAGCATGCATAGGTGCTTCCTAATCCATGAAGTTATCGTGATTAATGCAATACTTTAGCATGGAATCAAAATTAGTAAAAACCTAGACTTGTGGGCTCGGGGAAATATCCACGTGAATATTACAAGAAGAACCTCCCGCAGGCATGACTTGCGAATTCTTAAGGGCCATCGTAGGTGTGATTACGGACTTCCGATTTGCCTTTGCCTTTACGCGATCGGTGACTTTTCTCGCCTTGGTAAGCAGCCTCAAGATCTTGCCCTTCTCCCTCGTATGCAGGAGATACCTTCACAGAACTTCAGATCTTCAAAAAGCCGGGCTTGTGAGACTTGGGCTTCTGGGATTTGGAGCTTTGCTTGGGGGAATGGGGTTTTTACAAGAATACAAGACTATGGAGACATGTCCAAAGTGTGGTGCTCACAGGTATATCGACAGGACTTGCAAGGGCAAACCATCCCTCAAAAAGTTCTTAGACACTTTTTGCTTATCCCCTGCATAAACCACATGTGGACCATGCATGAGTTTTCGGGATTCGGAGAGTGCTCAGGTAAGTAGGCTTCCATTCTCGTTGGTAATATCTATCATAGTTTGTTCAAGTTTGTATTCACTAGATAGAGGTGTTGGGACAGGTCTGGTTACCTTAGGTTATCATGCATGTCCATTGTGTGGTCCACAATTAGACTCTCGAAGGTCACGAACCATGAAGAAGATGGTATATCAAGGACGCACCGCTTTCTTGCCAAAGGGTCATGAACTCAAGGAAGGTTTTCTTGGATGACCTCCAGCACATATGAATGCCCAAAGCTGGTACAAGCTGAAAATGGTCCATACAGAGGGAAGCTTGCGAAAACGGGGCTTCACGAGAGGGCTTACGAAAATGGTGTTTCCACGAGCAAGCTTGTGGGATTTGAAGCTTGTTTGCAGAAAGGGCTCTTGCAAATGGGTCTTGCGGGAAGGGAGGCTTTATGAGCTTCTTTTTCTTCTTTTAAAAATCCCGGGGGCTAGGAATGGACTTATGGGGGATTAGTGGGAAGGGGGTTCAAGAAAACCCCTTAGAAGCTTCTTTTAAGAAGCTTCTAGGAAGCTTTTGGCTACAGACAACAGCCATGTGGAAGAGGGAGGGGTAATAATGGTAGAAGATGACGTCGAGTGGGGGGGGATTGCCTTATCAGGGAATCGGCAGCCAAAAATGGCAGCGCTGGCGGCGGCTGGCCTAGGCGACGGACTTGGCAATGGCAGCAGCGGCGTCAACAGCAACTTCCTCCTCTCTCTCCACGCAGTACGGAGTCCCCTCAGTCCTCCCTTCTTTCCATCCACTAGGGGGGGTTTTAATAGGCTAAGGGGGGAGAGGGGAGCTCCACCACGTGGCCACTGCATGGCATCCCCCCTCCTCATGCAGCCCACATCTCCACTAAGCCCATCCCCCCACACTCCCTCTCCTCTAGCTATGCATCGGCTGGGGGAAAGTGATAAACATTAAAAAAAATTACTTTAATAATATCCATTTTTCCCCTCCCAAGAGGGTGTTTACCTGCGGTTTGCGGATTTGATCCCCCGGGCTTGCTTTACCAATGCGGAGATCTCGTATTCACGCGTGCGGGTTATGGATTAGACTGGCAGCAGTTCCAATACGGAAGATAATCTTTGCACGAGTTTTACGGGGCATGCAAGAAGTCGAGTTTACCTAATATTTTTAAGCGGAAATATTACACTCACATTCACACAAGATAAGCTTTGAGACATTAATTAGTTTGACTTATAAATGGATTCTATTACTATCTTAGATGTTTTGGACCAAAACATGAGCACATACAACAATCATTAGAATGACTTACATATCCAAATGTGCTTGTTTAGTGCTCCACACACATGGGCACACGTGCACACACACACACATAAACATCTACAAAAGATTGCATGTAAAAGTGGAAATGATAGAAAGAGGACCTAATACATCATGTACTACCACATATGTTCTTTATCTTCCTTTGGCATTTGGATTACATATTGACAACAATTTTAAAATGTATTTCGCTCTAGAGATGTCATAGTTAGCTTTCTTTCTAGTTTTTTATGTATTATATGTATCGAAATAACTCAATAATAAATATCTTCAAATTAGATAAATAGATACATGCAAAACCATTATGGTTATAGACACATACACAAACCCTTGCATAAACACATACAAAACACACATTCAACATGTTCTCATAAAGTTATTAGCTTGAATTATAAATGAATTATATTACTAACGTGGATGTTTATCCATAGCCAATGTCTTAAATAAGGAAAAATATCAAAAGTTAAAAAACTTCACAACAATGTTGGGTTGTAACTTTTGTGGGTAAAATAAAACCTACAACCATACTAAAGTTAAGAGTCAAGGAGAGTTGAACGCCTAATTCACCCCATATAGTGTATCTACCTAGAAGTCTATCTACATAGAGAAAACATGTTTTGAGGGAAATCTCTCTCTCTCTCTGACATTGATAGACTCCCATCTCTTCTATTGTCAAGAATCGCGTGGTGGAGGGGGTTGCCCAAGATGCTGCACCGAACACACACAAAATGCACAAGGAGAAGCTCACTCAAGAGACAAGAAGAGAGATGGAGGCCAAAACGTTTTCTTGCTGGTTTTTTCTTCTTCTTCCACACACTTTACAATGTACACCAAGTATAGATAAGATACAACATAAAAGGAAAGTGGCCTACTAAGTCAAACAATGCATAACCGACTACACTAGTCGACTGGCGCTATAACTATGCCAGCTGTAAATAGGTGTAACAACATGAATATAATAAGTAATGAGTCAGTGGCCATGTGAGAGTCATAATGACCACGGACGTGCTAAGTGTAAACGTGTGGACCCATCTAACCAGGCGGTCCATCATCAATGTCCGCATGTGTTGAGCTTGTCATCTCAACACTCCCCCTCAAGCTCAACTGCATCTCTGCAACTCCAAGTAAGCTTCGAAACTTTTGAAGCTTCTCTGTACCCAATGCCTTCGTGAAGATGTCAGCTATCTGATCCTGTGTGCTGACATACACCAAGTCAATCTCACCTGCTAGTACCTTCTCTCTCACAAAGTGGTAGTGTACCTCAATATGTTTTGTCCTAGCATGGAACACAGGGTTCCTAGCCAACTGTATACTGCTCATGTTGTCACAATAAATGACAACTGGACCTTCCACCTGCACATCCAAATCAGCCAATAGCTTTTGCAGCCATACTACCTCACATGCTGCAACAGCAGCACCTCTATACTCAGCCTCTGTACTCGACAAAGCAACTGTAGATTGTTTTTTGCTGCTCCAAGCAACTGCTGCACTACCAAGAGAGAACATGTATCCGCTGGTAGATCGTCTATCAGACATACTACCAGCCCAATCTGCATCTGTGTATCCAAACACCTGTACGTCTGTACCTGCCTCATAGAAAAGCCCATAATGTAATGTGGACTTCACATATCTCAATATGCGTCTCACTGCATCCAAGTGTGGCTTTCTAGGTACTTGCATAAACTGACTCACAAGACCAACAGCGTAGCTCAAGTCTGGCCTTGTAATGGTCATGTAGATCAAACTCCCCACTATCCTCCTGAACATAGTAGGGTCTTCTATCTCATCCCCAACATCAGCACTCAGCTTTACATTCTGCTCCAACGGGACTGAAAGTGGTTTGCATGCAGTCATACCATACTTGGACAACATATCCAAGCCATACTGTCTTTGGGACAGCAATATACCATCATCACATCTGATCACCTCAATGCCAAGGAAGTACCTTAGCTCACCTAAATCCTTCATCTCAAACTTCATCTTCAAACAACCCTTGACTTCAGCAATTCCACTATCACTATCACCTGTAATAATCAAGTCATCCACATAGATGACTATGATGACCAAACCTGCATCTCCCTTTCTCACATAAAGTGAGTGATCAGCATCAGAAACATAAAAGCCAATATTGACAAGATACTCTCTAATCTTGTTAGACCATGCTCTAGGTGCTTGCTTGAGCCCATAGAGTGTCTTCTTCAACCTGCACACATACGTGGGATGCTCTAAATCTTCATAACCTGCTGGCTGATCCATATACACTTCTTCCTGCAAGTCACCATGCAAGAAGGCATTCTTTACATCCATTTGCTGCAACCTCCAACCTTTGGCTGCTGCAAAAGCAATCACACATCTGACAGTTGTCATCCTAGCAACTGGACTGAAGGTTTCATCATAATCTATGCCATATGTCTGGGCATAGCCTTTTGCAACCAGCCTAGCTTTGTACCTGCTAATAGAACCATCTGCATTGTGCTTAATCTTATAAACCCACTTACATCCAATAGCTTTCTTTCCCTTCGGCAATGATACTAGATCCCAAGTCTTATTGGCCTCTAATGCAGCCATCTCCTCATCCATTGCTGCATCCCAATGAGCATGACCAACAGCCTCCTCAAAACATGTGGGCTCAACATCCTCAACTAGTTTCACCATATAAGCATAATGGTGAGCTGCATAACCCTCAAAACCAAATCTTTTAACAGGGTATCTCACCTTGCTAGACCTGCGTACCACTGGATCACTCAAAGGAGTCTTTGCATTAACACGTGCTCTCTGCACACTTGGAGTCCTCACTGAAGGAATGCCAAGCTCATCATCCAAGCTCTCTGAGCCACTGGAGTCTCCATCAAGAACTGCATCAATGCCTTCTGACACCTTATTCTTTCCTTTGTCTTTACCTGTAGTGCTACTAGATGCACCCGAAGATGTAGAGGTACTCCTTAGTCTCCCGGACCAAGGACTACCAGATGATGTCTCTGGTCCACTAAGAGTTCGTGATTCTTGCTTTTCAGCCTGCACATGAGTGTCATGATCATCATCATCATCCAATGCATCACCACTAGATGCATATCAACTACTCATTTCATCAAAGATGACATCCCTGCTCACTCTGAACTTACATGTGACAGGGTTGTAACAGCGATACCCTTTCTGCTCTAAAGAGTATCCAATAAAGACACACTTTTCAGCCTTTGGATCCAGTTTCTTCCGCAACTCATCTGGCACATGAACATATGCAATGCAGCCAAATACTTTCAAGTGTGAAACATTGGGCTTCTTACCTGTAAAACATTCTTCGGGGGTCATACCATGAACTGCAGCTGTGGGAGTTCTGTTCATAATATAAACAGCAGTATGAACAGCCTCAGACCAAAAATGCTTAGGCATATTCTTTTCAGCCATCAAGGCGCGTGCAACTTCTGCAATATGCCTGTTTTTCCTTTCTGCAACCCCATTTTGCTGTGGGGTATACCTGCATGTGAACTGTCTCTTTATCCCATGAGACCTCAGAAAATCACGGAACTCATTTGAGAGATACTCTCCCCCTCCATCTGACCTCAGGCACTTTACTTTCAAGCCTGTTTCTCTTTCAACTGCAGCCTTGAAAGTTCTAAAGTGCTCAAAAGCTTCACTCTTTTCCTTCATAAAATATACCCACAGCTTCCTAGAACAATCATCAATGAATGTGACAAAGTATGAACTACCTCCAAGAGATACATTTTGTGTAGGTCCCCAAATGTCTGTATGCACAACATCAAGGATATTTCTGCTTACATCTCTATCATGTGAAAAGGGTTGTCTTGCCTGCTTACCAAACTGACATGCTTCACATACCTTCTGAAATTCTGCAACTTTAAATGTAGGCAAACCTGTAACCAACCCTTTGGACTGCATTAATTTCAGCCTTTGTACATTTGCATGTCCAATGAGTTTGTGCCAAATTTCAATGTCTGCAACAACACCTTTTCCTTTGGCATACATAGCAGCATTCATAGTAGGAATTCCAGCATCTAGAGTGAACATACGTCCAACTCTACTTCCCTTTGCTACCAATCTGCACTTGTCATTGAAGTCTTCTACAAAGCAGCCCTTTGCATTAAATCTGACTTGCAGCCCTTGCTCTACCATTTGACCGACTGACACCAAGTTCTTTGTAATAGATGGCACATGCAATACATCTGAAAGACTCTTTGTCTTACCATCATGCAAGGACAAGGGAACTTTTCCAATGTGTGAAATTGGGTGGCATGAGTCATCACCCGTCTGCACATAACCTGCATTCTGCAAATCCTGCATCTCTCCAAACCATTCTGCATGGCTGGTCATATGACTGGATGCACCTCAATCAACATACCAAACATCTTCATGTGTTCCCTTTCCTGTAACAGCATTCAGCATATGCTGCATAACGAACAAACGTTCATTTTTGTCTTCATTCTGTCGTGAAGACGATGCATAGTTTCCTTGCTGCAACTTACCACTGCGGATATCATCTTTCTTAGCATAACATTGGGCTGCAATATGACCTGTTTTGCCACAGTAGTGGCACACAATATCAGAGTTGTTAGAACCTCTGTTCTGCCATCCACCTCTTCCTCTAAAGCTCCCCCTGCCTCTAAAGTTACCATGACCTCCTGAAACCTGCATATCACTAAATTGCTGATTCAATCTGTTTTGCTGGTTGTCACTACCACGTCCTGTACCACGGCCTCTTGAAGAGAACCTGCCACGTCCCCTTCCAGAACTGGAGTAGAAAGCTTGAACCTGTTCACCACTTCTTTCAGATGTCTCACTCTGCATGTTGATCTCTTCAGTGATCATAAGGGAGACCAATTCATCGAAATCTGGAAATGACTTTCTGACATATACGGAAGTTACAAAAGACTTCCAAGCCTTTTCATTGTTAAGTCCACCCAAGGTAGACGACACCAAATCATCATCATCGGGCATTGCATCAATCGCTGCCAATGCATCTGCAATGCTTCTTACTTTCAGTGCATACTCATTGATAGACATCTTCCCTTTCTTCAATGTATTCAACTCTTGCTTGAGTTGAATCTTTCGTGCCTTTGTATTTACAGAAAACATACTTTCAAGTATGGTCCAAGCTGCATATGCATTCTCTGCATTTCTAATGTGTCCCAGCATATTATTGTCAATTACTGCAGACAACCAATACATGACCTTCTTGTCTTTTGCATTCCATTCCTTTCGTGCCTTTGTCTCTTCTGCAGTTGGAGGATCACTCACCTCCGGCTCCTTTTCTTCACCTGAAACGAACTCGTAGAGGCCTTTTCCAATAAGGAAGTTCGTGACACGAAACTTCCATGATGGGTAGTTGTTCTTGTCGAGCTTCTCAATGATGGGGCTTCCACTGTTCTCTGCCATTATCACAAAACTAATACCAAACAGCAAGCAAAGCTTCTGCAACCCTTGACCTGTAGTGCACAGCAGTACACCAGACAGCCTTTTTCACTGTCTGCTCAACAATACATGCAATCTGCAACTAGTTTGCAGATAAACCTTGTGTTTACTCACTAGTAAACACCTTTGAACTTACAGATCTGAAATCTGTAACCTGTGCACCCACGTTCGGTCAATACAGTCGAAGTCACAGTGTATCCCGAAACTGCTGTCCGCAACCTTGCGGCTTTAAAACGGGCCCTGAAACGGCCTCAAATGCCCAAAATAATTGTGGAAAAGCCCTAAAGGGTTTATCTGCAGAATACACAGCGCTCTTCGCGCACACCAAATCTCACTGCAATCTGAGATTTTTGCTCTGCCCTGCTTCCGGTGCCTCCACAGGCACTATCCAAGAGAAGGAGTGGAAGAATAGGAGAGATTCTTACCCGTAGCTTGCTTGCTCGAACCTTGCTTCTTCTCCTTCACTTCAGCCTTCGAAATCAGCCTCTCTCAGTGGCGCGGCTCTGATACCATGTCAAGAATCGCATGGTGGAGGGGGTTGCCCAAGATGCTGCACCGAACACACACAAAATGCACAAGGAGAAGCTCACTCAAGAGACAAGAAGAGAGATGGAGGCCAAAACGTTTTCTTGCTGGTTTCTTCTTCTTCTTCCACACACTTTACAATGTACACCAAGTATAGATAAGATACAACATAAAAGGAAAGTGGCCTACTAAGTCAAACAATGCATAACCGACTACACTAGTCGACTGGCGCTATAACTATGCCAGTTGTAAATAGGTGTAACAACCTGAATATAATAAGTAATGAGTCAATGGCCATGTGAGAGTCATAATGACCACGGACGTGCTAAGTGTAAACGTGTGGACCCATCTAACCAGGCGGTCCATCATCAATGTCCGCATGTGTTGAGCTTGTCATCTCAACATCTATATGATACTCAGGCTCCCACTTACACCCTCTCTCTCTCTGAGAGGAACAGAGTCATCAGACAGGAGATATGGCATATTTATATACAGAGGACATGGGTCAGCCCTACACAGCCACTGCCATCGAAGATGGCACATTATTATACACAGTTCTTGAGTATATCAGAGCAGGGATTCATAGAGATTCCGAGATATATGCAGATCTATATGCCACATCGATTGAGAGTTCTTATTGGACAACTCAGGGTATCATCACATCAGCTTATGATTGAGAGTGGCAGAGCCAGTGGCATCCCACGAGAGGAGAGGATATGCCCCCTTTGCAGATCAAAGGTGGAGAGTGAGGAGCATTTTGTTCTCAGATGCCCGGCATACTCAGAGTTGAGATCTAGATACACATTGAGCAGCTCACTTCAGGGATATATGACTGATATGGATCAGAGATCATTTGGCCATTTTCTGGGAGAGGCATGGCAATCAGAGAGCAGAGCACACAGCGGGTCCCAGTCAGAGAGGGGCCCACCGAGACGACTATTACACAGTTCTTTCAGACAGACAGAGTGAGAGCTACTGTACCAGCCTCCAGCCAGACCTCTGGGCTCACACTACAGCAGGCTGAGGACCAGCGTACCCGACGCCGCATGAGGATCCGTGGGTTTTGGACCCCACAGCCACACCGACAGGAGATCCGGAGTATTCTTGATCTACATCGACAGCAGATTGAGATCCGACGACACTCGACACATTGGATCTCAGATCTCCAGTTTTCTCTTTCTCCACCGCCGATGTACCACATCCTGCATCCAGGAGGGATCACCTGCTATTAGTTACTTCGATGACTACTACTACATCCCAGGATAGTATATCTCCCTGCATCTGTTACATATACACATCACACCACTTTATCACAGCCGACAGTTGTTCCCCTATCATAGCCGAAATTTGTTCCCCTTTTGTAGCCATTATCTGGAGTACTAGAGCTACATACGCACATACACATACACAACACTTATCACACTCACAGCACCATATTTTCAGTTTCCAGTTTTTAGCTTTTCATTCAGCACTTTTATTTTGGATAGCTGGACCTCATCAGTTGTATCACAGTTTGTCTCATAGGCCAGTTTTGGTCTTTAGAAGACGTTAATCTAACTTTCTTTCTCTCTCTCTCTCTCTCTCTCTCTCTCTCTCTCTCTCTCTCATAAACATATACAAATGTAGTACCTTTTATGGCTTTATAATCAAATAATATGGTTGTTCCATCAAAACTTGGTACATCCATCTAATTTCTAAGCATTTCCTAAGTTATTCCATGTGTTATTTGGGAGTATGAGGTATATGAGCTCCATTTCTTTCTTGTTTTTCACATCTACAATGATAAAGATGATAGTTTTTTTAATTTAAGTAAAGACAAAATAGATTGAGTAAAATAACCGCGAATCCTTTCTAGTGGAGTCTACAATTATATGTTTAGAGCAAGCCTTATCTACTTCAATAATGGAATGAGAGTTGAGAGAGACAAATCCAATCCCCATTTGACATACCATAGAAGGCACTCTTTAACATAAATCTGATACCCATTTGACATACTCGTAACTCTTTAACACACACTTTCTTTTGTAAATTTTTTGTCAAGAGTGTTGAACTCTTATCAATGATGTGAAATAAAGACGGATGAGATAGGGTAGAGATGGAGGCCATATAGTTGGGCTTTTCAAATAAAGCTCGATGGGATAGGGTATACTGGCATAGTGAGAAAGCTAGCATGGACACACTAGTGGTGGTTGATAGCTTGTCAATGGAGAGCTTTAAGCCCAATACCATGGACCATTCTCTCCAATGTGTCATGTCATTCTCTTCTTTCATTTTCAGAAATTGGTAGCTACATAATGAAGCTGATGGTATACTTTTCTTAATAAAAATATAAGTGTTACCATGATCACCCTTTGTACATGGGGCCATTCTCTAGTAGCATGTAGGCCTAATTTACTGGATAGTTCTTGACTCCAGGAAGTTACTATATGTATATCTTCTACATCATGTGTGTTCAAGGCCTATTTATAAATATCCTTATATGTCATTTTTTTAAGAATAAAATATAACCCTTTGTATTCAATCTGTAAATAAACCCTTTATATCATACCCTTCTATATATGTAAAAAATGTATAAAAATGGTATTTTAAAAATACCTTATTTTTAACTCACGTGATGCACACATATATTCATGAGTAACTTACCCGAGGTTCTTGAGAGACCAAGAATGGGACATGGAAAGCTTAAGTCTATAGGCAAAACTTGAGACATAAGCCATGAATAAGGAGCTAGAGGATCATCCATACATGGGGGGGATATCCTAGGTGCTCTGAGCCAAGTCATTTCCCAAAGGCTGGCCATGAATGGAGTTAAGTTTCGAGGATGCTATCTGGTTCAAGGATGGGCCCCTATCATTTTCTTGAAGGGGTGCTTGTACTATCCATGCAAGCCCAACCTCATCCACGGCCAATCCATTGAGTATGGGATCCTGCAACACTTCACATACTGTGACTAATGGGTATGCCCTCAGCTTGTCAACAAAGAAGGCCAATGCATTGATGTGGGAGTTGTACTCCTAGGTGAGGCTATCTAGAATGATGAGGCTCTTGCTCAAGATGTCTCACAGCTCTAGACGATGGGTGATGGTGGAGGCATTTGGAAGTGGCTAGCCTTATTGGCCAGCATGTGACAATAGAAGTTTGGGCAGTGCCAGCCAAGGTATGCGACATGAAGAAAAATGGTGCCCCAAAGTGTGCCACACACTAGGTGTAGTGGGAGAGGAGGAGGGGGAGAAGGAGGTGGCCAATGCCACTTTGCCATCTACTGACAATGTTGCACTGCTACCCACAAACTCAAGCTCACCTTGGGTCATCTATCTACATTGCCTACCTATTGTACACATTGTCTAGTGTGTGTAGCTCTTGTTTTGTTGTCCACTGCCATAGTGTCTGCAAAGAGAGAGAGAGAGAGAGAGAGAGAGAGAGAGAGAGAGAGTTGCTCTAGAGATAGAGCGAATGGATAAAAAAAAGCATTTGTATACAAATGTTTGACAAAAGGCCCCGAGAGGAGGAGTCTCGGGGGGTTCACTATATATATATTCTCTATATAATGTGCGTTCATGGCCTATTAATATCCTAATCTGTGAATTTTTCTTGAATTAAACACAACCCTTTTCTATTCAATTTGTAAGTAACCCCTTTATATGACACCCTTCTGTATGTAAAAAATGTATAAAAATGGTGTTTTAAAAACCCCTTATTTTGAACTCACGTTATATATACATATATTCATGAGTGACCCCCCCCGAGGGAGGAGTAGGGCTACTAGATGAGATAGTGCCATCACCAGCACCATGCCTACTAGCGCTACCACCCTATGCACCTCTAAGGGGTCCTCCCTTGCCTTCTCCAACATCATCTTTAGTATCAGTGCAAACGAATCAAGGTAGATCACCTCCCATGTTGATGATGTTGATGTGGATGTGGATGTGGATGATAGTGATGATGAATCCTTGCTTTTGCTACTACATATCCCTCCTCTCATCCTCCATGATCACATTGGTGTTATGCTCATCCTATTGATCATGCTGCTATCTTTGTTGTGGCTCTATCATTTTGAGCCTCCTTTTTGACCTATCATAGCCCTGGCATTGTGAGAGCGGAGTTTTGAGCCCGGAATGTGCCTAAAATTTGCCAAAAAATCCGAAATTTAGGGGAAAAATATTCGACATCGAAGGTGGCGGCTGCAGCTAGGACGATTTTAAGCACGAAGTGAAAGAAGACTTTTAAAAGGTTCTCGAGCGACACTTGTGGATTTTTGATAATTTTTCCGCCTTCCGTACAGGATGCCGTGCAGGATGCCGAGACGGATGCACATGATTTTTCAGAGGTCGAAACGGAACCCGGACGCGAAAGAGGCCAACAATGGGCCAAGATTTGAAAAGGTGGACAAAACTTAGGCCAAAAGGGGGGTGCCTCCCCCCTCATTTTTTATCACATGGCGTGGAGATATGGCGACACCTGCTGCAGCGCGTGAAAAAATCGAACCCCCTCCCCCCCTCCCCCAACTTGATTTTGGGCTGCAAGTAAGCCATGGATCAGACATTGCCCGACATTGCCCGGCAAATGCTCCTTCTTCCCTGATCATATCGCTGCCCTTCGCACGAGATATGGCCGACTGAATGAAGAGATCAGAATCTAGTCTTTCTCTCTCCTCCCTCTCTCTCCTCTCTATGGGTTGTTCATGCGCACTATCTTGAAGGAGGAATCGGGAGGGAGATTGAAAGAAACAGTGATGGAGATTGATGGAGATGCTGAAGATTGATGTGCAACATGGGATTGAGAGCAATGGAGGCTCTGTCCACTGGTCATGCAGTCATTTAATGCATCTCGAGTTTTGAAAAAACACGGTATGACCATTTTATGAAGAAAATGAAGGTTTTTTGGTATTTTATGATGGTAATGATATTCTTATTGGATGAAAATTTGTTTGAGTGTTGGTTGCATCATGATTAATTGCTGTTTATCAGAAAAATTTGATTTTGCAATGATTTATATGCACTATTTAATTCCCGTAAACCCAAAATGCGGTTTTTTAGCGGTTAAATGATAGTTTAATCGTTTCGGGTGGGTGAAATGTGTTCATATGGGAGGTAAAATGGAAAATAGATTGAATGTTAGTATGATGAAGTGATTGGAACAAGAAAAATCAGAAAATAGCATATTTTATTGACAAATAAATCAAGAAAGTAGGGAAAATAAGGGGAAAAATAGAAATACGCTTCACAAAAATAAGGAAAAGTATAATGATTGTTTGTGGATGTATGGTAGTGGCAAAGCATGAGGTTTAGCCTCAGTTTGCCGTATCTCCTTGTCAAAGTTTGTGATTTATCGCTTTTCATACATCAAAACATGACAAAATGAACCTCTACACCTATGTAACGAAAGCAATACCGAAATGTAGGGGGTTGGGATGTTTGAATGGTGCGATTGGCGTGCTGATTGTTGCTGATTTTCTGATGCATATCATGACATAGAGTTTGTTTCATTTTAATTAAGAGGATAGTAGCACGGGTGTTGTCTCGATGCTATCCTTACATCGTTGCAACGAGTTAGTGAATGAGCATTGGAAATCCTGGTTGTGCACAACACGTTTCTGATTGAAAATTATGTTTGAGCACTTTAGAATCATCCACTTTTGCGTGTGCATGTCAACCATGGTATCGGAATATAAAGGACTGGATGCATAGCACTTGTTTTCGATGACGATGACCCACGCTTGAGTGTGGAAAGGCAACCTAAGCCATAGGATAGACGTTCGTTTCTTCTGGAATTATTTGGTAAGGACACATGGTATCTCTTGGAATACATTCAAAATGAAAGAGTGGAGTTTGTTCGTTTGCTCTATATGTTGAGCAGCGCATCAAGGGGCTAATCTCTGCAATGTAGGAGAGCTGCAGTGGGGCCGCATTCCACCGAGAGGTTGCCTCCCATGTATGCTATTATCGTGGCATTTATTGCCAATCTATATGGGTTCTCCCTCTATGGAGTTTATAGAAAGGGAAACATTGGACTACAAAACTATAAACGCATAAATTAGGCTTTAGGATAGTTCGTCCTTTAGCAACACATAGACGCTCCTGGCCCGCGAGGCCGTGTGGGTGCGTTTGTCTGTTATGAGCATGAGGTCCGACTAGTGCTATAGCCAGTGCCGGCCCATTTGAGGTCCCATCAGTGGTGCATCTGCCGGGAGATGCCAACAAGTGGTGGTTCTCAAATCTAGGGTTTTTAGGGACCAAAAAGTTGGTTTATGTCCTCTGACAAGGACCGTCAAGCCGAAATACAAAAAGCAGAACGTGCTGAGAGGGCTAGACAACGGTTGGAGATTGTAAGACGCTATTCTCCTCAAAGGAGCAGCTCGATACGCATACAGGCAGTGGTCTTAGTAACCCAACTGCTGCACATAGTCCTTTAGGTGCAAGAGGAATCAGAAGTTCTGTCTCTCTTCCACCAAGTCAACCTACTTCAAGTGGGGGTGTGATCCCATTAGTCCAAACTCCTATTGTCAATCCAATTGTCGTCATGGCACAACCCATTGCAATTCCTGCAGGCATGCCGGATCTGCCAGCTTTAGGGGTTTCTTTGCCCATTTTTAATGGGTTAGCCGAAGAAGATGCGGAGTTTCACATTTGTGAATTCCAAAGATTAATTTTTAATTACTGCATCCAACATGAGGGACATCTTATGATGTTCTTTAACATGACATTAAAACGAAGGGCTGCAGTATGGTATCATAGCATAGAGACTGGAACCATAACCACAATCGACCAATTTTATGCAGCTTTCTGAGGAGAATATGCCCTTGAAAGAGGTGGCCAATACTGGTTGCATATTTTGAATGTAACACGCCAAGACCCCCATGAGAATGTGAAAGCCTATGCCAACAAGCTTAAGGAAGTATTTCGGGTGAGGGACCGAGGAGGAGAAGCTCTCCATCTTCTCCTCTCTTCTTCTCTTCTCTTCTCTTCTCTTCTCTTGTCTTGCTCGCGGAAATGGAGCTTGGAGCATGGAGTTTGAGGATGGAGCTTGCTTGAAGCTTGCACTTGGATCGTGGAGCTACCGGAGTGTGCGGGAGAGGAGGTAACTCGATTGGCATGAAGGTGAGCTCACTACACCCGTAGATATGGATGGCGCGTCGGCTATGTGAGAGGTAGCCATTGGTGCTTGGCTTGGAAAGCTTGAAGCAATAAGCGGTCCGCGGGTCTTGGCGGTTGAGCGAGAGCTCCCACATTTTGGTTCTGTTGCTAGGACCAACGGATTCAAGCCTTGAGCGCTTGCGCACTTCGAATCGAGCATTGAAGTAAGGGTTTTCCCCGAACCGGTGCTTGAGGTAGATAGGTAGGAAGCGAGGGAGTTTGAAGATGTATTCGATCTCCTTAGCAAGTAGATTTTGCTTTTTTGGATTTGGAAAAGCATATTGGAGTAGTGTAGGTGATTACTTTGTGATTTGTATGCAATTAGGATAGGAAAAGACAAAGAAAATGAAGTAAACAATAGGGTTTTATGTTGTTGTGTAACAGGCTAAAATAGGGAAATAGGGGCACAGATCCTTGGAGTGCTGTTTGATTCGAGCACCACAGTGATTCCAGGCACGTCTGGCAGTCCCTTGTAGTGTCTTGCACCTATCTGGAAGGCGCTGGATGATTCGGTGTAGTAGATGTCAGTCTAGAGGCATCGCATGCAACTCGCGGGCCGTCGGCTGCACCGTTGGACCAGGCCGTTCGAGTCCCAGAATTGGACCAGTCCATAATTGGACGCTCGTCCGATTGGACCATCCTATCCGATCGGACCACTCGGACCAACCCATCTGATTTTGGAAATCGGACCACTCTGACACTCGGACTCGGACCACTCGGACCACCCTGTTCGATCGGACGCTCGTCCGAGGCAATCGGACCACCTTATCTGATCTGATTTCCAGAATCGGACCACTCCGAAAATCGGACCACTTTTTCGATCCGACTCCCAGAATCGGCGTGACCAAAATCGGACCACTGGGCCGATCGGACCAACCCAAAATTGGATGTCCGATTCTGATAATCGGACTCTTGAAAATCGGACATCTAAGAATCAGACAAAAAACTATCAAAATCAGACAGGTATCTAGAACACAAATTTTGACATATCTAAACCTTCAGATTGACCCCAAAGGATACATAGAGCTAAAGGCACATCACAGATCCATCACTGGGCTAAAATTTAGAGCACGTGGTTCAAAATTTAGCTATAAACGGTCCTCCAAATTGTGCATGGCTTTTACCGTAATGGCCCTGCGGGCCGGGGGGACTGCCCCCCCGGACCCCCGCAGAGGGGGCTCTGTCCCCTCCGCACCTCCCTCGAGTAGGTTGGAGAGAAAACGCGCGCTCTGACAGGTCCTCCAAATTGGACCCTAGTGTAGCAATGGCTCTACATGAGCATGGAGTCTCAGAGACCCTAGAACCTCAATGGGCCAATCTAGCCATCCAAGGCAAAAAGGCCACACCACGAGAACACAAAGACATTGTGTTCAAACCGTGTCTAGTCAGAGCAAAATGCAACCTTAGCAAGTTACAAATGCGAAGATGACTAGACATGACACTCTTGACGAGAGATGTACCTTGAGTAACATTGCACAGACAACCCAAGACATTAGTGGGGAATCCACATCTGGTCATGCAAGTGGGGACTCAAGGGCATCTGTCAGAAGGCTTAAATTTACAAGCCAAGACCCGGAAGATGAAGACATAGTACTACCTGCGTAGCACAGAGGATACACTTGACACTACCGGGTGTGAGGATAGTCTCAACCTTTAGCAAGGGTGACCTCAGGGAACCTCGAGGGAAAGGCAAGGAAGGTGCTGACGTAACAGTCAAGCCTATTAAGGAGGGCAAGGACTTGTTGGAAGAGTTGATACAAGCACAGGTCGACCAACAAGATCCAATGAGTGAGGCCATGCTTGAAACAAAAAGGTTAGGAGACAAGGCCAAGGATGGGGTTTGGACTTACAAATATCGTAGAAGACCACGAAAGAAGCCCAAGCCTTATAGGCGAAGGCATCGACAGAGAGCTAGCACAACGCCACGATGGATATCCAAGGCGTTGCTTCGTGCTCAAGGGTATTATGTAGGCAATCAATGGATTTGGGTACCAAAACTCCCTGCTAAGCCACCTCTATCAGAAGCCCAAATTATGTCCAAAGCAAAGAGGTGTAGGAGGAAATCTAAACGAAAATCCCAGTCTTGAACCAAAAATATTGGAGTGATTAAGCCCCTCGCTATTGAAATCAAGCAACCAAACATGGCCTATCAAAAAGTAGATCCCCAGCCTGGCGTACTTAGCAAGCAGCTAGCAGAGGTAACTGTCAAGCGTGCACAAGGTCCACTAGTGCCCAGGGAGCCTTTGATTTTCCAAGAGGATAATGAGCACCACATGCACAACATTGCTCAAGATGAGGCTGATTGCTCAACAAAGCTAATGACAGAATCGTCTAACAATCACGAGCAAATTCTCCAGTCAGTGCCAAGCCCACGTGGGAGTCCCAAATCTCCCACATCCTCTTCACCTAAACGGACACGGGAAGCACAACACTCGTGAATTGCGGCTACTCGATCCCGATCTCTACTTACATCAGAGCTTCCAAATGTCCAAGAGGTGGGACACGACACCCCCCTTAACTCTCAACTTAAGGATATGCCTATGCAATCCATCGTGGCTAGCTCAACTGATACTCGATCTATGCAAGTGAATGCTCTAAGAGCAAAAACCACTTCCAATTGCCCTAAGGACTTGACATCGCAATCCACCAATAGTAGCAAGTCCACTGAACTAGCTGCTACTACTGCAAATCAAGGATCACAGCAGTCACAGCCCTTGGCTGTGACAAGGCCCCTTGCGGAACGTGTCCTTAGTGGTTTACCTATGAAGGAGGTGTCGCGACCTACCTCTTTAACAACTCCAGCACTTCCAAAGCACCTAAAACCTGGGCTGGAGGATTTAAGCACAGGGGAATGAGCGCAAGAGCTAGACTCCCCCAAAAGGGAGACAATTGTATCCATGCAACCTGGCAAGGCTACTCCGCAGGCCACCACTAGGTCCCATGAGGACCCTCTAGAGAAGGGAAATGCTGAGGCCCGACCAAGCACATCAACGGTCGATATAGCCTAGGTTCCTGAGACGTTAGATGCACCTGTGCTGACCAAGAAAAAGAGGAGGAAACAACGAAAACAACAACAGTTGCAGGTGGTTGCGGACCCCAAGGACATTGGGACGAAGAGTGCTGGAGAGATGATGAATAAAGCATCGAGTCCATCCACCGATGAACACATTGATGTCTCTCCTAATAGCGGTGAAACCTTAGACACATCTGTGTGTTCTGAAAAATCAAAGTAGCTGTTACCATCAATAGTTGCTTGCAACACTCAATCCACCGACAACAGAACTCACATCGACCAATCAAGAGTGGATACAATGTTGTCACAATAGGGTGACAAATCTATACCAGTCACATCCGAGAAGAACCATGACAAAATAGCAGCAAAACCTCAGGAAAAATGCACAATCCCTGAGAGCATAAGAAATCCTAGCGTTGACCAATCTTGCTCATCTAGGCCTGAGCCCCCAGCTATGCGAAAGCCTAAGGAAACTCTTAGAACTTTGCATGAGATAGCAACCGAGCAAGCCCTCATTGAACATAGAAGTGTCACGGAATGCTTAACCGAGTTGGATGCTAAGCTCAAAGTGTTCGCACGTGTCTACGTCCTTGCGGACATGGGCACATTCCCTAAGGAACATCTCGAAGAATACTTACCATTCCCCTTATCCTGGGAAGAGTAAGAACATCTTGACGAGCACTATAACAAACTCTTACATAAACGCATGCGACTCATCTCTGACGAGGAGACTAATGAACTATGCTTAACCGTCACGTTCAATGAAGTGCTCTACCGACCGAATCTCGTAGACATAGAGCAACTAAAGCGATTGTCAGCAGGCCAGAGTCAATTTGAGCAGCGTTGGTGCGAACGCCGCATTGTAATGGCCGAACTAGGGGCTCAGATCATGACAGTCTCTGAGGAGCGATTGGCCAAATGGCGATCCCAAAGGGACCCAACCTATGTGGCACCAACTTCCTTTGAGTGCTGACTGCCATTCAGGGTACGGACTTGGCTGAACCTAGCCAAGGAAACTCTCTATTTGATAAGGTTCTCACTAAGGAGGAGTTACATGTTGCCAGTAGACTAGGACAAGGGTCCATGCTGCTCGATGTGGCAAAATATCTATCGGTACTAAGTAAGCTGCCACGAGTGCTGGATGCATGTGCCACGCTCCAGTACAACCCCAAGTTCTACAATTGGTTCTTATCCTCGTGACGTGACATGGATTCATAAATATGTATATAAATAAACACTGATTTTTGTGTCACAGTGTATAACCAATATCAACACACACAAGCAATGATAGTCAAGCGCAGGGAGAAGAGTTGGGTCTGACAGGCTAAGCTCCTCAAGTCCTCCCCTCATCATGCATTTAAAAGCCATGTGACCATCCCCACCTCCAAGTGAAGGGCATGCAACCCACATTACCGCCATAGGAAGCCTTGACCAACAACTATGATGGTGTAGACAGGGTGTAGTCCCTTTCTATACACCTTCTTCCCTTTCCGGTCTATCCTTCCGAGGAGGAGCCCTGCCTAAATCCATGACCGCCAACCGACTAACACGGCGTGAACCAAGATTTGCTAATGGCAGGAGGCTAAACATACATCACGGGGGCCATCCCTCTACAACAACACTGCATGCCCCACCCCTCCCCTTCTCGTCCTATGCGCTTGATAACCTGCACTATAATCCCTTACATATGAATGGTCTTATCATGTGACAAATCCTAATCCTTGATTCGCATCTTACAGGCCCCCCGTGAGGCAAACATGGAGAACCACGGACATCTGGCATGCAGAGACGCTCTTTTCAGACGACGAGAGCACGCGGCACGCGCCCCTCCCACAGTATGCTATGTATCCACTCTCAAGAAATATGCAAAGAAGCGAGGGCCTAAGCGACACCGACCCGGACGAAGACTGAAGAATCCACGGGCCAGGGGAGCGGACGCTCAAGGAGGAGCACACAATGTGACAAAACCAGTGGCACAAACCCCCAACGTATGCCCGGGCACCAGGTGCTCAAAGGCAGGAAAGGCAGAGTGGGACAGGCAAGAATTTAATGAACTGTTCCAAGGTATTTTGGAAATGGTAGCGGGCCGAGACTACACCATTCATGTCCCAGCCGACATGTTCCTTGCCCAACCCCACGAGAGCCCTGCACTAGCAGAGCCCCAATCGCCTGACCACCCATACTCGCCCCACCTCGTACAAATGGAGTAGCCCCATGTTGAATAAAGGCTTATCAAATGCTACCTGGCCAGAGCTTTTTACCTTTAAATGGTTCAGTCTTGACATGTTCACGAATTGTACGAACTTTTCATATCTGCGTTTAATATATTTCGCGTCTTTAGCAAAAGAAAAAGCTAATCAAGCGTAGGTGATAAATATCTAAGTCAACACCATAGAATTCAGATAAGTGATGTCTCCTTGCATTGCACTGGTTTATTATAGTTGCGACATATACCATGCATGTACTCTCATGAAGTGACAAGTGGATACAGGATGAGACAGGTCTTTGTGCAAAAGTGTTCAATGGCCGATCACCGCAAGACCATCGATCCCACAAAGAGCCGTGACAAAGCCATACTGCCGAAAGAAAAAAACCACCCTTGCCGACCGCCCACATCGCATAGCCCAAAGCATATTCATGGGCTACGCTCTCTTTCTGGGTCAAGCTCTATAGTTGGCTCTCGGCAGTCGTTACCTCAATTGTACCAACATCGCGTGTGTCGCAAGGAGGTTTGCAATATCTCAAGTGTATCTCTTCATCTCAACAACAGTTCCTCTAGCATCAGGGCTGGTGACACAATCCTCTCTGTAATATCCATTCTTCATAGCCTTTGGATTCCAACATTTCTCAATCCAAATGAAAGGCTAATAGCCTCAATGTATGGCATTGATTGTATTCATTTTTTTTCCACAAAAAAAAAGGAGACAGAAAGAAAGCAAGAAAGAAAAGAAAAGAAAAGAAAAGGAAAAAAGAAAAAAAAGGAAAAAAAGAGAAAAAAAGGAAAAAAAAACACATACGATCACAGCACCGCACCTAGGGGTCCTCAAATTACATACGTCCAGTGACCTTGGTTGGCTGGCTCCGTCCCTAATCCCCTAGCCCTTTGTACGTCCCCCACAATTGTTCAGGGCACATTAAAGCAGGACATACCTAGGGAGCTCGCCTCGCCTATGGTTAGACCTGTCACCCTAAACCACCTGCACAATTCTTTTACACTCCATCTCAATGCCATTACAATCAACAGTGGTAAGCAAGGCATGAAAGACAATGGAAAAGTACACCATACTTTCCAAGCACTACAAGTAGCCACTAGCTACCAAAAGCTAAGACATCAAGAAGCTCAATTATGCTACATTGCCTTGACAAGACCATAATGATGTCTCAAGAAATCTTCAAGTGTACTCCCCGTCTTCATCGACAAATTTTTCCATCAACTTAGCCCCTTGCTTCACTAACCCATTGCTATACAAGGAACCAAGCTGACAATCTTCTAACTAAGTAATAACTAAATATGCACGAGCACTCACATAATATCTGCACCGAAGTATATACACGGTTTGGGTCCTCAAGTGCAGGACAATACTCCAGGCTTGCTTAGAGTTCGACCTGTCTCCCAAACTAATCAAAATATGACTTGTGCACGATAAGAAGACTAGTACTACCCCTTAGGGAGAGACCACACGAGAGGTCTTCCAACTGCAGGTATTAAAGACTCCAACGAAAGCGCTGTCACCTCTACATCAACACTCAACTCTGAACTCTTGTCATTTACTTCATCATGCAAGACCACCAGAAAATCATCACGAGCAAAATCCACCATGAGCATCCCAAGAACACAACACCTGTGCCAGCTATGAGTGACCATTCCCAACAAAGAGTAGCCCTATCGCCACCTACAACAATCATATTACCAGCCAATCAGAACAGCAAAGTGCCACCAACGACCTTCATCCGCACCAACATCAGAACTCCTCCAAGGCAAGCCGCAATAGTCCCTTCCACCCACGTCTTCGGTGCAAGCTCCGCATGCTACCTACGATGGTGAGTGCCATGGGACTGGCACTCGTCTAGGAGGGGGGTAATGTTAACCCCAACACGAAGAAAGCAAAGAAAAAGGAAATAAAAAAGACGCAGGGCAAAGGCGGAAAAAAGGTAGCCCGATTGAAGAAAGAATAGGAAAAAAGGCCAAAAGCGCAAGGGTGTGAGAAATGCGGGATGTAGAGCATGGCAAAACCGGAAGCTATGGAGGATGAAATGAGAAGTGTGGACTCATGATGGAGAAGATAAAGACACTGTTTGTTACACAAGTGAATTAGGTTCCAAGATTGAGACTTGGACTCATAAACACAATCTTGTGTATGTGGACAATGACATTGACACTTCACTGAAAAGAAAAGAGTACTATCATTGCATTAAGAAAAGGAAGCAAGTACAATGCTTTATAGGAAAGTAGGAAACTGCAGTAGGCACCATTGTGCATATGGGATAAGTTAGCCTGCATATCCTTGACCCTGAAGCTCCATACAAAGAGGCTGTTTTAGTGAGTGTGATTGCTGATTCTCAACACCCCTCCTCAATCACAACTAGAAAGGCACAAAGTGTGTAGAGGCTGTAATGAGAACCACCTGCAAAGTGTGGGCATACCACAAACATGGCAAAACACCAGAGGCTATCGTAGAAAAGGCTAAGTGTGGGTACCATAAACATGGTGGACATCCAGAGGCTGTAACAGGGGCCTCACAAAGTGTACAGGGACTGTAATGCCAAGTTACATAAGGAGTTTACAAAGCTTATGGCAGGAAGCATTAGGGCAAGGAAGTACAAGGCTTTTAAAATAGTCTATCAGAATTATGAGAGTACAAGGACTGATGAGTCTTGTCCTTCCGATCCTGGTGGTCTTCATCTTCATCTTCTTCTTCCTTTGCTCCATTTTCTTCTTCTTCTTTGACTGCGACTAGATAGGCCTTTTGGGATCTCTTTCTTGCGTGGCAGAACTTCTCGGTGTGTCCGGTCCTTTTGCAGAAGTCACAGAAGAGCTAATCCTTCTTGCCTTTGTACCTGTTGCCAACATATAATGCATGCTCATCTCTAGAGGTACTTCGTTCTTCCTTAGTTTTTAGCTTCTTTTCCTCTTCTAACAGTGATGCCTGGATATCAACAAGTTCAGGATTTGGCATGTTGATTAAAGTTGTTGATACATTATTATATTCAGGAGGCAAACTCTTAAGTAGAACACCGATGCAAACATCTTCATCCATTTTAATGTTGATTTCTACAAGTTGGGTTAGGAGTCCTTCCATGTAATTGAGATGTGTGGCAAGTGATGTACTGGACTTCATTTCAACTCTGAAGAACTCAATCAGGAGACCATACTTTGATGATTTAGATTGTGCACCGAATAGGGTGTCAAGTCTTTTCCATGTATCCTGTGAGGTCTCACAGTTATCCACATGGTGGATATAACTGTCGTCTAGCTCCAGTTTGATAATGGCCTGGGCTCTGTCATCATTCTTTTGCCAAGTAGTTGCAAGGTCCGCGTCCCGAGGTTTCTTCTCTTTGCCATTTGTGATGGCCCAGAGACCCTTTTTCATCAAGATGAGCTTGATGCGGGTTTGACAGGTGTGAAAACCGACTCCTTTGAATCGAGCATTTGGAGAGTCTTTGCCCATGTTAGACTTACGGGAACAGTAGCAAATCAACTTCAGACTTATTAGATTTGAGCAACAGAAGAATTGGTTGAGAGACACAAGTGCTAAAAAGCACTAACTGAGTGTCAATGAATACCAAATCTGCAAAGTCCTTTACTCTTTTTAAATCCAAGTCTAATCTTTTCCTTCTTGATTTGATGCTGATACCTTCAAATCTGAGTGACAGTACTTTAATGAACTTCAGAGAGTATTGCTCAGTGATTAAAATCACTATTGATAACTTCAGTGAGAGAAACAGTGAAAAATGTCAGAATTTTGAAGCTTTGGCTATGGTGGAATTAGGGTTTCTGAGACAGGGGCTTGGTTTTTCTCAGATTGCAGGAGCTACACTTGATCATTTTCAAAAATTTTTACATGCCTAGGAAGCTGACTTCATGGGCTATCAAAACCCCATGATAATCGTCAAGATTATGGACTGTATGCAGCACGCAGGCAGCTCGAACGAATTCGGCACAGTTCAGGACAGATTTTCACAATTTTCGCAGTGCTAGGGTCAGGGCGCAATAATGTAGTCGATTTTCGTGCCAGGATGAAGCGCCTTGAGTAGAGGAACAACTCCCTAGAAGAAATCGTGGGCTAAGATGGCCTGTAGAGTAAGATATAGAAGCTCCAAGTGCTGTATGTCTTGTCTGGCTATGGCAGACACAAAGCAGAGACTGACAGTTTAAGCAATGCTGAGCTACAGATGGTCAAATGTCCTGGATTGATGTGATACAGGGAAGCTTTGTGAGTTGGGGAATAATTTTCCAGAAGGAAGCTCCAAGATATTTGACCTATGGAGTGAGATATAAGCAGCTCAATCTGACAGGGTGCTGCTGGCTATGGCTGCCATGGAAGCTTCAGTGAGAGTAGAGTTGGGAGATGAAGTCATGAGCCGACATTGAGCTAGACTGAGGTTGAGAGGAATCAAGAGAGGCTAGAGAAGCAATGCCATGCCCAACTGGGCTCTGATACCATGTGAAAAATGTGGAATCTAGAGCATGGCAAAACCGGAAGCTATGGAGGATGAAATGAGAAGTGTAGACTCATGATGGAGAAGATAAAGACACTGTTTGTTACACAAGTGAATTAGGTTTCAAGATTGAGACTTGGACTCATAAACACAATCTTGTGTATGTGGACAATGACATTGACAGTTCACTGAAAAGAAAAGAGTACTATCATTGCATTAAGAAAAGGAAGCAAGTACAATGCTTTATAGGAAAGTAGGAAACTGCAGTAGGCACCATTGTGCATATGGGATAAGTTAGCCTGCATATCCTTGACCCTGAAGCTCCATACAAAGAGGTTGTTTTAGTGAGTGTGATTGCTGATTCTCAACAAAGGGCAACCTTAAAAGTCCAAGGCAAATGCAAAAGGGGAAATGCGCATTTTAAAATAAAATGCGCACCTTGAAATCTTGTAAAAGAGCGCCGGGCTCTCACCCATGCAATTTGTAAATGTAGACGGGCGGTGGAAAGGAATCTAGGAAGATAGAAGGACAATGGGAAAAAGGGCCTAGGCTACGGTCGGCCATGTAAAAAAGAGGAAAAGGGGATGACCAAGCAAAAGGGATTTAGGGTTTTGTATATAAAGTTGAAAAGTGAATGATAAGCTCATTCTTGTGTGTGGCCAAAAGTAGCTCTCCTCTTCTTCTTCTTCTTCTTCTTCTTGCTTGCTTGAGCTTATGCTTGAGAGAGGGAGTGTGAGAGTGTGAGGGAGTGTGTGTGTGAGGGTGAGGGACCGAGGAGGAGAAGCTCTCCATCTTCTCCTCTCTTCTTCTCTTCTCTTCTCTTCTCTTGTCTTGCTCGCGGCAATGGAGCTTGGAGCGTGGAGTTTGAGGATGGAGCTTGCTTGAAGCTTGCACTTGGATCGTGGAGCTACCGGAGTGTGAGGGAGAGGAGGTAACTCGATTGGCATGAAGATAAGCTCACTACACCCGTAGATATGGATGGCGCGTCGGCAATGTGAGAGGTAGCCATTAGTGCTTGGCTTGGAACACTTGAAGCAATAAGCGGTCTGTGGGTCTTGGCGGTTGAGCGAGAGCTCCCACAACGACGAAGAGCAGACAAGACCTTTGGTGACATCTCCCCAGATGAGTTGAAAGTATTTATTGATGACTTGGGGGCAGCCACTGTAAGGGAAAGGATGTTGATTATCTTAAGAAAGTGCTTTGAGCGCTCCAGACAATTTTGTATCGCTCTTAACCCACGGAAGTGTGTCTTTGGAGTGCCTTATGGGTTATTGCTAGGTCATGTGGTCTGTTCAGTAGGGATCACAAACTGACCCTGAAAAGATCAAGGTTATAGTCACTATGAGCCCACCACGCACTTTGAGAGAGGTACATAGCTTTCTGTCATCGATAGGGTACTATCGAAGGTTTATAAATGCATTGGCAGAAAGGACGTTGCCACTAATGAACTTATTATCCTTTAGCTGTCTATTTGTATGGAGCGACCCTTGTAAGGTAGCTTTTGAGGATGTGAAACAGGAGCTAGTAAAAGCACCAGTTTTAAAAGCACCTAAAAGAGGCGAGGTATTTTACATATTTTCAGCAGCCACCATGCATAGCATCAGCTGTTGTTTAGCCCAAATCTAGGAGGAAAAGTGGTATCATCCGATAGCTTTTGCTAGTCGAAAATTGGGCATATCAGAAATTAACTACACCTACATGGAGAAGTTGTGCCTTGCGATGGTCTTTGCGACTAAAAAATTCAGGCATTACATCCTCTATGAAAAGGTAGTTTTCTATACGAAGGCGGAAGGGCTTAGATTGCTTATGAACAAGCTACAACCGCCTGATCATCTGGCAAAGTGGTTAATCACTTTGCAGGAGTTTGATTATGAGATTAAGAGTAAGCCAATGAGGTTGCAGGGTATTGTGGAATGCCTTGTGGATTTTGGGGAGCCGAAAGAGACTTTGGTTGAAGAAAGTGATATTGAAGAAATGTTTAAAATTGATACAGCTTCTATCCCATCTTGGTATGCTGCTATCACACATTATCTATCAACGGGAGAGACTGGAGTTGGTTTATCAAGATCACAAAAGAGGAAAATCAGACAACAGGCTTTGAAGTTTTCCTTGATCGCAGGAACATTATATCGACAGGGTGTTGATGATATCTATCGCCGATGTGTGATGCCTGACGAGGTTCCTTTCATCTTGGAAGAGTGCCATGACTCTGCGTGTGGAGGGCACTTTGCTAGACGGTTGACGGCACAGAAAGCTTTAAGAGCTGGATATTGGTGGCCGTCCATCTTCCAAGATTCCTTTGAGTATGTTAAGAGATGTGATATCTGTCAAAGACATGACAGCAAAGAGAATAGGAAATGCCCACTTACGCTTATTATGGCTATCCTTCCATTTGAGAAGTGGGGCATTGACTTTGTGGGTCCTATCACCCCGTCGTCTACTACTCAGAAGAGGTACATTATAGTAGCAACTGATTATTTTACAAAATGGTCAGAAGTGCGGGCGACGAGACAGGACAATGCAAAAGAGACTACAAGTTTTCTTTTAGAGCAGATTATCTGCTGTTTCGGTCCCCCAAAAGGAACTAGTGTCGGACCGTGGAACCCACTTTTTGAATAAAGTGATCAAAATCCTGACTGAAGCTTGGCAAATCAAGCATAACAAAACGACCCCTATAATACGCAAGCCAATGGGCAAGTCGAAAGTACTAATAAGCAGCTTGTGGATATCTTGTCTAAAATAGTCTCTGAGAAGAAATGAGACTGGGACAGGAAGTTGTATGTGGCAGTATGGGCGTACAATACAATGTTCAAGCGAGCTACCAGCCATACTCCATTTAAATTAGTTTATGGGGAAGAGTGTTAATTGCAAATCGAGTTGCCAACCATACGATTTGCAATTAACCACTCTTTGGGAGACGAGGATGCACTTTTTGAACGTTTCATGACCATAGCCCACCTGGATGAGCTGAAATTGCAAAGCTTATTACACCAGGAGGTAGCTAAACGTCGGATGAAGCAATTGCATGACCTTAAAGCAAAGAAGTATACCTTTAAAAAAGGGCAATTAGTTTTGTATTACGATGCACGTAGAGAGCTGTTTCTAGGGCAATTAATTCTGTATTACGATGCGTGTAGGGAGCTGTTTCCAAGGAAGCTAGAACCTAGATGGGATGGCCCCTACAAGATTGTTAGGATACGGAAAAATAGGTCTACGGCTCTACTAGCTGATCTGTAGGGAGGAGTAGAATTTAATAATAAGGTTAATCTTAATAAGATTAAACCTTATTATTTCTAAGTATGCTAACACGGAAAAATGCATTGCAGGTCCATGCTGGGGCTGATTTGAGACTTGCAAAAGATCTTAAAGCTGGTTGATGGGGCGGTTAATTCCTTATTTGGAGTACCCATATCTGAAGCAAAGATACCATCAGGGGAAACTTATCTGGTGGAGCAAAGGATACAAAGTGATTGAGCAAGAAGACGGAACCTTTGTGTGGGAGATCAAAGTCTTCTGCCATCACTGCTTATGAATGTTGACAAGTATCCCTGTTGATTTTAATGAAGAAGGTGGGATGGAGTCTTCAGTTCATCCTCTAAACATGCTAAATTTTGACTATTATAATTACGAATAGAGGAGTTCGTGATGGCAGGCTGTGTAAACCCATTATGGACGTACACATTATATTTTGACGAAGCGTCCAGGGGCCCTAATAAAAAAGGGAGTATTGGAGTAGTAATCCGAGATCCCCAACGTAGAGTTACGATGAAGTTAGCTGCTTATCTCAGGGTAGGATTCACGAACAACATGGCGAAGTATAAAGCCTTGATTATGGGACTGCACATTGCCAAACAAGGTGATATTCAGCGGTTGTTGGTAAAAGGGGATTCCCAGTTGATCTTGAATCAGCTAGATGGTACATACACAGTGCGGAATCCCATCCTTTGTATGTATCATCAAATTGCCATGACCCTACTTGAGGAGTTTGAGAGAGTGTCTCTTCAGCTGATTCCACGTTACTGGAATCAGTTTGCGGATTCACTGGCAAACCTTGCATATGAAGAATACATTTTCTTCAACTGTGGTCCTAGTTTGGATATTGCTATCAATAACGAGACAGGACTCAGCCGCTTGTGGGAAATGTTATCAAAGCATGTAATATATGGCAGGCGATGGTTGATATGGGTGATGCAAAGAGTAGTCGAGATCCATCTACCGTTGTTATCCTAGACCCATAGGCTGATTAGACAACATGTTATGCATACGCCTCTTGCTATATATGCAGGAGGGATGGGTCATAATCTTATGCATTTAGCTTAGGGTTGCAAGCCCTATTTTTCTTCCTTGGAAAGGAGTATATTATTGTATATCTGTACTATTTCGGGGAGGGATGTGTAGGTGCTATTCTGTTTGATCTCGTTGGGCCAAGAGGGCCAGTTTTGCGAGGTTCTAATGATTTATTTCCTTAGGCCAAGAGGGCCGATCAGTTTTTGTAGTGAAGTGATTTATCTCATTAGGCTAAGAGGGCCAGTCGTCTGTTTAGTACGGGTGCAGTTAATGGTTTCTTGTTTTAGTCCTGTGCTAGACAGGTCCAAAGAAGAGCTTGGAAGGAGCATATGTCGCGCGGAGACCTCTCGTGGCCCTATTGAGGTGATATTTCTCCTTTTCGAGAACCATGGTTTTTATGTTATATGTGTTTGTATACTTGTAGGGGATTTTCTTTGCTTGTTGGGGACCAGCGTCCAAGGCATGAAGTCCCAGGTTTAGGTTAGGTATGTCTGAGGGAGGTTTGAGTAGTCGTTGCCTCCTGTAAAGACATTGCCAGGCATCGAAAGACCTGTTTCAAAAAGTAGTCCTAGTGACCCTGTTCTGCTAGCCTGCTAGGCAGCCGTTCTGGGAGTTCTTGTTAGTTGTGAGGCAGTTAGAGAAGCCTGACGAAGGAAAATGATGATGATAGATAGGGAAAACAAAACCCCGAATATCTCAAAGAAAATAAATATATACAAAGGTATGTAAAAAGGGGTTCTAACCCCTATAAAAATAGAAAAGAAAAGAAAGAAAAATCTATAAGCAGTTGATCATCACCTTGCGAAGGCTTGGTAGGTTCTTGGGGACGAGTCAGACCCGGGGCCGATGCCTTGTCTCTCAGGGGTGGCGTCTCGCTGGAAAAAAAGAAAGTAAGGAAGGTTGGAGTGAAAATAAAAGTGATCGTTCGAAAAGGATTAAGTGTCGCCTCGCGAGGGCTTGGTAGGTTCTTGGGTACCGAGACAGGACTCGAGGCCGATGCCCTGTTCTCCTTGGGTCACTACGCTCACATCCCTCCTTTTTACACGCCCGAGTATGGGGAAATAAATACCTAAAAGAAGAAATGTGTTAAAAGAAAATATTTCTTGATCAGGCTATAGGAGTCCTCACCTAGTAGGAGATTTTGGGGTGTGTTGTCCTTAGTTCGGTAGGTAGTTCAGACCACCACTTAGGGCGACCTCTTTGATAGTTTTTTTTAGTTTGGCCGTGTTGGAGCAGTCCGTTAGTGACTAGCTTCGGACCTTCGATCAGATTATGCTAGGCCTACTCCTTGTGGATTTCATGCCCTGGTTTTGTCAGGGGGTAGGGTGAGCATTGTGCTGTGTTTTAGTATGTATCTATTTTGTATCATCTTGATGCTTCCTTTGGTTGTTTTGTATAGATTTGTTATGGGATTCGACGAGCTAAGTCGCCCTATCCCGTGATCGTTAATGAGAGCGGAGTTTTGAGCCCGGAATGTGCCTAAAATTTGTCAAAAAATTCAGAATTTAGGGAAAAAATATTCGACATCGAAGGCGGCAACTGCAGCTAGGACGATTTTAAGCACCAAGTGAAAGACGGATTTTAAAAGGCGCCTGAGCGACACTTGTGGATTTTTGATAATTTTTTTGACTACCTACGGGATGCCGGGAGTGCCAGTCAGTGCGGGATGCCGAGACAGACGCGCAGGATTTTTCAGAGGTCAAAACGGAGCCCACACGCGAAAGAGGCCAAAAATGGGCCAAGATTTGAAAAGGTGGACAAAACTTAGGCCAAAAGGAGAGTGCCCTTTACAACCCCCCCTCATTTTTTTTCACATGGCGTGGAGATATGGCGACGCCTGCAGCAGCGCGTGAAAAGATCGGACCCCCCCTCCCAACTCGATTTTAGGCTGCAAGTAAGCCATGGATCAGACATTGCCCGACAAATGCTCCTTCTTCCCTGATCATATCACTGCCCTTCGTGCGAGATATGGCTGACTGAATGAAGAGATCAGAATCTAGTCTTTCTCTCTCCTCCTTCTCTCTCCTCTCTATGGGCTGTTCATGTGCACTATCTTGAAGGAGGAATCGGGAGGGAGATTGAAAAAAACGGTGATGGAGATTGATGGAGATGCTGAAGACTGATGTGTAGCATGGGATTGAGAGCAATGGAGGTCCCGTCCGCTAGTCATGCAGTCATTTAATGCATCTCGAGTTTCAAAAAAACATGGTATGACCATTTTTACAAAGAAAATGAAGGCTTTTTGGTATTTTATAATGGTAATGATGTTCTTATTGGATGAAAATTTATTTGAGTGCTGGTTGCATCATGATTAATTGCTGTTTATCAGAAATTGTTTATTTTGCAATGATTTACATGCGCTATTTAATTCCCATAAACCTGAAATGCGGGTTTTTAGCGGTTAAATGATAGTTTTATCATTTCGGGTGGGTGAAATGTGTTCCTATGGGAGGGAAAATGAAAAATAGATTGAATATTAGTATGCTGAAGTGATTGGAACAAGAAAAATAAAAAAATAGCATAATTTTATTGACAAATAAATCAAGAAAATATGGAAAATAAGGGAAAAAATAGAAATACGCTTCACAAAAATAAGGAAAAATATAATGATTGTTTGTGGATGTATGGTAGTGGCAAAGCATGAGGTTTAGCCTCAGTTTGCCCTATCTCCTTGTCAAAGTTTGTGATTTATCACTTTTCATATATCAAAACATGACAAAATGAACCTCTACACCTATGCAACGAAAGCAATACCTAAACGTAGGGGGTTGGGATGTTTGAATGGTGCAATTTGCGTGCTGATTGTTGCTGATTTTTTTATGCATATCATGACATAGAGTTTGTTGCATTTTAATTAAGAGGATAGTAGCACGAGTGTTGTCTCAGTGCTATCCTTACATCGCCGCAACGAGTTAGTGAATGAGCATTGGAAGGCCTGGTTGTGCACAACACGTTTCTAATTGAAAATTATGTTTGAGCACTTTAGGATCATCCACTTTTGCATGTGCATGTCAACCATGGTATCAGAATACAAAGGACTGGATGCATAGCACCTGTTTTCGATGACGATGACCCACGCTTGAGTGTGGAAAGGCAATCTAAGCCGTAGGATAGACATTCGTTTCTTGGGGAACTATTTGGTAAGGACACATGGTATCTCCTGGAATAAGTTCAAAATGAAAGAGTGGAGTTTGTTCGTTTGTTCTATATGTTGAGCATCACATCAAGGGGCTAATCCCTGCGATGTAGGAGAGCTGCAGTGGGGCCACGGTGATTCCACCAAGAGGTTGCCTCCCATTTATGTGATTATCGTGGCATTTATTGCCAATGTGTATGGGTTCTCCCTCTGTGGAGTTTATAGAAAGGGAAACGTTGGACTACAAAACTATAAACGCATAAATTAGGCTTTAGGACAGTTCGTCCTTTAGCAGCAGATAGACGCTCCTGACCCGCGAGGCCGTGTGGGTGTGTTTATCTGTTATGAGCATAAGGTCCGGCTAGTGCCATAGCCAATGCCAGCCCATTTGAGATCCCATCACATTGACACTTGGCCTCATGCACAATCACATGCCATCCCACCAAGCCTCATCACAAAAAATATCTAACAACCTTTCCTATGGGAAGAGGAGCTCATTTCCATTTTTTTTACATTCAATCTTTGGTTTTCTGACATGCTTCAGGAGAGAGTGAGTGAGTGAGTGAGTGAAAGAGTTCTTCATAGTTGTGTGAGAGAGGGCTCTATTACTCTCACACATGCACGCACGCATGCACGCACACACACACACACACAAAGAGAAGCTAGTAAATGCTTTGAGCATGCCTCTAAGAGAGAGAGAGAGAGAGAGAGAGAGAGAGAGAGAGAGAGAGAGAGAGAGAGAGAGAGAGAGAGAGAGAGTGTGTGTGTGTGTGTGTGTGTGTGTGTGTGTGTGAGAGAGAGAGAGAGAGAGAGAGAGAGAGAGAGAGAGAGAGAGAGAGAGAGAGAGAGAGAGAGAGCACTAGCTCTAACCAAGTCTCTCTCAAGCATGAAAGTTAACTTCTTAGGTTTAAAGATATTGAATTTTCAAATTTTTTTGCCAAATCAAAATTTTCTAGAGGTTTAGGGTGTACTCTGTAGGCTTGGTATTTCTTTCCATTCTAAAGTAGTATAGTTGATGAGCAACTATCCGTGCAACATTCTACACACACATACACACACATTGATGTAATAGCACATATTATCTACATTAGCAAAAAGCTCCTTATTTATAAATATTGAAACAATGTAAGTTAGTGTGATTACTGAAAGGGATTGAGGAGACGCATGAGAGAAGAGCACACACAATGTAGGTGCTGTCAACAATATTATGACAACCTTATTGCACTTTCATATATATATGGATAAAGAATATGGGCTGTCATTGTACACGGGCAGGTCCAAGGGCCTTTTACCCCAACAACCTCCCACTAAAATGCCAATGGGCCACGGAGTGAGAAAACAAAACAAAAGAAAAGAGACAGGGTGAGGAATCATTACATCTCACCCAACACCCAATCGAAAAGCGAGCTATGCAATAAGTGTCGGGAATCTCCGAGTCCAAGACATCTAGGAGGCAAGTGATCCCGCAGCTCCATACAATGGAGCAATCCAGCACAACTCATGAGTGCAAGGCTGTACATCATCATCATCATCATCAGAGTGGTGCATAGCATCAGCGTGGCGCATACAAGAAAACAGAGAGCATCCAAACTCTCTAGAGTCAATCACTGAAAGAGGGCCAACATCCCGAACACAAGTCAAACAGGGTCTCAAGACAGTATGCGGCCTCACCGAAGCAGAAGACTGACATACGACTGTAGAATCAGCCATAAAGCACAGTAAATGCGCATCAAGAGGCATGAGAGTTGCTTGCGTCTCATAAAAGATAGCATGCTGGCTGCATAGAACCTATTGGGCATCCAAATCCCAAAACATGTAAGCCATAAAGTCGCCATCTCCATAACCAAGGAGAAGACATTTGCGTGACATAGGCTCATGTGGCATACTGACAGTGGCCTGGCAGCCAAATACTCTCAAGTGATCATACGAGGGTCTCATACCACTCCATGCCTAATGCAGTGTAATACCATCCAAAGTCAAGCACGGCGTCTTGTTAACCAAGTAGATTGCCGTCATAAGGCCTCAGCCCAAAAGCCATAAGACAATCTAGCTGTGATAAGCATAGTAGCAACCTTTGCTTGTAAGGTCAGGCATATGCCATGAGCAATCCTATAATATCGGGGGCATAAGAAATCAATGTCATACTGCTAACAAGAGATTGGTAAGCTGGGAGAGATAGCATGACTCTCATAATCCATCTACAAGCATCTAGGCCTGCTACCAGCAGAATCCATAAAACTGTCAAGCATAGTAACAGCATCCTCAATCCATACCAAAGGATAAGCCCAAACACGGTGGGTAGCATGATCCATGAAAGTCACAAAATACGATGCTCCACCAAGTGACTGGGAAGGCATATGTCCATATACTACAACATGGACTAGATCTAGAGGAGCATGCCTCACATGATTGCCATAAGCCAAAGAGGCTATGCATGGACCATGAGTACAATGAGGGCAAGTAGCATGGGAAAGAGTAGGCAATAATCCCATATCACATAAACCATCCCTTTCAGTGTGTCATACATGGCCTAAGCGACAATCCCATAACAATGCATGTGGTATCTGCGTAACTGCAATCATAGAATCTCCCACATGAGAGACATGCACTACATAATCACTGCCATATCTAAGCACCTTTGGCCAATACCAAGCAACCATGACAGATTTTCCATGAAGTATCCCCAAGAGAGACATAATATCTTGCACCATGCAATTGACTGACAGAGATCAGGCTCTTACTGAGCATAGGTATATGCAAGACATCACGAAGCATAAAAGAAGACCCATTTGGCAAAGCCAAGTGTATATCCCCTGTACCAATAACATGACAATCCTGCTCAAGGCCCAAAGAAGTACATCTATCAACCTCCTTGTAAGAAGAGAACCAAGCTCTATGCGGAGTAACATGACAAGATGCTATACTGTCTAAAAGCCAATCAAAGGCATAGGCCGCATTACTATTGAGCAAGTAATCTGCAGGACAACACGATGCCAAGAGTCTAGGCACAGCTGCATCATCATGGGTAACTACATGCACCATACCACTATCAATAGTGGTCTCACATACTGTATCACTGACTCTACTCTCATGTCTAGTGCGGCACAATCTTTTTTGCTCTCTAATCCACTTGAAGCATTTATGCTTCACATGCCCTATCTTTCCACAATGAAAGCAAACATAACCTGTTAAACCTATAGAAGAGGACAATTGCTCTGTAATAACATGAGTAGGGCTATCCAATACATCCAAGGAGCTCAAACAATCAGGGAAACTCTCATCAAAGGGAACAGACTCATCAAGAGGACTGTCTGCATGACTAGAAGAGCTGGAAGTCGTCATAGCATACTACAAAAGGGACTCATCCAAACCAGAAGGGGAGAACACAAAGGCATCAACCACGGATGCAAAAGCTCCCACACGGACAAGTCTTGTAGACAAAAGCATGACATATCCAACCATTGTAGCTCGCAGCCATAGAATCATAATCATGCCTCAGAGCTATAAATGCATAAGCATCCCCGAAACATAGGAGTATACATAACTTTGCAGTGTCTCATACCACGTACTGATATACATGTCCAACCAAGAACGGCAAGTGGCAAATAAACCTGTAAGAATTAAGCTCCAATAAAAGCCCAAATATCTGTATAAAAGCATCCAAGTAAGATGCTCTATAAAATACATAGCAGTAGACCATGTGCATACACGGGTGGCTATAAAGATCAACTGCTCCCTGACATACACGAGCAATAGCAACCCAAATAGCATAAATGCCATACAACAGAGAAGTAGGACGGCCATAACTGTAAATCCCAAACACTATCCAAGTCTAGTGATTAGTAAGTATCCTGCATATCAAATGCAAATGAGCAATCAGAGCTCAATAGGCAACTACCAAAACAAGGGAGCAGTTCACTACTCAATACCTGTAAGTGCATCCAAGTAATAGCCAATATCCATAATCAAAGCATCAAATCCCATATAGCATCCAAGATCATAACAGAAAAAGTCGTCATAATGGAAAAATCCAAGTCAATGTCCAACTACTCAAGGGAATAGTCAAATGAATGTCAAGACGAGCTCAAAATAACTGCCATCCATAGCCAAAGCATAAAGCATTCACCAAGACATCATAATCCGTATTGGGTAGCCTAGACATAAACCATGTCATAGATGAAATGTCAGCTACAAAGAAGTTACAGGCAAACCCAAATCAAGCTCTAATCTCAGTCCAAAAGCATTTCGGAGCATAAACAAGACATGTGGCATAGTCCAAATACATCATGACATCATATGAGTAGTCGGGAGCACCCTGTGACCAATAGGCATAACCCAACTGTAGCATAAATAGCTTTAGTCCTGAAGTTTCCAGCAGGAAATAACAATCAAAAAGTGAGTAAAATAATGCTCAAACCAAGCTCAAATCAAGTGCCAACTCATAGGCATACATTCCTAGACATGTAGGCACCAACCGAGCATAATCGGGCATCAAATGCCAAGACCTGTAAGCATAAAATTGAAGTAACAAATGGCTACCCTATTTTGGACAGATCTAGGATTGTTCAAAACAGTCAATGGCTGAGCTAAATCAACTCCAAGTGCATCTCACATAAGAGGCATAACATCCACAAGTGATCTGGTATCAATAGACATCAATAGAAGCATCACATAAGCCATATGCATACAAATACATGCTGTCTCAGACCTGAAATCTGTTGCAAAATATTCTGTCATCAAAATTTGGCAAATCTGATATCATCATCACGTCCAGAGCGTGCCAAAATTCCAACTTAGACTCTTATCTTGCTTGAATCGGGTTCCGAATGCCTGAGATATGACAAAAAGAGTTTTAGCCATTTTTGCAAACAGGCGTAAATAAAATGTGAGCATGCTGCTGTACTTGAGGGGCTAGATCAAGGTGGGTAGGGGATAAGCAAGAGCCCAATGAAGGCCTACAATAGGCCTACGCAAGCCTAGAACAAGTCCAAGCAAGAGATGAAGAGAACAAACTTCAATGATGGAAGCTATGGCTGCCTCTTCATGAAACCCTATTGTTCATGTCAAAGAATGGCTGAGAACTGAGTGAGAGAAGAACTCCCATACCTTGTGTCGATGCCGAGAAGAGGCCGAAAGCGCTCGCAAAAGGACCCACTCTAATACCAGTTGAAAGGGATGCTGGAGACGCGGGAGAGAAGAGCACACACAATGTAGGTGCTGTCAACAATGTTATGATAGCCTTATTGCACTTTCATATATATATAAAAATAAAGAATATGGGTGGTCACTATACACGGGCAGGCCCAAGGGCCTTTTACCCCAACAATTACTAGAGATATACAATATCCACCTTGGGTAATCACACTACTTTATGTTGTTTCAATGTTTTATAAAAAAACTTTGCACACAATTGGGTTATAAAAGGGGTATCACATAATATGTATTATTTTGCTTTTTCAAGTGAATTATCAATTCTATATTGTTTTCTATTGTATGTACTATATAAGCTTCACATTGAAATAAGAGTAAAGCAAATTTTTTTCCAAGACAATTATTCATTTACGAAACATTTGGATATACATTATTGCATGTTTAATATATGCAAAGTGTGCTGTGACTACTTTCTATGAGCAAAGGGTTCCCTTTGCTGAAGAAAAAAGCGAAGCGAGCGAGGCACAACCTTGTGCTTTGCAACAATGATGTCAACCATGCAAAGCGCGTGGTTAGCAAGCGAGTAGCAATGCTGGCCAAGCTAGCTTGTGTGTGTGTGTGTGTGTGTGTGTGTGTGGAGAGAGACAGAGAGAGAGAGAGAGAGAGAGAGAGAGAGAGAGAGAGAGAGCTTTTTAAGCAAGCTTCCCTTGTAATGTTTTTTCGTAATGCGTTCACATAATGTATTAAGTAGAAAATGTTTACAACATTAATGGATACAGTGAGGCCTGTGCCTCAAGAGACAACTTTCTAGAAAACACTTCAAACACCTAGTCTTTCTTCTTGAGAGTGCTCAGTACAACAAGCATCTCTTGTTCAAGATGGGGCACACTCCAGTTAAGCAATATCCTATCCACCTTCCTCAAGACCACTTTATTCCTTTCAAAACACATAAACTTGATTACAATTCCACACAACAGGTTGACTAACATCCACGAGCTTGGTGGAAAGCTGTCATGAACCAACCTAAGTGCACAAGCAAAACCGGGTCATACCCACTGCTCTAGTGGGGGGAACCAAGTCTCCCTCCCCCAGGACTACAATATCGCACTAGCACAAGCCTAGGGCTAGTAGGGTTTAGTTAACCCTCCATAAGTGCTGCAAACCCATGAAAAGAAGCTACATTTATCGCAATGCTAGTAGGGGTAATAGTCGAGAACGCTTCCCATTAGCTTTTAACCTACTCTTAACACGTTGTTCTATAGCAAACTTATGGGATCCGTAAAATTTTCTTATCTCTATATTTCCCTATTCATGATGCTCATCACCATCATCATTAGCTGCCATCTTTACTTTTTTATTCCCCCTTTGAATTGTAGTTTGAGCCGTTCGCCCCACTCACCTTGGGGCGACCCGGCACCTTGAAAGAGTTCGTCTCGTTTGGGAACTTGGTCGTTGCTCACGAGTCCGTCTCCACGTTTGGGAGGGGAGGGAAAAAAGGCTTCTGGCGTGAAGGGGACCCTATTTTCTTCGCGTTGGCGATTCGCGAAGGAGAACGTTCCGTGCATACGGAAAATAAAAGGCTTTTGGCGTGAAGGGGACCCTGTTGTATGGGCGAAGGAGAATGCTGTGTGCCTACAGCTTCACGTGCTTGACTTTGTCAAGGAAAGAAGCTTTGTCGCCCTCTTCCCACAAAGCTTCGACAAAGTTGCCTATGTTATTATCATGTGTAGAGAGAGTACCGTAGGCCTTTTTACGGTCGAGAATTGAGGCTGCACCTCAGACTCAGAACTGTTCAGTGAGGCTGAGGACCATTGATGCCAAGCCATGTTGCAGCCTCCGCATGATAGACGTTCGGATGGAAGGAGCCACATCGCGATACAAATGAACGATGTGGGCGCGAACTCCTCGAATCGTGCATCTCTAACCACAGCTGCTGATATGGGATCACCATTGATGATCGGGGCAAATGAAGGAAGAACAGAAGGGGCAAAAGAAGCTGGGGAAGTGGCCCTCCTCTTCCGCCTGGCTCGATGCGGTGTCGCGCAGGCTCTTGAAGCAGAATTGAGTGCATTAGCTGCCAAAGATTCGTTGTCTGGCATGATTGATCAGAAGAATGGCAGCGGGATGACCCCTTTGCACCTTGCCGCTGTTTATGGGCACGCAGAGGCAGTAAAGTGCCTGCTCCGCCACAAGGCGATTGTAGACATTCCAGACGAGAAGAATGGCGACACCCCTCTGCACCTGGCTGTCCTGATGGGGCACCTGCCCGTGGCCATGGTATTGGTGTGCGCAGGTGCGCAACTGTGTAAGAAGAACAAGGAAAATATGATGCCCGTGAGCTATGCAGTTAGACATGATAGCCAGCTGCATCTTCATCAGAAGAGATGCAGTGGTGGTGATCATGATATGCTGGAACAGTTGCTGCAGCATTTCCCCACCTTTTGTTCCGTGAGCGGCCACTGGCGAGATTCGGTGATCATGACCAGAAACGCAGATGCACGGGCTTCTCTCACCGACAAGCACAACAAGACCATCCTCCACTATGCAGCCCGATACGGCCAGAGCTCCGGCAGCATCGGCCGAGTGCTCAACTGTTGGGCTGCCTGTGGCGATGTTCGAGATGAAAGAGAAGATTACAATGTTTTCCTTGCGGAGGCCGTGGATGCTGGAAACGCAGAGGCTGTGAAAGCCATGAGGATTTTCGGCTTTCTTCCGCCAGATCAGCCGTCAAACTACGCCACGCTGCTGTCATCTGCGCTGCTGGGCGGCGGGGCGCAAGCTGATGATATGAACTTGGACAAGAGCAGAGCGGTTCTACACGAGCTTCTGGAGCTGGGGGTCCCATCAGGATTGGAGAATCAATCAAGGCTGAGCATTGACTCCTTGATAATGGTGCATCTCAAAGATGAGCTGATGAGAAGCAGCAGCGATGATGCAGGTGGGGCGCAGGCTGTGCCGGCGCTGGGCTACACGAACAAGCTATTAAGGACAGAAGTGTCTGACTTTGAGTCCTCTCTGCCCATCTATCTAGCCCTGTACGCCAAACGGTATCTGGCATTCGAATTCATGCTGGAGATGGTGCCGGGGCTGACCGTGAACCAATGGGACGAGAAGCACAAGAGGACGTGTCTGCACTGGGCAGTGGAGCACAGGAGGCCGGACATAGTGGTGAAGCTACTGAGTATGGGGAAGGCCACGTCGCGGATCAGTCCGAGCATAGAGGACACAGAGGAGAAGACGGCGCTGCAGCGAGCGTTCGAGAGCAAGCAGGAGGAGGTGAGGCGGCTGATGCTGGAGGCGGGGCCGCCGCCGTTCAAGTCACACGAAGAGAGGCTGTTCAAGGACAGGGAGGTGTACGTCGGGGTGGTGAACGCGATCCTGGTGGGGGCGGTGCTGGTGGCCAGCGTGACGTACGCGGGGTGGCTGCAGCCTCCGGCGCCGTCGTCGGCCGAGTTCGGGCGGCGCAGCTCCAAGGTGTTCTGGACGGCCAACAGCCTGGCCTTCTTCCTGGCCGTGGCCACGGTATTCGTGACCGTGGGCGCCATCCTGCCCACCCCTAAGAAGTACGTTGGCGCCATAGTGAAGCAGCTCCGGGGGGCCGTGGTGCTTGCGGCGTCTATCCTGGCCACGTCGCTGGTCCTGGTCCTGGCATCCTTCTCGGCGGCCGGCTTCGCAGCCATACCCCACGACCAGTACCACGCATACCGCGCCTCCATGGCCATGACCATCTCGTTGGGCGTGGCCCTCTGCACCGCCACCCTCGCCTCCTTCGCCTACCATCTCCACAACCTTCTACCCTCGCTCGCCACCCTCGCCCATTCCCTGCACTGCGGCCCCCTTCGACTGTCCAGGTTCGCCGGAAAGTCCGCCGCCTTAGTCGATCGCGTCGGCAGCAGCACCCGCGCCGGCTACCCCAACCTCCCCTCCGCGCAGGTCCACGATCTCCTCAATCGACCCGTCGCCATCCGCGCACGCCAGCACATCGTCTCCAGCTCCATCACTCCTCGCATCGCCGTCCTTTATGGATAGGCAAGTCCCACCAAGGCCTAAATTTGACGGGTTCCTCAAAATTTTATATGACAGGCATTTTTTAAAACTGCCTTTCGAATGACAGATGATAGACAATTTATGCTAGTCAAATGACAAGAAAAATATGCAAATGAAAAGTAACACGATTTTTAAAGTTTATAGGTCATAACATCAAATGAACAATCCAATTTAAATCGCATAACTATATAGCTTACTATTAATACTTCAGTAACAATATAAACATTAGATGATTGAAACTTTTAAATGAACACGATTGCATATTAGCAATAATATGATTCCATTTAATCATCCTAGTAGAAACAACATGAATTCGTCTACTCAATGAAATCCATGGGTGAACTAACAATAACATGAATCCATAATCCATTCAATCATTCTAATGGCATTGCCCTCCTATTCTTTGCTCCCATCCAAATGTCCCAAACATCTTTCCAGTCAATTTGAGAGCTATCACATGCATCAATGGATAGCAACATTAAGGCATCCAAAGTGTCAAGGCATAAGCTACACCTTGAGTTACTTTTTATTAGATTTTGCCGTGAAAATCCACGCTCGCATGAAGCTGTGCTTGCTGGGATAACCATGCTAGTCTGCCATAGATGCATCATGCCTGGATACAAGTCCCACCATGTCTTTGTAGTGCTGCATACTTCCCAAGCATCATGCATACCTCTATTTCTAGCAACTCGATATAACATGCCGATGAAATCCTCCCGTTCATTCATACACCTTCTAATATCAACGGTCTGACTGTCAACATTGAGTTTGTTGATAAGTCTTTCTAACCATTGTTGAGTCATTTTATCCCTCTCAATTGAATCCATAGGATATGAAGAAGGATTGAATATCTTGAATGCATTGAAGACTGGTAAATCTTCAAACCTACTAGTTAGAGCATCCAAAATGTTTTGCACATATGCTCGTGCAATAGAGATACATTCAGTTAGAGAACCTGTTTCACTTGCATCACATTCAAGTGATATATTCAAGTTCAATCCCTCATGTTCATTTTCCGAATCACTTGTAGCCTTAGATTTTTCCTTCTTTTTTGATGCTTTGGGAATTGGAATGTACTTCAATACATGTGTATGTACGACACCATTTGCATCCTTATACTCCAGCTTTCCATTGCTTGTCATCTTTAGAAATTCATTCAAATGCTTTGACCCAACACCAAATTGATTATCCTCACATATAAGATACCTTCTTTTAAATTTTTCAAAAGTCAAGTCAATAAGTGCACCAATCATAGTGACATCCATCTCTTGCCTTTGAAATTCGGAGTTTAACTTATTTAACTCTGCAAGCACATCTGCCGAAAGATGTATGATAAATTGCACCATAAAAGTTGTAGCATATCCATACCACTTCTTTTCATGTCTTTTCCATTGCTCAAGGATAGCAGGCATGATCTTCACAAACCTTTCCATCACTTGACCTCTAGAGAGCCATCGAACTGCATGAATTTGCAACATCTTTGCATCCATAATATCATACTCATGCATGATCTTCCATAGCTCCAAGTGGCGGTTTGTTGATCTACCTAACCATGCATACACTTTATTTGCAACTTTATCTACAAAAGAAAATACATGAGGATGTGAAATAAATCCATCCTTTGCTGCTAATGCTTGTCGGTGTGCAATACAATGTATCCCCATAATACGTGGAATTAGTGCTTGAAAGCGTGCCACAACTCCAGTCCGACGCCCTGTCATAGATGAAGCACCATCTGTTGCTATTGCAACAAGTTTAGACATATCCAAGTTGCTCTCTAGAAAGAATGCATTGATAGCATCATACATTGCCTCTGCTGTCCCATTATCCACTGGCAATAATCGCATAAATCTGCAAAATGCATGCCCTTTGCCCCCATCACTGATATACAAAATATAAATAATCAAATGTTTCTCCAATGTGCGATCAGTGCTCTCATCAATGAGCATAGAAAAGAAGGGACTTTTGCATACTTCTGCATACATTTGCTTCCTTACATGGTCTCTCATAGCCAATAACATCTCTCTTCCTGAAACCGGATTGACATATGATCCATATTCATTGGATGCAGGCATATCTGGAGTAGAAAGCTCTCTTTGCAACCTGCACAATTGTGGATATTTCTCTAGTGCCAAATCTTCACATGCACAAAAGTATATGAGCTTCATGCATGATATAATGCGCTTTTGCTCACTATGGACTATTGTGTCTAGTCCATGATCCATAGGTCCTTTGCCATCATTGCTAATTTTTGTTTTAGCAATTCGAGTACGTGAAGCATTAAGATGATCAGAAGTTTTCCCATGATCATTTAATGCAGATAGTTGGATGCTTTGAGAACCTGCTTGAGTGTAGGTATTCACTTTACCAGCATCTTCACACCACTGACATTTTATCCTTTCTTCATTACATATGCTTTTGCATATATAAGCCCATGGATGAAGCAAAGTCCATTGGTGTCGCCACTTTCTTTTGACCCTTTTAGAAGAAGGATCACCATGAGATGCACTCTCCGTTTGCTCATTTTCCATAATTGCACTTAGATCCTCTACATTAGATCCTTCTTGAGTAAAATTGACACTGGATTCCCCTTGAGACTTGTCACTATTCCCCCCCAACAATGTATCCTCTTGTCTTGCAGAAATATTTTGAGTTCTAGAAAAGAAAGATGTGATAGAAGGATCTGGCTTTCTTTTTCTAGTTGCACCCTTTTGAGATCCAGATGCATCCATCCTTGATTTATCTAATTGTACATAAAGAAGCCATATAATAAATATTACATTTTGTTGATATACATAAGCACTTTGAATAAATCTCATACTACATAATAAAAGAACTTTGTAACATATATCTAATATATAAGTATATGTATCACATAATTCTTTTCTATCAAAGTTAATACAAACACTTTCGAATAGATCTCATGCATGGCATTAAGTAAATGGCATGGCAATAAGCAAATGAGATATAGATTTGTACCTGATAAACTAATAATGTAGTTGAATCCACAAGGAACTCTCGAGTCCAAATTTTGAAATCGAAACTCAAATGCAATAGTATCTACAAGAAACACATCATTTAATTATTTCCATTGAAACTTAATTATTTAATTGTTCAGGTTCATAGAATAGTATTCGTTTTCCCTTTTCAAGTGCTTAATGCACTGCAAATCTGCCAGGCCCCCAGCTACTTATAAACAAGATAGTCCAGACTCCACACAGGCGGACTGACGGTTGCTTAGGCAACTCCTTCAAGTTCTTGCATCAGTCTAGTTTTTATCAACTTCGACCCACTGTGGAGGGGTCATGTTATGCGGTAGTGCAGTGCTTACGGTCTTGTGAACGAGTGCAGTCACCAGTGCATTAACACAAAGGGGGCTTCTTGGCGGATGAAGAACAGTGAACACGTTAACGGTTAACCATTACACTACACAGTGACATGTCACATACCTTCCTCGTCTACGGCAGCGCGTTTGACGGTGGACCACGGTCTGAGTCCTGACGTCGGACACTGGAGATTCACCACTCCAGGAGTCGCCGGCGAGTCTGTGGGCTGGAGGCTGGAGCGGCGAGCCTGGCGTGACGCGTCCACTGTCCCTCACGTGGGGAGGGTGGCACCAGGGACTCGGGAGGCTCAGACAGTCATCGCCCTCTGATTACAGAGGCGCAGGCCGCTGACGTGTCGATCCCGCTTGGCACCCCAGGCGGGTCCTGAGTCTCCTGACTCCTCGCCCTTCAGACCAGGATCAGCGCCCGCTGATTATAGAGGCGTAGGCCGCCGAGTCCCGACGTGTCGATCCTGGAGGCTGGATTCCTGCTTGGCTCCGCTGACGTGTCGATCCCGCTTGGCACCCCAGGCGGGTCCTCGCCCTTCACACCAGGAGCGTCCGCTGTCGTCCTACTTGGCTCCCTAACAGAGTCGCGACTCGCTAGTAGCTCAGATGGGCTGCGGGCAGTCTCGACTCTTAGTGGACAGTGGAACTGTGGAATCTTCTGGATGGTGGAGCTGCGAGCAGCGACTCAGGCGAGCGAGTTGTAGCCTGCAACCTGCAGGCTGCGACTCTGCAGATTACGAGCGTCGAGCTGCTGATCTTTCTCGTCTACTGGCGACTGGCAAGATGGAGACTCGAGACTGGAGCAGTGGAGACTCGAGAGCAAATACCTTCAGGCTTCGATCAAATACCTTGGTCCTTAGTACTTATTAACTGGTTACTGGAGTCTGGGATTGCGGGCAAATACCTTAAAATTCACAATAAGTATTAAGACCGACGAATCACGATGCCTCAGACCTCTCGACTCTCGAGTCTCTCTTTTTCTTTTGGTTTTTTGAAAGTTGACCGACCAATACTATTTTTTTTAATATATTAAATAAGTTAACTTGATTATGTATATATGTATTATTATAATTTGTATGTATGTATACGTATGCATAATATATATACTAAGAAAAATGAAAGGTGAATTATACAATGTGACATGTCAAATAACAAGTAACTTTTAATACTATATGTCATGATGACAGGTAAATTTCAAGCTTGAACATGTATTATGACAAGCTATTTTCAAAAATGCTTGTTTTGACAGGCAAAATAGCCCTTGACAGGAAAAACAGCCGTCAAATTTAGGCCTTGATAGGCATACCAACAAAAAGTTCCATGCATGGGGAGTGACGCCCACATGTTCATGTCCTTTATTCACCAAAAACCTTTTTCCACAGCCAATGTAGAAACCTAAAACTAAGGTTGCTTACATACTACCAAGTTATGGGCACCCCCTTTGCAAGTTACGAATCACTAAAAATATAATTTAGCGATTAAGCATCCACATTAAATAGGACAACTCCCCCTCGTCCCCCACCCCGCCCCCCAAGAAAAAGAGTATCCCCCCAACTGACAAGGAGGCACTTTTTTGCACGTGTATTAAATCAAATAATCATATATTTGTTATTCTCCACTTCTTTTAACAAAGTGTATCCTTTTGATATGTAAAGGTCTTGTGCGCATATCCATGCCTAGTTTTAAAAAGTGCATGTGGTGCCGCCTAATGCACGACTTGACAAAGCTCTTAATTTTGAAGAGCTTTGCCCAACGTAGCTATGGCTCTCTCTCATTTAACCATTACATGCCCTCTCTCATTAATCTAGTTCTCCACTTCTCAGCACCGAACACATAAAAATCCGAATGATAACGAGTGTAATGAACTCGCCAACTCACCTTCTTATTGTAGTCAAGGCTTGAAGATACATCGACGACTCCATGACTTGACTACGGCTCCTCATGAATGCTCACTTTTTATTGCTTTGATTCGATTCATCTGAGCTATGCATATCGAAAGGAACTGAAAAGAAGAGGATAGAAGAGGAGAAAAGCTTCTCCACAACCAATCTGTCACTCTCTTCCTCAAGCTCTCTCTCTCTCTCTCTCTCTCTCCACACAAGCTAGTAAGATGCAAGAAGTAAAGGATAAGTGTGCACACACTAGAATGAGTTTATCCATTCACTTTTTTACTTTTATACATAGGGCTTTTCAAAATGGGGGCTTCCTTCCAAAGTTCCATATCCGTTCCTTTTTTACTCAAGTATAGTCTTTTTCCTCATTTGCATTTATATGGAAGATTCAATTCATGCACCTTGGTCCATTCCATCTCCATGCCTCGAAGAGTTCTTCAAGAGGCTCTAGGTTAGCTCCAAGATTACCTCGTATTTCTCTCTTCAAAAGCTTAAGGATTTTCATTAGCTCTAGCTTATTGGGATGGCACTTGGTAGGTCATGGGGGAAGTTTAGGCTTTGTTTGCACTTCATGCCATCATGTAGATTCGGGCTAAAGGTAACCCATTCTTTGAGCCATCCCATTATTATTTCTTGATTTCCTTTTCACTCACTCTAGTGGCTATTTATTTATAGTCTTCCTTATTGTTTGAGAAGAGCAAGTCAATGGTTGCAAAGATATGCGTCCAATCTCACTCGTCATCTTGACAAGGTATATAGTTGGTAAGTGAGCTATAGTTTGAGAAGCTATTAGAATCTCTTTTTGGTATAACTAAGATGGCATCGATATCGATGGGTAAGGTCTTCCATATGTCCATCACTATTCTTATTGCCTCCCTATAATTTCTAAAAAACATTAGGCTATTGTCCTAGTCCTCAATTGTATGTATGTTTCTCATTCGCAGTCTACGTAGTAGCAACATATCATAGTTAACTCCTTTCATGAGAATGAAGTTGACTGAGAGTTCGATACCTATAACGTTAATTGGACAGCCCTTCAAAAGTTTGAATGGTCTAACCTTCGTTCCATTGGCCAATGCCACATTAAAGTAAGTATTTTTGACAGGTGGGCTTTCTTATGTTTATGGGACCACATGGCTAAGGATAATAACTATTGCCCTAGCTAGTGTCAACAATTCATTTCTTACTTATGTGGCCCAATGCAATAACTAGGAGAACTATATGCATTTTCCTCCCTTCCCAAAAGACATTGACTTGTAGAGTTCCTGACACAAGGTTGAGGGTCATGCTTGATTTGTATCTTTCAAATTTGCATGACTACATGATTACCACTTCAAGTTGTATCCGTCCTATCCACTCCTTTAGTATTTTCAAGAGTATAAGATTTTGTTTTAGCAAACATATTTGAGTGGTAAAGAGACGTGAGGAGTTCACTATATGTATACCCTCTATATCATGTCCATTCAAGGCCTATTTATCATTTTCTATTCAATTTATAAATAACCATTTTATATGGTACCCTTTTTTATGCAAAAATTTTATTGGACCTACATGGTGATATGTATATATATTTATCATGACCCCTCCCAAGCAAAGAGATTGGATTAGAGATTAGAGTAGTAGCTAATAGATTTACACCAATTCTTTTGTATTTGTGCATTCTATCCCTCTACCTCTAATGTTCATGGTCTTGGATTTTCAGTATCCACTTGTTCATGAGCTTTTGATGAGCTATGGAGGATGGCATCTTGGAGTATCATCTTGTGTGGATGATGTGAAACTGTGCAATGAAAGAGGAAACACAAAATAGAGAGAGAAGCAAAGAGAAAGGATGCAATGAAAGAAGGGAATGGAATGAGAAAATCTACCCTAAATTCTAAAAGAATGCTTGATACAAAGAGGACTAATCAATCCTTACACGTAGCCCAAGGAGTGGAAGGTAGCACTAGAAGATGGAGAACAGTCTCTATATACCAGAGTATCCTTAAACCTACAAAAATGATATATGAATGACTAAACAAGTGTAGTGGACAACTATACATAGCTAAAAGTGCAAAAAATTAACTAATTGATCATCATGAATAAACTAATCAAGAAAATGTAGATCACCATGAAAAATGTTGGCTGTCCCATCCTAGCTAGTGTGAACATAGTCTAGACCCATTGAAAAAGAAATACGTTGAGTTGAAAAGTAACAGTCAATGTGAACACTCCTAAATTTGACAAAAAAGAAATGCATGCGCTCTAGAAAAAGCTGCCTCCTCCATAAAAACATACACTACAAGATATAGGCCTTATACCGACATTAAAAGCGACGAAAATGTTAATAAAGAAAATTTCACCCGTCGTCGCAAAAAGCGTTGTTATTGGCGATGCCATAGAACAGTTGGTACTAGCATCATTATCAGCGTCGCTATTTGCGGCAGTATTTGCGACGCTGATATACCGACGCTGATAACGACGCTTTGCGACGCTAATAATGATGCCAATAACGACGTGTGTAGTAAATTTGCGACGCTAATAGCGATAGTAACAGGGGAAAAAAATTTGCACTATGTGCTTTATTTGGGCCATACAAAATAGTTTCTGCACTATGTACAATACTCGTGTAAATAAAGATAAAGTGTATTTAAATCATAACACTAATACATGAAATAAATACATGATCACATAATGAAAGTGACTGGTACAATCGTGGCAAGATATCACACTACAAGGATTTGAGCTAGTAGCGACGCCGATTAGCGACGGCGGGTAGCGGCGTCGCTATTGACGTCGCTATTTGCGTTGCTATTTAGCGACGCAAATAGCGACGCTCCATAGGGAAAAAAAGCGGGCCGAAACCGAGCGTGGTTTCATTTCGCGTTTGTGGCTTGTGTGTTTTGAGAGCGAGAGCGAGGGAGAGAGCGACCGTCGTGAGAGAAGGAGAGGAAGAAGACTTGCCGCCGCCTCCGCCGTTGTTCGCGAAGGAGAATAGGAGCCTTCATCGCAAAGAGGAGCTGCCCCACACTCGCCATATCTCATCGGTGAGTCTCCCTCTCTCTTTCTTAGGCTTGTTTAAGGTTTAAATCACTTTCTCTTTTGCTTGTTTAGGAGAGGAAATGAGAGAGAAAGAGAGGGAGAGGGAGAGAGAGGGAGAGAAAGAGAAAGAGAGGGAGAGGGAGAGGGAGAGGGAGGGAGAGTGCATTCTCTCTCTCCCTCTCCCTTTTGCTTGTTTAAGGTTTAAATCACTTTCTTTTTTGCTTGTTTAGAAGAGGAAATGTGAGAGAAAGAGAGGGAGAGGGAGATAAAGAGAAAGAGAGGGAGAGGGAGAGGGAGGGGGAGGAAATGAGAGAGGGAGAGAAAGAGAAAGAGAGGGAGAGGGAGGGAGAGTGCATTCTCTCTCTCCCTCTCCCTTTTGCTTGTTTAATGTTTAAATCACTTTCTTTTTTGCTTGTTTAGGAGAGGAAATGAGAGAGAAAGAGAGGGAGAGGGAGAGAGAGGGAGAGAAACAGAGTGAGGGGAAGGAAATGAGAGAGGGAGAGAAAGAGAAAGAGAGGTAGAGGGAGAGGGAGAGGGAGGGAGAGTGCATTCTCTCTCTCCCTCTCCCTTTTGCTTATTAAATGTTTAAATCACTTTCTTTTTTGCTTGTTTAGGAGAGGAAATGAGAGAGGAGGAGAGAAAGAGAGGGAGAGGGAGAGGGAGAGAGAGGGAGAGAGAGAGAAAGAGACGGAGAGGGAGAGGGAGAGGGAGAGGGAGGAAATAAGAGAGGGAGAGAAAGAGAAAGAGAGGGAGAGGGAGAGGGAGAGGGAGGGAGAGTGTATTCTCTCTCTCCCTCTCCCTTTTGCTTTTGGAGAGTGTTAAGATATATTGTGAGAGGGAGAGGAAATGCGAGAGAAAGAGAAAGAGAGGGAGGGAGAGGGAGAGAGAGGGAGAGAAAGAGAAATATAACATATATTGGAATGAAACCTATTGTTGATTATGATAATGGTATCCACTTTGCTTTTTTTATGGGTACCATTACATCGACTCCTTAAGAGGGCTAAAAATTAGACATACACTTTATAAAGTCTAATTAGGAGATTTATGATGCACGATAATAGACTTATCGATAATGGTATGCAATGTGCTTTGCCATGGGCCACGTACATTGGTGACTCTTTAAGATGGCTTAAAATTGGTCATGTCCTTCATAATGTCCAAGTAGGGGATCTAATTTTGATATGCATAATTCATTGTTTTTGTATTAACTTTATAGGCATAACAAATTAGAAATCATGCCAACTAGTCAACGGAAGGACTAAAAGAAAATGATACGCTAGCTAATGGACATTACAGTACTTCATCAAAATGAACCCAAAAGTATTGTTATAGAAGAAGAATCCCTTAAATTGAGTATAGGATATTTTCTCTCAAGTCTTATGACTATGAGTAGAATTGATTGAAACAAATTTTATTACTATAGTTGATAAATTTCATAGATGGCATTAATTTTAATACGCGATCCCAGGACAAAAAAACCACATTTCTAAGATGCTTTTTGTTGAGACTGATTTATTATTAGACTAAGAGATCGTCAATGATGCTCATAAATGGATTACTTGTTGAGATATCGAGCTCCACTCGTGATATGCCAAGGTGACCGTTGTGCATTTATGTCACCGACTTGTCAGTTGTTGCAGATACGGTTGGTACACCGCCCATGAATAATAGCTAGATGACAGCTATCCTTATCTACTCTAGTTCGTGGCTCAGTTAGTATGCCACTTTAGTTAGTTGAGTTTGGTTTGAGACCCATATATAGGGTTCTTCTATTTCTATGTACTAGACTTCTTTTTGGCTTACACAACTAAGAAGAGGAAAACTGTTTTCAGCCTCCACCTTTGTGTGTGCAGGAATTGGGATTGAGCTCGAGGGGGAGTGTTGAGATATCGAGCTCCACTCGTGATATGCCAAGGTGACCGTTGTGCATTTATGTCACCGACTTGTCAGTTGCAGATGCGGTTGGTAAACCGCCCATGAATAATAGCTAGATGACAGCTATCCTTATCTACTCTAGTTCGTGGCTCAGTTAGTATGCCACCTTAGTTAGTTGAGTTTGATTTGAGACCCATATATAGGGTTCTTCTATTTCTATGTACTAGACTTCTTTTTGGCTTACACAACTAAGAAGAGGAAAACTGTTTTCAGCCTCCACCTTTATGTCTATTCCCCCATTGTGCAAGTAAGAAAGCTACAAGTGAGACTCCTTCCTTCTCTCCCACAATCTTGACATTACTTATACTCAAAGCCCTCTAGTGCAGTTTTTTACAATAACGAATAATTATGTACCGAGATAAAAAAATCCTTGAGCATGATATAGGGCCGAGATATAACATCAATAAATCTCTCAACTACTATGTACAATGCAAGATTTATGGTCAACTTGCAACTTGACATACATCTCCATAAAGCTATCCATTTGAGCCTCATTTGCTGTAATGTAGATAAGATGGAAAACGAAGAAGGTCTTATTGTTCAAGATCGCGAGGCGTATCTTAATCAGCGTGTCCCATGTCCTTGCTTTCAATGCAAGTTGGAAATTAGACGAAAACGCCGATTGTCTATAGAACACGTACGACGATTTGGCGAGTTTCAATCTGAGATCATTGATCAGGCGATTGCAGATTTTCAGCAAACGATAATTTGAAGTTAATATTAATCATGCATTGTACTTGCAAGCTAATTGAAAATGGGGTACACAATAATGGCTGGGTCTTGTTGGTAAATTTTCTATCCAGGGGGTGATGTCTCGACCCAAGGGGGAGTGCACCCTTTGTGGCCAATTAGAAGAGTTCGTGGATGTGCGATGGATGGATTGCAGGAGCCAATCCACCACTCGCAAGGCCCATCCATACCGTCAATGCCAGAGGAGACAAACAACCTTCCCGACCTACCTACAATCTTGGAGCTTGAGATGGAGGCAATGATCGATGCATTGACTCCCATGGATGTCGAGACATCTGACCCGCTTAGAGAGGAAGCATCCATACCATTATATGATGGGTGCCGATTATCTCGGTTGAAGACATTGCTTGCACTCTTAAGTGTGCAAGCAAAATATGGGTGGAGCGATACGAGTATGACCGAGTTATTCAGGTACCTTGCACATAGGCTTTATTGATTTTTTTTTGACACTATTATTACAAACATTTGTGCTTTTTCAAGGTGTTTTATGATTTTTTTCAGGTTATTGAAATATCATATATTACCACGTGTAAATACCATGCCTGAGTCTCGTGATGATGCACGACATGTTTTACGGAAGCTTGGCATGGACTACAATAACATCCATGCATGTATCAACGACTGCATACTATTTCGAGATGAATACGAGACTATGGAGACATGTCCAAAGTTTGGTGCTCACAGGTATCGACAGGACTTGCAAGGGCAAACCATCCCTCAAAAAGTTCTCAGACACTTTCCGCTCATCCCCCGCATAAACCACATGTTTCCACGTCCGGCATGGCAAGCTTGACAACGTGGCATGTGCAGAATAGGTCCACAGATGGAGTTCAACGAATATCAGCGGATTCGCGCGCATGGAGCCACATTGACTAGACCTTCCCAGGCTTTGCGCGAGAGCCAAGGAATCTTCGGCTCAGTCTCGCAATGGATGGTGTGAACCCATTCGGTCTGTGCTCAACTTCTTACAATGTGTGGCCTATAGTGCTTGTCAACTACAACATCCCTCCATGGCTTTCTACGAAGAAAGGACATCTCATCCTTAGCTTGCTCGTCCCAGGCCGCTACAAAGTAAAAAATATGGATGTGTATCTTCGTCCATTAGTCGATGAGCTTAAGATTTTGTGGGAGGAGGGGGTCACTGTGCAAGATATGAGCAGGCGCGATGGTTAGCGGTCAGCCAACATTCGAGCCATTCTCATGTGGACGATGCATGACTTTCCGGGATTGGGAGAGTGCTCAAGTGAGCAGACCTCCATTCTCGCTGGTAATATCTATATTTTATCTCATTCAATCAAGTATTCATTAGGTCGTGGCTCGCCTTATAGGTCTGGTTACCTCAGGTTATCATGCATGCCCATTGTGTGGGCCACAGTTAGACTCTCGAAGGTCACGAACCATGAAGAAGATGATATATCAAGGACACGCCGCTTTCTTGTCGGAGGATCATGAACTCAGGGAAGGTTTTCTTGGACGACCTCCAATACGTATGAACGCCGCAAGCTGATACCAGCTGAAAATGGTAAACCCGGAATCACATCCAAATGGAATGCGACGGTTCTCTGTTTTCTACAAGTTGCCATATTGGACCCACTTACAGGTCAACCACTTGTTGGATCCCATGCATATTTTCAAGAATGTGGGCAGCTTGCTATGGGACCACATCACAGGAAAGAGAGACACTATAGGGTCACGAATGGATTTGAAGGAGATAGGTAAGATGGAGGCACTTTGGCTGCAGTCGAGTGCTGATGGTGGAGTGCAGCTTTCTCGCGCTCCTTGGGTTTTGTCCACCAAAGAAGAGCGCATTGTGAAGCAAGTAATCAAGTCTATCCGCACTCCGATGGGTATGATGCGTTCTCTCAGGTCCGCATTTTCTAAAGATGACCAATTGTCGAGGCTAAAATCCCATGATGGGCATAAGATATGTCAGGTTTGTGAACAGAACAGATTGTAATTAGCGTGGGCATTTTGCAATTTAAAAAGTGGCAATTATTCATAATGCTTTCTCATTTGTGGCAGTTTGTCCTACCAATCGCGATCGCAGGATGCCTTACTCCAGAAATTCGCGGGGCCATTTACAAGTTGTCGACTTTGGTGCAATGGATCTCACAGAAAGAGATTAAGACGTCCTCTATTGAATCCGCGAGGCGGGGAGCAGTGGAGACGGTCTGTCTCTTTGAGAAATACTTGCCCACTAGCATGCTCACGATACAAGTCCACCTTCTTGTGCATCTTGTGGACGAAGTGGAGATTGCTGGACCTGTCCATACGTGATGGATGTTCTTCTTGGAGCGCTTCATGAAAACCCTGAAAGGCTTTGTGTGACAACGAGCTCGGCTAGAAGGTAGCATGGCCGAAGGTTGGTTGGTGTCAGGGGCGTTAGTGTATATCTCACAATGGCTACCAACGGTGGAACCAGACAATGAAATGCTATGGACGCTGAAGGACGATGATAGACTGACCGGAGATGTGGTGGTTGGAAATGGATGCCTCAATGGAAGAGAATGTGAATCGCTTTTGTATGTTGCACCATGCCTCCATGGAGACATGGCTCGCCAAGTATCAGATTGCAAGGCAAGATCGAGAGGAAGCACGAGCTAAATTCCGACGCAGTACGCGTCATCGACCGATTCGATATCCCAAAGGCATGGAGGAGATGCCGCGGTTTATGTCAACACGATGGTTGCATGGAGCCTTGACCGCAGTATCCAGCGAAGGGACAGAGTTCTCAATGGAGGAGTGGGAATTCTCGAGGGGATGTAGTCCAAAGGTGATGAGGGGTTTAGAATATGTCGTATCTAAATTTTATATGCGACATCTAATTTGAGTGTTTCAATGTACAGTACAAAATATATAGTGCAATGTAGTCGCGTGGACGACATTTTCGCGTGGAGCGTATTGACAAAATGCGCTCCACAATGGACTGTGGTGTCATGGCAAGGTTTGAGCAAGAGAGCCGGCGACGAGCAACGGATCCGAACACGGTTGTGGATGAGATGAAGTATTTTGGGAACTTGCAAAGTATTATTACGGTGGATTACCATAGCTTCTCCATGATACTATTCGATGTGCAGTGGTTCAAAGTGGTACTTGGAGGAGCTAGAGCAACAGTTCGACGAGGTCCATCTGGATTTCTCAAAATAGATTCTGAAAAAAAATGGACGGATTTGCGCGACACCTTTGTGTTGTCGGCCCATTGTGAACAGGTGCATAGAGTCATTTGCTTGCTGATTGTAATACGACATGGTTTATGTCACAATGGTTTGAACTCGCTTTGTACGTGTTTGTGAACATGTAATCTTCTATCCAAACCCCCGACAACCTCGATGGTGGTATGTTATACCTTCAACTCCTCGAAGTGCAAGAGTATATGATCAAAGCGATGTTCCAGGCATAGATGAAGATAATATGCAAATAGAGGGGTCGATATTACAAGGGGTGGAGGCCGCCGCAAGCTTGGAGCCCGCATCGGCTAACAATGATGGAAATACAAGAGACCAAGAATTTTTTGAGAACGAGGCAGACTCATTCTTTTGTGGTGACATGTCTATCGACCTTCCAGTGTATGCAGAGTTGTGCCAGGAGATTAACATGGGACCATAGGATACTTCATTCTTGGAGCATCCACTTACTCAATTCGTTGTTTAGATCTCTTATAAAGGTACATAAGATATGCATTTTAAGAGGGATTTTTTAAAAATGATTTATATTATTGTGCTTTGTATAGTTTAAATTGATTATTCTAACACCATTTTTTATCTGTGCAGGTGACATTTTCAGGATGAGTCGAGGGATGAGCGATGAGGAGTTTCAGGACATGATGGCACGTATATCTCTAGACCAACTCGCGAGATTCAGAGAGATGGCAGACCAGGAGTTGTCTCCTTCTTTGTCAGGGCGCTCTGCTAGATCAGCTTCTGCGCGATCAGATGCTTCAGCTTCGAGCAGACGATCTCGACGCTCACGACTTGGGCCAGAGAGAGGGACTGCATCGGGATCAGGGGGATGCTGCTGTGGAGACATGGATGTGGTGTCTCCGTCTCATCGTTCAGCTAGAGCTGCATCACCTCCAGGATTTGTCACACCTGTGGGGACGTCTACTCTAGTTACTCCGACTTTTGCGCAGCTATGCAGGTGTCACCCCTTTTGGTGGCACCACTTTTGGTGGCACCCCTTTGAGTGGCACTCCGAGAGAGGTTACCCCCATCGGTACACCGGATGTAGAGGGGTATCCTGGATATGCCCAAGAGCATGGACGGAGATGGGAGAGGACCCATCTTAGGCAGACTCCTAGGGGTTATGGATATTTGGTTGATAGTAGGTCATGAGCCATCATCATGAATGATGAGGGGAGGAGGGTGATGGCTCGCATGAGAGAGTTGTGCCAACAAGTTTTTCGGCACAACGTCCTAGATCATTGGAAGAACATACCGGAGGGGAGCAAGGACTACATAGTAGCATCCTTGCACGAGGAGTTTCCGGTGCCAGCCGCAGTAAATAGATTCTCTACGGGCTGGATGATGGATTGCATGCGTGCATACATGTCACATAGAGGATCTGACGCACGCAAGGCAATCAAGAGTGGGGCTGCAAAGCCCGAGTGGTTAGATGTAGACGACTAGCGTCGACTGAGGGAGGAGGCTACAGATTCGCTAGGACATTGGAGTCAGCAGCGCGATGCGGCGAGGGCACGACTCGAGGCCGGAGTGGTCCATCATCTTGGGAGTGGCAGCCACAGGACATATTTGGAGGACTTTGTAAGTTTCTCTTTTGTTTTGCTTGTTTGTTTTTTTGAAATATTATTTGTACTGACAATCATGTTTCTAACAGTTAGCATTTTGTTTTCTTTGCAGCACTCCATTACAAATCGCGATCCGCAAGGCCTTGAGACTCGATATGCAGAGAGGCACGGTCTCAATGCATTGATCGACCGATTGTATTTGAATGCATTATTATATGGTGGATTGATGTGTTGTTTCTTTTTCTGTAGAATCCGTTCGATGCTCCTTTGCAGCAGGACGAGCTTTCAGGGGATGAGGATTTGTAGCTCGCCCTTGGATCCTTGGAGCTCACACACCTTTATTTTTTAGTCGCCTGATCTACGTAGACATTTTCTATGTATTAGTGATATCCTCTCATGATTGTACCAATCGTTTTTTATGCGATCATGTATTTATTTCATGTATCAGTTTTATGATTTCAGTATACATTCTTTTTGTTTGCAAGCGCTTTGTATATAGTAGTGCAGAAACTATTTTGTATGGCGCTCATACAGCACACAGTGCTATATGTGGCAGGGCAGCTTGCTGTCCTGCCAAAATTTTTTTCCCTTGTTACTGTCGCTATTTGCGTCATAAATTTAGTGCTCACGTCGCTATTGGCATCGCTATGTCCGTCACAAATTTACTGGTTGCGTCACTATTGGCGTCGCTATATGTGTCGCTATATGCGTTGCAAATGTGGCGCATATAGCGATGCATATAGCGACGTCAATAGCAACGTTTCTATGGCGTCGTCAATAACGACGCTTTTTGCGACGACGGGGAAAAATTTTGTTGTTTGTATTTTCATCACTTTAAACGTCGGTATAAGGTCTATATCTTGTAGTGTCACTACTACATAGAAAATGTCTACACAGATCACGTAACCAAAAAAGAAGGGTGTGTGAGCTCCACGGATCCAAAGTTGAGCTATAGATCATCGCCATCTGAAAGCTCGTCCCGCTGCAAAGGAGCATCGAACGGACTCTGCAAAAAAAGAAACAACTACACATCAGTCCACTATACAATAATGCATTCTAATTAAACATGGTAACTATGGATAAGAAAGATGAGTGACTTACAGGACCGCCGCGTCCATACAATCCGTTGATCAATGTAGTGAGACCGTATCTCTTTGCATATCGAGTCTCAAGGCCAGTCGGATCGTGATTTGTAATGGAGTGCTGTAAAGAAAATAAAATATTAACTGTTAGAAACACGATTGTCAGTACAAAGGATATTGTAAAAAAATAAGCAAGCAAAACAAAAGAAAAACTTACAAAGTCCTCCAAATATATCCTGTGGCCGCCACTCCCAAGATGATGGACCACTCCGGCCTCTAGTCGTGGCGCCCTCGCCGCCTCGCATTGCTAACTCCAATGTCCTGGAGAATTTGTAGCCTTTTTCATGAGTCAGAGCCAGTTGTCCGCGTCTAGCCACTCGGGCTTTCTAGCCCCACTCTTGAGTGCCTTGCGTGCATCCAATCGTCTGTGTGACATATATGCAGGCATGCACTCCATCATCCAACTCATAGAAAATCTATCTGCTATGGCTGGTACGGGAAGCTCCTCGTGCAAGGATGCTACTATGTAGTCCTTGCTTTCCTCTGATATATTTTTCCAATGATCCAAGACGTGCCGAAAAACTTGTTGGCACAACTCTCTCATGCGAGCCATCACCCTCCTCCCCTCATCATTCATGATGATGGCTCTTGACATATCATCTACAAGGTAGGCATGCCTAAGATGGGTCCTCTCCCACCTGCGACCACGCTCTTGGGCATATCCAAGAGACCCCTGTACATCTGGTGTATCGACTAGGGTAGTATCTATCAGAGTAGCACCCATAGGAGTGCCACTTGTGGATGGCTAAGAAAAATCCAAAGTGACTGGAGTAGACGTCCCCACAAGTGTGACAAATCCCGGAGGTGACGCAACCCTAGAAAAACGACGAGACGAAGACACCGCGTCCGTACCTCCACAGCAACCACCTGAGCCACACTCTATGGAACCGCTACGAGAGCGAGGAGTAGCACCTGTATCCTGAGCCGACCGCGGGCTCACTACATTCAGATCTCTGTAGCATCCCCCTAAAGCACTCCCTCCATCTGGCCCAAGTGTGGAGCATCGACCTCGTCCGCTCGAAACTGAAGCATCAGATCGCGCTGAAGTAGATCTAGTAGAGCGGCCTAACGATGTCCGAGACAGCTCCTAGTCTGCCATGTCTCTGAATCTCGCCATTTGATCTGGAGACATACATGTGAAGATCTCCTACAACTCCTCATCGCTCATCCCTCGACTCATTCTAATGATCTAAGTATCCATAAAGGTCACCTGCACAGACAAAAAATGATGTTAGCATAATCAATTTAAATCATACAAAGCACGGTAATATAAATCTTTTAAAAAATTATCTTACTTAAAATGTATATCTTATGTACTCTTATAAGCGATTCGTCAATGAATTGAGTAGGTGGATGCTCTAAGTATGAGGTATCCTATGGTCCCATGTCAATCTCCTGACACAACTCGGCATAAACTGGAAGGTCGATAGACATGCAACGACAAAAGGATGAGTCCACCTCGTTCTTAAAGAATTCTTGGACTCCTGTATTTTCATCATTGTTACCCGATGCTAGCTCCTCTACATGCTCTAAGCTTTCGCTGGCCTCCACCCCTTGCAATATCAACCCCTCTATTTGCATATTGTCATCATCTATACTCGGAACATCACTTTCATCATATACTCTCGCACTTCGGGGAGCTGAAGGTATAACATACCACCATTGAGGTTGTAGGGGGTTTGGATAGAAGATTACATGTTCACAAACACGTACAAGAGAGATTTAACTATTGTGACATGTACCATGTCATAATACAATTAAAAAACAAATGAGTTCATGCACCTGTTCACAATGGGCTAGCAGCACAAAGGTGTTGTGTAAATCCGTCCATTTTTTTTCGGAATCTATTTCGAGAAATCCAGATGGACCTCGTCAAACTGTTGCTCCAGCTCCTTCAAGTACCACTTTGAACCAGTGCACATCGAATAGTATCATGGAGAAGCTATGGTAATCCATTGTAATAATACTTTGCAAGTTCCCAAAATACTCCATCTCATCTATAACCATGTTTGGATCCATTGCTCGTCATCGACTCTCTTGCTCGAACCTTGCCATGATACCACAGTTTGTTGTGGAGCACATTTTGTCAATACACTCCACACGAAAATTCCGTCCATGCAACCACGCTGCACTATATATATTTTGTACTGTACATTGAAACACTCAATTAGTTGTCGCATATAAAATATAGATATGACAAATCCTAAACATGTCATCACCTTTGGACTACATCCCCTCGAGAATTCCCACTCCTCGGTTGAGACCTCTGCCCCTTCGCGAGACGCTGTGGTCAAAGCTCCATGCAACCATCACGTTGACATAAACCGCAACATCTCCTCCATGTCCTCAAGATATCGAATCGGTTGATGGCGCGTACTATGTCAAAATTCAGATCGTGCTTCCTCTCAATCTTGCCTAGCTTGCTGGTACCTGCTGGCGAGCCACGTCTCCATAGAGGCATGGTGCAACATATAGAAGCAATTCACTTTCTCCTCCATTGCAGCATCCATTCTTTTTTCTACTCCATTTCCAACCACCACATCTTCGGTCAATCTATCATCATCCTTCAGCGACCATAGCATATTGTTGTCTGGATCCACCATTGGTAGCCATTGTGAAATATGCACTAGCGCCTCAGACACTAACCAGCCTTCAGCCATACTTATGGTTGAGCTCGTTGTCGCACAAATCCTTTCAGGGTTTTCATGAAGCGCTCCAAGAAGAACATCCATCGCGTATGGACAGGTCCAGTAATCTCCACTTTATCTATAAGACGTGAGCATGCTGGTAGGCAGGTATTTCCCAAAGAGACAGATCGTCTCCACTGCTCCCCGCCTCGCGAATTCAATAGAGGACGTCTTAATCTCCTTCTGTGAGATCTATTGCACTAAAGTCGATAACTTGTAAATTGCCCTGCGTATTTTTGGAGTAAGGTATTCTCGATCGCGATTGGAGTACAAACTGCCACAAATGAGAAAGCATTATGAACAGTGACTACACTCCAAATAGCAAAATGCGCAAGCCACTTACAATCCATTCATAGTACAAACTTGACATTTCTTATGCCAATCATGGGATTTTAGCCCTGATAATTGGTCGTCTTTAGAAAACGCAGACCTAAGAGAACGCATCATACCCATCAGAGTGTGGATAGACTTGACTACTTGGTTCACAATACGCTCTTCTTTAGTAGACAAAATCCAAGGAGCGCGAGGTAGCTGCAAGCGACCATCAACACTCGACTGCGGCCAAAGCGCCTCCATCTTGCGTACCTCCTTCAAATCCATTCGTGCCCCTATAGTATCTCTCTTTCCTGTGATGTGGTCCCATAGCAAGCTGCCCACGTTCTTGAAAATATGCATGGGATCTAACAAGTGGTTGATTTGTAAATGCGTCCAATATGGCAACTTGTAGAAAACTGAGAATCATCGCATTCCTTTTAGATGTGACTCCGTGTGGACCATTTTCAGCTCGTACCAGCTTTGGGCATTCATATGTATTGGAGGTTGTCCAAGAAAACCTTCCGTGAGTTCATGACCCTCTGGCAAGAAAGTGGCATGTCCTTGATATACCATCTTCTTCATGGTTCGTGACCTTCAGGAGTCTAACTGTGGCCCACACAATGGACATGCATGATAACCTGAGGTAACCAGACCTGTCCCAACACCTCTATCCAGTGAATACAAACTTGAACGAGCTATGATAGATATTACCAATGAGAACGGAAGACTATGTACCTGAGGACTCTCCAAATCCCGGAAAGTCATGCATCGTCCACATGAGAATGGCTCGAATATTGGCAGACCGTCGACCATCGCGATTGCTCATATCTTGTACGGTGACCCCCTCCTCCCACAAAATCTTAAGCTCATCGACTAATGGACTAAGATACATGTCCATATTTTTTACTTTGTAGTAGTCAGGGACGAGTAAGCTAAGGATGAGATGTCCTTTCTTCGTAGAAAGCCATGGAGGGATATTGTAGTTGACAAGGACTATAGGCCACACACTATAAGAAGTTGAGCACAGACCGAATGGGTTCACGCCATCCATTGCAAGATCGAGCCGCCGAAGATTCCTTAGCTCTCAGGCAAAGCCTACGAAGGTAGAGTCAATGTGGCTCCATGTGCGTGAATCTACTGATATTCGTTGAACTCCATCTATGGACCTATTCTGTGCATGGTACATTGTCAAGCTTGCCATGTCAGACGTACGAAACATGTGGTTTATGCGCGGAATAAGCAAAAAGTATCTAAGAACTTTTTGAGGGATGGTTTGTCCTTGTAAGTCCTGTCGATACCTGTGAGACCACACTTTGGACATGTCTCCATAGTCTTGTATTCTCCTCGAAACAGTATGCAATAGTTGATACATGCATGGATGCTGTTGTAGTCCATGCCAAGCTTTCGTAAAACATGTCATGCATCATCACGAGACTTAGGCATGGTATTTGTAAGTGGTAATATATGATACTTCAGTAACTTGAAAAAAATCATAAAATACCTTGAAAAAGCACAAATGTTTTTAATAATAGTGCCGAAAAGAAATCAACAAAGCGTACATACAAGGTACCTGATCAACTCGGTCACACTCGCATCGCTCCACCCGTATTTTGCTTGCACACTTAAAAGTGCAAGCAGTGTCTTCAAGTGAGATACTCATCACCCATCATATGATGGTATGGATGCTTCCTCTCTAAGTGGATCAGAAGTCTCAACATCCATGGGAATCAATGTATCGATCATTGCCTCCATCTCAAGCTCCAAGATTGTAGGTAAGTCTCAAAGGTTGTCTGTCTCCTCTGGTATTGACGGTATAGATTGGGTAGTACCTTCCAAGTGGTGGATTGGCTCAGGCACTCCATCCATCGCACGTCCATGAACTCTTCTAATTGGCCGCAAAGGGTGCACTCCTCCTTGGGACGAGACGTCACCTCCCTGGATAGAAAATCTGTTAGTCACACCCAATCTTTTTGTATATGGTATTCAATTAGCTTGCGAGTATAATGCATGATTGATATTAACTTTTCTTACCGTTTGCTGAAAATCCAAGTTCGCTTGATCAATGATCTCAGATTGAAACTCATTGAAGCATCGTACGTGTTCTATAGACAATCAATGTTTTCGTCTAATTGCCAGCTTACATTGAGAGTAAGGACATGGGATACGCTGATTAAGATATGCCTCGCAATCTTGAACATCAAGACCTTCATCATTTTCCATTTTGTCTATGTTACGACAAACAATTTGTTTTTGTTATCATTCTTTTTTTCTTTCTTAAATTGTTTGAGAAGGGATTTCTTCTCTTGTAGCTCAGCAAAAATTAACGTATGTAAAGTCTCCACCCACCCACCCACAAATTAACGTATGTCGGAGTGTTTTCCATCTCGTGATGTTGCATCGGACCTCGCCACCAATCTCTCTTTGTTTTTTATCCATTCATTATCTCCTCTCCTTCCATCTCTCTCTCTTTTTCTCTTTCTTTATTATGTTGTATGTTTATTCCCCTCTCTCGTTCCTTCTTCCTTTTTCTCTTCCTCCCCCTCTCATTTCATTTAACAAAACATATATCTCTCTCTACAATAACAACAACAACAACAACAACAACTACTACTACTACTACTACTACTACTACTACCACTACCACTACCACTACCACTACCACTACCACTACCACTACCACTACCACTACCACTACCACTACCACTACCACTACCACTACCACTACTACTACTACAAAAAACAAGAAAAGAAGAAAAAACTACTACTACTACCACTACTACAACAACAACAAATAAGAAAACTAGACAACAATAAACAAGAAAACAAAAAAAACTATTACAACAACAACAACAACAACAAAACACAAGAAAACCACTACTACTACTACAACCACGACTACGACGACTGCGATGACTATGACTACGTCTACGACCACGACTATGACTATGACTATGACTACAACTACGACCACGACCATGACTATGACCACGATCACGACTACCACTACCACTATAATAAATAAGAAAAGAAGAAAAAAAAAACAATAACAACAACAACTACTACTACAATAACAATAAACAAGAAAAGAAGAAAAAGCTACTACTACTACTATTACAACAACAAAAAACAAGAAAACTAGACAACAATAAACAAGAAAACAAAAAAAACTATTACAACAACTACAACAACAATAACAATAAAACACAAGAAAACCACTACTACTACTACAACCACGACTACGACGACTACGACTACGTCTATGACCATGACTATGACTATGACTATGACTACAACTATGACCACGACCATGATCATGACTACCAGTACCAGTACCAGTACCACTATAATAAACAAGAAAAGAGAAAAAAAACAATAACAACAATAGTAACTACTACTACTACTACTACAATAACAATAAACAAGAAAAGAAGAAAAAAATACTACTACTACTATTACAACAACAAAAAACAAGAAAACTAAACAACAATAAACAAGAAAAGAAAAAAAAAAACTACTACTACTACTACTACTACAAACAAGAAAACTACTATTACTACTACTAGTACTAGTATTACAATCACAACTACGATGACTACGACCACCACAACAACTCTCTCTCTCTACTACTACCACTACCACTACAATAAACAAGAATAGAAGAAAGATCAACAACAACAACTACTACTACTACTACTACTACAAATAAGAAAAGAAAAAAAAAACTACTACTACCACTACTACAACAACAACAAACAAGAAAAATAAACAACAATAAACAAGAAAAGAAACAAACCTACAACAACAACAACAACAAACAAGAAAACCACTACTACTACTACTACTACTACTACGACTACGACTACCACAACAACAAACCACTATCACTACAATAAACAAGAAAAGAAAAAAAACAATAACAATAACAATAACAACAACTACTACTACAATAACAACAAACAAGAAAAGAAGAAAAAAACAACAACAACAATAGCAAACAAGAATACTAAACAACAATAAACAAGAAAAGAAAAGAAACTACTACTACTACAACAACAAAAAACAAGAAAACTACTATTACTACTACTAGTACTAATACTATAATCACAACTATGACTACGACCACGACTACAACTACCACAACAACAACAAACTAGAAGAGAAGAAATTAAACAACAACTCCTACTATCACTACCACTACCACTACTACTACTACGACTACCACAACAACAACAAATAAGAAAATAAGAAATTAAACAACAACTACCACTACCACTACCACTACCACTACCACTACCACTACAACTACAAAAACCACAAAATACCACTATCACAAAAACAACAAACAATTAAAAAAAGAAGAAGAAACAAAACAACAACAATAATAACAATAACCTCTCCCTACTTCTCTCTCTCCCTCCCTCTCCCTCTCCCTCTCTTTCTTTCTTTCCCTATTATGTTTCATGTTTTCTCCCTCTCTTTCTCTCTTTCCCTATTATGTTTAATGTTTTTTCTCTCTCCTCTCCCTCTCTCATTTCCTTTTCTCTATTCCTCTCCCTCTCTCATTTCCTCTCCCTCCCTCTCCCTCTCCCTCTCTTTCTCTCTTTCCCTATTCATTTCCTCTCCCTCCCTCACCCTCTTCCTCTCTTTTTCTCTTTCCCTATTATATTTAATGTTTTTTCTCTCTTTCTCTCCCTCTCTCATTTCCTTTTCTCTCTTCCTCTCCCTGCCTCTCCCTCTCCCTCTCGCTCTCCCTTTTATGTTTAATGTTTTTTCCTTCTCTCTCTTGTTCCTTCTTTCCTTTTCTCTCTTCCTCTCCCTCTCTCATTTCCTCTCCCTCCCTCTCCCTCTCCCTCTCTTTCTCTCTTTCCCTATTATGTTTTTTAATATTTCCCTCTCTCTCTTCTCCCTCTCTTTCCTCTCTCTCCCTCTCCCTCTCCCTCTCTCTCTCCCTCTCCCTCTCCCTCTTCCCCTCTCTCTCTCATTTCCTCTCCCTCCCTCTCCCTCTCCCTCTCTTTCTCTCTCATTTCCTCTCCCTCTCTCAATACACATGAATTTTAACAAAAACAAGTAAAAGAGAAAGAGAGAACACAAAAACAAAGTAAGAAGGAACAATGCACTCATCGTAAAGGCTTGAGAATTGATTCGGCAGCTCTTCTTTGCGACGACGGCTCCTCTTGGCCCTCCGTACACTTCCTCCTCTTCTTCGTGAATGGTCGCGGCGGCGATGAGAAGCTTTCCTTCTCCCTCTTTCTCTCTTTCTCTCCCTCTCCCTCTCAAATGCAAGATGAAGTTCGCTCTTTCTTTCGCTCTCTCTTTCATTATATGCACACAAAATAATGCGCTCGCGTTTCGGCCTGTGTTTTTTTCGTCAAATAGCGACGCTGATATTTTGCGTCAGAAAGCACCATCGCTATACCTTCATATCCTTGTAGTAATATGACAAACTAAGTATTAGAGCTTCTAATATCTGCATTTGAATCAGTCTAAGGCTCACATACAGGAGATGATTGTGCGACACACACGACTACAAGTTGACCTCTTAGATTAGGGATGTGCTTGAAGGTCAAAGAAGAATGGATCCAAGGGTGGTAGAAAAAGTGTCAATGTTGAAATGGTCTATGGATGAAGTTTGTCAATGAAGAAGCTCCTCAAATTCTTGGGAATCCCTCCCTAAAATGGAAGAGGCTAGGGATAGTGAGATGGAAAGCTCAACACATGTAGGCATTGATGATAGACTACTTGGTCAGATATGTCTATACATCTATACTTAGCACATCGATGGTCATTATAAACTTCACATGGCCACTGTCTTATCATTTATTATATTTGGTTAGTTACATCTACCTACAACTGGCACAGTTACAACACCAATTGATGATTATAGTTAATTATGCATTGTTTGACTTAATAGGTCACTTTCTTTTGTATTGTATCCTATATATACTTTGTGTACATTGCATTGTGAGAAGAAGAAGAAAGAATGACCAATAAGAAAAAAAATTAGCCTCTATCTCTCTTCTTATGTTTTTGAGTGAGCTTCCTCTTGTGTGTATTGAGTATATTCACTACAGTAGCTCAAGCAAGTCCCTCCATGATATGATTTGTAACATGGTATCAAAGTGATACCACTAAGAGCAACTAGTTTTAAAGGATGAAGTAAATGAGAAGGAGCAAGGATTCAAGCAAGCAAGCAATCAGTAAAACCCCCCATTCTCTCTTTCTTTCCCTTGGATAATGCTTGTGGAGACACCAAAAGTAGAATAGAGTAAAAATCTTAGATTATTGTGAGATTTAATGCGCAAGAAGAAGAGTCTATATTCTACAAACAAGCCCTTTAGAGCCATTTAGCTGTGTTTTTAGCCATTAGAGGGCCATTTTGGGTCCCACTTTAGCCCCACATGGTTGTGGATAGTAGATTCAAGACATACTATAATTTTGTCTATGTCCGCCATTCTCTAGTACACACAAATTACGGATTTCAAATCTTTAAGTTCAAAGATGTTTATCAAGAAGAAAAGACAAGGTTTATTTTCCAACAAGTTACACATTTTATGTATTATTGAGTAGTTAATAAAAAAGATTACCCAGTTTATTATTGTGCACATTTTGTAGAAGGTTGTAGAAGACTTGCTTGCTCTCTAGTACTCAGTTTTGTCATAATGGCTAAGAATAATGAAAATCCTATCATTGAGAATCTAGACAATAACAATTACTCATTATGGAAGTTCCATGTGACGAACTTTCTTATTAGAAAAGGCCTCTACGAGTTCATTTTAGGTAAAAAAAAGAAACTAGAGATAAGTAAACATGCAACTGTAGAAAAATTAAAGGCGTTGAAAGAATCAAATGCAAAAGACAAAAAGATAATGTATTGGTTTTTTGTAGTCATTGATAACACAATGTTAGGGCATATTAGACATGCAAAAACTTCACATACATCTTGGACGACCTTCGAGTATATGTTTTGAGTAAATATAAAGGCATGGAAGATTCAACTCAAGCAATAATTAAATACCTTGACGAAAGGAAAGACATCTATACATGAGTATATTTTGAAGGTGATAAGCATTGCAGATGCCCTAGCAGCTATTGATGCAATACTTGATGATTATGATTTAGTTTTATCTACTTGGGGTGGCCTTAATAATGAGAAGGTATAGAAATATTTTTGTTACTTTTGTGTTTATACTGAAGTCATTTCTTAATATAGATGAATTAGTCTCTCTGATGATCACTAAAAAGCTCAATATGCAAGCTAAATTATTTGAAAGTTGTGAATAGGTCCAAGAATTTTACTTAAGTCCAAGAAGGGGACGAGGCAAATCCTCTTCCAGAGGCCACGATATGGGTCATGCTAGTGGTAACTAGCAAATCAGGTTAAATCAGCAGTTTGGTCACATGTAGATTTTAGGAGGATTTGGTATTTCTAGAGGAAAGGATAGCTCCAAAGTGCTTGAGGTTATATGGAGGGGAAGAATATTTGTCTAATGAGTTTAGTGATTTTTTTAAGTCTCATGGCATAAATTGATAGTTTACATGCAAGTATACCCCACAACAAAATGTGGTTGCATAAAGGAAAATAATACATATTGTAGATGTTGCCTGGGTGTATTGATGGCTAAAAAATATATACCCAAGCATTTTTTGTGTGAGGCTATTTATACTTTTGTCTACATTATGAATAGGTCTCCCACAGCTATCGTTCATGTGAAAAGACTCCTAAAGAATGTTTTAAAGGCAAGAAATCTAATGTATCCCACTTGAAACTATTTGGTTGTATTGCATATGTCCATGTGCCTAATGAGTTGAGGAAGATATTGGACCCAAAGGTTGAAAAATGTATTTTGATTGGATACTCTACTGAGCAGAAAGGGTATCGTTAATATAACCTTGTTAGTGCACTGAGTTTCAAGTGAGTAGGAATGTTATTTTTGGTGAGATGAGTAATTAGTATGAATTTGGTGAGGATGCATTGGATGATGTTGATGATCATGATAGTCATGTAGACAAAAAAGCAGGAATCATAGACTCTTAATGGAGGAGAGACATCATTCAATAGTAGATCTATAGTTAGTCCTCTAGGAGACTAAGAAGCAGTCCCACATTTTCATATGTATCTACTAGTGCAGCAGGTACCAACAAAGGCCAAACTTAGTCATTTTGCAAATAAATTGTGGGTGTCAGGTGATATGAAGTGATAATGTACTTCTATGTTTTTTTTTTTTGACATGATATACAGAGGATTTGTAGGCAAAAGTACACAACTCATATTACCACAATACAATGTGACTGGAGCATCTATCTGGATACCCAAATCTATCATCAACTTCAGCAACCAAGCAATCTTACATGCTATTAATGTAGCACCAAGGTAGCACCTCTATACTTGGCCTCAGTGTACTAGAGAGTGAAACTATCAATTGCTTCTTGCTACTCTAGTTAATCATTCCACTGCCAAGGTTAAATGCATACCCACTAGTAGACCATCTATCATATGGATAGCTTGCCCAATATGCATCAATATATCCCATGAGTTTTAGATACTTACCACTCTCATAAAAGAGCCCATAGTCTACTGTAGCCTTGACATAGCACATAATTCTCCTTACTATATGGATTTTCTGGGCTTCTATATGAAGTGACTGATAAGTCCAACTCAATAATAGTAGCTGAGATCAAGTCTAGTAATACTAAGGTAGATGAGACTTTCTACCATTTTCCTCTACAAACACAATATTAGTGAGTTTGAGAATCTCCCAATTCCCATTTTTTGAATACTAAAAAGGTGGCACCCGGATAACATGCATATAAGTTTCTCAAAACCATATGATATGACCTATCATTGGGAAGCGCTTGAAAAATGGAATCTATTGAGCTATAGAGCACTCGATTTGGAGTTATAGTATTCAAGTTATGACAAATCCAAAAATTTGACCACGTGTCCCAAACTTATGAGAAATTCCCATATTTCCGAATATGGTGTTTACATAGTAATATCTGAAATTTCAACTTCAATATTCACATCCAGCTAAGTATTTTGATCCAATGGAATATCCAAGGGTTTGCAATATGTCATACCATATTTCTTCAGCATCTCTAGTGCATACTGTTTGTTAACCCCGATGTAAAGAAAGCAAAAAGAAAGAAAAATAAAATAAAAAAGATGCATGAAAAAGTGAAAAAAGACGGCCCAATGAAAAAATAGGAGGAAAAGGGCCAAAAGCATAAGGAAAAAACTTAAAAGTCCAAGGCAAGTGTAAATGAAAAAATCCATATTTTAAATATAAAAGCATATCCTAAATCCTTGTAAAAGAGCGTCATACTCCCTCCTGTGTAACTTCTAAATGTAGATGGGCATGGGTAAAGGAACAATGTAAATAGGAAGGGAAAAGGAAAAGAGAACCTAGGCTAAAATGGCCAATCATCATGTAAAACAGGGATGGGTGCCCAAGAGGAGTAGGGCATGTATAAAAAGCAAAAAGTGAATGAAGAAGCTCATTGTTGTGTGTGGCCAAAACTAGCTCTCCTCTTCTTCTTGTTCTTGCTTGTGCTTGTGCTTGAGAGAGGGAGTATGAGAGAGTGAGGGAGTGAGCGTGTGAGGGTGAGGGATCGTGGTATGGAGAAGCTCTCCATCTTCTCTTCTCTTCTTATTCTCTTATCTTCTCTTATCTCATCTCATGCATGGCAATGGAGCTTGGAGCTTGAAGATTGAGCATGCTTGATCTTGCACCTTGGATCGTGGAGCTATTGGAGAGCTCATGGGAGGAAGCCACTCGATCAGGTATGAAAGTAAGATCACTACACTTGTAGGTGTGAGAGTGCGCATGGCTATGTCAAAGGTATCCATTGCAACTCACTTGAAATTCTTGAAACAATAATTAGTCCATGGATCTTGGCGATCAAGTGAAATCTCTCACATTTTGGTCTCGTTTGGAGGCCACTCGACCCAGCATAAAGGTAAGCTCACTACACTCATAGGTGTGAGAGTATGTACGGCTGTGTGAGAGGTACCCATTGCACTTGGCTTGAAATGCTTGAAACAATAAGCGGTCAATGGATCTTGGAAGGTAGAAAAATGTCCCACATTTTGGTTCAATTGCTGGGACCAACGGATTCAAGCTTCGAGTACTTGCGTGCTCCGAATCGAGCATTGATGTAGGATTTGCCCCAAACTGGTGCTTGAGACAGGTAGGAAGCGAGGGAGTTAGAGGGAATTCAATGTCTTTTGCAAGTAATTTTTTTTGTTTTTAAGGTTTAGGAGAGTAGGTTGGACTATGTTAAGTGTTTGTTGGTGATTTGGATGCATTTAGGTAGGGAACACTCAGGAAAAACAGGAAAATAAACAATAGGATTATTGTTGTAAGACAGGGTATAATAAGGAGAAAAAGGGGATTCAATGCATTAAGAGAGGAAACAGAGAGAGAGAAGGGGAGGGAATATTGAAGATAAATGGTTTAAGAGGTAGAGAGACCAAATGGGGGACTCATTTCTACACTCAGTGTTTGAGAGAGAGAGAGAGAGAGCTAGAGAGGTTTGTTGAAGGGAAGCAGGGAGGCAAGGAGAGCTTTGATTTGTGCAACTGGGTATAGGTGAGTTGGTTTGATTGCTAACCCCTTGTTGTTTGATTCTGGAGCTTGCCAGAGACTAGGAGGAAGAATCATAAGCATTGCACCGGATTTTCGTCAAATTTGCGTCTGTTTTTGCTGTCACAGTCATGTCACAAATCCGATAGCTCTGATCATCCAATTCAGACAAAATGGAATCCAACAGTCCAAAATTGGACGTAGGACGATTGAAATAGTCCAAACACCCCAAAATTAGACGTTCAATTTTGGGAATAAGACTAAAATATGCAAATTGGATAGGAGAACAAAACATTCATTTTTTCTTGAAGATTCTGACCTTCCCATACCTTGTAGGGAAATAGTGTTGACTAACTCAAGGGTTGAGACCCGATAGTCTAGGAGGAGCGAGTGTGGTCACTGACCATACCCTAATAGAGGTCCAAATTAACAACCTGAGCCTACTACCCTGTAGACCACACATCAATCGTTCAGCATGGACCTAGGGTGGACCATTATGAGTGGCCACCACTTGTAATGGTCGGGAGAGCTAGTAGTTGCCAAAATTAATTGAAGGGAGTGTGATCTGCATTGATTACACTTCATCACATATGTTTTGGGTATTTAGAACCATAAACAAAATTACAAGAAGATGCAAATATACTGAAATACTAGACTTCATCAATGACATAATTATTGCACAAATTCCAACAACCATACCCGATAATATTTATGAACAGATAACTCATAAACAATGACTTTGGTAATTAGGAAATAAGACACATAAATAAATATCAACTAGTAGTGACAAAAAAAACATGGTGACCATCATTCTCTACATTCGTTTTCATTCATCTGATCTCAAGAAATACAGTTGTCCGAATATCAAGATAGGTGCTTCTAATACATGTAACATACCACATGACATTTATGGTCACTTTTAGATAGGCTAATCTCAAGTAGCTATATGCATATGTCAAAGTAAAAAGACTAAGCAACTATTGTAGTTCGAACCTTAAGGATTTCTGCCCTAACACCTGGCAAGACTTGGCATAGTCATGACTCGAACCCACAAGCATGAAGTGAAATGCTGGATGTCCCAAAGAACACAGTTATGCCTTGCTAGAGGCCTTCCACACCTCTTTAACAAGCCACATTGAGCTACCATGAGTAGAGCACTTGACTCTTCATGCGATTGGAAAATTCCACCCCTCTAGGATACTCATTGTCCTCTTATGTAGTTGCATAACCAGTTCTAAGTGCCAATCAAAATTATCTACGAAGTATGAAGAACCAAAAAAGGAAGTAAGAACATCAAGCTATACCAACTAAAAGAAAATAGGAACATAGACAATAATGTCTCTACAAGAAGACATTTGAACTCTAGAATGCTTTGATTGGACATTTTGCAAAATCTCAAACAACCTCACACACTCGAAATCTTGTTAGAGGGATGAGCATAGCTCAAATTTGGGTTTACAAGGCTTTAAAAAAACAAGGTTTTTTTGCGATCTTGCTTATTTTGTGAGTATGGAAATTGATGAAGGTCTTGTTCCAAGCAGAAAATGGACTGTATATGATAATTTGCTTGCTGGAAATCAAATCTGGCAGGGTGCAGATATGAACAGGGGCTTGTTGGAGTTGCAAAACCGGTTTGGGATTGGTTCTGTGTGAACTTCCACTATGCAGGAGATTTAAGATTGAGATTTAATAAGGTTAGTAACCTTAAGATTTAGAAAAGCTTAATATTCCTTAATCAATCGATCATGCCTTATGGATTCAATAGAGAATGTCATGATCTCCTTCTATGTGAGATCCATTGAACTAAATTCAATAACTTATAAATCATCAAATGTATTTCTTGAGTGAGACACTTCATAGTCGCGATTGGTAGTATGAACTACCATAAATTTAAAGCATTATAAATATCAAATCAATACAAAATAGTGAAATACTGAGGTTACTTTTTATCAAGGCTGAGACAAACCTGGCATATCTTGTGCCAATAATGGCATTTTAGTCTTGCTAGTTGATCATCTTTAGAAAAAGAAGACGTGAGGAAACACATTATACCCATCGTGGGGTGGATAGACCTTATAATTTGCTTCACCATGTGCTCTTCTTTAGTGGACAGGACCCAAGGAGCACGAGGTAGTTGCAAGCAACCATCAAAGCCGATTGTGGCCAAAGTGCCTCCATCTTGCCTACCTCCTTTAAATCCATTTGTGCCCCTACAATGTCTCTCTTTCCTATGATATGGTCCCACAATAAGCCGCCCATATTCTTGACAATGTGCATGGGATCCAACAAATGGTTGATATGTAAGTGGGTTCAATAGGGCAACTCATAGAAAACTGAGAACCATCGCATTCCACTTGTATGTGACTCCTCGTGGATCATTTTCAACTTGTACAAGCTTTGGACATTAATTCGTGCTAGAGGTCATCCAAGGCCTTCTCTTAGCTCATGACCCTCTAGTAAGAAAGCAGTGTGTTCCTGATATACCATCTTCTTCATGGTCTATTGCCTTTGGGAATATATCTACCTGTGGCCCATACAATGGATATGCATGATAACCTGAGGTAACTAGACCTATCACAATATCCCTATCTAGTCAACACAAACTCAAAAGAGCCATGTTAGATATCAGTAAGGAGAATAGAAGCCCACTTACTTGAGAACTCCCCAAATCCCAAAAAGTCATGCATGGTCCACATAAGAATGGTTCGTATGTTAGTGGACCATCAACCATCATGCTTTCTTATGTCTTCCATAGCGACCCCCTCATTCCACAAAATCTTAAGCCTATTAACTAATGGATAGAGGTAGATGTCTATGTTCTTAACTTTGTACCACCCAGTAACAAGCAAGCTAAGGATCAAGTTTTCTTTCTTTGTAGAAAGCCATGGTGGGATGTTGTAGTTTACAAGGTCTACATGCCACACACGATAAAAAGTGAGCAAAGATCGAATGCATTCACGCCATCCATAGCAAGACGGAGCCGAAGCGTCTATGTGGCTCCATGCACGTGTATTTGCTGAGATTTTTCTCTACTTCTCTTTGTCGCTCTCTATTCTTATACTTTTTCTCCATCTCTCTATTTGTGTTCCCCTCCCTCTCTATTTCTTTTCCATCCATCTCTCTACAAAGAAAAGGAAATAGAGAAAATAAAAACTAAAAAAAGGGAAGCAAGGTCTCATTTCCTCTCTTTATCTGGCTCTTTCCCTCCATCTCTTCCTTTCTCTCTCCCTATTTCTCTTCCCCCCTCTATTTTTATCTCTCTTCTCTCTCTGCTCCCTCCCTCCACCTCTCTATTTCTCTCCCTTATTTTTCTCTCCCCCTCCATTTTTATGTCTCCTAACTCTCTATTTATCTCCCCACCCCTCTTTCTCTCTATCTTTTCCTTTTTTTGTTTGCTTCCCTTAATACTTTCTCTCATTCTCTCATTGTTCCCCTATTTCTCTCTCCCTCTCTCTCACTCTCTATTTTTATTTTTCCCTCCATCTCTCTTTTTGTTTCTCTTTGTGTCTCTCTATATCTCTCTTTCTCCCTCTCTCTCTTTTCTTTTCACTCTCCTTCCTCTCTTTACCTCACCTTTATTTTCTACCACCTCCCTCTCTCTTTCTTCCTTCTCTCTCCCTCTCTATTTTTTCTCTCCTTCCTCTCTATTTCTCTCTCTTTCCCTTTCTTCGTTTTCTCTCTCTTTGTTTCTCCCTTTCCCACTCTCTCCCTCATTGTTTCTCTCACTCACCCTCCTCTCACCCTTCCTTCATCTCTCATTTCTCTCTTCCCCTACCTCTTTGTTTCCTTTCTCCCCTTTCTCTCCCTCTTTCTCTCTTCCTCTCTTTTCCTTGTTCTCCCTCCCTCCCTTCATCCCTCCCTATGTTTCAATGCATCTCTCTGCAAACAAAAACAAAGAAAGCAAAGAAGAAAACACAAAAACAAAGCAAGAAGAGGCAATGTACCTACGTCAAAGGCTCAAAGATGAAACCCTTTGTGCATCTATTTCATGGCTTCCCTCCCTTCTCCTTTGCACCCTTCTCATTCTTCTTTTTGTACGGTGACAGCGGTGATAGTGATGAGCTCTCACTTACTGGCTCTCTGTCTCTCTGTCTCTCTGTCTCTGTCTCTCTCTCTCTCTTTCTCTCTCTGTGAAAGCTTTAAACTCTCTCACTCTCTCTTTGGTTCTCTCTTGCAATTGTTTTTGGAAAATCTCGCACTCAGGTCTTTGGTGCCTTTTTTTTTTAGAGCAGTGTCACTATTTGCATCGCTATTTGTGTCGCTATTGCATATAAGTGATGCAGACTATGACACAAATAGTGACACCACTATTTTGCATTGGAAATGGTTGTCGCTATTGCCCCATTCCCTTGTAGTGGTGATGGGTTGTACCTCATGTTGCATTCATGAGATGTCATTATTCTACCTCCCAACCCACTTTGATACTCTACAAAACTCTGCATAACCCTTTTTTGGTTCTTAGGACTTTCCTCTTCTATCAAGTGTCAATGCAATTGGAGGGCTAAACACCCATGACCAAAATACATTTTCATTCCCCTTAATGGTAGTATTTTCCATGGTTGCTAACTCCTTGAAGGATCTTCACTATCCAATCTTTTATTAGTATCTTGCTTGATTGCTAGTAATGGTTATTGTAGCCCATTCTAAGTTGATTACAGCATCACTATGTACTCCTCTCTAGCTAAAAGCTTGTGGAACACCTTGTTCAAGAATAAGGCTTTAATCTACTTTTTGAGAAACCTAACTTTACTTTTCATTAGCTCTCAAAACATTTCATATGGTTTAGCTATTGCATTCATATCCGATCATTATCCTACCGAACTACAATAGTAGCTCAATTTAAAGTCATAAAAGAGTGGGAATGTTGGGGGTTTCAAAGTGGATATTAGTCCTCCTCGCAAGATATTGAAGATTAATTCAATCTCAAACTTTGTAATCTTGATAAATAGAGAGCATTCATATCTTGGAACCCAACTACATTATAATTATAATTATAATCATAGTTATAATGTATGAATAATCATACTAATCATTATAATATGTTATTATTAACATGCATTATAATTATTTTTAATTATAATATTATTTATTAGAATATATTATCAATAAAATTAATAATTAATATTATATTAATATACTAAATGTTACTATAGTAAATAAATATTATACATTATTATTGTGTTACATATAATTATTAATGAATATTATGTTAACATATTAATTATATATAATTAAAAAAATTCTTAATCTATAACTTATTGATAACATATTATGTTTGTAAAATATATTATCATTAATAAGTATAATATAGTATATTACTATGGTTAATATGCATGTATAATATGATTATAATAGTTAATATGATATCTATTTAATAATGATTATAACCATTGTATACTATAGATATTTTTAGTATGATACATTATTGCTAGTTATTATATTAATTAATATAATAATACATTATATAGTTATAATATATTATCATTAATTAATACGTTATGGAGATGTTATACATATAATATGTTATAAATGTTATTATATATATATTATTATATTATTAATATAATAGTAGTTATTATTATTATAATTAAATGTGTTAAATACTATATAAATATAGCTTAATATATTAATGCACGCACGCGCGCACGCGCGCACGCACGCACCCACACACACACACACACACACACACACACACACACACACACACACACACACACACACACACACACACACACACACACACACACACACACACACACACACACACACACACACACACACACACACACACACACACACACACACACACACACACACACACACACACACACACACACACACACACACACACACACACACACACACACACACACAGAGTTGGGTGCCAATACGTAGGTGGGCACATGTAGGGTGTGGGGGTCATGGTGAGCTGGCGGTCCATCCTAGTGCTCTATGGGTGGGCAAGCATGTGTAGGGCATGGGGGGTCATCATACCAGTTGGTCGGTGTTGGAGAGGTGAGTAGAGGCAAGAGTTAGGGGTGTACAATCATCACAAGCCTTATGTGGCAGCATTTGCAACCAGTACTACAGGAGATGCTCTACATCATGCCACATGGGGCCCCTAAAAAAACCTCCTAATAATATTGACAGTAGAACTATATAATTTCATTTTATATAATTATATAAATTATATTATTTATTATAATAATTACTTTATATTTATACATTATAATGATTTTATTAAATTATATTATAGATAAATATAAATATTATTTTATATTAAATATACGCATAATCTTAATTAATATGTTATAGGTAATAACATATAACTATATTATATATAGTTGATATTGTATACTATTACCAATCATTGTATTATGTAATATTAACCTTAATATTATATCATATTCTTTGTTATGTACGTATGTACGTATGTATGTATGTATGCACACCTAAGTGTGATTTGTGGGGGAGGTGGTCGGGAGGCTGCCATGTGGCACCCCTCAAAAACCTTCTAGTAACACACACACACACACACACAGAGTACATATAAATGCACACATTTTTTCCCTTTTTGCATGTTCTTGTTTTTCATATGCTTTGTGTGTATGTGTGTGTGTATGCACATGCATACATTTGACTTGTGTGTATATGTGTATGTATGTACATGTGTGTTTAATGTGCGGCTTATTTATGTGGTCTCATATATTCACATGATCTCTCTCCCTCTCATCATTTTTTTCACTCTTCTTTCTTTTTCTTCTGAACTCTTAGCTTTCTTCACCTCATATGTGTGCATGTGTATGCATTAGTAGTGCATTGCATGTACATGTGCATGTATGTCTACACTATGTGCTCATGTGCATGTTTGTAAGTGTGTGTTTTATAAGTGCATATCCATTCTCTCTCTCTCTCTCTCTCTCTCTCTCTCTCTCTCTCTCTACTCATATACGTTTACGTGTATATGAGCATGCATTCATATATGTATACATGTGTGTATATTTGCATACATGTGCATATGTGTTTGCACATATGTATACGCTTGCACATGTGTATGTATTGTTTATGTGTTTTTATAGTCCATGTGAATCTACATGTGATTTTAGAGTATGTATACATTGCATGAATATGTCCAACCATTAAAATTATTATCTCATCTCATATGTTCAATTAAAAAAGAAAATCAACTCTTTTTAAATAGTGTATGTATATTTATAGATGTTTTTATAGTATATACACATTACATGCGGATATTCAACCATTAAATGTCATATCAACTTATACTTCTAAATTACCTCTGTGTGTGTGTGTGTGTGTGTATGTGTGTAGCACATGAATTGCAATTTAGGAGAAAGCTTTTTATGAAGATCATCTAAAGGGGCACTTGAAAGACAACAACTATTTTATGAAGTGAAGATTAATGAACTTGCTCCAATCAACTATGAAAAAAATGGGAAAGCAGGGGTCATAGTTCCTCCTGGGTTATCCCATGGGATGGATGTGGATCCTCATGCTTTGCTGCACTGAATGTCTTCATGTATTCATGATAAGTTTATGTATTGGAAGTCCCAAGGTTGGCCTTTGCATGTGTGATTAAATGTGGCTCAAATCTCAAAATGCTCAAAGTTGCTTCTAATCTCGTTCTAGTCATGTCTAGAGTCTATTTTACAGAAGCATTCCATTGACAAAAGGGGAATTGTGTGTGTGTGTGTGTGTGTGAGAGAGAGAGAGAGAGAGAGAGAGAGAGAGAGAGAGAGAGAGAGAGAGAGAGAGAGAGAGAGAGAGAGAGAGAGAGAGAGAGAGAGAGAGAGAGAGAGAGAGAGAGAGAGAGAGAGAGAGAGAGAGAGAGAGAGAGAGAGAGAGAGAGAGTGTGTGTGTGTGATAGAAAATAAATATAACCTCCACTTACCCTCAGGAAAAAACATATTTATTTCTTGAATACCAAATTCTCCTCCTTGTGCCACATAGGCTTGGGAGCCTTTTGGTTGATTTGGGATCCCCAAAGCAGAGAGAGAGAGAGAGAGAGAGAGAGAGAGAGAGAGAGAGAGAGAGAGAGAGAGAGAGAGAGAGAGAGAGAGAGAGAGAGAGAGAGAGAGAGAGAGAGAGAGAGAGAGTGTGTGTGTGTGTGTGTGTGTGTGTGTGTGTGTGTGTGTGATAGAAAATAAATATAACCTCCACTTACCCTCAAGAAAAAACATATTTATTTCTTGAATACCAAATTCTCCTCCTTGTGCCACATAGGCTTGGGAGCCTTTTGGTTGATTTGGGATCCCCAAAGCAAAGCTCTAGCATTTCATTGTTCTTGGAGTTGAGAATTTTCTCAAAGAAAATTATTTTTGAAAGTGAAGAATTTTCATCAATTTACTTACCCTTTGTTCATGATGATGTTTTCTCCATTTGTTCTTCTATTATTAGACTATTCCTCTAATCAATTCTCAAATTGGAAGTTTTCTATAACCTCCTCCCATGTTAATATGCCATTGTGATGCTTTTCAGTGTTTCACTAATACCACTCAATAGCAATTTCTAAATTAATCCTTATAGAACATTATGAAGCTATTAAATAGTACGCTTAAGCTAGGAAAGTTCTCATCTTATAGAATGAGTCCAATTTTTATCATTTGGATGTAAAGAGAAAACTATGAGACTTATAACCTTGTAGAGAGTTATGAAGGGATAAAAGAGTAGGCTTAGCCTAGAAAATTTCCTATCTCTTACAAATTGAATGGTATGGTCATTACTTGCATCTAAGGAGACAAGTAGGATAAATGTAGCATTAATGCTACATGAGCAAAGGAAAAGTTTCATAGCTACTACAAAAAGTTTTCTTGACCAGGATGAATTTAGGATTAACTAGGTGCTCTATGCCTAGATTCTCCCACCGCTTCATGATGGTGTTTTTCGGATGCTTCACATCTAGATTCAAAAGCATGTTTCATGTGGCAAGCAGGTCCATGGGAGGTTAATATACAAGACATAATCTGAACTTCAAAATCTTGGTAGCTTAGACTAATACAATGTCAAATGCGTAAAAATTCAATACATGGGGATGTGGCACTCACTAATACATAGGGACTAGAAGACCAACATTAATGGGATCAAGCCTAAACCATATATCCAAAGAACCCTTATGATTTTCTCAAAGTTCCCAAAGACAAATACATTCAATGGTGATTTCTATTCACATTGAACCTATCATAGCATACATATTATCCTCACATGTTACTGAGCCTACAACATTATATAATTTTGACAACCCATAAACTATATTGAGAATTAGTTCTTCTTCTTCTCCTCCTCCTCCTCCTCTTCCTCCTCCTCCTCCTCCTCCTCCTCCTCTTCTTCTTCTTCTTCTCTCTCTCATAATTCATAATTAATAACACATATACATATTATATATGTATAATACATTCATTGAAATATAACTATATGTTTTTATTAATAGTGAATTATTTTATTACTAATTAATAATTAATACCTAATCAATCACATTATCATATCACTCTCTTTATTTTTTCTCTCTTTTCTCTCCTTTCTTATCTTGTATCTCGTCTCTCTTTTTGTTGTTGTTGTTCTTCCTCTCTCTCTCTCTCCCTCTCACATGTGTGTATGTGTGTGATACATGCACACATTTTTTCGTTTTCATCCCTTCTTGTTTTTTATATGCTTTGTGTGTGTAGGTACTTGCATATATATATATATATATGTATAGATGTGTGTATGTGTATGTATGTATATGTATGTTTCATATGTGTATATCTATTTGTGTGGTCTAGTAAATAGGTATATATGTGTTTAATACATGTATGTCTATTTGTGTAGTCTCATAATTCTTATCATACCTAAGCTAAAAAACACACAGCTTTTGGGCTTAGAATAAGAAGATATAGATTACTATCAAGAAAAATGTATATCACTTATAACAAAAGTTCTCATCTTACAACTTGCCCCTTTCCATCAAGCCTTATATACTTAAAAATGTTAGTTAGTTACAACTACCATAGCTAGTTAGTTAGTTGGTTGGGGTGGTTAGTTAGTTGATTCACTAAACCAACCCCCTTTTTGATAACCAATAGTTAAGCTTTCATGTGGCATGCAAAGGGTGGGGCCCACCACACCTCCCCCAAGAACAGAGTAGGGGACTTTCCCATTCTACATTGTCATTACATGAAATTATCCTTTCATGGTGAGGCTTACATGTGGACTAATGTTGTATTAATGACATAGAAAATTATCGTTCACATTAGATAAATAGTTTGGATCATGTGCCTACATTGAAGTACTTCCTGGTATCCCAAGAATTAATTGGGGATTAGTGCACTGCTAATTGATGTGACACACAAATATCATTCGAGAATTGAGTGTCATATGGAATATGGAATATCCTTGCAATAGAAGGTTTGCAACCTTTTGGATAGTCCTGAACTATAGATGACCTTTTTCTTAATCCGAATTGGTATTGGAATTGTAGAGGGATCAAGAAAGGTGTTACATCGGTATGATATCTTTTGCTAATATATTACTTGCCTAATATTCTCTACTTGTGTGATTACTTTGGTGTGGCGATCCTTGTTGAACTTGTGGGTTGTCATTGTCCATCTCATATTTCATGCTCCTACCCATGATGGAATCATTGACTAGTTTTAATCCAAAGAGCAATTGCACTATCTTGCTGTGGGAGGGCCATGGTGTATCATGGTTGAGAAAAGGACTTTATTGTCATTAAGTGCAATCCTTTGGGGCTGTGTTGTAGCAGAGTGAGGCCTTAATGACAGTGGTAAAGAATCTTAAGAAAGAAATGAATAATTTATGGTAGTGAAGTGTGGCTTGTTTGTGATAAAATAGCTGAGCTATGGCTACAATGGCACCTAGGAAGAAGGATGCTTTTGCTCTACTGTGAGATAGCCATGAGCTCGCTACGTCAACTAATTAGAAGGACAAGGTTTGAATTGAGAATGATGTGCATCAATAGAATGAAGCAAGTGCTTTATGGTTGTCACTTGATTAGTTACGGGCCCTTGATTGTTTTCTTGGAGAGTGTTAGAGGCTGTGGTAGTTAGTGTTCTTTAAAGCTAGGAGTTGCCAATGGCGCATTAATGAGCTGACGGGTGCAAGAGTGGTGAAGACTACCTAGCATAGCACATGGGCAGAGAGAATGACACAAAAAGTAAAAGTTTTCAATAGTTGTGCGAGTGCATGCATAATTCAAGAGTTCTAGAATCAAAGGGGTGTCATGCTTCATTGTTAGACCCTTCATGAGTCCCTTCAACCTATCCCTTTGACTGGCATCCTGAGTGTTCTCTATTAGTAGAGCCAATATTGTATTGTCCATAGTCACCACATCATGCATTAGTACTACCATTGTCCTGTATCTTGCAGTTGTCTTGTATTCATGATAATTCTATGATATTGCACTAGTGGTAACTAGAGTCTTGTGTCGCTACCACTTTTTGACACTATTAGATATATTATTCTTACTCTAGTAATATATTTTTGGTTGATATTTAAGTACACTTGGTATTTAATCTCATTGTTTTGACTATGCCTAGCTTTGCACCTCAGACGTTGATTGGTCGAGTGTGATGTCGATGTCCACTTGTGTCCAATTTCAGTATGTCCACTTTTTCCTATGTGGCAGTAGTGCTCATACTCGATTATACATGGCAACCATCATTATTATTGCTTCATATGCTAAGCTGAATGTATACACATTCGCATGGTCTACTTCATGTAGTTCCAATTTTAGGCCACTTCTTAAGACTTATATTCCCAACCTTGATCATGTCCTAGATGATTGACAAATTGTAATGCCAACTTAGGGAAATTTGGAAGTCCGCTCTGATAGAATCCTAGAGATCAGGAAAAAGCCTCTTAGGAATCATACTTCCCACGAGACTACCTTATCTAGTGGAAATATTGTTTTTGAAGAGGATGCTATATGGATCGAGGAGTCCATCCTCAAGAGAGAGTGACCCAAGTTTTTCTCGAGATGAGGACATCTTGATTTCTCTAAGGGAAAGAGGTGTTGAGAAACACGGATCCTTAAGCAAGGTCTAGCTATGGAGGACGGAAGTCCATGATAAGAAGCATGAGGAGTGAGACTAGACACTAATTGTTACTCAAGTGAATTAGGTTTCAAGATAGATTATCTTGGACTCATAAACAAAATCTTGAGTAGAGAGACAAGACTGAAAGTACAAAGTATAATAGCATTCATAATTTAACTCAATGTCAAAGTACATGGTTTTATGTTGTAGTACAGTTCCCCTTTTCTCACTATGCCTATGGGATTTAGGTAGCTTCTCCTAGGATGTTGCATGTCCCTTGCTCTATTTCTCCATACAAAGAGGCTACCTTAGGAGTGTGATTGCATAAATCTCAACACCCCTCCTCAGTCTCACAACCATAAAAAGCACTAAGTATACAAAGGTTGTTGTGAGTAGAACCTTCCTAAGTGTAGACATGGAAAAAACCAACCATATAAAGCTAGAGGCTGTCACAAGGCGTCACTAAGTGTGCAGAGGCTGTAGTACATAGGTTACATGAGGGTTATAAAGCTTATGAAAAGGATCATTAGAGGCAAGTACGTATAATTTTCAAAAAAAAGATCTAGTAAAATTTTAGGACAAGGACCGATAGGCCCTTGTGGTCTTCATATTTAAATATTACTTTGAAAGATTTTTGTGATTTTCCTTCAACATTAAAGATCTTCTTTTCCTTATCCTTCTTTACTTTGATGCATATATTTTTCTCATTGTTCTTGATGCTCCCCACTTTGCATGTTATCCACTTTGCTCGAATCTTCTTTGACTTTTCTCTTTTAGGTGCCCCTCAAGCAAAGATACCACAATATTTGAGTTTTGCATGATGACTAAGGTAGTTAAAATATCTTCAAAATCTTCAAATGGAAACATTGATTGCACCTAAGTGTGAGTAGCTTCATTTCCTCTTGCACATAGACCAAACAATCTTCTCATGTAGTACAGATGAGTAACAAGAATCATGTTAATTCCCATGAACAACATCCAGATAAAAATCTTCATGTTTGTCATTACAATAACTGAGAATCAACTTCAACAACTAAGATAATCTAGCAAGAGAGTTGGAAAAGAAAAAAGTATAACAAAGGACACAATAGCTGTATTTAGTGTTTTAAAAACACTATTTAGTATCAAGAGGTACTATCTTGAAGCTTAATGTTGGATATTGATGCTTGATCTTCTTGAACCTTCTTCTTGCTGAGTTTGAGGGTTGCACTTGTTGAAACTTTAGTGGTGCAATGGATTAGAGTTGCTGTGGGTTGTTTGAGCCAAGGAAGTGAGAAAATAAAGTAATTTTTGAGCTTGAGATCTAAATGGCTATGGTTGTCCTGTCAAAATAGGGACCAATGATTGCTAAATAACCTCCCACGAGCTCCACAGGTAGAATCTTTTCAAACCCTTTGAGATGAATGACCCTCACTAATGGTCTAAGTCCCCTTAAGAGGGTTTGTTTTCATTTTTCCCGAGTGGAGAGATCTAAACCTTTAAAGTGTTTGCTATGAAAACTACACCTCCAGATTTGGGGAAATGCAAATTCCGAGCATGATGCGCATCAAACTTCTCGATTTTTGTACCATGAGGTTGCATCTTAACATGAAGAATAACTCCCAAGAAGAAAGCTTGAAGAGATATGGCTTGGTTGAAGGAATATGGCTGCTCCAATAGGGGTAGGTATTGTTGGCTATGGAGGTGAAGAATGGTAGAGTGAAAATGAAGTGAGAGATGAAAGATTCTTGTGGAGATGAGCTAACTAGAGGTTGTGGGGAGTTGGAGGAGCAATGAGTTGAGCTAAATTGAGCTCACCATGGCTCTAATTCCATGTTGACAAATATAGATCCTTAAGAAAGTTCTAGCTATGGAGGATGGAAGTCAATGATAAGAATCATGATGAGTGAGATTAGACATTGTCTATTACTCAAGTCAATTAGGTTCCAAGATAGATTAGCTTGGACTCATAAACACAATCTTGAATAGAGAGATAAGACTAAAAGTACAAAGTATAATAGCATTCATCATTTAACTCAATGTCAAGTACATGCTTTTATAGTTGTAGGATGGTTTCCCTTTTCTCATAGTGCCTATGGGATTCAGGCAACTTCTCCTAGGTTGTTGCATGTCCCTTGCCCTATTGCTCCATACAAAGATGCTGCCTTAGGAGTGTGATTGCATGAATCTCAACAAGAGGATGTAATGATCCTATCTTTCGAACATAATTATTTGTTTCCCCCTCGTGTACCCCCGAATAATCATTTTCCCCCTATATTTATCACAAACATAGTAAGAAAATTGTAACGACTATGCACTTCCTTTGCAGCTAGCCAAGTGCTTTGGATTTCCATGACCTTTGCATTTGTACATTGAGGTTTAAAACCCTTATGAAGGGAAGAAACAAAATGAGTAAAACTAGGGGGAAGGCAATCTAATTTAGGCTATTGGTTGGTTAATCCCCCAATATACTAAAAAATAATAATGATTAAAAAATAGATGATTTTTTCCCAATGATTAAGGGAGAGAATCATCAAAATGGCCCCCAACATCCCTCCCTTCTTGCATTTGCCACCACCCCCACACCACATCATTATCATAATCATCGATGGTATTATTCTGTAATCAACAAATGACATCGACAATATAAAAACCTTCATTTTTGTGAATTTGAGATTGTATATGAAATATTTTTATATTTTATAAAAATTTATGGAATGCTAAGTATTTCTATAATTATTGAATATATATATATATATATATATATATTTATTTATTTATTTATTTTTCTATTTTTCCTATTAAATTTATAAAAATCATAAAAATAGAAAATATAAACTTTAAGATTATAAAAGTTAGATATTAGCCTTCATTTCCTCTCTCTAAAATAGTTTTTCATTTCACTATCATTTTTTATAAAAATTAACACACTTACTTGTAGACCGCTTCCACACCGTAATGTGCATATATTGTCCCGTATAAGAACCAAGGCCTTTGATGCTCATGCAAGCCATTAACACTCTTGGAAACACTCCCATGTACTTTAGTAATGTGTCTCAATCATTTTTTATCACACCACTCATCTCTCTCACTCGCACTCCCATTCCCCTTCTCTCATTAAAATAAGCATCATGTGTGTAGAAGGAGAGAGAAATAAACCCTACAAGGATATAGGGGCATAGCGACGGGCATTTGCGATGCAGATTAGTAACGTCGCTATTTGTATCGCAAATGCGATGCAAATAATGACAGTACTTTGAGAAAAAAAAAGTGGGCAAAACCTGAGCGCGGCATTTTGCCGCAAAGAGTTTGAGAGAGAGCAAAAGAGAGAGTGAAAGAGATCATGGATTTGGGAGGGAGAGGGAGAGAAAGAGAGAGAAGGAGAGTTCTCAACACCGCCACCACCATTTGCGAATAAGAAAATGAGGAAGTGCATGAAGGAAGAAGAGGGTTTGTCGAAGAAGAGATGAAGAATCCATCCTTAGGCCTTTGCGGTGAGTACATTGCCTCCTCTTTGTTTATTCTTGTTATTTCTTATTTTCTTTTGTTTGGCTTTCTTAAGAATGAGGTGCATCGAGGGAGAAGAAGAAATGAAAAGGAGGAGAGAGAAAGAGAGAGAGAGAGAGAGAGACAGAGAGAGAGAGAGAGAGAGAGAGAGAGAGAGAGAGAGAGAATAAACATGAAAGATGACAAAGAAAGAACAAAGGAAGAGAGAGAGAGAAAGAAAGAGAAGGGGGTGAGAACACAAAACGAAGAGCGCAAAGAGAGGTTGATAAATTGTGTTAGGCTAGTTAGAAAACTAAAGCTACTCTTCGAGGGAAGGGGGTGTTTACATTTCCCATGGATTTTTTATACAACAATAAATTATATATTTGGCTTTTCTTGAGGAGTTCCTAGATAATATCAACTCAAAAATAGTAAAGAAGCTGCATGAGTCTTGGTTAGTGGAAGTCCACCATAACAAAAAGGAGAAAAAAATGGAATCTATTCATGGACATTCAGCAAGAAGATATGTGGGATGCTTAGCATACTAATAAACTTATGTATGTTCGATTAGCAACCCACTAAAAGTTGGTGGATCTTGTCTTCTTCATAACATACACTTTTGAAGTCATCCGCCAAGGTTGGTACTATTAGAACAATGGCACCATTTCCATCTTCAGATAGATAAACTTTGAGACTTTCAAAACCAAAATCCTTTCCCTCTATAGTGGCCTGAAGGTTGAATTCAAAGACTCTAAAAGAGAAAAAGTGGAAGAAATGCTAGCAAGAGAGTATTCTAGAGACTAAAGCAAATAGGAGATCCTTTGTTCCCTTTTATGGAGCACTTAAAAAGTTGGGTGGATTCAATTCTTTCACATTAGGAGAAATATGCACTCTCTTTTTTGCCCCTTAAGGGGTTTCTCTCACCTTTCTCTCTCTCTCTCTCTCTAAAAAGAGATTCCAAACTAATATTATAATAAGATATCTTCTATAATCAAGCAAATCTCATATGTGTAATTTTAATAGATTTCACTTATTATTTTATCCCCAAACTGTAGGATATAGTTATTTTTTCTCAAAATCCTCACAACTAAAAAAATACAATTCTATTTTCTCCAAAGACGGAGCCAATAATTGCTCTTTAATACCCTCATGATTTTTCAACATTAAAATATATTAGAATCATTCTCATTTCCTCTTCTTAAAAGGGCACAAGTTTAAAAATGGTAAAACTTGATACACACATCATATTTTAAGATTATTTTTTACCCAAAGACACCTTTTTGACTCAGGTGTTTCCTTGTAAATTTTTATCTCTTTAGACAAGTATATGCCCATTTCTTGGCATTTTTTCCTTCTCTCCAAAAACTCTAGTTTATCCCAAATTTTGTGTACCCTTCTCTTTCTCTCTAGAATATGTCCTCCAAAATACATATGTAGTGGATCAAAGGGGTGTAATTATATGATTTGCATGTTAATACAAGTTAAAATTATCATACATTTTTCTTTGTAAAACGGAGGTGTAGGATTTGCTAAGAGAAAGAGAGATATTCACTTCCAATAGGAGGATGAATATGCACCACTATTCAAAAGATATGTGGAAAGGGATCACTACAATATATATATCCAATAGTGACATTTAAAGCAATGGAATTATTCATGGAAAAAAGTACCCACATCATCATTGTTGTGGTGTTGCAAGTCCACACATGGAAAAATTACAGAATCTCTACAGGATTTACAGAAAGCAGGACTGGTTTACTAAAATAGTTTGAAATCTCTAGTATCATGTTTAGATTACTTAATTTTCACTTTAAATGGATCCAAACATATTTTGTGACTTATTTTGAAGGGAATAAGTTTTCTAAGATAAAAGATGGAGAAAAGTGACGTGATTTATAAAAAACAGTATTTTTGCCTATTTTTTGATGGATTTTCGCAATTCTAACTATCATTAGTTTGTCAATTAGATATGTTCCGATCTTTTTGAGTACCTGGATAACTATATTTGGAGTTCTTATGATAAAATTATGATTCAAACAAGTTGCAGACAGGCACAAGGCAAAAAAAATGAAAATAGTGAAAAGCAATAAAAAAGCATAAGCTTTAAAGCTAAACAGCTTAAGATTTTATGAGTGAAAGGGAGTGGAGAAAAACTATAAAAAGGAGGACAAGTAGAGAAGGAGGGCTGTGATCAAATCAAGGGAGAGAGGCTAGAGATTGAGCTTGTATCCCTCACCTACTTCGAAGACCGTTATTGAATTTTGGACAGAAGGCTTAAGGACAAGCTTTAAGCCCCTCACCTACATCAAAGTTTCCATCATCACGAGTCTCTATGAAGATTCGAGCTTGATGCTCCTCGCCTTCCTTGAAGATCTTTCCACAAATCATGACATCTCACATTCTTCTCTTCTCTCTCAATTCGAGATTTTGACTTTACTTTTCCCAAAAATCTTGTGATCAAATCCGAAAGTTTTTTGAGTATTTTGTATATATCATAATTCAAGAATTTGTTTTCACATTCAACTTGAAACTAAACTCTTCTAGTTAATTATTTTATGTTGAATTCTCCTATCTCAAAGCATCCCTATGGCAAGCGACGTTCACAAACCCTGCGCGCGAATCCTTGCGACATCTGGTGAACCTGACATGAAAGCGTCACTTTTGATTATCGAAATGGTTGAACCATCCACCTTCATCATCAACTACTTCTTCCTCTTTGATTGATGAGATGAAGACTTTATTACAAACTCTTTCTTCAATCATTATGATGCAGAATCAACATATGCAGTTATCTATGCAGTAATAGCAATAGTTACATTAGCAACAATTAGATCAACAATGAATCCTACATCAAGAATAAGAGCATACGCATGGTGCGACCAAGATGATCAAAGCTGTGGTTAGTGAGGGCAAATTATTTAATGGTTGAAATGTTTCAGCCTATATCAAAGCCTTTGAAAGCTAGATGTGCCTCTTCGGAGTTCTGACCAACTAGAGCATTTATTTCCTACGGCTTGTAACGCCTGCTTTTTGCGGGTTAGAGTGATCAATTTGTCTGTGCAAGACTCAAACTAGAATGTTTTCAAGAAAATACTCAAAGATGAATATTTTCTAGAGGATTATGGTATTGCTACGTGGAAGATATTCAGAGAGTGGGTCTATCAGCCCAACAAAGGTCTTGTTGCTTCCGAGTTATTGCGGGAGTTTGAAGAGTGATACAACCAATTGGATGCACTAGAGCATAGAGCTCTGAACTCGGAGAAAGTAGAGTTATTCTTGCACACAGATGATCTTGCACTTCAGGATGAGTTGGGAGAGCTTCTTGAAGACCATATGCAGACTGTGGGATTGAAGACGCATTGGCAGGATGCTGTCGATGCAGTTTCTACACTTACAAATAGACGAAGATGGAAGGCTCGCTTGCAGAATGGAATGTAGACTTCATCAATGATGTCTTCTCCTATCATGACCTCTCCTACTACACCATCCACTACTCTTATTTCTCATCTTGTGTCTATGTCTACTCCTATGCCTATGACTATGCCTATCCCAATTGCGGTTGTCAAATCATCTGCAAAACCGACTATTGAAGATATGATAGAGAGATATTAAAGAACTTAAAAGACTTACAAAACAAGATGACTTGAAGGGAGCAATAGCTAGCTTTAGTTTCAGCCCCAACTTTATCTACCCTTGCAAATTCTTCCAAGATGCCAAATTCTCAAGGAGTTGAAGTGCTTGTTGAGGAGAAGTGGAAAAGAGATGTTGAACAGTCTAAAGGTTCGAAGAGTATGAATAGGAGTGATCCAGTTTCTCAGTCTTCTTATTCAAAACCAGAGTAGTGAATGGCTAAAGTTTAGAAGCCAAAAGTACAAGAAGATCAAAAGCCCCGAAGACAAAGGATTCGAAGCCGGAAAAGCAACCTCGATTCAAGTTTCTTTTCAATATTGAGACGACTATAGAGTTGAAGAAGATTGAGGAGATTAATTTTGATGAGGAGGTTACTAATGATCTTTATGATGGGCTATTATGCTCAGATACTATGGAGAATCTTTTAGTATTTTTGAAAACTAAAAATCAAGAATTATCATATATCTTACAAGTCAATTATCTGGCGATGAATTGCGAATTTGCTGATTTCATGCAACAAGAAAATTTGGATGCTAAGAATTCTCAGCAAACAGTGTTCTTTGCTCAAGTATTTCAACAAAAAGATTTACAGAGTGTTGATTTACAACAATAAACATGATTTAGAGCTAAAGTAAGCTATAAGCCTCATTGTTGGGTTGTTCATATGTATTCTGAAAATAAATGGCTTATTTCTATCAATCAAAAGAGTTGGGTGCTGTTAATACACAACAAAATTTTGTGTTTTCTAGGGTATTTGTAGCAAGAGTTGAAATTTGCAGGTTGTAGCAAAGAAACCAGAGTACAGAGACAATATAATTCTGTTGACCAAAAGGTCCTTTGGATAGTGTCAATGATTTGCCAATGATGGATATGAATAAGATTGGAGTCACGACATGGTCTAAAGATCAACCAACCAAAGAAGATCTGCATGTTATGCATATGATTTTTGCAGGAAAGCAATTAAGCCACTGGATGCTGTGATGATTTATGAAAACATATCTACTTTGATTCTTCTATATGATCTAGGAGGATGCTGTGATAACCTATGTCAACTTACCTACTTGTCATATTACCTAGATGATTATCCATATGATCCTGGTGGGAATAATACTGCAAGTAGTAAATAAATTGGCCCATGCCGGAGGATGTGTAGGTTTGGAGGGGACGAATGTCGTGGTGTTGCAAGTCTACACATGAAAAATTTATAGAATCTCTACAGGATTTATAGGAAGTAGGACTGGTTTATTAGAATAGTCTAAAATCTCTAGTATCATATTTAGATAACTTAATCTCCACTTTAAATGGATCCAAACATGTATTGTGACTTATTTTGAAGAGAATAAGTTGTCTAAGATAAAAGATAAAGAAAAGTGATGTGATTTATAAAAATTAAGATTTTTAAATTTTTTAAATGGATTTTTTCAATTCTTTCCACACTACCTTGTCAATGAGATATGTTCTAATCTTTTTGAGTACTTGGATGACTATATTCGGAGTTCATATGAGAAAGTTATGATCCAAACAAGTTACAAACATTGACAGGGCAGAAAAAACGAAAATAGTGAAAATGAGTAAAAAAGCATAAGCTTTAAAGCTAAACACCTTAAGCTTTTATGAGCGAAAGGGAGTGGTGAAAAACTATAAAAGGGAGGATAAGGAGAGAAGGAGGGCTGCCATCAAATCAAGGGAGAGAGGCTAGAGGTTGAGCTTGTATCCCTCGCCTTCTTCAAAGATCGTTATCAAATTTTGGAGAGAAGGCTTGAGAATGAGCTTTAAGCCCCTCTCCTACATTACCCTTCTCTCCTTCTTCTTCTTCTCCTAATGGGTTCCCTCCTTCTCCTTTGTAGTTGTCCCTTCTCTTTTCATGGTGGATTGGTGGTGGTAGTGGCCTCTCTTTCTCAATCTCATTTGCATTGATCTCTCTCACTTCTTCTCTCTATACATCTTTTCATCAACAAAAAGAAAGAGAGAAGTAAAGCAAAGAGAAAAACAAAGAGAAAGAGATAATTCACTTACCTCAAAGCTTGAAGAAATATCCCTTCGTACTTCCCTCCTTTTTCTTCTCCTTCTTCGCGAGTTCCTTTCTTCTCCTTTACACTTGTCTTCTCCCTCTTTGTGGATGGCGGCGGTGGCAACGGTCTCTCTCTCTCTCTCTCTCTCTTTCTCTCTCGGTTGTTTATAAACCTATAAAATGCTATGCTCAACTTTTGACACTTTTTTATGAATCCCCTCTCTCTCCCCTTTTTTATTTCTCTCCATCTCTCTCTTCCTTCCTCTTCCTTATTCTCTCTATTTCTCTCCCTCCTTCCCTCCCTGCTCTCACTCAATGCATCTCATTGCAAACACAATCAAAGATAGAAATTAAAAAGCTTAAAAAACAAAGATATTAAAAGCAATGTCACCCCACCTCTCTTTATCTCTCTCTCCCCGCTCTCCCTTTACTTTTCTTTCTTTTCCTTCTCTCTCATTCTCTCATTGTTCTCCTACTTCTCTCTCCCTCTCTCTCTCTCTCTCTCTCTCTCTCTCTCTCTCTCTCTCTCTCTCTCTCTCTCTCTACCACACCCTTCTTTTCTACCTCCTCCTTCTCTTTTCCTTCCCTCTCCCTCTCTCTATTTCTCTCCCCCTATCTTTCTCTCTCTATTCCCCTTTCTTTGTTTCCTCTCTCTTTGTTTCTCCCCCCTCTCTCCCTCATTGTTTCTCTCACTCATCCTCCTCTCTCCCTCCCTTCATATCACATTTCTCTTTTCCTCTTTCTCTTTGTTTCCTTTCTCCCCTTTCTCTTCCTCTTTCTCTCTTCCTCTCCCTTCCTTCTTCTCCCTCCCTCCCTCCCTCCCTCTCTTTCCATGCATCTCTTTGCAAAGAAAAATAAAAAAGAAAAGAAGAGGATACAAAAATAAAGCAAGAAGAGGCAATGTACCTACCTCAAAGGCCTAAGATGAAACCCTTTGTACCTCCTCTTTGCGCATTCCCTCCCTTCTCCCTTGCACACTTCTCTTTCTATTTCATGTATAGCGACGGTGGCAGTGGCGGTGGCGATGGCAGTGGTGATGAGCTCCCCCTCTCTCTCCCTCTCCCTCTCCCTTTCAAAGCTTTAAGCTCTCTTCTTGCTCTCTCTTTCATTTTTTCTCACAAATTTTTTCTCAGCAAATGTCACACTCGGGTTTTCAAAACTTTTTTCTCAAACCGATGTTGCTATTAGTATCTCTATTAGCGTCGCTAATGTACATCACTAAAAGCATCACTATTAGCATCCGCTATATGTGTCTCTATATGCGTCACTATTAGTGTTGCTATATGCATCGCTATTAGCATCACAAATAGAATTAGCAAAGTTAATAACGATGCATATAGTGATGCCACCTTTTTGCATCACAAATGGTCATCGTCACTAATGCACTACTCCCTTGTAGTGGATGATGCAGTAAGATATAAGATGCAAAAAGAAAGAAATATAGAAAAAAAATAGTGGATCTTTGGGTTAACAGGTGCATTTATCCACCTGATCCACTAGCTCAAAGGCCACCACAATTTAATGGGCTTATATCATTTGTAAAGTTTATTTGTGAAGGCAATGAAAAAAGGATTGTATGCATACACATGTAGACTTGTGACACAAAGATCAACATGGGTACATCAAGCCCTAACAAATATGCACACAAGATTACAAGGGTGTGTGCATTCTTTGATGGGAAAAAGATAGATTGTTGGGGCTGAGAAGGATAGGGAGAATCAAAGTCTACAGCAAGCAATGTCTGTCATTAAAGATGCTATGCATGCTACGCAAGTACTGAATATTGAGTTATAGTCTAAAATTATTTAGTTTGAGAAGGAGAACAAAAACTTAAAGAGGCAACTCATAAAAACTGTGGAGATTGGGCCCACTTTAAAAACCAAAGAAGCACACCAATGAATCCAATTAGTTAAACCAATTAACCAATTAACCAAAGGACATGGACAATATCATAGATAGATATATGCTCATTCTGCTACAATGAGAAATATGTTTTCTCGTAGAGAGAATGACACCATTGCTAAAGTCATTTAGCGAGGATATAGTCAAAAATGCATTGGAAAATCGTAAATTCACGGATATTATGGATTGTCTCACAAGTGAATGTCTTAGGGATGTAAGCAACTTCTTTACTACTACAGATGCTCAAAGGCTACGTGATAAGGTGGGGCTGAGTTCTAAGTCATATAGTATGCTCTATCAACAATTGGATATAGATTTTAAGCAGGTCTTTAAAACTAAGTGAATAGTGCCCTTGCCAAAATCATTTCATGTGAAGATGACTCAAAAACAACTAAATGAGAAAGTTTTAGAACTGATTGTTGAGCCTACACATTTGGAACACACACACATACTAAAGTATGAATCCAAAGAAGTTACCTTTATATTGAATGCATCCAACAACTTTCTATTGGATATATATAGGGTGTAGGTGGCTATGGTCAAGTCCTACAATATGTATTTGGAAGAATGTAGAGACAAGCTTAAGTTTGTTCTCAAACTTTGAGAGTGAGATTATCAAGGGGCAAAAACTTGAACATGTGAGTATAACACTTATGAACTAAGCATTGGATCTCGACATAAATGAAAACCATCCTTTATAGTTCAGTGTGCAATCAGAGAATGAAATATGGTGGCTTGTAGCATTTGAAGTGCGAAAGGAGGATCACGAAGTACTTAAAGTTTTTTTAAACCTCACTAATATGCCCAGTGTTATCCAATAGTAAAATAATGGAGCAAATTTACATGTTGAAGGATTTGGGGGCTATCAAGTTTAATGGCATCTTGTAGGTGATTTCAAAATAATGAAGTGTATATTTGGTTTATCGAATGTGGTAATGTAAAATTTCCATGTATATATTGTATGCAAACTAGGAAGAAAGGGAAACATGGAAAGAAAAAATGGCTTGCCAAGATAGGATAACAAGGTGCTCCAATACATGATCAAAAAGTCATGAGAAATGGAGTGCTAGTCCCAATGGATCCAAACTAGCGCCCTATTTTGGAAATACCATTGACATGGGTTCACTTTTACACATTACATTATTTGGTTAGAATAATTGAGAAGCTAGTATATGAATATGTATGCTTTGCATACAAGATGTAGCATGTTTCAGAAGAGATGATGCTACGTGTAGGATGTCAAGATTGTGGGAGAGAAGGAAGGAGTCTCACTTGTAGCTTTCTTGCTTGCACAATGGGGGAATACACACAAGGGTGGAGGCTGAAAACAGTTTTCCTCTTCTTAGTTGTGTAAGCAAAAAAGAACTCTAGTACATAGAAATAGAAAAACCCTATATATGGGTCTCAAACCAAACTCAACTAACTAAGGTGGCATACTAAATGAGCCACGAACTAGAGTAGATAAGGATAGCTGTCATCTAGCTAGTATTCATGGGCGGTGTACCAACCGCATCTGCAATTGACAAGTCGGTGACATAAATGCACAACGGTCACCCTGGCATATCACGAGTGGAGCTCGATATCTCAACACTCCCCCTCGAGCTCAATCCCAATTCCTGCACACCAAGCAGGTCTCTGAACTTGCACAGCTTCTTTGTGCCCAATGCCTTCGTGAATATGTCAGCTACCTGATCCTCTGTGCTGACATAAACTAGATCGATAAGACCTAGTAAAACCCTCTCCCACACATAGTGATAATGCACCTCAATGTGCTTTGTTCTAGCATGATAGACTGGGTTATTTGCCAAGTGTATGCTACTCATGTTGTCACAATAAATGACAACTGGCCCATCTGTAGGCTGATGCATATCATAAAGTAGCTTATGCAACCAAGGTACCTCACATGCAGCCATTGCTGCACCCCTGTACTCAGCCTCTGTGCTCGACAAGGCAACTGTAGGCTGTTTCTTGCTGCTCCAAGTGACTGCAGCACTCCCAAAAGAGAACACATATCCACCGGTAGATCTTCTATCAGAAATACTACCAGCCTAATCAGCATCAGTGTATCCATGCAACTGTATCTAAACCCCAGTCTCATAAAGTAGTCCATACTGCAATGTGGACTTCACATACCTGAGTATGCATCTAGCCGCATCCAAATGTAGTTTCCTTGGAGCCTACATAAACTGACTTACCAATCCAACAACATACCTCAAATCTGGCCTGGTAATAGTCATATAAATCAAACTTCCTACTATACGTCTGTACATAGTAGGGTCTTCCAGAAGCTCACCTGCATGTGCACTCAGCTTCACATTCTGCTCCAAAGGAACTGAAATAGGCTTACAGCCTGTCATCCCATATTTGGACAGCATGTCCAATCCATACTGCCTCTACAAGAGCCGTATCCCACTTGATGATCTAATCACCTCAATGCCCAAGAAATAACGCAGCTCTCCCAAATCCTTCATCTCAAACTTCTGCTTCAATAGCATTTTCACATGAAGGATATCCTCATCACTGTCACCTGTCATAATCAAATCATCAACATAAATGACAAGTAGCATAATACCTTTCTCTGTTTTTCTCACATAAAGTGAGAAATCTGCCTTGGAAATCTGAAAGCCAATAGTGACAAGATACTGTCCTATCTTGTCAGACCATGCTCTAGGCGCTTGCTTCAAGCCATACAAGGATTTCTTCAACCTGCAATAAGCAAACTCAAGATGAACAGCATGCACATAACCTGGTGGCTGCTCCATATATACCTCTTCTTGCAAATCACCATGCAAGAAGGCATTCTTTACATCCATCTGATGTAAAGACCATTCCTTTGATGCAGCCATAGCAATGACTGCTCTTACGGTTGCCATCCTTGCAACCGGACTGAATGTTTCTTCATAATCAATGCCATATGTTTGTGCATACCCCTTGACTACTAATCTTGCCTTGTATCTGTTCACAGAACCATCTGCATTGTGCTTCACCTTATAAACCCACTTACAGCCAATTGCATTCTTACCTTTAGGCAAAGGTACCAATTCCCATGTAGCATTTGCTTCCAAGGCATCCATTTCTTCATCCATGGCTTTCTCCCATTTTTCTTTTCCCATGGCTTGCTCAAAAGAAGTGGGTTCTAGTTCCTGTATCACTTTGACCATATCTGCATAGTGAATGGCTGTAAATCCATCATATTTCAGCCTATCCACAGGATACCTAGCTCTGGTAGACCTGCGCAAAGTAGGTTCACTCCCAGGTGCTCTCAAAACATCCCTGGTCTTCCTTACTCCAGGTGTAACAATAGAAGGAATACCCAACTCATCATCAATGCTCTTTTCTGAGCCACTGGATTCACCATCCACATAAGAGTGACCTGCATTCACATCAAACATGGGCTGATCTACCTTCTCTTTTCCTTTTCGTGATACCTGCATACCACTATCTGTATTGCTTTGAGAATATTCTCCTGATCTCAATCTGCGTGTCCATGGCGAAGAATGTGAACCACTGCTAGAGGACGCTCCAAGTCTACTAATATCTTGTGACTGCTGCTGTGAATTCTGTGCAGCATTACCATTTTGTGCATCTACATCATCAATCACATTTACTGGTTTATACCAGCTACTCATCTCATCAAAAACAACATCTCTTCTCATTGTAAACTTACGAGTAGAAGGGTTATAGCATCTATACCCTTTCTACTGCAGAGAGTAACCAATAAAGATGCACTTCTCAGCTTTTGGATCCAACTTGGATCTCAACTCATCTGGCACATGTACATAGGCAATGCAACCAAAAATCTTCAAATGAGAAATATCTGGTTTCCTACCAGTATACCTCTCCTCTGGAGTCATCCCATGTATTGCTGCAGTGGGAGTCCTGTTCATTATGTAGACTGCTATAGCAACTGCTTCAGCACAGTAAAAATATGGCAAGTCTTTTTCGTTGAGCATGGCACGAGATACCTCTCCAATATGCCTGTTTTTCCTTTCTGCAATTCCATTTTGTTGTGGGGTATGACTACATGAATATTGCTGCTTTATGCCATGCTCCTGCAAGAACCTTGCAAACTCATTTGAGAGGTACTCTCCCCCTCCATCTGACCTTAGGCATTTTATTTGCAGGCCTGTTTCTTTTTCAACCATAGCTTTAAGAGTTTTGAAATGCCCAAAAACTTCACTTTTCTTTTTCATAAAATACACCCAAACTTTTCTGCTACAGTCATCAATAAAAGTGACAAAATAATGACAGCCTCTAAGAGATGCAGCTTTAGTAGTCCACACATCAGAGTGGATTAATTCCAATGGCTTCTTACTCTCTTGAACATGCCTAGGAAATGGTTTCCTTGCCTGTTTTCCAAATTGACAGGCTTCACATACCTTATGCATTTCTGCAACCTTGAATTTAGGCAATCCTGCAACAATATTTTGGGCCTGCATTGATTTAAGTCACTGTACATTAACATGACCAATGCGTTTATGCTAGATATCAATATCTGCAACTACACTGGTCCCATGTGCAAACATTGCTGCACTCAATTCAGGCATGTCTGCATCCAACGTAAACATTCTGCCCTTCTTCTTTCCTTTTGCTATCAAGCGACCTTTATTTTTCATATCCTCAACAAAGCATCCATGAGGATTAAATCTGACCTGCAAGCCCTGCTCAACCATTTGACCAACAGAAACCAGATTCTTGGTGATATTCGGGACATGAAATACATCGGACATGTATTTCTTTTTCCCATCTTGCATAGACAAAGGAATTTTTCCAATCTGCATAATAGGATGTGCAGTATCATCACCAGTCTCCACAAATCCTGGTTTTTCCATTTTCCTTTCATCCTCCATCCATTCTGCATGACCTGTCATGTGGTTTGATACACCTGAGTCAACATAGCATACATCGTTGCTTTCTTCTGCACTTGTCACAGAATTGTTCATGTGTTGCACCATGAACAAATGCTCATTTCTGTAATCACCCTGTCTACTAGAAGATGCATAATTCCCTTGTTGCTATTTTCCATTCATGATGTCATTCTGCTTTTTATAGCAGTCTTTAGCCATATGACCCATTTTACCACAGTAGTAGCATTCAACATTACTGTTTGCATTTTGGCCTCTTTGCCATCCACCACGACCTCTTTGACTCCCCCTGCCTCTAGAGTTACCACATTCTCCTCCATAGGTCTGGTTTTCTTGAGTTTGCTGCATATTTTGATTTCTACCACGGCCTCCAGATCGGCCTCCTCTACCTCTGCCTCTACCTCTTCCAGCATTTGAGTAGAAGACAGCTTCTTTTGAAGTTCCTCCTGAAGAAGATGCACCACCATTTCTCTGCTCCTCAAAAATTAGAAGAGCAATCAACTCCTCAAAATCAGGAAATCTTTCACGGACGGAAATGGATGTTCGGAACTGTGCATAATCCTTTCCTAGACCATTCAAGGGCACAGAAACTAAATCATCATCTTCCACTAGCGACCCAATGGAAGCAAGTGCATCTGCAATCTTCTTCACCTTCATGTGGTAGTCATTGATGCTCATATTTTCTCTTTGCACATTGTGCAACTCTTGCTTGAGCTGCGTTTTCCTGGCTTGTGTATTTGTGCTATACATTTTTGACAAAGTATCCCATGCCTCCTTTGGCGTACTTGCATCTTGAATATGCACAATCATAGAGTTTGAAATGCTGATAGACAGCCAGTACATAACTTTCCTGGCTCTCTCATGCCATGCTTTAAATGCCTGCATTTGCTGTTGATTGGGAACATCAGGAAGAACTGGTTCTTCTTCATTTCCTGCAACAAATTTCCAATATCCTTCTCCCATAAGGAAATTTGTCATTCTAAACTTCCATGCTTGGAAGTTGTTCTTGTCAAGCTTTTCAGTGACAATCTGTGAAAGAGAATCAGACGCCATTACAGAACATTGCAAAAAATTCTGTCGCTGCAAAGAACACAGCTTCAGCCTCACAAGGGCAAATCTGCAAAACTGACGAAAGTGGTATTTGACCACACAGTCACTTCCTAGTGACGATTTTGCATCAACAGGCAACAAGGATGATTCTGTAACTCCCAATGTCTCTGTGCACAAGCATACGATGCAATTTCTACAGTAACTTTTCACCGACCTGTAGAACAGTGGTTGCACAGCATAAAACTGGGCCTTTTCCTAAGTGCGTGCGGAAAACTTCCGCCTCCAAAACAGGCCCCGGAATGGCCTCAAATAAAAGAAAACAGGGTCACCAAGGGCTAAAGCCCTCTAAGGGCGTCTCAACCTAAGACAATGCACTCTTGCACTTTCTGGCTGTGCTACCTGCAGAGACTTGCTCCCAAAACAGAAGAATGAAAGCAACACTGGTCGTCTTACCAAAACACCGCAAACTTGGCTTGCTTTCTTGAGCTCCTTACCACGAATAAGGCTCTGATACCATGTCAAGATTGTGGGAGAGAAGGAAGGAGTCTCACTTGTAGCTTTCTTGCTTACACAATGGGGGAACACACACAAGGGTGGAGGCTAAAAACAGTTTTCCTCTTCTTAGTTGTGTAAGCCAAAAAGAACTCTAGTACATAGAAATAGAAGAACCCTATATATGGGTCTCAAACCAAACTCAACTAACTAAGGTGGCATACTAACTGAGCCACGAACTAGAGTAGATAAGGATAGCTGTCATCTAGCTATTATTAATGGGCGGTATACCAATTGTATCTGCAAACTGACAAGTCGGTGACATAAATGCACAACGGTCACCTTGGCATATCACGAGTGGAGCTCGATATCTCAACATAGGAAGGTAAAACAAGTCCTCTCTGAAGTTGGATTGCATGGGGGCTAAGTAGAAATAAAAAAGGATGAGAAGAAATCAGGAAAGAGTGGAAACATCCATTGCAAACCATGCTTTGGCGGACTGAAGGCTAGGAAGTTTGTATCTCTACCTCGAGATGAGGAAGGCAATATACTTGTGAAACAACCAGAGAAGTATGAAGCATGGAAAAAGTTGCAACTTGTTGTTCCAGATTGGAGCAATGGGGGAAGAACAAGGATTGCAAAGGCAAAAGTGTGGATACACCTAGATATATTAGCATCTCTCTTACAAAAGTTGAGGTTTAGGGATGGTGATGCCAATATATTTAAAGAGATAGTTGCTAAATTTCACAACTCTATGGTGGAGATATGGACTTCAAACATCATAATACACTACATGGTTAATATTGTCACCATTACAAAAATATATTATCATTGTGAATTAGTTTGTGTTTCTAATCTCTTTCTTATGCAGCATATACTTGAGGCACGTGGTCCATACTTTGCAAATCAAGGGAGTTTAGCAGTATGGTCAACTCAAGGCATGTAATGATCTTATTGGCAAGCTCGTTGTGCTTTTCAAAAGGCAACCGATTATGGAGGTGGCATAAATGATTCCAATTCTATGAGACAGTTATTCCAATGGTAGTATAGGAGATTAGAGATATGATATGAGATAAAAAAGAAGAATTCCAAAACCTCTCAAGCAGAATCTATAAGTAGGGCAATATATGAAGTGAGTAAAGCAAGATATAAAAACGACACAGCTAGACAACACCATGTAGAATGGTTGGCAACCCAAGAGAGAGATAGCAAGAAATGGAGACCTAGATAAAGAGTACAACTTTGATGCATTTAGAATCAAAGAGAGAGTACAGGTACTAAGGATATGACTCATCAATACTCCTATCTTAAACATGAGATGTCTTTAACATCCCTATCTTAAGCTTTAGATAGTTTGTCTATTTGAATTTGGATAAAAGAGCATTTTGTAAAAAACTTGTAAAATTTCAAAGATTTGAACTGTGTTTTTCAAAGTTTTGATATTGATTGCTCTATCTTTTGGGTCTATTAATCTTAAACCACACTTCTTGGAAGAAGGGACAATGTAACAATGCCTATCTTAGAAAGTGAAGTTTAAGGTTATCCCTACTTGAGTCCTTTATTTGACTATAGATACAAGATATTATTAAAAAATTTAAAAAATTGAATTTAAATTATGAAAATTTGATTTTGAAATCCTAAGAAAAAGATTTGAAAATTCCAAAGCTTGCAAGATTCACTAGCCTAGATAGAGAGGGGCATGAGGGGGGTGGCAAGAGACAGAGAGACGGAGGGATAGGGTGGGAAGAGAGAGAGAGAGAAGTTCATTTATGCTACAGTAAGTTTGAAAGTTTATTTATACTAAAGTAATTTTAAAGTTTATTTATACTAAAATACGTTTAAAAGTTTAAGATTTAAGTCAAGTCTCTCCTTTCATTTTTCCCCATTACTCTCAACTCTACCCTTCACTTTTCTATCCTATGTCATCACAACCATGGCACATTCCAAGATTCCTATCAAGAAGGTGCATGCAAGAGCAAGAGCTCAACACTCTTTTGAATCTATGAGCGTATTGTGAGTGATAATAACCCCTCTGGTGGCAGACAACAATGGCCTTACTACAACTTCTAATAATGGTAATGCTATTGTGGCAAACAATGGTGGCCCTAGTGTGGTCAATAATGATGGCCCATCTATCAAGAATAATGGTCCACCACTATCCAAAAATGGTGGTCCATGTGCTCCAATTACTGTAGCTCGTAATACACATCCTCCAACACATAAGAAGGGAAGATGGGGACAAGGCACAACTCCTCTACGTTGTTGTGATGTTATGCGAATATGCGTGAAAAAGCATGGAATGCATCGTCATCCGAATTTCTTATTGATTAAGAGAATTAGTGTCATCTGAGTCATTAGTGCTAGTGTGAGTGGCATGGATGGTTCAAATATACTAGATTTTTGAATAATTTTAGTCTATTTTAAATATTTTGGATATTATTTATTGTAAATATCCAAAAAAGCTAGGAAAACTTCTAGATTAGGATGGCATGCAAAAAGCAAGTTTCTTTTTCAGCTAGTTTTGAGATTTTTCATAAAAGAGAAAGATTGGCGAAATCGCGCGCATCGTGATTGCAGTTGATAGCCAGAAAACTACACTTTGAACTGGAAGAAGAAGGAGTGATCAAGGAGACATCTAACTAGGTATCCTGGGGTGTCCTAGGGTTTTACCCCCATTTCAAAGCCAACGAAGCCATTAGATTTGGGTTCCGAGTAGCAAAGAAGAGGCTGTTGTTTTGATGCACGTTTTGGATCTATAAAGGAGCTCTAGGAGATCTAATGCTTGGAGATTGCTTCTGAGTAGTGCCAGACAAGGAATTTTAGGTTCTGTCAATACAAATTGATTCAATTCATTGTGCTTTGTCTTTATCATGTTTACCTCTTGTCTATTCTTTTTCTTATCTTCCATCTCCTATCTCTACTTCATTTTATCTCTGATCCCTGGTGGATATGACCTTTTGACTAAAACCCCTACGACATTGGTGAACCCGACATGAAAGGTCGTCAGAAGAAGGAAAGACAAGATGGGAGAACCTTTGAGCATGATTTCCAGTGATGTTTTGCAGCAGTTGGTATAAAATATGAATATGCTTATGCATGTACAACAACAACAATAGGTGATGTAGGCTTCTGCTCAAACAGAAAGTGTTGTGATGAATGCTCTGCAAGTAATTGAGCATGAGATAAAGTTGTTCAGTGGAATGTATATGCATATGTACATACCTATGCTCAAAATATGGAATTCTTTGGAGTGGCTCAATTTGCATGGAGTTGGATTACTGTATATGAACTGAAAGCACAAATTACTAAATTGTACATGTAGGATACTGATTGGGTAGCTTTCAAGAAGACACTCATGGAAGAATTTTACATTGAAGATACTAGTTTGATTACACAGAAGACTTTTTAGGAGTGGGTTTTACAACCCAATAAGGGTCTTGTGGCTACAGAATTGTTAAGAGAATTTGAAAGTCGATTTGAGTAGTTGGATCTTGCAGAACAACAGGCTCTTGCAAGTCAAAAAATTGAATTATTTCTACAAGCAGCAGATCGTGAGCTTCAAGAGAAGCTTGATGATTTGCTAGAGGATCAGACTACAGAGACAGGTCTTAAAAAAAAGTGGAGGCATGTCAAGGAAGCTATTATTGCACTTGTGAAAAAGCATAGAAGAAGAGAAAGATTACATGTCTCTAGCTTGCCCACTGTTACGGGCAAAAGAGTTGATGTATCCAGTAAGCCACTCAATTTTGTGGCTAATCCTATGGTTGCACATGCTATTGTTGCCTCTATTAGGGAAGATGTCTTAGATGAATTGGTCAAAGACATGCATGATCTTCAGTTGAAGGTTTCAAAATTGGATGAAAAAGGACAAGAGGAAAGGGGATGGGCAGTAGTCCCTAAGCCAGGAAAAAGATGTATGTGGTGTGATAGTTTGCAGCATGATAGAAAGGATTGTGCTGCCTATTAGGAGGCCTTGGCATGATAGCTCATCTTTTGGAAAGATAGCAAGATCCATGCACAAGAAATGGGATTGCATCTTGCTTTGAATTTGGAAAGGGAGATATGTAGAAGTTGTTAAAAGACTTGGCTGTCTGAAATGCTTATGCAGCGGTACATGCTTCTACTTTTGGTCTACAATTGGATAGAATGCATGGCCAAGTGATAGTTGTAGTCCAAAGGCTACAATATGGACACATAATTTGCATACAGTTGAAAAGAGAAAAGTTACTGATAGTGAAATATCTCATGCAGGGCAAGCAATTGGTGACATAACTTATTGGGAATCACTGGTAGATGCATATTTAGTGGATACATGTTTAGAAAAAGGACAAAACATGAATGTACTTATGGAAGAGAAACACAAGAGAGATGAAGATAATGCAGGGATATCTAAGGAAGTGACAAAAAGAAATGTGGATTTGCCTAAAGTTGCAAATTAGCCATCTCTTGAGTATGTTATAAAAGAAGTTTTGCAAGAGCAAAAATAGGATAGCAAGCAAGAGGGAAAACAATAGGGATATACACTACAGTCTAATATTGAGACAGTTATGGATACCTTGGAAAATCCTATACTGGAAGATTCAGCCATTGCACCTATAGATTTTCTTAATGCATTAGAAGAGGTTTGTGAAGATAATGTTTTACTTGATGCAGGGACTCAAACGGAGATTGGTGACTGTTGGATACACACGATTTGCAAGATGATACAGTTATCATTTCTAAGACAGCTCATGAGCTTGAGGATATACCTTTAGAGGATGTTAGATATGATACTCCATAGTTGGAAACTCTTTCAGATGCTTTATCAAAGGCCTTGATAGACAAATCAAAGATGCTTCAAGATATGGATTGCTTCATTATTTTTGGTAATAGTGAGAAAGTGTTGAATGTAAGTGATGCTCAGTTTATGTTGGTCATGGAGCAAAAAGGTTATCAAAAGAAACTTTCTATGTGTCAGAATTTGAAAGAGTAGGCATGTTGCTATGTATTTGTTGATGGGTTCACTAATAGCATGTATATGGTGATTCAACAGCCTCTAGTGTATGATGTGCACCTAAGGCCTAATAACCCTAGAGGGGATACTAGGTCTAGCTCAAGAGTTGTACAAATGCTGAGTATTTTGATCTATGATCCAAGGGGATTTCTTCTTATATGCATGATAAGCGGTAAGTTGACGTTATGGGTGTTTGATTTGGGTGGTGCATTGTATGTTGGATATTATTTATTGTAAATATTCAAAAAAGCTAGAAAAACTTCTAGATTAGGATGGCATGCAAAAAGCAAGTCACTTTTTCAGCCAGTTTTGGGATTTTTCATGAAAGAGAAAGATTGGCGAAATCACACGCGTCGTAATCGCAGTTGATAGCCCAAAAACTACACTTTGAACTAGAAGAATAACAAGGAGTGATCAATGAAACATTTAAATTGGTGTCCTAGGGTTTTACCCCCCTTTTGAAGCCAACGGAGCCATCAGATTTGGGTTTTGAGCCGTAGAGAAGAAGTTGTTTTTTTAATGCACATTTTGGGTCTACGAAGGAGCTCCAAGAGATCTAATGCTTGGAGATTGCTTTTAAGTAGTGCCAAACAAGGAATTTAAAGTTCTGTCAATACAAATTGATTTGATTCATTGTGCTTTGTCTTTATTGTGTTTACCTCTTGTCTATTCTTTTTCTTCTCTTCCATCTCCTATCTCTAATTCCTTCTATCTCTAATCCCTGGTGAATATGACTTTTCGCCCTCCGACAATGTGAGATAAGGAAATTCCAAAAGATTGCTAACTTAATTATTCCAAGGGCACCATTCTCTAGGTTTATGCGAGAAGAAATACTACAAGATCTATAGTTGGGGCATCATCACAAGTTCTTTTTAAGGAACCATGCAAGGGATATGGATCAATGGTCAAGCCAAGCCTTCGTTGCTCTCCAAGAGGTAGTTTAAAGCTAGTTGATTGATCTCATGAGTGATTGTCAACTTCTAGCCAATCATGTCCGAGGTATCACTATTAAGCCCTAGATTTGATTCTTGTTCGTAGGATTTGCAACAACAAGGATGTATTTGATCTTAATGTCAATAACATGCTTTGAGAAGCTACCTTGTAAATGGATCTATATTTAGCTTGAAACTAGTTGTAGATTTTATGGAGCTTTATTCTGGTTATCCTTCTAGTAGACCTTCAAATATTTAATTGCAGTAGCCTTCAAACGGAGATAAATTTTTACTAGCTTTAATTGAACTTGGTGCGATGTACTATCTATGGTGTATTTTGTGGTTTTGTAATACTGTATCGGATATGTGATATTCTATTTTTCCCATGACTTGCATTGTGTGAATTTTTAAGTTTCTAATTTTGCAAGTAGTTTCATTGAGGATAAATTTTATGTGCAATCATGCATATGTCAGTGAATAGTTGTACTTAGACCAATGCACTATATCTTTACTATATTTTATGATTTGGTAGTACTATATTCGATATATGATATTCCATTTTTCCCATGATTTGTATTTTGTGAATTTTTAAGTTTCCAATGTCACATGTAGTTTGGTTGAGAATACATTTAATACGCAAGTATGCACAATTTGTGTTTTTTTTCTCTTCTCAATGAAGTATAATCTAGTTAATGCATTTTCAATTGTCAATTTTATAAATTAGAATTTGATGAAACTTCACCCATGTGTCGGGCATCATAAAAACTCATGAAAACTAAAAAATTGGCCCCATCATAAGCCTTTGGGACACTGATTCGAGGCTCACGTGTAGAGCCCTAATTTCCCATATTCAAGGCTCCACACGTGAGCCTTCGACCAGGTGTCGCGGATGCTTCTGATGGGGCCTTTTTTAAAAAATGCTTGATGTGTCCTGGAAGAGTTTACAAGTAAAATTTTGGGTCAATCTCATCACTAGTCATATTTTCTCTAAAATTTGGATACATTAAATCAAGTTTATGGATTTTTCAAAAGTTTGGTTATAAGTTGAAAGTTTCACCTCATTTTACCCATTTGAGTTATGTGTTTCAAGTTCTCATTCTTGAAAGATGTAATATATCAAATGCAAATTTTTTTATTTTTATTTCCCTCCCGACGGTCGTGCTGTAAGGGGAGGGAAATAGAATGGAGGGCTAAGCTCGGGGAGCTTGGCGCCTTCCACCACCATGCGCACTGACACGTTAGGGGAGGGAGGATCCCCCTTCCCTCCCCTATTTAAACTGAGGATGACACTGTGATTAGGAGGCGGGATGGCTCTCTGCAAGCATCACGAGGTAAGAGAGGGGGGGGGGGATATTCTGAATTACGGCACTGTGAGAAGGGAAGGCCTTGAGAGGGGAAGGGATGTCCGTGAGTTGCTGCCGGTGAATCAGCCGCCTGACTCTGCCAGTCCTCCCAGCACGCCGTCGAGTCGCATCACGGCCACCATTGGGCCCTGGATGCCAGCAAGCTGCCGTCAGAAATCATCTTCTCTCCCCTCCATGTGTGATAAATCCACTTACAGAAGCTTCCAAGAAGCTTCTTGGAAGCTTCTAAGGGGAGGGATCTAAGCCCCCCTTCCTATACCTTTTATTAACCTTCCCCCCCTCCCGGTTTAAATCCTTTTTAAGGGCCTCCTTAGCCCCCTTTTCCCCTGGTTCAAATCCACCTTAAACCCCCCCTCTATTTAACCTATAAACCCCTTGTGTTACCCTTCATATTTCCCGTGCCTCCCCCTCCCCCCCCCCGTGTTAAAAATCATTAAGCCTTTTCCTTAGGCCTTAAAGATCCTTTTCCTCCCCGCATGTAACCCTCTATAAGCCCCTTTTATTTGGGCTTCAAAACTATTCACCCTTTTTTTTTCCCCCCTTGTGTTGCCTTTCATCTTTTCCCCCCTGGGTTTTAAAACCCCTAAAGTCCTTTTCACTCCCATGTCCAAAGTTTTCCCAAGGCCTCTTCTTACACCTTATGGAACCACACCCACACACCCTTTTTCCCGTGTATATACCCTATAGGGCCTTTGCTTTAGGCTTTGTAAACCTTTCCCCCCTAAAGCAACTAAGACCTTAAAGGTCTTATTATCCCTCCTCGTGGCTAGACCCTTAACTGTTCCTTGCCTTTCCAAAATACCATTGGGACTTGATTTTTTCCCCTACTCAAAAAGGAGAAGAAGAGTATTGACGTGCAAGGGAGTGACGGTGGAATTTCGAAAAGGAGTGTAAAGCTGCTTCCTTGTTCGAAGGACTACAACTGCGATGCTGCCTAAGAAAGTCCAAGGAGTAGCTGCGGGAGGGTCATCTCCCAGTATCCATGTGGATATCTCACCCCAAACCTAGGTTTTTCCTTCTTAATTTTATATCGGTTTTAATTCAATAGTGCAAGATGACTTGTTAGGGATAAGATACATTTTGTCCTAGTTATTTACGATGAAGGAATTTAGTTTAATTGAACATGCAAAATAAATAAAGTATAAACATAGTTTTCCTTCAAATAGCATTATGCATTGAAACGAATTATGAGCAAGATTATTTACCCACTAAAGTAGTGTACTTCGATTAAGCCTAGAAGGTATAAAATTCCATCTTGAACTATTAACCCCTATTCTTTTTACAACAAATCATCATGGAAGGTGTGAATCATGAAAGGTTTCTTACGATGCTTAAACTCTAGGAAGTTATCATTGCTAACTGCATAACTTAGCAAGGGTAAGATTGCTTATTTGGCATGAGTTTTGTTCGCAAGGAAAAAGGGAGATTAATTGAATTTACCTAACCTCAAATCAATAAAGTTTAGGATTGAAAAATCAATTGACACATAGATAACAAATCCTGTGGAGGTGATCTCGATATTACCTTCTAAAGTTAACAAAATTAATATAAGCTTAGAAATACCTATGCTGCGAAATATTCATTGGGAATAAATTAATATCCAAGAAACGTTTATACCTTAAATACTTACCCACATTGTAGGGTCAGTAAATCGTAAACGTAAAAGAAATAGGGTTTTTCCCTGAGTTTCTTAAAGAAAATAATAAAAGCTAGGAAACCCTAGGTCTGACAAATGCCAGTTTAAAGAAACTGAAACGGATTGTTTCGTAACTCCATTATCACATAGTACGATGCAGGACTTGCGCGGCAAGTACGAAGTCTATGGTCTTGTGATTGATTCACAAGAAGAAAGGCTAAATTCCCGCAACAAGGATGGCGGATCCTTACGCAAGTTATCTTGAAAAAGGATGTATACTTTGATATCCTTCTAAGTAAGGAAGGTTAAAAACCGGAAACTGAAGTATCCAATGAACTTTAGGGGTTGACGAGGTTGGATTAATAGGGTACACCCTAACCCAGAATATAAGGGATCTTGCCAAGTTGCAAGACACCCCGAATCGAGTGCTGGATGCATTCGAAAGGAAAGACTCCTTCCTTAGCAGTTTGCCAACAACAAAATCGATCAATGAAAATGTTTGTGCTTGCTAGAGATTTTAGAGCACTGTTTGACTTGTTTGACCAATGAATTACAAAATAAATAAGTATCTATACTTCAGATTGAAGGCCATAAGGGAGTGGCAGCTTCAGTTACCCCCGACTGCATGCCTTACCCTAACCAAGGGGGTTGTTGACCGCGCCGGGAATGTGGACTAAACCCCCTGCGCTCCGTTGAGCGCTACTTGGAGTAGGAGGACGCTTGGGTGCCAGGGGGGCTCTGGCCGTAAATTCCTCGCCTTCCGGGTCCTGCACAAGAGGCTAACGTGACTCGGGATTGGATCTTGAGGGCCGCATACTAGTTTACGGGCGAAAACTTGGAATAGTGATCCCTGTGGATTGCTGGATAGCCTTCGAGCAGATTATGGACAAGTCTACGGGTGGAACTCCTTGTATTTCAAAGATAAATATGATGATATGTTAATAAAGAACTTGTCTGATATTTTTTTTCTATGTCACGTGATAAGATTACGTGAAGGAACCAGTGCTTAACGGATTAATTAAAGAAGCTGATTGTTACATGTCCAATTAATGTGCTAGATAATTACATAACTAAAACAAACCGAGAAAAGTGCGGAGGATGGGCCATGGATCCGTCCTACGGTTGGGTGGTCCCGGTTGGCCGGGAACTTTTCTCAAATCTCGAAGAACAATCGGATGATCGTCAAAGGACACAAACAACGAAAGCGTTGACCTAGAGTTATGTCTTACCTGATTTACGCTGTTTTAGGGGAATGGAATGGGACTATACCTTATGTGGTAGAGAGGTTGAGCTTTGCATCCCTCTCGTTTCCCATTCTCCTTGAACCAAGTGCAGCGTGAATCCACTTCGGATGTGGCATTTCTGCGTAAAGTAGTTCGCTTGGGTTCGACGCTAGTTGCTGTTAGGAAATGACCAATCAGAAAAAACCCTAATTTCGGTCGATCCTAAGTGGGAACGGCCAAAATACTTCGGCTACATGGCAGACGCGGAAAGCCCTAGATCGCAAATCCCGTAACATTCTATGGGAGTGCCGAGCGGAGCTTTCTAGACATCCTTCCCGATGGACTGCTAAGACGTGTCCTGGATGATATTAGTGGATACGTTACAGTTGGTATCAGAGCCGACCAACAACGGAATTGTTTTTATGAAATCTCAATGAAATGAAGTAAAGCAATTGTTGTTGTCCAAACATTTCCTTACCTTCAATGCTGTCTTGCAGAATTACGAAGCGTGGAACAAGTTTTTGGTATTTCGGGTCATGTTTATGATTGCAATGCATTCTCCGCTTTATAGACAAAGAATTGGGATGATAAACATCCTGGAGCAGATCTATAATCCATCACCTTTGTACATGGAATGAAGATGGATGGGTGCTTCAGGAATCTACTATATAGCCGCCCACCGGTTTGCTTATCTACAGACCAACCTAAAGAGGATCAAGTGGTTGGAAGACCTGAAAGTCGTGAAGCTGTTCGTTTTTGTGGGAGCTCACGTAAATTCAACTTTACATATTCAAGGTCAGAGGGTTGAGATGAACTCATATATATATGAGGAAGTAACCCGTGTAATCCCCGCCGACAGGATTAAAGTGTTGGGCTGCCATGAGAAGTATGGATTCCAACGGAAAGGATATCCTGAACTTCCAATGACTTATTGATTCCTGAAGATCCATGACCCAAAACCCTACTATTACACAGTTCCTGTAGATAAATGCAATACAATGTTGTTCTCCCCAAACTAAATGTAAAAATTGGCTTATCATCGCATGAAACGTTGTATTCGAAAGGGCTATGCCCATATAAATACAAATAAAGACTCCTTTTATCAATGTCTAGCTCTGCATAAGAGTTGATAAAAAGTTAAGTAGCTACATTGTTTACGAGATAGCTGAATTAAAGATGTAATATAAGCTAACGTCGAATATCGTATAATAACGTTAAGAAAACCTTTATTCAGGCACAACCCCAGGTACAGGTTCCTAATTCGCCTCCTACATCAAGTATCACTGTAATCCAGGAGAAGAAGTTTCTTCTCAAGCAGATTAAGCCACCCGAGTTTGACGGGAGAGGCAGATTTGTCCAAGCTGATGCTTAAATTTGGATTGAATCCATGGAGGATTACTTCGAAGCAGCCGGTACTGCACCCGCCAATCAAGCTATGCTCGCCAAGTTAAAACTCACCGGCGAAGCCAGACTTTGGTGGAAGCAATGGTGCAGGGATCAAGGGATCGCAGAGGGATCCATTACCTGGGGGAAGTTGAAGAAAGCCATGCAGGGAAGATACTTGCTGCCTACATATCGCATTCAGAAGATGAATGAGTTCTACGAGCTAAAACAGCTCGGACTCACTCTTGACGCATACTACTCTGAATTCGTCTCACTTTTAAAAGTATGCGGCACAGATGGACATGACACAGCAGGTGTCCAAATTTTGTGCGGGTTTAAACCTACCAATAAATACCCGTCTCGAATCTATGCGTCCATTAGATCTGCAGGATGCACTCATTCGAGCGGTGCCTATAATTCAGGAGGTGCAAACTAGACCAAGTGGTAACAAAACTTGGTCTTATAATGACCCGAACAGAGGAGCATTCAGACCTCAAATGAAGAGAGTTCAAGGTCATAATCAGGGACAAAAAAAGAAAGCAAGGACGAATAACGTCAACAACTTTGTTCCTACTCAAAGTAATGGCCGAAACCTCTGTTGTTTCCACTGCAACGAAGCCGGTCACTTCAAGAGGCAATGTCCCAAGCTCGGCGGAGGACATTGCCAAGCGCCTTTCCAAGGAACAAGCAGTGGGCAAGGAGCTGCTACCCAAGGAAGAGGAAGAACCGCCTGCATTTCCAATAGGAAAATGTGCAAAGAAGGGGAAGAAGAAGATCCGACCATGGAAGCAGAATTCGAAAGAGCGACAGTCCATGCCGCTTTACACAAAAAAAGGCCGAATCGCCAGCTCTCAGTGATTCAGACATCGTCGGACTATCAAGGTAAAGGTTTCAAGACCTTGATTGATTGTGGTAGTACACATTCCTTTATCTCACCAGCATGTGCAAAAAGATTAGAAATAACCAGAGTAGAAGCACCTACCCTGCTTGTGGAATTAGCAAATGGTTGTGAGGTTACTTATACCAGGAAAACTGCTAAGGTGGAATTCTTTCTGGGAGGAAAGAAGACCTCAGTTAAATTCAGAGTCATGAATTTAGGTATCCATGAGTGTCTACCCAGAATGGATTGGCTTAAGCCTAACGACGCCCACATTCACTGTGGAAAGGGTCAAGTTTCCTTTCAAAACTCTGAAAGAGCAGGAGGACGCTTGGGTGCCAGGGGGGCTCTGGCCGTAAATTCCTTGCCTTCTAGGTCCTGCACAAGAGGCTAACGTGACTCGGGATTGGATCTTGAGAACCGCATACTAGTCTATGAGCAGAAACTTGGAATAGTGATCCCTGTGGATTGTTGGATAGCCTTCGGGCAGATTATGGACAAGACTACGGGTGGAACTCCTTGTATTTCAAAGATAAATATGATGATATGTTAATAAAGAACTTGTTTGATATTGTTTTTCTATGTCAGGTGATAAGATTACGTGAAGGAACCATTGCTTCATGGATTAATTACAGAAGCTGATTGTTACATATCCAATTAATGTGTTAGATAATTACATAACTAAAACAAACCGAGGAAAGTGCGGAGGATGGGCCATGGGTCCGTCCTATGGTTGGGTGGTCCCGGTTGGCCGATAACTTTTCTCAAATCTCGAAGACAGATTGAGTATCTGGGACTCATAGTATCATCAGAAGGATTATCTGTTGACCCAGCCAAGGTCAGAGATGTGCTTGAGTGGCCAACACTAGTATCCATCAAAGAGATACGTAGCTTTCTTGGATTGACAGGATGGTATAGGGTCTTCATCAAAAACTATGCTTTGATTGCAGCACCTCTGATGGACTTACTGAAGAAGCAAACTTCCATTGCATGGTCAACTCCCGAACAAAATAGCTTCGACAGATTGAAGTAAAGTTTGGTATCAGCACCTATTCTAAAACTTCCACTACAAGGAATTGGGCAATTAGTGACGCCGATTAGCGACGGCGGATATCGGCGTCGCTATTGGCGTCGCTATTTGCGTCACAAATGCGACGCAACAGCGACCCGACGCCGATTAGCGACGGCAAATATCGGCGTCGCTATTGGCGTCGCTATTTTGCGACGCAAATAACGACGCCAATAGCAACGCCGCAGGAAAAAAAATGCGTGTTAAACCCGAGCGCTGTTTTCATTTCTTTTGCTTCGACTTTTGAGAGCGACAGCGAGAGAGAGAGCGAAGGCTTTGTGAGAGAAGAAGAGGAATAAGACTTGCCGCCGCCGCCGCCGCCGTTGTTCGCGAAGGAGAGGAGGAGCCCTCATTGCAAAGAGAAGCCGCCCCACACTCGCCATATCTCATTGGTGAGTCTCCTTCTCTCTTTCTTTTGCTTGTTGAAGGTTTAAATCGTTCTCTTTTGCTTGTTTAGGAGAGGAAATGAAAGAGAAGGAGACGGAGAGGGAGAGAGAGGGAGAGAAAGAGAGGGAGAGGGAGAGGGAGAGGGAGAGGGAGAGGGAGAGGGAGAGAGGGAGAGTGCATTCTCTCTCTCTCTCTCCCTTTTGCTTGTTTAATGTTTAAATCACTTTCTTTTTTGCTTGTTTAGGAGAGGAAACGAGAGAGTAAGAGAGAAAGAGAGGGAGAGGGAGAGGGAGAGGGAGAGGGAGAGGGAGAGGGAGAGGGAGAGAAAAAGAAAGAGAAAGAGAAAGAGAAAGAGAGGGAGAGGGAGAGGGAGGGGGAGGAAATGAGAGAGAGAGAGAAAGAGAAAGAGAGGGAGAAGGAGGGAGAGTGCATTCTCTCTCTCCCTCTCCCTTTTTCTTGTTTAATGTTTAAATCACTTTATTTTTTGCTTGTTTAGGAGAGGAAATGAGATAAAGAGAGCGAGAGGGAGAGGGAGGGGAAGGAAATGAGAGAGGATAGAAAGAGAAAGAGAGGGAGAATGCATTGTATCTCTCCCTCTCCCTTTTGCTTGGAGGATGTATAAATCACTTTATTTTTTGCTTGTTTAGGAAATGAGAGAGAAAGAGAGATAGAGAGGGAGAGGGGGAAAAAGAGAAAGAGAGGGAGAGGGAGGGGAAGGAAATGAGAGAGGGAGAGAAAGAGAACGAGAGGGAGAGAGAGAGGGTGAGAGAGAGTGTGTGCATTCTCTCTCTCACGACGGATTTGGTTGTTTGTTGTTTGAATCACTTTCTTTTTTGCTTGTTTAGGAGAGAGGGAGAGGGAGGGGAAGGAAATGAGAGAGTAAGAGAGAAAGAGAGAGAGAGGGAGAGTGAGAGGGAGAGGGAGAGAAAGAGAAAGAGAAAGAGAAAGAGAAAGAGAAAGAGAGGGAGAGGGAGAGGGAGAGGGAGGGGGAGGAAATGAGAGAGGGAGAGAAAGAGAAAGAGAGGGAGAAGGAGGGAGAGTGCATTCTCTCTCTCCCTCTCCCTTTTTCTTGTTTAATGTTTAAATCACTTTTTTTTTGCTTGTTTAGGAGAGGAAATGAGAGAGAAAGAGAGCGAGAGGGAGAGGGAGGGGAAGGAAATGAGAGAGGGATAGAAAGAGAAAGACAGGGAGAGTGCATTGTATCTCTCCCTCTCCCTTTTGCTTGGAGGATGTTTAAATCACTTTATTTTTTGCTTGTTTAGGAAATGAGAGAGAAAGAGAGATAGAGAGGGAGAGGGAGAAAAAGAGAAAGAGAGGGAGAGGGAGAGGGAGGGGAAGGAAATGAGAGAGGGAGAGAAAGAGAACGAGAGGGAGAGGGAGAGGGTGAGAGAAAGAGAGAAAGAGAGGGAGAGGGAGAGAGAGGGAGAGAGAGGGAGAGAAAGAGAGGGAGAGGGAGGGGAAGGAAATTTAAGATAATAGACTTATTGATAATGGTATGCAATGTGCTTTGCCATGGGCCACGTACATTGGTAACTCTTTAAGATGGCTTAAAAATGGTCAATTCCTTCATCATGTCCAAGTAGGGGATCTAATTGTGATATGCATAATTCATTGTTTTTGTATTAACTTTATAGGCATGCCAAATTAGAAATCATGCCAACTAGTCAACGGAAGGACTAAAAGAAAATGATACCCTAGCTAATGGTCATTAAGGTACTTCATCAAAATGAACCCAAAAGTATTGTTATAGAAGAAGAAACCCTTAAATTGAGTATAGGATAATTTCTCTCAGGTCTTATGACTATGAGTAGAATTGATTGAAATAAATTTTATTACTATAGTTATTAAATTTCATAGATGGTGCACATTAATTTTAAAATAGATTACTTATACTCAAAGCCGAGATATAACAAATAATTATCTACCGGGATAAACAAATCCTTGAGCATGATACAAGGCCGAGATATAACATCGGAAAATCTCTCAACTACTATATACAATGCAAGATTTATGGTCAACTTGCAACTTGACGTACATCTCCATAAAGCTATCCATTTAAGCCTCGTTTGCTGTAATGTAGATAAGATGGAAAACGAAGAAGATCTTATTGTTCAAGACCGCAAGACGTATCTTAATCAGCGTGTCCCATGTCCTTGCTCTCAATGCAAGTTGGCAATTAGACGAAAACGCCGATTGTCTATAGAACACGTACGACGATTTGGCGAGTTTCAATCTGAGATCATTGATCAGGCGATTGCGGATTTTCAGCAAACGGTAATTTGAAGTTAATATTAATCATGCATTGTACTCTCAAGCTAATTGAAAATCATACACAATAAGATTGGGTCTTGTTGGCAAATTTTCTATCCAGGGGGGTGATGTCTCGACCCAAGGGGGAGTGCACCCTTTGCGGCCAATTAGAAGAGTTCGTGGACGTGCGATGGATGGATTGCAGGAGCCAATCGACCACTCGCAAGGCCCATCTATACCGTCAATGCCAGAGGAGACAGACAACCTTCCCGACCTGCCTACAATCTTGGAGCCTGAGATGGAGGCAATGATCGATGCATTGATTCCCATGGATGTTGAGACATCTGACCCACTTAGAGAGGAAGCATCCATACCATTATATGATGGGTGCCGAGTATCTCGGTTGAAGACATTGCTTGCACTCTTAAGTGTGCAAGCAAAATACGGTTGGAGAGATACGAGTGTGACTGAGTTATTCAGGTACCTTGCACACAGGCTTCATTGATTTTTTTTAAACAGTATTATTGCAAACATTTGTGTTTTTTCAAGGTGTTTTATGATTTTTTTTAAACAGTATTATTGCAAACATTTGTGTTTTTTCAAGTTGTTTTATGATTTTTTTCAGGTTATTAAAATATCATATATTGCCACCTGCAAATACCATGCCTGAGTCTCATGATGATGCACGATATGTTTTACGAAAGCTTGGCATGGACTACAATAACATCCATGTATGTATCAATGACTGCATATTGTTTTGAGATGAATACGAGACTATGGAGACATGTCCAAAGTGTGGTGCTCACAGGTATCTACAGGACTTGCAAGGGCAAACCATCCCTCAAAAAGTTCTCAGACACTTTGCGCTCATCCCCCGCATAAACCACATGTTTCGCACGTCTGCCATGGCAAGCTTGACAACGTGGCATGTGCAGAATAGGTCCACGGATGGAGTTCAACGAATATCAGTGGATTCGCGCGCATGGAGCCACATTGACTCTACCTTCCCAGGCTTTGCGTGAGAGCCAAGGAATCTTCGGCTCGGTCTCGCCATGGATGGTGTGAACCCATTCGGTCTGCGCTCGACTTCTTACAGTGTGTGGCCTATAGTGCTTGTCAACTACAACATCCCTCCATGGCTTTCTACGAAGAAATGACATCTCATCCTTAGCTTGCTCGTCTCGGTGTCGTAGAGTTCACGCAAAGGCTGCAGAACACGGGGTTCAAGATACAGCAAGAAATGAGGCTAACAAGAAAAACTCAAATATTTGATACCAAAGTTCACTATATTTCTTGTCAAGTGAGTTATAGGAAACTCATGTACAGAAAAATCTGAAGTTTCTCTTAGTCAGCATTGCATCTAAGTGGAAGTATCTCTTAAACTGTTTACATTCAAATGTATGATGACATTTACATTGAACGGAATAATGGGCATTAACTTATAATCCAATCAAGCATGTCCTTTAGTGCAGAGAACCTTCTGTTGTTCCACACATCTGATTTTAGATGCTTTCAGAGATTTTCTATCAAATTTGGATCACATCAGCAGGTACATCAGACCAGCAGAAGCTTTCAGCAATCCAACTCCTGTTTTTGAGCATTAAGGGTTCTCAATTGGGATTGTTTATGCATAAGAATAGTCATTCTCTGTTTTCTAGCATAACCTCTTGAAGACACCCATAGCCACTATTTGTCTCATATCAGGAGCAACAAAAATGACCAAGCAGAGGATATTCAGCATTGGTACAAAACATTTTCATAAATCCTGCATTTCTACCTCTTATCACAGACAGCATCCATTCTTCAAAAACTTCAGCTCCTTCTTTCTACAGCCTGATTTGCAAGTGTGTTGAAATGTATGATGTTTCACATCATCCAAATAGATTTGTAAAATGGGCAGAACCTATCATAGAGGGTAAAGGCATTCTGTGCCAAATAATCTTCACGAAGAAGTTTGGCAACCTCCAAGGTTATCTTATCTATCTCAGCGAGGGCATCTTTACCTACAAGCTGTACAATCTCATTCAAATCATCTTCACATTGCAGTACTTCACAAGCTTTGGTCCTAATTGAAACAAAATCTAGATCAAAGTTTTCATAGAACGGCTCCAGTGCTTTAGAATACTTTGAGTAAGATATAAGCCAGTTGATAGAAGGAAAATGTTTCCGCTGGGCTAGCTTCTTATCCAAACCCCAAAATACTTGTACAATACTAAGAGTAGCAGCAGTCACTGGATCAGAAAAGTCTCCACCGGGTCAATTTTTAGTCAGAATCTCAGCAATCTTCACAGTTATGTGTGAAGTGTGACAGTCAAGAACAGGAACATCTCCATTTCCAATCTGACCAGAATGTTTCAAAATGATCACTTGAGACATGAAATTGACAGCCTCTATATGGAAACGCTCACTGATAAAGCCCAATCAGATGCGACTGAAAAAGGAGAAGCTGTATCTCCATCAAAATCTCTCTACTCCGAATGTGATACGGAAATCCTCAGTTGTTTGTGGACGAATTCACGGTGTTTCAGATGGTGGCCAACGCTAATGCTTTGTAGACTGAAAGGCAGGGAATTTGGAGGAGACGAATAAGGGAGATTGATTCGCTATGATCCATTGATGAAGAACAAAATGCGGAGCAGAGAAAAAAAACATTGCCCTGATTTTTTTGCAAGTCATAAATGCTTGATTCAATAGAAGACTGTCTGGTTCACGATCTCTCACTGTCTCTCTCCTCAGACATGATTTGTGTATAGACTTCCAAAGCAATACAAAGATTGAATCCTCAAGACCTGAAGCTTCTGATTCTCAGGTCATCGAGATTTGCAAAACAACAATCAGAAACTAATTTTTACTGGTTCTAACAAAGTCTGCGTAAATCCTTTACTGCACAGCACATCGAAAGCAAGCTTTGACAAAGCATGAGATCAGCAGAACTTCCCAAGACTCCATTTTGTGTTTTAAATTGGAGATAGCGCCATCGATTTCTCTGCTAGCCTGCATCTTTCTCCGTCAGAGCTTCAAATGTAGCTTCCTTGTCATCCCATCATCTGCAAATTTGATCAACACTGCTGCTCTACGTCGATTCGTGCCGTCTAACAGGATGATCCTCCATTTTCTGCACTACCTCTTTCACCGGTTGAAGTCTTACTGTAGTCAACTTTTGTCAATTCCCCCAGATCCGATTCCTTTGCTACTAGATTTTGATCAAGAAGATTAACACTGGGCTTCACATCTCTGTGAATAATCGGTGAGATTGCGGAAGAACACCTTGAGCACCTACCATTAATTACTCCCTGGCACCATAGTTGAAATCGTTGAGCTCCAAGGATTCATCCTAATTCTCTCCTAGGCATCCCACAGGCGGTCTGTTCCCAAATTTAGTTGTGTCGGCCTCCCCTTCATCCGTTAATTCTGGCCATTCCCAAAACAGCCTTTTCCAAAAGCAGTTTAAAACCTGAATATAGATTTTTCCTCTTCCTCCTTTTACACCTTTAGCTATAACGCTAATCTCCAATTCTGCCCATGTAAAGCATAACCTGTGATAAGGGCATTCCAAGTTATTGCATTCCGGACAAGAAGCTCCAACACTCCCTGTGCTTTGCCAAATGCACCACACTTGGCATACATATCCACCACAGCAGTCCCAAGTGCTGTACATACCCAGCAATAAGTGCATTCCAAGAGTCGACATCTCGACAAGGGAACCTGTTCAGCACTCCTTGAACTTTTCCCATTACACATGATATTCCTGAATTTACACCTTTGTCTTCATAGCTTATATGTCAGCTTCTATAAAGCTTCCTTTGATTCCACGGTATCCTGCACTTTTCTTCGAGTTCATCATTAAAATTATCAGCTTGATAATGACCTTTGGCATCAGTTTTTCATACTTTTCTAACACACACACATCATGCATCCAAACAAAATCATACACATGCACTAAGGGAATATGTACATCGGATGCAGATTATTGAAATGCATCACACAAACAATGAATCACACGCAGAAAATAACACAAATGCACAACAAAAGAAATGGAGGTGTATACGACTCCGATGCGCAGCAACACGACACCGGGCCGCTACAAAGTAAAAAATATGGACGTGTATCTTCGTCCATTAGTCGATGAGCTTAAGATTTTGTGGGAGGAGGGGGTCACGGTGCAAGATATGAGCAGGCGCGATGGTCGGCGGTCAGCCAATATTCGAGCCATTCTCATGTGGACGATGCATGACTTTCCGGGATTGGGAGAGTGCTCAGGTGAGCAGACCTTTGTTCTCGCTGGTAATATCTATATTTTATTTCATTCAATCAAGTATTCACTAGGTCGTGGATCGCCTTACAGGTCTGGTTACCTCAGGTTATCATGCATGTCCATTGTGTGGGCCACAGTTAGACTCCCGAATATTTTCAAAAATGTGGGCAGCTTGCTATGGGACCACATCACAGGAAAGAGAGACACTATAGGGTCACGAATGGATTTAAAGGAGGTAGGTAAGATGGAGGCGCTTTGGCTGCAGTCGAGTGTTGAAGGGGGAGTGCAGCTTCCTCGCGCTCCCTGGGTTTTGTCTACCAAAGAAGAGCGCATTGTGAAGCAAGTAATCAAGTCTATCCGCACTTCGACGGGTATGATGCATTCTCTCAGGTCTGCATTTTCTTAAGATGACCAAATGTCTGGGCTAAAATCCCATGATTGGCATAAGATATGTCAAGTTTGTGAACATCATGGATTTTAATTAGCATGGACATTTTGAAATTTGAAAAGTGACCATTATTCATAATGATTTCTCATTTGTGGCAGTTTGTCCTACCGATCGCAATCGCGGGATGCCTTACTCCAGAAATTCGCGGGGCCATTTACAAGTTGTCGAATTTGGTACAATGGATCTCACAAAAAGAGATTAAGACGTCCTCTATTGAATCCGCAAGGCGGGGAGTAGTTGAGACGGTCTGTCTCTTTGAGAAATACCTGCCCACTAGCATGCTCACGATACAAGTTCACCTTCTTGTGCATCTTGTGGACGAAGTGGAGATTGCTGGACCTGTCCATACGCGATGGATGTTCTTCCTGGAGCGCTTCATGAAAACCGTGAAAGGCTTTGTGCGACAACGAGCTCGTCCAGAAGGTAGCATGGCGGAAGGTTGGTTGGTGTCAGAGGCGTTAGTGCATATCTCACAATGGCCACCAACGGTGGAACGAGACAATGAAATGCTATGGACGCTGAAGGACAATGATAGGCTGACTGGAGATGTGGTGGTTGGAAATGGGGTAGAAAAAAGAATGGATGCCTCAATGGAAGAGAAGGTGAATCGCGTTTGTATGTTGCACCATGCCTCCATGGAGACGTGGCTTGCCAAGTACCAGATTGCAAGGCAAGATCGAGAGGAAGCACGAGCTGAATTCCGACGCAGTACGTGTCACCGACCGATTTGATATCCCGAAGGCATGGAGGAGATGCCACGGTTTATGTCAACACGATGGTTGCATAGAGCCTTGACCGCAGCATCCAGCAAAGGGACAGAGGTCTCAATGGAGGAGTGGGAGTTCTCGAGGGGATGTAGTCCAAAGGTAATGAGGGGTTTAGAATGTGTCGTATCTAAATTTGCTTGCTACATCTAATTTGAGTGTTTCAATGTGCAGTACAAAATATATATTGTAGCGTGGTCGCGCGGACGGCATTTTCTGGTGGAGCGTATTGACAAAATGCGCTCCACAATGGACTGTGGTGTCATGGCAAGGTTTGAGCAAGAGAGCCGGCGACGAGCAACGGATCCGAACACGGTTGTGGATGAGATGGAGTATTTTGGGAACTTGAAAAGTATTATTACGGTGGATTACCGTAGCTTCTCCATGATACTATTCGATGTGCAGTGGTTCAAAGTGGTACTTGGAGGAGCTGGAGCAACAGTTTGACGAGGTCCATCTGGATTTCTCGAAATAGATTCCGAAAAAAAATGGACGGATTTGCGCGACACCTTTGTGTTGCCGGCCCATTGTGAATAGGTGCAAATAGTCATTTGCTTGCTAATTGTAATACGACATGGTTTATGTCACAATTGTTTGAACTCGCTTTGTAAGTGTTTGTGAACATGTAATCTTCTATCCAAACCCCCGACAACCTCGATGGTGGTATGTTATACCTTCAACTCCTCGAGGTGCGAGAGTATATGATCAAAGCAATGTTCCAGGCATAGATGAAGAAAATATGCAAATAGAGGGGTCGATATTACAAGGGGTGGAGGCCACCGCAAGCTTGGAGCCCGCATCGGCTAACAATGATGGAAATATAGAAGTTATAGAATTTTTTGAGAACGAGGCAGACTCGTTCTTTTGTGGTGACATGTTTATCGACCTTCCAGTGTATGCAGAGTTGTGTCAGGAGATTAACATGGGACCATAGAATACTTCATTCTTGGAGAATTGTATTACTCAATTCGTTGTTTAGATCTTCCATAAAGGTAGATAAGATATGCATTTTAAGAGGGATTTTTCAAAAATGATTTATATTAATGTGCTTTGTATAGTTTAAATTGATTATTCTAACATCATTTTTTTATCTGTGCAGGTATCGACATTTTCAGGATGAGTTGAGGGATGAGCGATGAGGAGTTTCAGGACATGATGGCACGCATGTCTCCAGATCAGCTCGCGAGATTCAGAGAGATGGCAGATCAGGAGCTGTCTCATTCTTCGTCAGGACGCTCTGCTAAATCAGCTTCATCGCGATCATATGCTTCAGCTTCGAGCAGACGATCTCGACGCTCGCGACTTGGGCCACAGGGAGGGATTGCGACTGCAGGAGGATCATGTATTTATTTCATGTATCAGTTTTATGATTTCAGTATTTATTCTTTTTGTTTGCAAATGCTTTGTATGCAGCAGTGCAGAAACTATTTTGTATGGCTCTCATACAGCACACAGTGCTATATGTGGCAGGGCAGCTTACTGCCCTGCCATAAATTTTTTTTTCTCTGTTACCGTCACTATTTGCATCACAAATTTACTGCTCGCGTTGCTATTGGCGTCGCTATGAGCGTCGCAAATTTTCTGTAACCGTCGCTATATGCGTTGCTATATGCGTCGCATTTGTGACGCATATAGCGACGATTCTATGGCGTCGTCAATAACGATGCTTTTTGCGACGACGGGGCCAAATTTTGTTGTTTGTATTTTCGTCGATTTAAACGTCGCTATAAGGTCTATATCTTGTAGTGTTCCAAACTTCAATAAGGACTTTGAGGTAGTAATTGATGCTAGTATTTTTGCCTTGGGGTGTGCACTTATGCAGGAAGGTCATTCAGTAGCATACTCTTCAAGGAAATTGAAGAGTCATGAAAAGAACTATGTTACGCATGATCTGGAATTACTAGCTGTCATCCATGCTCTAAAGCTTTGGAGACACTACCTGTTGGGTAACAAGTTTACTCTAGTAACCGACCATAAGAGTCTCAAATGGATCTTTACCTAGAACAAGCTCAACATGAGGCAACATCGGTGGATTGAAGTGTTGGAGGAATATGACTTTGAAATCAAGTACCGACCAGGGAAAGAGAATGTAGTTGCCGATGCACTTAGTTGCAAGGCATTCCTAAATTCCCTAATCTTGCAGAATCCATCAACGGCCAGATCTCTAGCTACAAAAGTATCTATGCCAAACAACCCTATACTTAAGTTAGCTAGAGAGGAAGCATGCCATGATTTGGCCTACCAATCAATGCTAAAGGAGATCTCTATCAAGGATCAGAATCAAAAGTTGCAAGCTAAGTATCAGGAATTTTCCATTGATAATGGACTTGTCTACTACAGAACAAGGCTGTGTATACCAGCAAGCCAGTCACTTAAGTAGAAGATAATGTGGGAAGCTCATGATTCCCCTTTCGCAGGACATCCTGGCTATGCTAAGATTCTTAATACAGTTAGGAAGAGCTATCATTGGGAGATGCTCAAAGGTGACGTTCTCAAATATGCCACTGAGTGTTTGTCTTGCCAACGTATCAAAGCCGAACATGTCATGATGCCAGGGAAACTGCAACCGCTTGACATCCCTCAAATGAAATGGGAATTCATTAGTATGGATTTTGTTGTAGGCCTACCCCAAGTCCAAGGAGGATACAACTCCATCATGGTTGTGGTTGACATGCTTACTAAGGTTGCACACCTTATTCCAGTAAAGACAAACTATAAAGCCTCCGACATTGCAAGATTGTTTATCAAGGAGGTATTCAAGCTACATGGTTTACCCATAAGAATCATTAGTGACCAAGATTCTCTCTTCACATCACACTTCTGGAGAGCTATCTTTGAAGCTATTGAGACTCAACTCTGTTTTAGCACCGCCTACCATCCCCAAATGGATGGCCAAACATAGCGAGTAAATCAAGTCATCGAGGATATGCTTAGGGCATACTACTGTCGAAAGCCGAAGAGGTGGATTCAATCCTTGCCTTTGGTAGAATTTGCATACAATGCTTCTTACCAGTAGAGCATTCAGATGACTCCTTTTCAAGCATTATATGGTCATGATTGCAGAAGTCCCCTAAACTTTTCTGATCCAACCATAAGGGTTGAAGCTTCAAGACAGATGTTGGAAGAGATGGATGACCAAATTAAATCAATAAGACAAGACATACAAGCGGCCAAGGATAGACAGAAGGCATACGTAGATTTGAAGCGTCAAGAAAGGGTCTTCGAAGAAGGAGACATGGTCTTCATTTGCATATGCCCTAAAAAGAGTTCTCTATCCTTAGGAGATTGCAAGAAACTAAGTCCAAGGTATTGTGGACCATACAAAATCGTCAAATGCCTAGGACCTAATGCTTATAAACTGCAACTCCCAGAGAACCTAAAAGTTCATAATGTATTCCATATCATCCTATTGAAAAAGTATGTACCTAATCCTAACCACGTACTTGACGACCAACAAGTTGTAATGCCTAGTCAAGGAGTCCTTGAACTAAGGCCTGACAAGATTTTAGATGTTAGGGAGAGGCAATTAAGATCCAGAACCCTGAGAGAATGCCTCATCCAGTGGAAAGATTATCCCGAAGAGGATGCCACTTGGATAAATGAAGGTACACTCAACCATCAATATCCCCAGTTTATCTCGAGATGAGGCATCTCGATTCCTCTAAGGGGGAGAGAATGTAATATATCAAATACAAATTTTTTAATTTTTATTTCCCTCCTGACGGTCATGCTGTAAGGGGAGGGAAATAGAATGGAGGGCTAAGCTCCTTGGTGGAGCTCGATGCGTTCCACCACCATGCGCACTGACACGTTAGGGGAGGGAGGATCCCCCTTCCCTCCCCTATTTAAACTGAGGACGTTACTATGATTAGGAGGCGGGACGGCTCTCTGCAAGTATCACGAGGTAAGAGAGGGGGGGATATTTTGAATTACAGCACTGTGAGAAGGGAAGGCCTTGAGAGGGGAAGGGATGTCCGTGAGCTGCTGCCGGTGAACCAGCCGCCTGACTCTGCCAGTCCTGCCAGCACGCCGTCGAGTCGCATCACGGCCACCATTGGGCCCTGGATGCCAGCAAGCTGCCGTTAGAAATCATCTTCTCTCCCCTTCACGTGTGATAAATCCACTTACGGAAGCTTCCAAGAAGCTTCTTGGAAGCTTCTAAGGGGAGGGATCTAAGGCCCCCTTCCTATACCTTTTATTAACCTTCCCCCCCTCCCGGTTTAAATCCTTTTTAAGGGCCTCCTTAGCCCCCTTTTCCCTTGGTTCAAATCCACCTTAAACCCCCCTGTATTTAACCTATAAACCCCTTGTGTTACACTTCATATTCCCCCCCCCCTCTCGTGTTAAAAATCATTAAGCCTTTTCCTTAGGCCTTAAAGACCCTTTTCCTCCCCGATCTTTCTTAGCTTAATGGTACCTAGCGAGCCACGTCCCCATAGAGGCATGGTGCAACATACAAAAGGGATTCACATTCTCCTCCATTGCAGCATCCATTGTTTTTTCTACCCCATTTTCAACCACCACATCTCTGGTCAGTCTATCATCATTGTTCAGCGACGACCATAGCATATTGTTATCTGAATCCACTATTGGTAGCCATTGTGAAATATGCACTAACACCTAGATGTAACCTCCTATAAGCCCCTTTTATTTGGGCTTCAAAACTATTCACCCTTTTTTTTTTCCCCTTGTGTTATGCACTAACGCCTAGATGTAACCCCCTATAAGCCCCTTTTATTTGGGCTTCAAAACTATTCACCCTTTTTTTTTTTCCCCTTGTGTTGCCTTTCATCTTTTCCCCCCCTGGGTTTTAAAACCCTTAAAGTACTTTTCACTCCCGTGTCCAAAGTTTTCCCAAGGCCTCTTCTTACACCTTCTGGAACCACACGCACACACCCTTTTTCCCTTATATATACCCTATAGGGCCTTTTCTTTAGGATTTGTAAACCTTTTCCCCCTAAAGAAACTAAGACCTTAAAGGTCTTATTATCCCTCCTCGCGGCTAGACCGTTAACTGTTCCTTGCCTTTCCAAAATACCCTTGGGACTTGATTTTTTCCCCTACTCGAAAAGGAGAAGAAGAGTATTGACGTGCAAGCGAGTGACAGTGGAATTCCGAAAAGAAGTGTAAAGCTACTTCCTTGTTCGAAGGACTACAACTGCGATGCCGCCTAAGAAAGTCCAAGGAGTAGCTGCGGGAGGGTCATCTCCCGGTATCCATGTGGATATCTCACCCCAAACCCAGGTTTTTCCTTCTTAATTTTATATCGATTTTAATTCAATAGTGCAAGATGACTTGTTAGGGATAATATACATTTTGTCCTAGTTATTTACGATGAAGGAATTTAGTTTAATTGAACATGCAAAATAAATAAAGTATAAACATAGTTTTCCTTCAAATAGCATTATGCATTGAAACGAATTATGAGCAAGATTATTTATCCACTAAAGTAGTGTACTTCGGTTAAGCCTAGAAGGTATAAAACTGCATCTTGCACTATTAACCTATTAACCCCTATTCTTTTTACAACGAATCATCATGAAAGGTGCGAATCATGAAAGGTTTCTTATGATGCTTAAACTCTAGGAAGTTATCATTGCTAACTGCATAACTTAGCAAGGGTAAGATTGCTTATTTGGCATGAGTTTTGTTCGCAAGGGATTGAAAAATCAATTGACACATAGATAACAAATTGTGCAGAGGTGATCTCGATATTACCTTATAAAAGTTAACAAAATTAATATAAACTTAGAAATACCTATGCTGCGAAATATTCATTGGGAATGAATTAATATCCAAGAAACGTTTATATCTTAAATACTTGCCCACATTGTAGGGTCAGTAAATCGTAAACGTAAAAGAACTAGGGTTTGTCCCTGAGTTTCTTAAAGAAAATAATAAAAGCTAGGAAACCCTAGGTCTGATAAACGTCAGCTTAAAGAAACTGAAACGGATTGTTTCGTAACTCCATTATCGCATAGTACGATGCAGGACTTGCACGGCAAGTACAAAGTCTATGGTCTTGTGATTGATTCACAAGAAGAAAGGCTAAATTCCCGCAACAAGGATGGCGGATCCCTATGCAAGTTATCTTGCAAAAGGATGTATACTTTGATATCCTTCTAGGTAAGGAAGGTTAAAAAACCGGAAACTGAAGTATCCAATGAACTTTAGGGGTTGACTAGGTTGGATTAATAGGGTAGTCTCTAACCTAGAATATAAGGGATCTTGCCAAGTTGCAAGACACCCTGGATCGAGTGCTGGATACATTCGAAAGGAAAGACTTCTTCCTTAGCAGTTTGCCAACAACAAAATCGATCAATGGAAATTTTTGTGCTAACTAGAGATTTTAGAGCACTGTTTGACTTGTTTGACCAATGAATTACAAAATAAATCAGTATCTATACTTCAAGTTGAAGGCCAGAAGGGAGTGGTAGCTTCAGTTACCCCCGACTTCCTGCCTTATCCTAACCAAGGGGGTTGTTGACCGCGCCGCGAACGTGGACCGAACCCGCTGCGAGAGGTCTCTCTGTTGAGTGCTACTTGGAGCAGGAGGATGCTTGGGTGCCAAGGAAACGTGACTCGGGATTGGATCTCGAGGCCCGCATACTAGTCTACGAGTGGAAACTTGGAATAGTGATCCCTGTGGATTGCTGGATAGCCTTCGGGCAGATTATGGACAAGGCTACGGGCATAACTCCTTGTATTTCAAAGATAAATATGATGATATGTTAATAAAGAACTTGTTTGATATTGTTTTTCTATGTCAGGTGTGATAAGATTATGTGAAGGAACCATTGCTTAATGGATTAATTACAGAAGCTGATTGTTACATGTCCAATTAATGTGTTACATAATTACATAACTAAAACAAACCAAGGAAAGTGCAGAGGATGGGCCATGGGTCTGTCCTATGGTTGGGTGGTCCCGGTTGGCCGGGAACTTTTCTCAAATCTCGAAGAACAATCGGATGATCGTCAAAGGACACAAACAACGAAAGCGTTGACCTAGAGTTATGTCTTACCTGATTTACGTTGTTTTAGGGGAATGGAATGGGACTATACCTTATGGCAGAGAGGTTGAGCTTTGCATCCCTCTCGTTTCCCATTCTCCTTGAACCAAGTGCATCGTGAATCCGCTTCGAACCTGGCATTTCTGCGTAAAGTAGTTCGCTTGGGTTCGACGCTAGTTGCTGTTAGGAAATAACCAATCAGGAAAAACCCTAATTCCGGTCGATCCTAAGTGGGAACGGCCAGAATACTTCCACTACGTGGCAGAGCGGAAAGCCCTAGATTGCAAATCCTGTAACATTCCATGGGAGTGCCGAGCGAAGCTTTCTAGACATCCTTCCCGATGGACTGCTAAGACGTGTCCTGGATGATATTAGTGGACACGTTACAGTTGGTATCAGAGCCGACCAACAACGGAATTGTTTTTATGAAATCTCAATGAAATGAAGTAAAGCAATTGTTGATGTCCAAACATTTCCTTACCTTCAATGCTGTCTTGCAGAATTACGAAGCATGGAACAAGTTTTTGGTATTTCGGGTCATGTTTATGACTGCAATGCATTCTCCGCTTTATAGACAAAGAATTGGGATGATAAACATCCTGGAGCAGATCTATAATCCATCACCTTTGTACATGGAACTTCTCTTCTCTTCTCTTCTCTTGCTCGCGGCAATGGAGCTTGGAGCATGGAGTTTGAGGATGGAGCTTGCTTGAAGCTTGTGGATGGGTGCTTCAGGAATCTACTATATAGCCGCCCACCGGTTTGCTTATCTACAGACCAACTTAAAGAGGATCAAGTGGTTGGAAGACTTGAAAGTCGTGAAGCTGTTCGTTTTTGTGGAAGCTCACGTAAATTCAACTTTACATATTCAAGGTCGGAGGGTTGAGATGAACTCATATGTATATGAGGAAGTAACCCGTGTAATCCCCGCCGACAGGATTAAAGTGTTGGGCCGCCATGAGAAGTACGGATTCCAATGGAAAGGATATCCTGAACTTCCAATAACTTATCGATTCCTGAAGATCCATGACCCAAAACCCTACTATTACACAGTTCCTGTAGATAAATGCAATACAACGTTGTTCTCCCCAAAGTAAATATAAAAATTGGCTTATCATCGCATGAAACGTTGTATTCGAAAGGGCTATGCCCATATAAATACAAATAAAGACTTCTTTTATCAATGTCTAGCTCTGGATAAGAGTTGATAAAAAGTTAAGTAGCTACATTGTTTACGAGATAGCTGAATTAAAGATGTAATATAAGCTAACGTCGAATATCGTATAATAACGTTAAGAAAACCTTTATTCAGGCACAACCCCAGGTACAGGTTCCTAATTCGCCTCCTACATCAAGTATCGCTGTAATCCAGGAGAAGAAGTTCCTTCTCAAGCAGATTAAGCCACCCGAGTTTGATGGGAGAGGCAGATTCATCCAAGCTGATACTGAAATTTGGATTGAATCCATGGAGGATTACTTCGAAGCAGCCGGTACTGCACCCGCCAATCAAGCTATGCTCGCCAAGTTAAAACTCACCGGCGAAGCCAGACTTTGGTGGAAGCAATGGTGCATGGCTCAAGGGATTGCAGAGGGATCCGTTACTTGGGGGAAGTTGAAGAAAGCCGTGCAGGGAAGATACTTGCCACCTATATATCACATTCAGAAGATGAATGAGTTCTACGAGCTAAAATAGCTGGGACTCACTCTTGACGCATACTACTCTGAATTCGTCTCACTTTTAAAAGTATGCACCACAGATGGACATGACACAGCAGGTGTCCAAATTTTGTGTGGGTTTAAACCCACCAATAAATACCTGTCTCGAATCTATGCGTCCATTAGATCTTCAGGATGCACTCATTCGAGTGGCGTCTATAGAGAGTTCAAGGTCATAATCAGGGACAAAGAAAGAAAGCAAGGATGAATAACGTCAACAACTTTGTTCCTACTCAAAGTAATGGCCGAAACCTCTGTTGTTTCCACTGCAACGAACCCGGTCACTTCAAGAGGCAATGTCCCAAGCTCGGCGGAGGACATTGCCAAGCGCCTTTCCAAGGAACAGGCCGTGGGCAAGGAGCCGCTACCCAAGGAAGAGGAATAACCGCCTGCATTTCCAATAGGCAAATGTGCAAAGAAGGGGAAGAAGAAGATCTGACCATGTAAGCAGAAATTGAAAGAGCGACAGTCCATGCCGCTTTACACAAAAAAGGGCCGAATCGCCAGTTCTCAGTGATTCAGACATCGTCGGACTATCAAGGTAAAGGTTTCAAGACCTTGATTGATTGTGGTAGTACATATTCCTTTATCTCACCAGCATGTGCAAAAAGATTAGAAATAACCACAATAGAAGCACCTTCCCTGCTTGTAGAATTAACAAATGGTTGTGAGGTTACTTGTACCAGGCAAACTGCTAAGGTGGAATTCTTTCTGGGAGGAAAGAAGACCTCGGTTAAATTCAGAGTCATGAATTTAGGTATCCATGAGTGTCTACCCAGAATGGATTGGCTTAAGCCTAACGATGCAAAGTATCTCGGATCATAAAAGGAGTCAGAAAAGGATTACCTATTTACTTGATCAAACTCAACAAATTAGATCAAAAGCAAAGCAAGAGTCTCATGAAGGACCTTCTTGGTTAAAGGAATACGTGGACGTATTCCCTGAAGAGTTGACTAAACTTTCGCCTTAAAGGGAAGTGGATCATGAGATTAGGTTAGTACCTGGGCTGCGCCAATTGCAAAGAGACCTTATAGAATGTCCATACCAGAAGCAATTGAGCTGAAGGAACAACTCAAGCAACTGTTAGATCAGGGCTACATCCGGCCTAGCAATTCACCGTGGGGAGCTCCAGTACTATTCCAGAAAAAGAAAGATGGGACACTTCGACTATGTATTGATTACCGAGGGTTGAATCAATCAATAGTCAAGAACAAGTATCCTATTCCTAGAATAGATGAGCTTCTTGATCGTCTTCAGGGTGCAAAGATCTTCTCCAAGATTGATCTCAGGTCAAGTTACTATCAGATAAGGATCAAGGAAGAAGATATCCCAAAGACAGCCTTCAATACAAGATATGGGAACTTTGAGTTCCTGGTTATGTCATTCGGGCTTACAAATGCACCTGCCACCTTCAAGAGGTTAATGTAGGATATCTTTAGGCCATATCTTGATGATTTCGTGCTTGTCTTCTTCGATGACACTTTAATCTATTCTAAACAGGAAGAAGATCATGAACCTCAACTTCGGATTGTCCTTGAGACAATGAGGTCACATAAGCTGTATGCTAAAATGAAGAAGTGTGCATTTTTCAAGCGTCAGATTGAGTATCTGGGACTCATAGTATCATCAGAAGGAATATCAGTGGACCCAGCCAAGGTCAAAGATGTGCTTGAGTGGCCAACACTAGTATCTATCAAAGAGATACATAGCTTTCATGGATTGACAGGATGGTATAGGGTCTTCATAAAAAACTATGCTTTGATTGCAGCACCTCTGATGGACTTACTGAAGAAGCAAACTTCCATTGCATGGTCAACTCCCGAAAAAAATAGCTTCGACAGATTGAAGCAAAGTTTGGTATCAGCACCTATTCTAAAACTTCCAAACTTCAATAAGGAGTTTGAGGTAGTAATTGATGCTAGCATTCTTGCCTTTGGGGTGTGTACTTATGCAGGAAGGTCATTCAGTAGCATACTCTTCAAGGAAATTGAAGAGTCATGAAAAGAACTATGCTATGCATGATTTGGAATTACTAGCTGTCATCCATGCTCTAAAGCTTTGGAGACACTACCTGTTGGGTAACAAGTTTACTCTAGTAACCAACCATAAGAGTCTCAAATGGATCTTTACCTAGAATGAGATCAAGATGAGGCAACATCGGTGGATTGAAGTGTTGGAGGAATATGACTTTGAAATCAAGTACCGACCAGGGAAAGAGAATGTAGTTGCCGATGCGCTTAGCCGCAAGGCATTCCTAAATTCCCTAATCTTGCAGAATCCATCAACGGCCAGATCTCTAGCTACAAAAGTATCTATGCCAAACAACCCTATACTTGAGTTAGCTAGAGAGGAAGCATGCCATGATTTGGCCTACCAATCAATGCTAAAGGAGATCTCTATCAAGGATCAGAATCAAAAGTTGCAAGCTAAGTATAAGGAATTTTCCATTGATAATGGACTTGTCTACTACAGAACAAGGCTGTGTATACCAGCAAGCCAGTCACTTAAGCAGAAGATAATGTGGGAAGCTCATGATTCCCCTTTAGCAGGACATCCCGGCTATGCTAAGACTCTTAATACAGTTAGAAAGAGCTATCATTGGGAGAGGCTCAAAGGTGACGTTCTCAAATATGTCACTGAGTGTTTGTCTTGCCAACGTATCAAAGCCGAACATGTCATGATGCCAAGGAAACTGCAACCACTTGACATCCCCCAAATGAAATGGGAATTCATTAGTATGGATTTTGTTGTAGGCCTACCCCAAGTCCAAGGAGGATACAACTCCATCATGGTTGTGGTTGACATGCTTACTAAGGTTGCACACCTTATTCCAGTAAAGACAAACTATAAAGCCTCCGACATTGCAAGATTGTTTATCAAGGAGATATTCAAGCTACATGGTTTACCCATAAGAATCATTAGTGACCGAGATTCTCTCTTCACATCACACTTCTGGAGAGCTATCTTTGAAGCTATTGAGACTCAACTCTGTTTTAGCACCGCCTACCATCCCCAAATGGATGGCCAAATAGAGCGAGTAAATCAAGTCATCGAGGATATGCTTAGGGCATACTACTGTCGAGAGCCGAAGAGGTGGATTCAATCCTTGCCTTTGGTAGAATTTGCATACAATGCTTCTTACCAGCAGAGCATTCAGATGACTCCTTTTCAAGCATTATATGGTCATGATTGCAGAAGTCCCCTAAACTTTTCTGATCCAACCGTAAGGGTTGAAGCTTCAAGACAGATGTTGGAAGAGATGGATGACCAAATTAAATCAACAAGACAAGACATACAAGCGGCCAAGGATAGACATAAGGCATACACAAATTTGAAGCGTCAAGAAAGGGTCTTCGAAGAAGGAGACATGGTCTTCATTTGCATATGCCCTAAAAAGAGTTCTCTATCCTTAGGAGATTGCAAGAAACTAAGTCCAAGGTATTGTGGACCATACAAAATCGTCAAATGCCTAGGACCTAATGCTTATAAACTGCAACTCCCAGAGAACCTAAAAGTTCATAATGTATTCCATATCAGCCTATTGAAAAAGTATGTACCTAATCCTAACCACGTACTTGACGACCAACAAGTTGTAATACCTAGTCAAGGAGTCCTTGAACTAAGGCCTGACAAGATTTTAGATGTTAGGGAGAGGCAATTAAGATCCAGAACCTTGAGAGAATGCCTCGTCCAGTGGAAAGATTATCCCAAAGAGGATGCCACTTGGATAAATGAAGGTACACTCAACCATCAATATCCCCAGTTTATCTCGAGATGAGGACATCTCGATTCCTCTAAGGGGGAGAGAATGTAATATATCAAATACAAATTTTTTAATTTTTATTTCCCTCTCGACGGTTGTGCTGTAAGGGGAGGGAAATAGAATGGAGGGCTAAGCTCCTTGGTGGAGCTCGACGCCTTCCACCACCATGCGCACTGACACGTTAGGGGAGGGAGGATCCCCCTTCCCTCCCCTATTTAAACTGAGGACGCTGCTATGATTAGGAGGCGGGACGGCTCTCTGCAAGCATCACGAGGTAAGAGAGGGGGGGATATTTTGAATTACGGCATTGTGAGAAGGGAAGGCCTTGAGAGGGGAAGGGATGTCCGTGAGCTGCTGCAGGTGATCCAGCCGCCTGACTCTGCTAGTCCTCCCAGCACGCCGTCGAGTCGCATGACGGCCACCATTGGGCCCTGGACGCCAGCAAGCTACCGTCAGAAATCATCTTCTCTCCCCTTCACGTGTGATAAATCCACTTACAGAAGCTTCCAAGAAGCTTCTTGGAAGCTTCTAAGGGGAGGGATCTAAGCCCCCCTTCCTATACCTTTTATTAACCTTCCCCTCCTCCTTGTTTAAATCCTTTTTAAGGGCCTCCTTAGCCTCCTTTTCCCCTGGTTCAAATCCACCTTAAACCACCCCTGTACTTAACCTATAAACCCCTTGTGTTACCCTTCATATCCCCCCCCCCCCCCCCCCCCCCCCGGTGTTAAAAATCATTAAGCCTTTTCCTTAGGCCTTAAAGACCCTTTTCCTCCCCGGATGTAACCCCCTATAAGCCCCTTTTATTTGGGCTTCAAAACTATTCACCCTTTTTTTTTTCCCCTTGTGTTGCCTTTCATCTTTTCCCCCCTGGGTTTTAAAACCCTTAAAGTCCTTTTCACTCCCTTGTCCAAAGTTTTCCCAAGGCCTCTTCTTACACCTTCTGGAACCATACGCACACACCCTTTTTCCCTTATATATACCCTATAGGGCCTTTTCTTTAGGCTTTGTAAACCTTTTCCCCCTAAAGAAACTAAGACCTTAAAGGTCTTATTTGTCAAGATTGTGGGAGAGAAGGAAGGAGTCTCACTTGTAGCTTTCTTGCTTGCACAATGGGGGAATACACACAAAGGTGGAGGCTGAAAACAGTTTTCCTCTTCTTAGTTGTGTAAGCCAAAAAGAACTCACTTACAAAGAAATAGAAGAACCCTATATATGGGTCTCAAACCAAACTCAACTAACTAAGGTGGCATACTAACTGAGCCACGAACTAGAGTAGATAAGGATAGCTATCATGTAGCTATTATTCATGGGCGGTGTACTAACACGTCGGTGACATAAATGCACAACGGTCACCCTGGCGTATCACGAGTGGAGCTCGATATCTCAACATTATTATCCCTCATCGCGGCTAGACCCTTAACTGTTCCTTGCCTTTCCAAAATACCCTTGGGACTTGATTTTTTCCCCTACTCGAAAAGGAGAAGAAGAGTATTGACGTGCAAGCGAGTGACAGTGGAATTCCGAAAAGGAGTGTAAAGCTGCTTCCTTGTTTGAAGGACTACAACTGCGATGCCACCTAAGAAAGTCCAAGGAGTAGCTGCGGGAGGGTCATCTCCCGGTATCCATGTGGATATCTCACCCCAAACCCAGGTTTTTCCTTCTTAATTTTATATCGATTTTAATTCAATAGTGCAAGATGACTTGTTAGAGATAAGATACATTTTGTCCTAGTTATTTACGATGAAGGAATTTAGTTTAATTGAACATGCAAAATAAATAAAGTATAAACATAGTTTTCCTTCAAATAGCATTATGCATTGAAACGAATTATGAGCAAGATTATTTATCCACTAAAGTAGTGTACTTCGGTTAAGCCTAGAAGGTATAAAACTGCATCTTGCACTATTAACCTATTAACCCCTATTCTTTTTACAACAAATCATCATGGAAGGTGCGAATCATGAAAGGTTTCTTACGATGCTTAAACTCTAGGAAGTTATCATTGCTAACTGCATAACTTAGCAAGGGTAAGATTGCTTATTTGGCATGAGTTTTGTTCGCAAGGGATTGAAAAATCAATTGACACATAGATAACAAATTGTGCGGAGGTGATCTTGATATTACCTTATAAAAGTTAACAAAATTAATATAAACTTAGAAATACCTATGCTGCGAAATATTCATTGGGAATAAATTAATATCCAAGAAACGTTTATATCTTAAATACTTGCCCACATTGTAGGGTCAGTAAATCGTAAACGTAAAAGAACTAGGGTTTGTCCCTGAGTTTCTTAAAGAAAATAATAAAAGCTAGGAAACCCTAGGTCTGACAAACGTCAGCTTAAAGAAACTGAAACGGATTGTTTCGTAACTCCATTATTGCATAGTATAATGCAGGACTTGCACGGCAAGTACAAAGTCTATGGTCTTGTGATTGATTTACAAGAAGAAAGGCTAAATTCCCGCAACAAGGATGGCGGATCCTTACGCAAGTTATCTTGCAAAAGGATGTATACTTTGATATCCTTCTAAGTAAGGAAGGTTAAAAACCGGAAACTGAAGTATCCAATGAACTTTAGGGGTTGACTAGGTTGGATTAATAGGGTACGCCCTAACCCAGAATATAAGGGATCTTGCCAAGTTGCAAGACACCCCAGATCGAGTGCTGGATGCATTCGAAAGGAAAGACTCCTTCCTTAGCAGTTTGCCAACAACAAAATCGATCAATGGAAATGTTTGTGCTTGCTAGAGATTTTAGAGCACTGTTTGACTTGTTTGACCAATGAATTACAAAATAAATAAGTATCTATACTTCAGGTTGAAGGCCAGAAGGGAGTGGCAGCTTCAGTTACCCCCGACTGCCTGCCTTACCCTAACCAAGGGGGTTGTTGACCGCGCCGCGAACGTGGAACGAACCCACCGTGAGAGGTCTCTCCGTTGAGCGCTACTTGGAGCAGGAGGATGCTTGGGTGCCAGGGGGCTCTCGCTATAAATTCCTTGCCTTCCAAGTCCTGCACAAGAGGCTAACGTGACTCGAGATTGGATCTCGAGGCCCGCATACTAGTCTACGAGCGAAAACTTGGAATAGTGATCCCTGTGGATTGCTGGATACCCTTTGGGCAGATTATGGACAAGGCTACGGGCGGAACTCCTTGTATTTCAAAGATAAATATGATGATATGTTAATAAAGAACTTGTTTGATATTGTTTTTACTATGTCAGGTGATAAGATTACGTGAAGGAACCATTGCTTAATGGATTAATTACAGAAGCTGATTGTTACATGTCCAATTAATGTGTTAGATAATTACATAACTAAAACAAACCGAGGAAAGTGCGGAGGATGGGCCATGGGTCCGTCCTATGGTTGGGTGGTCCCGGTTGGCCGGGAACTTTTCTCAAATCTCAAAGAACAGCGGGATGATCGTCAAAGGACACGAACAACGAAAGCATCGACCTAGAGTTATGTCTTACCCAATTTACGCTGTTTTAGGGGAACGGAATGGGACTATACCTTATGGCAGAGAGGTTGAGCTTTGTGTCCCTCTCGTTTCCCATTCTCCTTGAACCAAGTGCAGTGTGAATCCGCTTCGGACCTGGCGTTTCTGCGTAAAGTAGTTCGCTTGGGTCCGACGCTAGTTGCTGTTAGGAAATGACCAATCAGGAAAAACCCTAATTCCGGTCGATCCTAAGTGGGAACGGTCAGAATACTTCTGCTACGTGGCAGACGCAGAAAGCCCTAGATCGCAAATCCCGTAACATTCCATGGGAGTGCCGAGCGGACATTTCTAGACATCCTTCCCGATGGACTGCTAAGACGTGTCTTGGATGATATTAGTGGACACGTTACAAAAGACATGGCACGCACCAAGCAAGTGGGCTTAGAGATTCCACCGAAGAACTCCTGTACAAAGGCAACCTCCCCTTGCTCCACCACCACCACCAACATGCCACTATTGTAAGCATCAATGGAAGCCATGCGCAGTGGCCCTTCGAGAGATAATTTTAATGATGAACTCGAAGAAAAGTGCAAGATACCGTGGAATCAAAGGAAGTTTTATAGAAGCTGACATTTAAGCTATGAAGACAAAGGTGTAAATTCAGGAATATCATGTGTAATGGGCAGAGCTTAAGGAGTGCTGAACGGGTTCCCTTGTCGAGATGAAGACTCTTGGAATACACTTATTGCTGGGATTTGCAAGTATAGGGAAGTTCCCTTGGCTTGATGTTTGTTGGTATATTCTGGGGTAGTTTGCTGGTGGGATCCTTGGATGTGGCATAGGAACATCACTTTATGGAGTGAGTTTAAAGGATGCTTTGGTAATACCAAATGTTTGGGGGATCCCTTGGTTTTTTTTTCTGCACCGTTACAGAGAAAGAAAAGGGGAAAGAATAGAAAAATCTATTCTTAGATTTGTCTAAGATTATCGAGTGGTGGCGGCAAAAAATGGATGGGGGGGGGAGAATTCGAATGGATGGAGGGGGGAAGATGGAAACCAACTGAAAGAGGGTAAGCAAGCTTGGACAGAAGAAGAGATAGCAATGTGATATGCCTATCCCTGCGAGCATGATGCTGGTCTCTTGGAGCCCTCGACGACTGAAGGGAGTGGTAATGAAGAGCCTAATCTGACGAAACCAGCAGCTTAAGAGTGAGCTTGCATAACCTGGTTGTCCATTCCAAACTCTCAGAGCGGTAGGATCTTCTACACTGACTTTGTAAGCTTGGATGGAAGGGAAGAACGAAATGAAGACTATCGACAGAGAGGGAAAGGAGGCGCATGAGAAAAAAGGAAGGCGAATACTATCCTTTGAGGGGACGAAACCAGCTGCTTGGAGGTAGCGGAGATAAGCGGAGTTTGTGCTAGGCTGCTCTTTATACTTTTTGTGCCCTTAATGGTCTTGGGCTGAGCGTGGTTATGGTAGTCTCAAGCTAGTGTAAGAGAAGACGAATTTATCACATGATAAGACTTTACAATCTGACTTGGGAAGGCTTTGGAGAGAGCAAGACAGACAGGCTGGTAGCATATGACACGCATGTGTGGCACGGATGATGAACTTCAACTCAGGTTCCAATTGATCATGTTGAATGCTAGAGAGATGAAGGACTTGCAGTTTGTCTAGTCGACAGCTACCAAAGCTGTACTACTCAAGAAGCGCACAACCACTATCAAACGTTTAAGCTTGCTGTGATCATGGATTGGCTAGATCACGCCAGTGAGAAGATAGGATAGTGTTTGGGATTATTTGCAAGCAGGTGGCGACTGAAGTGTGCTAAGCTTCAACTTTGGAAAGGAGCAGACTGCATTGTGGCAACAAAGTATTCAGCTAATACATTGAAGTGTCGTTCCTAATTGTTGGATTACATCACTGAGCTCAAAGAAGACACAGCTTCATTCTGCTAAGATTGCAAATTGCAAAGGCTAATAGGCACCATACTATCAGAGCTAGAAACACACTTAGACTTACCCAGTTATTAATTCAAGCAATGCTGTCCAACACACAAAGAAGATAGAGAAAGGCTCAATGGAGCTCACAAGTGCATGATGCTCATGGTCAACAAACAACGGGATGCTCAAAGATGGCAGCTTTCCTGGACTGAAGAAAAATTCTGAATTTCTTCTCCAACACATAGCCGAAGGATTTAGACAAATACAATCAGGGAATAGCTGCTGCTTTTGACCACTTATTGTTTTTGAAGAACCGGTTGTGCTATGTTCTACTGAATCTTGTGGAATCTATCTCTAATTCTGCTCAAATGTATTGTGGTTAAAGGCAGCAGTTGTTGATGAAGATGAATCAGAGCTTGTAGAAGGAGAACCATTCTGTCCAGCTTGCTTACAGATCACTCTAAACTGTATTAAAACCTAAGGAAGAGTGGAAATTGAAATAAAATATAAGGATCTTTGGTTACCAAGGAGAGGATCACTTGTTGAAATACCAAAACTGTTCATGACAGCATATAAAGAACATGGGTTTGCTCAGTTTCTTTATTGTAACTCTATGATTATGACAAGCAATATAGTGAACTTTGACATCAAAAATTTGAGTTCTTCTTGTTAGCCTCTTTCCTTGTTGAATCTTGAACCCTGTGTTTAGCAGCTCTTACACAAACTCTACGACATTTCTGGTGAACCCGACGTGAAAGTGCTGCGTCATCAGCAAGATGGGAGACTCGCAAGAAGAGATGACAGATGATAATGTCATGAAGAACCTGTTTCAGTCATTTACCATGTATATGCAGTAGCAAGCTCATGCAAAACGTGACAGTGATGCTATGGATGCTTTGAAAGCTGTCCAACAGGAGCTGAAGCAGTTTAATGGCCAGCAAGTGTCAACTTACCTGCATTTGTATGAAGAAAAGATGAAGTTTTTTGGGGTTTCTCAAGATGTTTGGAGCCGCTACTTCTTGGGGATCGTGGTGCGCGCTCTTGAAGGTCGAATTGCAGAAATTCAAGAGGCACATGCAGGTTGGGCTGAATTTAAAAAGGCATTAAAAGATGAATATTTCCTGGAGGATACAGGTCTTATGAATCGCAGAAATTTTTTAGCATGGGTTTCTATGCCTAATAAGGGACTTTCTGTTACCGCTCTTCTGCGAGAGTTTGAAAGCCGTTATGATTAGTTGGATGGGACTGAACAGCAAGCTTTGGAGATGCAGAAAGTGGAGTTATTTTTGCAAGGTGCAGATGCTGATTTACAGGAAAAGTTGGATGATCTTTTGGAAGATCAAGCTACTGATTCAGGTTTAAAGACTGAGTGGAGACATGTCATTGATGTTGTGAATGCTCTTGTCAAGAAGCAGCGCAGGAGAGTAAGATTGCATCGAAATACAGGATCAGTTCCTGAAAAATCCTTGGAGACTTCTTCTTCTACCCCTGCTGCTTCTTTGCCTAAGCCTACTCCTCCTGTTATGAATCCACCAGTTCCTCCTGCTCCAGTGCCCTTATCTGTAGATGATGTTATTAAAGGCTTGGAGGATTTGACAATTGAAGCAGTCAAAGCTGAAGTTGGTAAGTTAAAGGAGCAACTTATGTCAGTACCTACTGTAGCACCTGCTCCAGTGACTGCGTTTCCAGCTGGTCAAAGGAAAGGGCGACGATGTATTTGGTGTGATAGTACAGAGCACCAACACTGTAGAGATTGTGATGCTTTTCAGGAAGCACGTAAGAAGAATGTAGTGTTCTGGGGACAAGATGGGAAGATATGGCTGACAGAGACTGGCGCTCCTCTTGACACGAACTTTGGTAAGGGAGGTATGAAGAAGCTTGTTGATGATATGGCTACGCGATCAGCTTATGTGAGTGTTAGAGGAGATGCTTCAGCTTTTGGAGTCCAGCTTGAGCAGAAATCTGATGGAGACTCGGCTTTATGGTCTTCTGCCTTGGAGATAGCGAGAAGAGGGAAAGTTCAAACTTCTACTATGACTTGTGTGGGCTCTAGCATCCGAGGAGAAACAGGATGGGATTCTCCTGTTGACAGGTATTCTATTTTTGCTTATATGGCTAAAACGCAAGGTTTAGATGCCATGGTTGAGGAAAAGAGAAGAAGAGATGAGGAGGGTCCTAGCTCCTCCAAAAAGACTAGAGGGGGTGACTTTGTTTCACCACCTGTTACAGCTCCACCTATGCCAAATTCTCCAACTCAAACAAGTTCTGATCAACCAATGGGAGACAAGCAGAAAGAAAAGAGACAACCAAGAAAAGAGCCAGGATTCAAGCTCTTGTCAGACCTTGATATGCAAACGGATATGAGTAAGATTTTTCATGAAAGAATATTGAATAGTGAAGTCACTTTTACTGTTGGAGAGGCTCTTGGGATTGCTAGAAGAGAAATACAGGATCAGATGCAGGATCTTTTGCGGAGGAAACGACATGCGATGGAAGGACCTGCTTTACAGGGATTGTGGCATGGAGCTCTTGGGGAAGAGCATGATGATGCAGTGATGGTTGAGAATGCTTCTGTTAATCCGCAATCGGAGAAAATAGTGCAGCCTATGCAATATGAAGATGATGAGACCCCTATTCTCATTCCTCGCAGCCATTTTTCACGAAGTCATTGGGCTAGAGCAACCACTGAGACAGTGGTAAGGATTGGAGAGAAACAAATTCCCTTGATTGCTTTAGTTGATCATGGTTCTGAGATTAATCTTATTGCTCGAGGTGTTTATGAGAGTGGCAAGTGGCCTATGGATGCAGAGCATGGCTGGCGCATGAGAGCCGCCAATAATACTTCTGGTGATATGTATGCTGCTTGTCCGAGTATCAGAATTTCTATTGGTAATGTTGAAGAGGATTATCATTGCTTTGTTCAGGATTCATGCTCTTATCCGATTATTCTTGGACAGCCTTTCATTACAGAAGCAAGAATGGAAAAAAAAGTGATGGATGATGGGTCAGCTTATGCGCGGATACGCAGTAAAGATGGTATGCGAGCTGTTCAGTTTATGACTGTTGGGGTAAATCATCCGAGAAACAGGGACTCCTTGCGTGAGGCACCACTACCTGCGAAGGAGTTGGATTTTCATTAGGTACCGCTGTCTTGCGAGACGCCAGTGGTACGGAGCGGAGAAAAGAGGAGATCTCGCCTCCTGGCAGCCAGTCTTTCTCCAATAACTTTGTTGGGTTTACTTCAGATAGTTCAGTAAGTTATCAGAAAATTTCAGATTTGCCTAGAGCTGCCAGGCAGTACATTGGTCGTAAGGAGAAAGAGTTGAAGAATGCAGGTATCTTGCAAGCAGAAGAGCATGTGGATGGATTGTATGAAGGGATGTCTTATGCAGATACATTGTTTGAGATAAGAGCAATGCTGAAAACTGATGTATGCAAGGGTTCAAAGATCATACCTGTGCAAACCTTGGATATGTTTCAGGAAATTTCTGGTTTTATGCTGCAAACAGAGTTAGAGGCTGAGAAAACTCAGCAAACTGAATTTATGGCTGATCTTGATCAGCTAATAGAATTGCAGAGGGCTGAATTCATTCAGCCAACAGAGTTGAATGCAGAAAATTTTATGCATACAGAGTTTCAAGATGCATCTATGCAGTCCATAGAGCCGAGGGCTGAATTCATTCAGCCAACAGAGTTGAACGCAGAAAAATTTCTGCATACAGAGTTTCAGACTGCACCCATGCAGTCCATAGAGCTAAAGGCTGAAATTTTTCAGCCAACAGAGTTGAAAGATACTGAAAATTTGCAGAAATTGCAGCAAAGGAAAGAGTGCTTGAATGATGCCAAGGTTGACACAAAATATAAAACAGTTGATAAGAAGGTTAAGCCGGTTGCAGGCCCGCTTCCTTCTGATAGTGATGAACAGATTGAAAAAGCTATGAAGCAGCCTATGTTGAGGGATCCTGCAAATATTGGACATAAGTTTACAGCTGAAACTCTTGCAGAATTGAAGATTGGAAATGATGATTTTTTGCTTCCAGTGGAAAAAGAATGTTTTAGAGAGATGCTTGGATGTCATGGTAAGGCATTTGCTTTCTTTCCACATGAAATTGGCTGCATTAGTCCCGAATTGGTTGCACCTATGGTCATCTTCACTGTTCCTCATGTACCATGGAATATACGTCCTATACCTGTGCCTAAAGCACACTTGCCAAAGCTGATAGAGTTGCTGAATGAGAAGATTAAAATGGGGATTTTGGAACCCTCTTCTGCACCTTATTCTAACAGGTGGTTTACTGTACCAAAGAAGAATGGTACTTTGAGATTTATTCAGGATATGCAGCCCGTGAACAAAGTGACAATCAGGAATGTGGGTACAGGTCCAGTTGTGGATGAATTTGCTAAGGCTTTTGCAGGACGAGCCATCTATTCTCTAGGAGACTTGTATTCAGGTTATGATCAGTTTCAGCTTGCCTTGGAAAGCAGGGATATTACTACTATGCGGACACCTATTGGTCTTGTGAGGATGTGTACCTTGCCTCAAGGTGCTACAAACTCAGTTGCTCATATGATGAATGCTATGCATAGAGTTCTTCGAGACTATATTCCGCAGTTTACCATGCCTTTTCTAGATGATGTGCCTATTAAGGGTTGTGCAGAAGAAGAAAAGAATGAAAGTCTTGATTTGCGTGGATGTAGACAGTTTGTGGTTGATCACTTGATTGCTTGTGAACAAATTTTGACACGATTAGAGGAGGTAAATTTGACACTTTCAGGGCTAAAATCTGTCTTTGGTGTTAATGAAGTCATCATAGTTGGGCATATGGTTGGATATTATGGCAGAAAGCCTTCTCCTGCAAAGGTGGATGCCATAAACAGGATTGCAGAGTATTGTTCGACTACTTCAAAGGTGCGGAGATTTGTGGGAGCTTGTGTATTTTACATGATTTGGATTCCTCATTTTGCTCATATTGCAGATGTTCTCTATCAGCTGCTTCGAAAGGGGCAGAAATTTCATTAGGATGAGAAGCATTCAAAAGCCATGCGTAAGCTCAAGAAGCTGTTGCAATCAGCTCCTACTCTACGCAAGGCGGATTATCAATGTGGACGGCCGATCATGTTGACAGTTGATACTAGCCCTATTGGCATAGGTTGGGCTGTGGGACAGGATGATGCTAATGGAAATAGGTATGCAATCCGCTTTGGAGCTAAAGTTCTTAATGAGCGACAAAGGAGATATCCGCAGATTAAAAGAGAATTGTGGGGAGTAGTCACTGCACTGAAGTGTGACAGGATATTTTATTGGAGCTTCAGTTATTGTGGAAACAGATTGTTTGCCTTTGCTTGGCATGATTACTAGTTGCTCGACTCCAGATATAGCGATGCTTCGGTGGATTGCCTATATCAAATCATTGAATCCAGAATTTCGACACATAGCAGGGAAAGATAATCCAGTTGCTGACATGCTTTCTAGAGCGAGATATGAGGATGAGGAGTCAATGCTTGCAGAAGATGATGAGACAGAGTTTGCTGCTTCTGTCCTTATTCATGATTGTCATGTATCTACTGTTGAAGCCTTTATTGAAGAACTTTATGTTGATGAATGGCTGCAAATTGGACAATATCTAAGTTCATTGACTCGAAGAGCTGATTGGACAGATGATGAATTCAAGAAAATCAGAAGGAAGGCTTATGGGTATTTCTTGAAAGATGGTTTTCTTTGGAAGCATCCAAGAAAGAGAGGAGGCTTGCCCTTGAGAGTAGTTTGTGATGTAGCGATGCAAATATAGATTATGCGAGAGTTTCATGAGAGCTCATGGGCTGGACATAGAGGTGTGTGGGCTACCTATGAGAAAATCAAAGAAAGATACTGGTGGAAAGGGATGTATAAAGATGTTTCTCACTTTGTGGAGACTTGCAGGGACTGCCAGCTTTACTCTTTAGTGCGACATCGTGATGAGCTGCATCCGACTTATCCACTATGTATGCATTACAAGTGGGTGGTAGACTTGGTTACTTTGCCAGTGGGACTTTGGCAGATGAGATATCTTGTCTTGGCTAGGGAGGATCTTACAAACTATGTTGAAGGTAGACCGTTGCGGGCGAAGACCACCACTATAGTATGTAAATTCTTGTTGGAAGAAATATTTTGCAGGTATGGATGTATAGGCAAGATTACAGCTGATCGTGGGGAGCTAGATGCTGATGAAGCTAGAGAATTCTTCTCACGGCTTGGGATTAAATTGGCTCTTACTACTGCCTATAATCTAGAGGGAAATGGCAAAAGTGAAAGAGGACATCCGCCAATAGTTAAAGCATTGGCAAAAGCTTGTAGAGGTCGGATTGGAGATTGGCCGAGATTACTACCTTTTGCATTGTGGGCTGATCGCTCTACACATAGTGTGACTACTGGATACATGCCTGCGGAGTTGATGTATGGGCAAAAACCTGTCATGCCTACTGAAATTTGTGCTCTCACTTGGAGTGTTCTTCCGTGGCATGAGAATTTATCAAGGGAAGAGCTGTTAGCCCTTCGGATTCGTCAACTAGAGAGAAGGACAGAAGATGTGCAGCTTGCCGTTGACTGTTTGAAGGCAGCCCGTCTCAGAAATAAGGACAGGTTTGATTTAAGGCATCGCTTGAGGCCTAGAGCCATAAAAGAAGGAGATTGGGTTCTAGTCTATGACAGTAGTCTAGAAAATCAACATAGTAGCATGAGAAAAATGGTTCAAAGATGGTTTGGACCGTATGAAGTGAAAAAGGTTTTTGACAATGGTACTTATGAGCTGGCTAAGTTAGATGGAACAACATTGAGGGTGCCTATTGCTGGAAAACGAGTCAAGATTTTCAAGAGAAGAGAAGATGAAGAATATGCACTTGAAGCATTGACAGAAGAAGAGCAGATAGGAGAAAGACAAGCAGAAGAGACAGAAGACATAGATGATGAAGCCGATAGAGAAACAGGTCTACTAGAATCAGAAGATGGACTTGACCTGTTTGTGGAGTTGAATGATCCTGGTTAGTTGGCACATCCGGAGGATGCGCAGGTTTAGAGGGGGTGGATGTCGTGTTGCTGCGCATCCGAGTCGTATACACCTCCATTTCTTTTGTTGTGCATTTGTGTTAATTTCCGCGTGTGATTCATTGTTTATGTGATGCATTTTAATAATCCACATCCAATGTATATATTCCCTTAGTGCATGTGCATGATTTTGTTTGGATGCATGATGTGCGTGTATTAGAAAAATATGAAAAACTGATGCCAAAGGACATTATCCAGCTGATAATTTTAATGATGAACTCGAAGAAAAGTGCAGGATACCGTGGAATCAAAGGAAGTTTTATAGAAGCTGACATTTAAGCTATGAAGACAAAGGTGTAAATTCAGGAATATCATGTGTAATGGGCAGAGCTTAAGGAGTGCTGAACGGGTTCCCTTGTCGAGATGAAGACTCTTGGAATACACTTATTGCTGGGATTTGCAAGTATAGGGAAGTTCCCTTGGCTTGATGTTTGTTGGTATATTCTGGGGTAGTTTGCTGGTGGGATCCTTGGATGTGGCATAGGAACATCACTTTATGGAGTGAGTTTAAAGGATGCTTTGGTAATACCAAATGTTTGGGGGATCCCTTGGTTTTTTTTTCTGCACCGTTACAGAGAAAGAAAAGGGGAAAGAATAGAAAAAGCTATTCTTAGATTTGTCTAAGATTATCGAGTGGTGGCGGCAAAAAATGGATGGGGGGGGGGAGAATTCGAATGGATGGAGGGGGGAAGATGGAAACCAACTGAAAGAGGGTAAGCAAGCTTGGACAGAAGAAGAGATAGCAATGTGATATGCCTATCCCTGCGAGCATGATGCTGGTCTCTTGGAGCCCTCGACGACTGAAGGGAGTGGTAATGAAGAGCCTAATCTGACGAAACCAACAGCTTAAGAGCGAGCTTGCATAACCTGGTTGTCCATTCCGAACTCTCAGAGCGGTAGGATCTTCTACACTGACTTTGTAAGCTTGGATGGAAGGGAAGAACGAAATGAAGACTATCGACAGAGAGGGAAAGGAGGCGCATGAGAAAAAAGGAAGGCGAATACTATCCTTTGAGGGGACGAAACCAGCTGCTTGGAGGTAGCGGAGATAAGCGGAGTTTGTGCTAGGCTGCTCTTCATACTTTTTGTGCCCTTAATGGTCTTGGGCTGAGCGTGGTTATGGTAGTCTCAAGCTAGTGTAAGAGAAGACGAATTTATCACATGATAAGACTTTACAATCTGACTTGGGAAGGCTTTGGAGAGAGCAGGACAGACAGGCTGGTAGCATATGACACGCATGTGTGGCACGGATGATGAACTTTAACTCAGGTTCCAATTGATCATGTTGAATGCTAGAGAGATGAAGGACTTGCAGTTTGTCTAGTCGATAGCTACCAAAGCTGTACTACTCAAGAAGCGCACAACCACTATCAAACGTTTAAGCTTGCTGTGATCATGGATTGGCTAGATCACGCCAGTGAGAAGATAGGATAGTGTTTGGGATTATTTGCAAGCAGGTGGCGACTGAAGTGTACTAAGCTTCAACTTTGGAAAGGAGCAGACTGCATTGTGGCAACAAAGTATTCAGCTAATACATTGAAGTGTCGTTCCTAATTGTTGGATTACATCACTGAGCTCAAAGAAGACACAGCTTCATTCTGCTAAGATTGCAAATTGCAAAGGCTAATAGGCACCATACTATCAGAGCTAGAAACACACTTAGACTTACCCAGTTATTAATTCAAGCAATGCTGTCCAACACACAAAGAAGATAGAGAAAGGCTCAATGGAGCTCACAAGTGCATGATGCTCATGGTCAACAAACAACGGGATGCTCAAAGATGGCAGCTTTCCTGGACTGAAGAAAAATTCTGAATTTCTTCTCCAACACATAGCCGAAGGATTTAGACAAATACAATCAGGGAATAGCTGCTCCTTTTGACCACTTATTGTTTTTGAAGAACCGGTTGTGCTATGTTCTACTGAATCTTGTGGAATCTATCTCTAATTCTGCTCAAATGTATTGTGGTTAAAGGCAGCAGTTGTTGATGAAGATGAATCAGAGCTTGTAGAAGGAGAACCATTCTGTCCAGCTTGCTTACAGATCACTCTAAACTGTATTAAAACCTAAGGAAGAGTGGAAATTGAAATAAAATATAAGGATCTTTGGTTACCAAGGAGAGGATCACTTGTTGAAATACCAAAACTGTTCATGACAGCATATAAAGAACATGGGTTTGCTCAGTTTCTTTGTTGTAACTCTATGATTATGACAAGCAATATAGTGAACTTTGACATCAAAAATTTGAGTTCTTCTTGTTAGCCTCTTTCCTTGTTGAATCTTGAACCCTGTGTTTAGCAGCTCTTACACAAACTCTACGACAGTGGGAAAGGGCTTTAGCCCTTGGTTGCACTGTTTTTTTTATTTGAGGCCATTTCGGGGCCTGTTTTGGAGGCGGAAGTTTTCTGCACGCACTCAGGAAAAGGCTATGTTTTATGCTGTGTGACCACTATTCTACAGGTCGGTGAAAAGTTACCACAGAAATTGCATCGTATGCTTGTGTGCAGAGACATTGGGAGTTACAGAATCATCCTTGTTTCCTATTTATGCAAAATCGTCACTAGAAAGTGACTGTGTGGTCAAATACCACTTTTGCCAGTTTTGCAGATTTGCCCTTGTGAGGGTGAAGCTGTGTTTTTGCAGTGACAGAATTTTTTACAGTGTTCTGTAATGGCGTCTGATTCTCTTTCACAGATTGTAACTGAAAATCTTGACAAGAACAACTTCCAAGCATGGATGTTTAGAATGACGAATTTCCTTATGAGAAAAGGATATTGGGAATTTGTTGCAGGAAATGAAGAAGTACCAGTTCTTCCTGATGTTCCCAATCAACAGCAAATACAGGCATTTAAAGCATGGCATGAGAGAGCCAGAAAAGTTATGTATTGGCTGTCTATCAGCATTTCAGACTCTATGATTGTGCATATTCAAGATGCAAGTACGCCAAAGGAGGCATGGGATATTTTGTCAAAAATGTATAGCACAAATACGCAAGCTAGGAAACTCAAGCAATTGCACAATGTGCAAAGAGAAAATATGAGCATCAATGACTACCACATGAAGGTGAAGAAGATTGCAGATGCACTTTCTTCCATTGGGTCGCCGGTGGAAGATGATGATTTAGTTTCTGTGACCTTGAATGTTCTAGGAAAGGATTATGCACAGTTCTGAACATCCATTTCCATCCGTGAAAGATTTCCTAATTTTGAGGAGTTGATTGCTCTTCTAATTTATGAGGAGCAGAGAAATGGAGGTGCATCTTCTTCAGGAGGAACTTCAAAAGAAGCTGTCTTCTACTCAAATGCTAGAAGAGGTAGAGGCAGAGGTAGAGGAGGCCGATCTGGAGGCCGTGGTAGAAATCAGAATATGCAGCAAACTCAAGAAAACCAGTCCTATGGAGGAGGACGTGGTAAGTCTAGAGGTAGGGGGAGCCAAAGAGGTCGTGGTGGATGGCAAAGAGGCCAAAATGCAAACAACAATGTTGAATGCTACTACTGTGGTAAAATGGGTCATGTGGCTAAAGACTGCTATAAAAAGCAGAATGACATCATGAATGGAAAATTGCAACAAGGGAATTATTCATCTTCTAGTAGACAGGGTGATGACAGAAATGAGCATTTGTTTATGGTGTAGCACATGAACAATTTTGTGACAAGTGCAGAAGAAAGCAACGATGTATGGTATGTTGACTCAGGTGAATCAAACCACATGACAGGTCATGCAGAATGGATGGAGGATGCAAGGAAAATGTAAAAACCAGGATTTGTGGAGACTGGTGATGATACTGCACATCCTATTGTGCAGATTGGAAAAATTCATTTGTCTATGCAGGATGGGAAAAAGAAATACCTGTCCAATGTATTTCATGTCCAGAATATCACCAAGAATCTGGCTTCTGTTGGTCAAATGGTTGAGCAGGGCTTGCAGGTCAGATTTAATCCTCATGGATACTTTGTTGAGGATATGAAAAATAAAGGTCGCTTGATAGCAAAAGGAAAGAAGAAGGGCAGAATGTTTACGTTGGATGCAGACATGCCTGAATTGAGTGCAGCAATGTTTGCAAATGGGACCGGTGTAGTTGCAAATATTGATATCTGGCATAAATGCATTGGTCATGTTAATGTACAACGACTTAAATCAATGCAGGCCCAAAATATTGTTGCAGGATTGCCTAAATTCAAGGTTGCAGAAATGCATAAGGTATGTGAAGCCTGTCAATTTAGAAAACAGGCAAGGAAACCATTTCCTAGACATGTTCAAGAGAGTAAGAAGCCATTGGAATTAATCCACTTTGATGTGTGGACTACTAAAGCTGCATCTCTTGAAGGCTGTCATTATTTTGTCACTTTTATTGATGACTATAGCAGAAAAGTTTGGGTGTATTTTATGAAAAAGAAAAGTGAAGTTTTTGGGCATTTCAAAACTCTTCAAGCTATGGTTGAAAAAGAAATAGGCCTACAAATAAAATGCCTAAGGTCAGATGGAGGGGGAGAGTACCTCTCAAATGAGTTTGTAAGATTCTTGCAGGAGCATGGCATAAAGCAGCAATATTCATGTAGTCATATCCCACAACAAAATGGAATTGCAGAAAGGAAAAACATGAATATTGGAGAGGTATCTCGTGCCATGCTCAACAAAAAAGACTTGCCAGATTTTTACTGGGCTGAAGCAGTTGCTACAGCAGTCTACATAATGAGCAGGACTCCCACTGCAGCAATACATGGGATGACTCCAGAGGAGAGGTATACTAGTAGGAAATCAGATATTTCTCATTTGAAGATTTTTGGTTGCATTGCCTATGTTCATGTGCCAGATGAGTTGAGATCCAAGTTGGATCCAAAAGCTGAGAAGTGCATCTTTATTGGCTACTCTCTGCAGCAGAAAGGATATTGATGCTATAACCCTTCTACTCGTAAGTTTACAATGAGCAGAGATGTTGTTTTTTATGAGATGAGTAGCTGGTATAAACTAGTAAATGTGATTGATGATGTAGATGCACAAAATGGTAATGCTGCACAGAATTCACAGCAGCAGTCACAAAATATTAGTGGACCTGGAGCGTCCTCTAGCAGTGGTTCACGTTCTTCACCATGGATAGGCAGATTGAGATCAGGAGAATCTTCTCAAAGCAATGCAGATAGTGGTATTCAGGTATCACGAAAAGAAAAAGAGAAGGTAGATCAGCCCATGTTTGATGTGAAAGCAGGTCACTCTTATGTGGATGGTGAATCCAGTGGCTCAGAACAGAGCATTGATGATGAGTTGGGTATTCCTTCTATTGTTACACCTAGAGTAAGGAAGACCAGGGATGTTTTGAGAGCACCTGGGAGTGAATTTACTTTGCGCAGGTCTACCAGAGCTAGGTATCCTATGGATAGGCTGAAATATGATGGATTTACAGCCATTCACTACGCCTATATGGTCAAAGTGATACAGGAACCAGAAAAATGGGAAAAGAAAAATGTAAGAAAGCCATGGATGAAGAAATGGATGCCTTGGAAGAAAATGCTACATGGGAATTGGTACCTTTGCTTAAAGATAAGAATGCAATTGGTTGTAAGTGGGTTTATAAGGTGAAGCACAATGCAGATGGTTCTGTGAACAGATACAAGGCAAGATTAGTAGTCAAGGGGTATGCACAAACATATGGCATTGATTATGAAGAAACATTCAGTCCGATTGCAAGGATGGCAACCGTAAGAGCAGTCATTGCTATGGCTACATAAAAGGAATGGTCTTTACATCAGATGGATATAAAGAATGCCTTCTTGCATGGTGATTTGCAAGAAGAGGTCTATATGGAGCAGCCACCAGGTTATGTGCATGCTGTTCATCTTGAGTTTGTTTGCAGGTTGAAGAAAGCATTGTATGGCTTGAAGCAAGCACCTAGAGCATGGTCTAACAAGATAGGACAGTATCTTGTCACTATTGGCTTTCAAATTTCCAAGGCAGATTTCTCACTTTATGTGAGAAAAACAGAGAAATGTATTATGCTACTTGTCATTTATGTTGATGATTTGATTATGACAGGTGACAGTGATGAAGATATCCTTCATGTGAAAATGCTATTGAAGTAGAAGTTTGAGATGAAGGACTTGGGAGAGCTGTGTTATTTCTTGGGCATTGAGGTGATTATATCACCAAGTGGGATACAGCTCTTGCAGAGGCAGTATGGATTGGACATGCTGTCCAAATATGGGATGACAGGCTATAAGCCTATTTCAGTTCCTTTGGAGCAGAATGTGAAGTTGAGTGCAGATGCAGGTGAGCTTCTAGAAGACCCTACTATGTACAGACGCATAGTAGGAACTTTGATTTATATGACTATTACCAGGCCATATTTGAGCTATGCTGTTGGATTGGTAAGTCAGTTTATGCAGGCTCCAAGGAAACCACATTTGGATGCGGCTAGATGCATACTCAGATATGTGAAGTCCACATTGTAGTATGGACTATTTTATGAGACTGGGGTTCAGATATAGTTGCATGGATACACTGATGGTGATTGGGCTGGTAGTATTTCTGATAGACGATCTACCAGTGGATATGTGTTCTCTTTTGGGAGTGCTGCAGTCACTTGGAGCAGCAAGAAACAGCCTACAGTTGCCTTGTCGAGCACAGAGGCTGAGTACAGGGGTGCAGCAATGGCTGTATGTGAGGTAGCTTGGTTGCATAATCTACTTTATGATATGCATCAGCCTACAGATGGGCCAATTGTCATTTATTGTGACAACATGAGTAGTATACACTTGGCAAATAACCCAGTCTATCATGCTAGAACAAAGCACATTGAGATGCATTATCACTATGTGCGGGAGAGGGTTTTACTAGGTCTTATTGATCTAGTTTATGTCAGCACAGAGGATCAGGTAGCTGACATATTCACGAATCCATTGGGCGCAGAGAAGCTGTGCAAGTTCAGAGACCTGCTTGGTGTGCAAGAATTGGGATTGAGCTCGAGGGGGAGTGTTGAGATATCGAGCTCCACTCGTGATATGCCAGGGTGACCGTTGTGCATTTATGTCACCGACTTGTCAGTTGTTGCAGATGCAGTTGGTACACCGCCCATGAATAATAGCTAGATGACAGCTATCCTTATCTACTCTAGTTCGTGGCTCAGTTAGTATGCCACCTTAGTTAGTTGAGTTTGGTTTTGAGACCCATATATAGGGTTCTTCTATTTCTATGTACTTGAGTTCTTTTTGGCTTACACAACTAAGAAGAGGAAAACTGTTTTCAGCCTCCACCTCTATGTGTATTCCTCCATTGTGCAAGCAATAAAGCTACAAGTGAGACTCCTTCCTTCTCTCCCACAATCTTGACAGGAGGCACTTCCCTGATAGTTCAAGTGTGGATGGACTTGATCGGTGGATTGCCCAGGCTCTCCTTGCACTACATTAACCTATTAAAGCCTTCCTCATTGACTTGTTCAAAGACTCAATCTATGCAGTAGTGCATGCAAGGAGGGTCATCGTCACTTACATGGATCTACAAATAGTAAGATTCTTTCGAAGATGGAGGGATAATCCTCGTGAAGAGCAGCAACAATAGGGGTCTACTAGTGAATCATCTATGGAATGTAGCTTTTAAAATGATTTTGTAAAACCTTGCTTTTATCCAATCCTCAGTAAATTGTTATGAATATGAATACAAATTTGTTGGCTCATCGTATTTTTGTTTATTTTCTTGTTATTTGTTTTATTTATTTATTTAAGTAATCGTTACATACCTTTGGATAAATAAATATTACACATGAATTGGATAAAGCGTTATGTATTAAATTTAAATAAAAAATCATGTTGCATATAAATTTGACAAATAAGCCATACATTCAAATACAAACAATAATAAATGACACATATCACAAACAACATTGCATGCAAATTCAGCAACATCAATTTTTACTAATACAAGAGAAGATTACAAACTACATTACATTACAAAAGAAACATCATTAGGTAGTAAGTACATCTAATCTATCCTAGGCTTCTTGGAGCTAGGCTCCCCATGCTCAAAGAGCTACTCTTTATCATAGGAAACAATACATTTTTCCCCAGAAGTTCTTGCCTAATGACAGTGTGGTCTTCAACTCTAGCAACCATACCACGTGTCACCATGGAGAAAAGTGAGCCAAACCTAGTACTTGTGAACAAGTAGAGTAGCTTTGAACATCAAAGAAACACTACTATCTCCAAGCTAGAGTTGGTTGGGATGGTCTTGAATGGGCCAACCTTTGTTAGTGCCCTCAACTTCAGGAACTTCTTAGTGAAAGCAAGAGAACATGTCTTGTGAAATACTACTATGTTGCTGACAAGGTAGCCAATATACTCTATCAATGCGGAGTCATGAGCCCTTTCCTGGCCACCAGATTGGCCACCTTGCCTAGATGAAAGCTCATCTATATAGATAATGTCTTACATCACATAAGTTCAATATCTGACTCACTATTCATGGAGTATTAATTGTATATACTCCAGTTCTCAGTGCAACTTCACCTACATGGCCTCCAAGGAATACGGACCCACATCATGAAATTTGACAGTGATCAGACCCCTGTAGGAGCCCCGTCCATAGGCTCGCGTTGCCTGACATGGCTCTTGCAAGGGTCTGTTGATCTTGGTCAAATTTCATGATGTAGGTCTATATGCTCTCGATGCCATATGGATGAAGTTGCCCTGGAAACCGAAAACATTACCTTCTCTGTGTCATCTATTTGCCATTGTAATGAAGCATCTAGGTTTGCTCCTGCAATCGTATTGTTCTCATATCTCTCCTGGGAAGGAATTGTGTAGTGGGGTTGAGGATCAAAAAGGCTTTCTTACAAGAGCTCAAAATCTTGGTCAGAGATGTCACACTCTGGCGTTGCATCCTTAATTTACTTTTGGATGATCACAATGGCAAATATTTCATTGATGCTTGTGCCATCATATCGCGCTACCTCATCCACATATGGTGGGGAATCTTGCATATCAAAATCTATAAAATCATTTGGTGCATCATGCACCATGATATAGTATAGTTCTTTTTCTCTTATCTCCAAAATCTCCAACACATCTTACATGAATAGGTATTCAACCCCCTTGATGGTGACAACATGGAGAGAAGCAAGGGGTGGCTCATTGCTCAACATCTCAACAGAGCAGGGAGGTGGATGATTAATAGCTAAGCTTTGTGCTACCTTCTCACTTAGATCAAGAGTGATTTCCTCAGGCTCCCTCTCAGAATATTGTAGTTGTGGTTCAGAGGGTGCATTGATATCTTCCTCTGTCCTCTTGCATATCAATGCACAAAACATAGATGGCAAAGGCTACGTCACGCTCAATGAGATCCATCGTGATGTGGACTTGGGATGGGATGGGTATAGCTCTAGCGTAGAGTTGTTGCCCACATGCACTAGATCTCATTTTACTACCTTTGCATGGCTTTATCTGGCATGTAGACTATACAAAAAATCTATCAGAATCCTCATAAGAGTAGAGTTTGGGATGGAGCAAGTGAGAGGTTTCGCCTCATCACAAAATGATACCAATATGCTAAAGCTAGGATCTAGCATGACAAGTGAGCTCTCTAGATTCAAGGTCATTCAAAAGTTCAATTAAATCTATTCTCTTATAGGCATATACTTATAGGCGCATAGCATGTGGAGCTAATCCATGCAACAAACGGGGGAGTAGTAGCTATAGCACAAAGAGAGAGAGAGAGAGAGAGAGAGAGAGAGAGAGAGAATGAAGAAGAGCACATATATAGAGAAGTAGAGAATGAAAGTGAAAATGAGTTTGGAGATCTAAATTTTATGTATCAAGGGTTTTAAATAAAGGTTCTTATAAAAATTTTAACCTTAAAGTTTCACATTAAAATCCTAGCCATAAATACTTTATTTCAATAATTGAAAGCCACCATCAAAATTACTCAAATAGACAAATGCTTTATTACACTTCATTATATCCTCAAATATGTTTGGATTGCTGAGTATGTTCAAGTCTAACTAGATAAAATATTGGATTTTTTAAAGGAAAAATCCAAAAGACCTTCAAACACAACAACTGGAAACCTAAATACTTTCAACACTTATTTTCATTTCTTTCAACAATAGACCGAGTGCTCAAAAAATGAGTAGAAGAGATGAGCTAAAATATATCATTATTCATAGACAATATTCCAAAGGCTACAAAACTTCAGCCTATAATTTAATCATGATTTTAACCAGCACGATTGACTAATTACAACATATATACTCACATGCTTGGATCACAACAATAAACCAAAATTATCAGAATTAAAAGTACACAAAAGTTTAAAAAAAGTTTGTATTCTCTCTTTATTAGATTTTTTACAAGGATTCCACTATCTCAAGGATATGTGGAGAAGCACATTGCTTACATGTCAGGGATTGTTCACTATGAGTCCTGGCCTTTCTATTGTCTAAATTAAAATAGAAGTTGCACAAGGGATCATTGGACATTAATTGGATTTCTTGTCTTAGAAAAAAAATGGACCAATGACTCTCTACACTGACTATAAAAGGATTATGACCATTCCACAAGATAACCACATCTATGAGAGCTATATATGTCTCATCTCTTGTATCTTGGTCCAAGCTGATCCACTCCCCTTGCAAAAGTTGCCATCTTCTATATTGAAAGGGAATGCACAAAGTTTGTCTAGTAATAAAATACCTCAAATTATAACAAAAATATGGTAAATAAAAGTGACTAACATGACAATTTATCTAAGCAATACTTATATCAATTAAACAAGGCATACAATTTTAAAAAAATGATTTACCTGAATGTAATATCTGATTGGTTAACCTTGCACTTGATCATCTCATCAAAAGGTGTTCTTTTGACCTGCCATGACTCGACCAATAGTTGACTCATCCACTCCTCAAATGGACACTTGCATTGATAAGTAAATTTCATTCTCTCCAAATGGCTCAAGATTGGAGCGGTACCGAGCAGATCTGGAAGGGGCGCAAAAAAAAATTCCCCCCCTTCTGCTCGTCAAATTTTTGTTAATTTTAGGCTTTTATTAAGCCTAAGGTTATTAATCTTTAAAATAACCGGTTCAACTTTTTGTGTTCACACTATCCCACAAGTGAATATTTTGATTTCGGATGGGTAAACTAACTCGGATTCGAGATCCGTCTAGAAAAGTGACTTTAAAGCATTGAAATCCATAAATCTGGGCCCATTTGCGCACTTTCTGACTCCCGAATCCAGTAGCTGCTTTATAAGGCCAAACTTGCGAGGATTAAATGGGGGTCAAGCAACCTTCGATCAACAAACCGAGACTTGCATTGGATTATTGACATCGAAATGCATCTAGGAAAACTCTAGCTCGTCCATCTGCCATCATTTGATTTTTCATAAAAATTTGGTCTTTTGCACTTTCCGAGCACTTCTTGCTCCATAAAAACGGCCTCAAATGCTTCGAGCACGCCTCAAAATGGAGTCCTAAAATCCAACTCTCATTGGCGACCACAGGATAGGGCAACTCAACATGTCGCATCCTACGAACAGATCTACACATGCATAACCATAAAGAGCATAAAGCTGATACAAAAACAAAAAATACCACAACTCTCACCCTACCCCCGGACAAAATCAAGGCATGAAAATCCACAAGGGATAGGCCTAGCATAATCTGATAGAAATTCAGAGCGAGTCTTGAACCAACTGCTCTAACACAGATGACTGGCTAAAAAGCTTGTCAAAAAGGTCTTTCTAGTGGTGGTATGAACTACCTACCAAACTTAAGACAATTGGACCAAGATCTCCTACTAGGCGAGGACTCCCATAGCCTGGTCATCATATTTTTCTTATAACACATTTTTTGTTCAGGGTTTCCATACTTGGGTGTGTAAAAAGGAGGGAGCTAAGCATAGAGTGACCCAAGGAGAATAGGGCAATCGGTCTCAGGTCTTGCCTCAGTACCCAAAAACCTACTAAGCTCTCATGAGGCGACACTTAATCCTTTTCTAACACTCACTTTTATTTTCACTCCAACCTTCCTTTCTTTGCTTTTGAACTAGTTGCTACCCCTATGAAGACAAGGCGTCGGCCCCGGGTCGACTCGTCCCCAGAAATCTACCAAGCCTCCGCAAGGCGATAATCAACTGCTTGTAGGAATTTTTTTTCATTTTTCATTTTTTGTTCTTATTGAAGGGTTAGAACCCCTTCTTACACACCTCTATACTTCTTATTTTTAGATAGCCGCAGAACTTTCTCTTCTTTTGATATGTTGGTAGGCTTCTCTAACTGCCTCACACTAACATGGACTCCTAGGACAACTGCCTAGAAAGCATGCATGATAGGGTCACAAGGACTATCCTCTAGCATAGGTCTTTATTGCCTGACAATGTCCTAGCAGGAGGTAGACAACTACTCGAATCTCCTCAAGATATACCTAACCAAACCCTAGGACTTCATGCCTTGATTTCTGATCCCTAACAAACGAAAAGAAATTAACCCCCACATACACATATAACATTATCGACTTAAGGCAAAAACTTAGAAAGGGGAGGAAACCACCTAGAATGGCCACAAGAAGCTCCCCTGCAGCAAAGGCTCTTGCCAAGCATGTCATCTAACCTGTGTGATGCAAATACTAAAACAAAAAACCATTAAACATACCTGCACCAAACAGACATATGGCCCTCCTAGCCTAAAAGAAATAGAATATTTTAAGCAACCAAATACATGGTTTTCTTGGCACATACATTGCACCATATCTGACTAGCTGAGATGAACCAAAGATGTCATGAGATGTAAGGGCTAGCCCCATCTCTTATGCTACACAGCTCAAGGCTTGATCTTGGGCTTTTGTAGATCCACTAGTCCAAGCCTTTCTACTGATATCTTAGCAATAAGGCCCATCCCTGCATAGGTACTTTGAACTAAATAAGTGACCTCCTTGGACTTATATATCTCATCTCCTTGGTTATTGTTCAAATGGTTAGGTTGTCCCAACTTTCGAGAGACTCCCCCTATAGGGAGAATCATGGATTTATGACCATTCAGGCCTTCCCTAATTGGATCATTACCTATTTCAATGATACAACCCAAACTAGGTGGAGCTTCAAGCATAGGCCCATCACCTAGATGCATCTTAGTGTAATGCATCTTGTCATATGAATCAATATGACCTCCAGTCACATCCACTTGGAAATTCATTAAAGCATATCCACATGGAGTTCTTGGCCTTTCATCAAATGCACCAATCGTATTTTTAGAGGTTTTGAGCCTCCAAATCCATCTTACATTTCTCTTTCTATGCTTATACATTCTTGATTTGCCACATTGGTCTAATGGACTCAATGTGGGCTTATTGTTATAACTAGATGGCCTCACATCCTTATGACTTCCATCAACCATAGGTGGACCTTTAGTATCCTGCATCTTCTTCATATGAGATGTCCTTACTTGCCTTTGTCCACTCTGCAATTGCTTAGCCATAGACACCATGCTCTTTCTAAAAGGAATAGCATCTACTCAAAAGCATGATTCACTAATAGGCGGCACAAGTCTCTTATGAGCCTACTAACTAGGAGCAAGATAAGAACCACTCATAGCATGCTTATCCACACTAGTGAGCCCAATGGTTCTATCACTAGTGCTTGCACAACTACCTCTCATGGAAGTGTTGCAAGCCCTAATGGGACTTGCTTGGCTTGAAGTACTTTTACCACCAAGAGGCATCTTATCCTTACTCATAGGATTTCCACTTCCTACTTGGAGATTTTGGCTACCAAGATCTCCTGCTAAGGTTGTCTTGATATGAGCAAATGAATTTTCTCCTTGCAAAATTGGCTGGATATTTGGGTGCGCTTGCACTGAATGGGAAAAACTCCAAAAGTTTTCCCAACATATTTGAATATACTACTCATAGTCAATTGCGTGCATCTTGGCCTCATTTAATGACTTAGGATCTTGTATTCTCACTTGGATTTGCATATTAAGCACTAGAACACTCATAAAGAGCTCACATAGCACATTCTCTGGCATGATAGTGGCTCTTCTTGGCCAAACCTTGAGAATATCATCAAAGGCTCTAGTATATTCTTTAGCAAAAGGGTAAAACTCTTGTCTAAAGAAGCTGCCCTAAAACCTTGGTCATAGGCACTTTCTTTTCGTATTCACCTCTACCTAAGTCTCGTGATGATGCATGATATGTTTTACGAAAGCTTGGCATAGACTACAATAGCATCCATGCATGTGTCAACAATTTTGGGAGCTAATAGCAAGCCACAGATCCAAACACCATTATAGACGAGATGAAGTATTTTGGGAACTTAAAAAGTGTTATCTCATTGGATTACATAGCTTCTCCATGATCATATTTGATGTACATTGGTTCAAGGTGGTACTCGAAGGAGCCGGGACAACTGTTCGACGAGGTTCATCTAGATTTCTTGAAATAGATTTTGAAAAAAGATGGACGGATCTGCCCTTTACGTTTGTCTTTCCAACCCATTGTGAACATGTGCATGAACTATTTTTTAAAATTTAATTACGACACAGATATATCACTAATGTTGAATCTATGTTGTATATGATATTGAATAGGTAATTTTCTATTCAAACCTTGGATAACCTTGATGGTAGTATGTTATGCCTTCAGCTCCCCGAAGTGCGAGAGTGTATGATGAAATCAATGTTCCTAGCATAGATGAGGATAGTATGCAAATGGAGGGATCAATATTAAAAGGGGTGGAGGTCGATGAGGCTTGGAGCGTGTAGAGGAGGTAGAATCGAGTAACGGATAATAGAAACACAGGAGGCCAAGAATTCTTTGAAAATGAGGTGGACTCATCCTTTTGTGGTGACATGTCTATCGACCTTCCAGTGTATGCGGAGTTGTGCCACAAGATTGATATGGGACCATAGGCTATGCCATACTTGTAGCATCCGCCTACTCAATTTGTTGATGAATCGCTTATAAGGGTACTCTAGAATATGCATTTTAAGTAACATTATTTTTTTCAGAGTTACATTACCGTGCTTTGCTTGAATCTTTATATTGATTATGCTAACATCACTTTCTGTCTATGCAAGTGACCTTTGATGATATTTGGAGAGTACAATGAGTCGAGGGATGAGCGATGAGGAGTTCTAGGAGATATTCACATGTATGTCTGCATATTAGATGGCTCAATTCAGAGATATGGTAGACCAGGAGCTCTCTCGAACACCATCTGTCCATTCCGTTAGATCTACTTTGGCACGCTCTGATGCTTCGGTTTTCAGTAGATGAGATCGATACCCCAGACTTGGGCCGGATGGAGGGAGTGGTTCTTGGAGATGTTGCGGACATATGGATGCGGTGAGCCCACGGTTGGCTTAAGATACAAGTGCTCCTCCTCACTCTTGTGTAGGTTCAAGAGAGGGTGGCTCAGATAGTTGTTATGGAGGCATCGATGTAGTGCCTCCGTCTCGTCGTTCTAGTGGAGTTGTGTCACCAATAGGATGCATCACACTTGTGGGGACATCTACTCCAGTGACTTCAGCTTTTACTCAGTCGTCCATAGGTGGCACCCTTATGGGTGCTACTCCAAGAGATACCACCCCCATGGATACACCAGATGTACAGGGGTCTCCTGGTTATGCCCAAGAGTGCGGTCATAGGTGGGAGAGAACACATCTAAGACATACCCCAAAGGGATATGGATACCTTGTAGATGATAGGACATGAGCCATGATCATGAATGATGAAGGGAGGAGGGTGATGACTCGTATGAGAGAGTTGTGCCAACAAGTTTTTCAGCACAACGTCTTGGACCATTGGAAGAACATACCCGAGGGGAGCAAGGACTACATAGTAGCATCCTTGCATGAGGAGTTTCTGGTACCCACCACAGCAAAGAGGTTTTCCACAAGCTTGATGATGAAGTGCGTGCATGTGTACATGTCACATAGATGATCGGATGCATGCAAGGCACTCAAGAGTAGTGCCTCAAAGCCCGAGTGGCTAGATGCAGATGAATGGCATGGACTCAAGGAGAGGAGGCTATAGATTCTCCACGACATTTAAGACAACAACACGAGGCAGCGAGGACATGACCGGAGGCAGGGGTGGTCCATGATCTTGGGAGTGGCAGCCACATGATTTATCTAGAGGATTTTGTGAGTTTTTCTTTGTTCTTCTCACTTTCTTTTTTTCAATATCACTTGTACTGACAATTGTGTTTCTAACAGTTGTATTTCTTTTTCTTTGTAGCACTCCATTACAAACTGTGATCCCATCAGTTTAGAGATGATATCTAGAGAGACGTGGTCTCACTACATTGATCGATAGACTATATGCATGCGGCGGCCTAGTAAGTCACTCATCTTCATTGTTTGTAGTTACTATTTTTATTAAAATGCATTATGTATAGTGGATTGTTGTGTAGTTTTTTTTTTTGTAGACTTCGTTTGATGCTTCTTTGTGTCGAGATGAGCTTTTGGATGGCAAGGATCTATAGCTCGCGCTTGGATTCGTGGAGCAGATATCCTCTTCCTTTTTGTTCTTGTGATTTATACACACATATTCTATGTACTATGTTATTATCATCCTTTGTATCTTGCCATGATTCCATGAGTTTTGATATTTGATATGTAACGCGTTAAAATTGGCCAATTATTGACTATGTATTGGTCTCCCATTCTTTATATTTGTAACATGTCCACTTATTTTGATGGGACCTAAAATGGGCCGGCACTGGCTCATGCACTAGCCGGACCTCTATCATGCGCTCAACAACCCCACGGCCTCGCGGCCAGGAGCGTGGATGACACATACATCATCTTCCTAAACATCTTGCGTTTGTATCACATCTCGTAGTCCAACTCTAACCCAATTAACACTCCTCAGAGGGAGTCCCAGCACATTGCCGAATAGCACGAAGTACAAAAATAGGAGGTCCTCCCATGGCTGACTGCCGCTACCTCACTGCGACTCTTCTACATCTTGGGGGTTGGCCCCTCGATGCGTCGCTAAACATATATAACACAATATCACACACATTTCCACTCAAGGTACCAATTGATCATATCCAGGAATGTACTATTTTTCTCACTTTCTTTCCCCTTAGACCAAACGCCTAGCCTACAGCTTAGAACAACCTTACTCACTCAACGTTGGTCATATTCCTCTAAAAAGCAATTGCCATGCATCTAGGAGGTATTGTCTGATACATTTTAAATTTCTTTATGATTTATGCAAATTGTGAATGCCCATGTGCTCAAACAAAGAAAAATCAGCATGGTGCACATGTGGAAAATATTTCTTTCAATGATTTTGACTATTGCTCGTATGCGGCGTTGCATGAACCTAGCACCGAGAAAACCCCGTGCTACTAGGTTCTTAATTTTCAATTAACGACCAACCTAAATGGTATGCATAAAAACCAGCAAGATTTTCATCATTTCCTTCAGCATTTAAACACCTTTTATACACTATATCCCCTCATCCGTTTAGGTTGTGCATTATTGATCGGTTTAGGGTTCATTTTTCATGTTTTTATTATATAAAAAGCAATAAAAAATCACTAGAACATAAAGGTAGGGCTGAACTAAGGCTAAACCTCATACTTCAGACCCCCCATATATCCACAAATATGGTTATGATTTTTCCTTAATTTTCGACACTCAAAATCCATTTTTTCTCTATTTTTTATTTTTCTTATTTTTCTTGTTATTTTTCGAAATATTAAATGACTAAAAATACAAAATGAGTTGTGGGCTGTGGCCCTTAGGTTCATTTGCAGCAAAAACACAAATTTAGTTGGTGTGTCTTATTATATTTTTCATTTATATACCAAAAACACCCAATTTTCCCATATTTCGCGTGTTTTACGGGTTTTACACTATTAATTTCAGTCACAACACTTGCGATTTTCTGATTTTCTGTGCATAAACTAATCAAACTCATAGAAAACAACATTATAATGCATAATCATCCCATAGGAACAAGTATTCATGAAGCAAATTGCATAAAACATCAATTTCCTTTGTAAAAATGAGATTACCGTTCTTTGCGGGTTGTGGGTTTTTATTTGCCATGTCTCGGGACTGATTTCCAGCAGCCATTAATGCTCATGATAGCCCACAATCAGCAATCTTCCTTCCTGTTGAACCAGGGAGCAATCCGGTCTTCATTGGACAAGCATCCGTCATCCATTCTTCTTCTTCTTCTCCACCACATGAATCTTCCCTTAGGGGAGAGAGAGGGAGGAGAGAGAAAGACTAGATTCAGAATTCTCCAACCACGCCACCATTTCTTAGGCGAGAGGGGCGATATGATCAGCAAGGAGAAGGGAATGAAGCCCCAATGTCGATTGGGTAGGGTGTATTGAGGCTGCCATCTCCATTCTTCTCCCAAGAAGCGCATTTTTCGGTGCCATCAGGATGCGCCCTCTCCTCACGTTTTTCCTCTCCTCCTTCATATGAAATTTCATGCTACATTAAAAGTTGCATGTCCCCTCCCCAAAGGTCATGACCACTTGACCAAAGTTTGGTCCACCTCTTCAAATCTTGCCCATTTCTTGGCTCCTTCCCCGCCCGGACTCCGAATCGAGCTCTGAAAAATCCTGGACGTCCGGCTTGACATCCCGCATTGGTTGGTAACTCTTGTCAACCTGCACAACAATCTGAAAATTTATGAAAAATCAACAAGTGTCGCTCGGGCGCCTTTAAAGCACTTTGATGCTTAAAATCGTCCTAGATCGAGCCGCCGCCTTCAACGTTGAATATTTTTCCCTTGATATTCATAATTTTTAGCTATTTTTAAGCACTTCTTAGCACCAGAATTCCGCTCTCATTGGCGACCACGGGATAGGGCGACTCAGCCCGTCGAATCCCACAATAGATCTGCACAAAACAACCAAAGGAAGCATCAAGCTGATACTAAACACATCACAATGCTCACCCTACCCCTGACAGAACCAAGGCATGACATCCACAAGGAGTAGGCCTAGCATAATCTGATAAAAGTCCGAAGCTAGTCACCAACCAACTGCTCAAACACGGCCAAACTAAAAAAACTGTCCAAGAGATTGCCCCAAGTGGTGTTCTGAACTACCTACCTAACTAAGGACAACACAACTAGGAACTCCTACTAGGTGAGGACTCCTATAGCCTGATCAAGAAGTATTTTCTTGTAGTACATGTCTTCTTTTAGGGTTTTTATTTGATTGCCATACTCAGGTATGTAAAAAGGAGGGAGCTGAGCGTAGTGACCCAAGGAGAACATGGCATCGGCCTCAGGTCCTGTCTCTGTACCCAAGAACCTACCAAGCCCTCGCAAGGCGACACTTAATCCTTTTCTGACGCTCACTTTTATTTTCGCTCCAACCTTTCTTACTTTCTTCTTTTCTAGCAAGAAGCCACCCCTAGGAAGACAAGGTATCATCCTTGAGTCTGACTCAGCCCCAGGAACCTACCAGGCCTTCGCTAGGTGATGATCAACTACTCATAAATTTTCCTTTGTTTTCCTCTTCAAGTTTTATAGGGGTTAGAACCCCTTTTTACACACCTTTGTATATTTTTATTAGCTTTAAGATATTTAGGGTTTTTGTCCTTTATCATCTTTTTCCTTCGACAGGCTTCTCTAACTGCCTCACAACTAACAAGAACTCCAGGAACGGTTGCCTAGCAGGCTAGCTAATCCTAGGACTTCATGCCTTGGACGTCGGTCCCCAATAAGAAACGAAAAAACCCCCCTTAATAAGTAGACAACCACATATAACATAAAAACCACAGTACTCATAAAGGAAAGATATCACCTGGATAGGGCCACAAGAAGCTTCCACGCAACAAAAGGCTCCTTCCAAGCTCTTCTTCCGAACCTGTCTAGCACAAAACTCAAACAAGAAACCATTAACCGCACCTGCACTAAACAGACAACTGGCCCTCTTGGCCTAATGAAATAAAGCACTTCACTACCAAACCGAATTGGCCCTCTTGGCCTAACGAGATAGAACACTAAAACCTCACAAACTGGCCCTCTTGGCCTAACGAGATCAAACAGAATAGCACCTACACATCCTTCCCTGGAAGAATCTAGATATACAATAATAAGCTCCTTTCCAAGGAGGAAAAACATGCTCGTAGCTCTAAACTAAATGCATAAGGTTATGACCCATCCCTCGTGCATAAATAGCAAGAGGCGTACACATAACATGTTGTCTAATTAACCTATGGGTCCCAGATAATAACGGTAGATTGGTCGGCCACTCTTTGCATCACCCATATCAACCATCGTCTGCCATATATTGCATGCTCTGATAACATACCCTACAAGCGACCGGGTCCTGTTTCATCATTGATAACAATATCCAAACTAGGACCACAATTAAAGAAGAGATCTTCCTCATAAGCAAGATTTGCTAATGAATCCGCAAAAATTGATTCCAGTAACGTGGAATCAGCTGAAAAGACACTCTCTCAAACTCCTCTAGTAGGGTCATCACAGTCCGATGATACATACAAAGAATGGGATTCCGCACTATGTATTTCCCATCTAGCTGATTCAGGATCAATTGGGAATTCCCTTTTACTAACAATCGGCGAATACCACCTTGTTTGGAAATATACAGTCCCATAATCAAGGCTTTATACTCTGCCATATTGTTAGTGAATCCTACCCCAAGATAAGCAGCTAACTTCATCGCAACTCTACGTGGGGGGGTCTCGGATTACTACTCCAACACTCCCTTTTTTATTAGGGCCCCTGGACGCTCCGTCAAAATATAATGTGTACGTCCATAATGGGTTTACACAACCGGCCATCACGAACTCCTCTATTCGTAATTATGGTGATCAAAGTTTAACATATTGAGAGGATGAACTGATGGCTCCATCCCACCTTCTTCATTGAACTCAATAGGGATACTCGTCAACAGTCGTAAACAGTGATGGCAGAAGACTTTAATCTCCCACAGAAAGGTTCCGTCTTCTTGCTCAATCACTTTATATCCTTTGCTCCACCAGATGAGTTTCCCATGATGGTATCTCTACTCCAGATATGGGTGCTCCAAATAAGGGATTAACCGACCCATCCACCAGCTTTTAGCTCTTCCGCAGGTCTCAAATCATCTTGAGCACGGACCTGCAATGCATTTCTCTATATATTAGCATACTTAGAAATAATAAAGTTTAATCTTATTAAGATTAACCTTATTCTTAAACTCTACTCCCTGTAGATCAGCTAATAGGGCTGTAGACCTATTCTTCCCTAACCTGACAATCTTGTAGGGCCCATCCCATTTAGGTTCCAATTTCCCTGGGAATAGCTCCCTACGCACATTGTACTATAAAACTAGGTCTCCTTTCTTAAAGGTATATTTCTTTGCTTTCAGGTCATGAAACTGTTTCATGCGACGTTTAGCCACCTCTTGGTGTAATAGGCTTTGCAACTTAATTTCATCGAGGTGTGCTAAAGTCGTGAAACGTTCTAATAGGGCGTCCTCATCACCCAAATAATGATTTATTGTAAATCTTATGGTCGGCAAATCAATTTCTAAGTGTAAAACACACTATTCACCATAAACTAGTTTGAACGGCATGTGGCCAGTGGCTCGCTTGAACGTGGTATTATATGCCCATACTACCACATACAACTTCTTGTCCCAGTCTCATTTCTTCTCAAAGACTATCTTGGACAAGATACCCACAAGCTGTTTATTAATACTTTCAACCTGCCCATTTTCTTGCGAATTATAAGGAGTCGTTTTATTGTGCTTGATTTTCCAAGCCTCAATCAAGCTTTTGATCACCTTATTCAGGAAATGGGTTCCATGGTCCGACACTAATTCTTTCGGGGGACCAAAACAGCATATTATCTGCTCTAAAAGGAAACTAGCAATTTCTTTAGCATCATCTTTCCTTGTTGCACGTGCTTTTGACCACTTTGTGAAGTAGTCAGTTGCTACAATAATATACCTCTTTTGCGCAGTCGACGACGGAGTAATAGGACCCACAAAGTCTATTCCCCACTTCTCAAATGGAAGTATCGCCATAATAGGGGTGAGTGGTCTTTTCCTATTCTCTCGACTATCATGTCGTTGACAAATATCGCATCTCTTAACATACGCGAACGCATCCTGGAAGATGGCAGGCCACTAGTAACCTGCTCTTAAAGCCTTTTGTGCTGTAAGCCGTCCAGCAAAATGACCTCCGCAAGCAGAATCATGGTACTCTTCCAAAATGAATGGCACCTCGTCAGGCATCATACATCGGCGATAGATGTCATCAACCCCTTGCCGATATAATGTACCTGCGATCAAGGCAAACTTTAATGCCTGTTGCTTAATTTTCCTTCTCCCATCTTTAGATAGTTCGGATCCAGCCTCTCCGATCGATAAATAATGCGTTATTGTAGTATACCAGGAGGGAATAGACGCCGTATCTATCTTAAATAACAACTCCATGTCACTACCTTCAGCCACCATAGATTCTTTCGGCTCCCCAAAGTCCACAAGACATTCCACAATACCCTGTAACCTTGGTGGCTTACTCCTGATCTCATAATCAAACTCCTGCAAAGTGATTAACCACTTTGCTAGACGATTAGGTGGCTACAGCTTATTCATCAATAATCGAAGCCCCTCCGCCTTCGTATAAAGCACAACTTTCTCATAGAGGATATAGTTGTCAAGATTGTGGGAGAGAAGGAAGGAGTCTCGCTTGAAGCTTTCTTGCTTGCACAATGGGGGAAGACACACAAGGGTGGAGGCTGAAAACAGTTTTCCTCTTCTTAGTTGTGTAAGCCAAAAGAACTCTCATACAAAGAAATAGAAGAACCCTCTATATGGGTCTCAAACCAAACTCAACTAACTAAGGTGGCATACTAACTGAGCCACGAACTAGAGTAGATAAGGATAGCTATCATGTAGCTATTATTCAGGGGCGGTGTACCAACCGCATCTGCAACTGACAAGTCGGTGACATAAATACACAACGGTCACCCTGGCGTATCACGAGTGGAGCTCGATATCTCAACACTCCCCCTCGAGCTCAATCCCAATTCCTGCACACCAAGCAGGTCTCTGAACTTGCGCAGCTTCTCTGCGCCCAATGCCTTCGTGAATATGTCAGCTACCTGATCCTCTGTGCTGACATAAACTAGATCAATAAGACCTAGTAAAACCCTCTCTCGCACATAGTGATAATGCACCTCAATGTGCTTTGTTCTAGCATGATAGACTGGGTTATTTGCCAAGTGTATACTACTCATGTTGTCACAATAAATGACAACTGGCCCATCTGTAGACTGATGCATATCATAAAGTAGCTTATGCAACCAAGCTACCTCACATGCAGCCATTGCTGCACCCCTGTACTCAGCCTCTGTGCTCGACAAGGCAACTGTAGGCTGTTTCTTGCTGCTCCAAGTGACTGCAGCACTCCCAAAAGAGAATACATATCCACTGGTAGATCGTCTATCAGAAATACTACCAGCCCAATCAGCATCAGTGTATCCATGCAACTGTATCTGAACCCCAGTCTCATAAAATAGTCCATACTGCAATGTGGACTTCACATACCTAAGTATGCGTCTAGCCGCATCCAAATGTGGTTTCCTTGGAGCCTGCATAAACTGACTTACCAATCCAACAGCATAGCTCAAATCTGGCCTGGTAATAGTCATATAAATCAAACTTCCTACTATGCGTCTGTACATAGTAGGGTCTTCTAGAAGCTCACCTGCATCTGTGCTCAGCTTCACATTTTGCTCCAAAGGAACTGAAATAGGCTTACAGCCTGTCATCCCATATTTGGACAGCATGTCCAATCCATACTGCCTCTGCAAGAGCTGTATCCCACTTGGTGATCTAATCACCTCAATGCCCAAGAAATAACGCAGCTCTCCCAAATCCTTCATCTCAAACTTCTGCTTCAATAGCATTTTCACATGAAGGATATCTTCATCACTGTCACCTGTCATAATCAAATCATCAACATAAATGACAAGCAGCATAATACCTTTCTCTGTTTTTCTCACATAAAGTGAGAAATCTGCCTTGGAAATCTGAAAGCCAATAGTGACAAGATACTGTCCTATCTTGTCAGACCATGCTCTAGGTGCTTGCTTCAAGCCATACAAGGCTTTCTTCAACCTGCAAACAAACTCAGGATGAACAGCATGCACATAACCTGGTGGCTGCTCCATATAGACCTCTTCTTGCAAATCACCATGCAAGAAGGCATTCTTTACATCCATCTGATGTAAAGACCATCCCTTTGATGCAGCCATAGCAATGACTGCTCTTACGGTTGCCATCCTTGCAACCGGACTAAATGTTTCTTCATAGTCAATGCCATATGTTTGTGCATACCCCTTGACTACTAATCTTGCCTTGTATCTGTTCACAGAACCATCAGCATTGTGCTTCACCTTATAAACCCACTTACAGCCAATTGCATTCTTACCTTTAGGCAAAGGTACTAACTCCCATGTAGCATTTTCTTCCAAGGCATCCATTTCTTCATCCATGGCTTTCTCCCATTTTTCTTTTCCCATGGCTTGCTCAAAAGATGTGGGTTCTGGTTCCTGTATCACTTTGACCATATATGCATAGTGAATGGCTGTAAATCCATCATATTTCAGCCTATCCACAGGATACCTAGCTCTTGTAGACCTGCGCAAAGTAGGTTCACTCCCAGGTGCTCTCAAAACATCCCTGGTCTTCCTTACTCCAGGTGTAACAATAGAAGGAATACCCAACTCATCATCAATGCTCTGTTCT